>NC_133410.1:128346750-128999500 GCF_049350105.2 Macaca mulatta | reverse complement strand
TTCTTTTTGATCCAGGTAATTTCTTTTACTCTCTGAGACTCTAGTTTTTGCCCAATTGTTTGTACACTTGACGTGTGAGTTTTCTAACAATTCGCTGTTTATTATTTGAAAAGGAATGATATGACATGTTCCCTCTGATGTGTATGGGTTCATTTATGTAGTGTCCTTCTACTTGGAAGAAACATCCTTTTTCTGCCACACTCTTTAGAGGTATGATCAAATGGTTGGCCTTTCTAGTAAAATCATTCCTCAGAGATACTTTCTGACTTCCCAAAAATCAACTAAATATCTCAAGGTAAGACAGAGTCCCTGAGAAGGAGAGAAATTATCCTAAAAGAAAAAGAATACACAATATTCTAAAACAACAATAGCATTTAATAAATCTAAGAAACCTTGGCACTTTCCATACCATAAAATGCTAAGGTTACCACTGATAAATTACCAAATGCTTTTCTCTGTCAATGGGACAAAACTGCCTACTTGGAACTGAGCCAAAGACTGAGGCCTTCCAAAGAAAGAAACTAACCAACATTCAAATGTGTAAGTTATCCTCAGCTAGCATTTGGGTCCTGGTTCACAGGACAAGGGCTCCTGCCTTCCCCTTTGATACTTGTTGGTGTGTAAATCCACAGCACTTTGGAAAATATTATATAACTCTGTCAATACTTAACGATAGACTTCAAGGTGACCAGGAAGTCCCCAGCCTGTGGGTCAGAGATTCTGTTCCTAGGGAGAATTGGAAAGCAAACATAAGAAGATTTTCTCATCTGCTGTTCAGTATCATTTGGGTACCAAAGCTGAATCAATAATTGGTCTCTTTGGAAGATGTAGTTGAATCAGCTCTTAGTCCCAGGGGAAAAAAAAAAAAAAAGTGTAGTAAGAGCCATATAAAGCCATGTAACATAGTGATTCCACTAATGATTTTAAAACAGTGTCAATAATACCTGTATGGAACGAAAAAAATTATACTTCCTGAATTTGGTTTAAGAATAAGACCAATTAAAACAAAGTCAGAAGTCAAAGAATAAGAAAGTTTAACTGCTATAATAATATCACTATTCCTGAAATTACAGTGAACACATTTACTCAAGAAACCAAAAAGAAAAATAAAATGTAGAGTCCAAAGACATTTTTCAGTGAAACTAAGAAAGTAAAAAAAAAAAAAAAAAAAAAAAAAAAAAAAAAAAAAAAAAAACCTGTTTTTCTTGTTTTCTTCCTGATTATTAAGAAGAAAAGCCTTTCTTAAAAAAAAAAAAAAAAAAAAAAAAAAGAGCTGGGGATCATGTAAGATTCTCTAGACCTAGACTAAAGAAGGCAAATCTTTAGATAAATAAATAAATAACTTCTAAGGGAAAGGATAAGAGTAACTAATAACTAATTGGAATGGGTAACGTTTGGCTAGTAACTACTACCCTGGATGTTCCAGCACAAAACTTACAGATTAATGAGCTAGTCACTTTGATAGCATTAAAGAAAAAAATATATATATGCATATCTGAAGTTGGAGACAATGTATGTACAGAAGAAAACACGTGAATTTTGGAGTTAGAAGGACCTTTATTTAAATCTAACTTCTGCCTATAACATTTGCAATTAACAAAGTTACTTTGATAATTAACAAAGTAATAATACTTTGGAATTTTTAAAATTCTTAACTCAAATGATATTTTCAAATTCCATATGGAACACTGGCGTAATAGTGGTATGGGTAAGTTTTATGATGGTTTTGAGAAAAGGTCCCTTCTGATTGAATTCCTAGCTATGTCTGTATAAAATCAGATAATGTTTTAAGTGAGTGGTGCTTTAACAAATTGTTGTTGGCCAAAAGCCATTTGATTCATTGATAAAACTTCTAACATTTATGACATTCATGTACATCATTCAAAAGCATTCCAATGGAACCTCTCTCATCATCCATCAGTTACTTTGAAAACAGGCAGAGCCCTTGAGTGAGACATCTGGCTAGACTCCTGCTCACCTTTGATCTTGTTATCTGGGACTCATCCACTGCAGCAATCACAGCCCTCCATGGCTTTCTAAGTTAATATCTTAGTATGTTTGAAACAATCCATATTTTGTATATCTTCAAATACGTTGTTAATTTAATGCTTTTATTATCTTGGGACAGTGGGAAGAAGGGAGAGATTAGGTGGTCTAGGTAAGTTACATCCTTTTTCTCTCCAGTTTATATGCACAGAACTTCTAGAAAGTTCATTTTACTCCTTTACATATAAGACAGAATCAGTGTGTTGAAGTGGGATTTAGGAGTGAGATGAAGCAACATTTACTGAGCACCTATGATATGCCAGGCACAGTATTCTGTAAATTTAAATATTATGTATTAAGTATCATATATAGTATGTAGAGATAAGTCTGTGTATATATTCATATGTATACATTCTTTGTGTGTGTGATTTAATTTAATAAAGATATAATTCCACTCTGCCTTCCAAGCTCAACCTTACTGTTTAGTTACCATGCGGTCTGAGGCAAATTATCTAATTACTCTGATTTTCAATTTCTTCTATTAAATGAATATATCTACTTAACAAGATTGTTCTGAGGAGTGAATGGAATAAAACATTAAAAAGTATTTAACATACTTCTCAGAACCCAATAGGCACTCAATAAAATCATAATGTCTATTATGTAAATACTTACCATTTAATATGTATCAGGCACTGTTTTAAGTGCTTTTTAAATATTGACTTTTAAAATGTTCATTATAATCTTTAGGTCACCCACTATTATTATCCATCCTTTACTGATAAACTGAGTACTTGAGAGGTTAAATGACTTGCCTGGGGTCACACAATTAATGGAGACAGAACTAAAATTAAAACCCAACCATTTTCATCCCAGAGTATCTGCACCTAATCTAACCATTACGTTCTACTGTCAAAGTTGACCCTGAACTCTCTAGCAAAAAAAAAAAAAAAAAAAAAAAGAAAAAGAAAAAATAAGTTTTCTTTAGGAAATTTAAAACAAAATAATATTTATCCAGTTAAATAAATTATCAGGGTAACTGCAAATCATATTAGTGTTATACAGACATATTCCAAATAACCAACTACTCATTCACAAAGAAGATAAACAATACATAGGAAATGACTGGTACACTCAATTAGGATAATTCAAAGAGGATTTAATTGAAACAATTATTTTTTTAAAAGTATGAGCTGATCATAGAGAAGAGTGCAATATCTCAGGCTAGCAGTATTGAGGTTGTGTCCATCAGAAAGGACAAAGAGTGGGTATTACTGGAACCCAGAAAGGGCAAGTCATGTGGGGAGAGGCAACCAACCTGAAGCAACTGGGCAGGGAAAGAGGCAGGGCATTTAGACCCTGACTTCACAGTTGCCCCCTGGGGATCTCCTACCAGGCCCCTCACTAGCAGGTAGAAATCAAGGAAACCAGCCAACGTCATCCATACAGGCCAGCCTGCTGGGGCCAGGACCAAGAGGGGAAGACTGTCAGAGGCATTTTTCCAGATTTATAAAATGTTAACATTTTAAGTACCAAAACATAATTTTTTCTTTCTCTTATTGGATATCTTTTTTAAAATTTCTGTCATTACCTTGGCTTCTAACATAAATTACATAGTCCGCTGATTTTTTCTGAACTACCTCTAAAATAGTAGAGCCTTCAAGCACATCAAAGATGTACAACTACTGGCCCTACACCAGCATTCAGAAGTGTACTTTTGTCTTTCTCAAAATACAGCCTCCAAGCACATTTTCAGGTGTTATATAAAAAAGGTTTTCTGATCAAAAGACAACATGGGACAAAACCAAACTAAACAGATTTCTTAACTGAGGGATAGCTCCAGAGCTAGTTGCATGGCAAAAATGACAGATTGGAATACAATATGAAGTGTATACATAACTAACTAGACACACAATTTTTTATTTTTTTCTTAAAAACAGATTTGGGCCTACTGTTGCAAGGAACATTCTTTGAGAAATGATTTTTCTTCATACCAAAAGGCCTCAGCATTCTGCAGTTTTCTAACACGTATTCATTTGTTAATCTTGTCAACAAAGACGTGTTCTCCTGAGTGCTGGGTGTTCAGTGGCGTACAGGTCAGATGAGGTCCCTGCTGTCGTGGATGTGCTCTGGTGTTGTGCTTTGTTTTGTTGGTGGAGTCTCTGTCTTTCCCCTGCACTGTCACTACCACTTGTCCCTTGAGTACTTACTTCTAGCAACGTCTTTGTCCCCAGTCCTCTAACTTGACATTTTAAAACCTTGCCTGTGTTTGGATAATCAGAAAATTAAGCCTACAGGAATGATGGGATAAGAGGCTGTTCTTTCTTTTTTTTTTTTTAAGAGGCTGTTCTTTTTATGTAAAACATGAGCCATTTTAAATGAATGCATACAGCTATCAGGGCCTTTCTTGCATTCTTCCTTATCAGAGGCTTCTAACAAATAGTTACAATTTCCAAGAAGGCAGCTTCCAGTTAAATAAGATGGGAGAGCAGAGTGGTCAAACACAGAATATTTGCCTTCTAACAGGCAGGCCTGCCTTCCAGGCCCAATCCTGCCCCCTCCTTCTGTTTAACCCATGCAAGTTCCAGTTTCCTCACCTGTAGAATGATGGTAGTAATTATGCCCACTCACTGGGATTATTACAGGGATTAAATAAGGCTATGTACTCAGAGCTCACAGGAGCCACTAATATCAACTATCATTTTTATAGAGCCTAGCACATAGTAGACATTCAACATATAGTTAGAAATAGGAGTTATGGGCCAAATGATGTGAATGACTTCCTTAATTTTTTTCTTTTTAAAAAATACATATTTTTTGTTTCCAGTGGGGTTGGAAGCTTTCTCAATTTCTTGAGCCAAGATATTATAGACAATTTTATTATGTTCTTGGAAGCACAGATAAAGCTTGGGCCCAAGTATGCTTATAGAGCTTTCTAAAATGCAGAACTGATGAGATTCCTAAAGATCAGGTATTATGGTGAAGTAGATGCAGTGACTCATGCACCACACATTTAGAGGACAACAAAGCAACACTGTGGCCCCACATAAGTGATGAGAGAAGTTCCTGGAATATTCACTTTCAGCATTGGATTTTCCTTTCTTCCCTGCACCTCAAGGCTGCTCGCTGAATACACAGTGGTATTTCCATTTCCTACAGGAGCTTTGGGTCTTTCAAGATGTCAAAGAAGTTTTACAAACTGGGCTTTTACAGGGAATGTCCCTGAGGTGAACAGAGGACAAGTTGTATGCCATAGTAAAGGCTGCAGAAAAAATGGAGGTAAAGGCAGATACCCTGCCACTTGAATCTGGTGAGGTGGACAGAACAGGTGAGGCCTGGTCTTGGAGGGCAGGGGCCCAGGAAAGGCAGGATGAAATCTGCAAGGAGAGGAGAGATACCTTGTAATGTGCCGGGAGAGCCCCTGAGATGGCTAGCCAAAGGGCCCTGTAGAACAAAGCCCTAGGCCAGTGCTAACATGCACAGCTCCTCATCTATAGAAGGGAGCAGCCCTGAAGCCCATCTGTGGATTATTCAGCAAAGGAGCCAGCCTGTAGTGTCAACTGTGCAAGGCCCCATGGGAATTGCCCCCCTGGATTACAGGTTCCCTGCCAATCACCCAAAAACAAGTGGTCCTTGATAGCCCCACATCCCTCACAGTGATAGTGCTGGTACGGAAGGAAGCATTTCAGTCACTAATTGAGTTAGAACGATTGATGCATATATCACTCATTTTGGGCAAACCCTTTAAATTTAGATAAATTACTGCTGAAAGACAATGACTTTAGTTTTTAAAAATAACAGTAATAATGTGAAATAGAAAAGGCAATAGAGGTCAAAAAGAGCATAAACAAGAACAATGTAATATTAATCATAAACTATGAGCTAGAAACTTATAGACTCCAAAAGCAAACTTACAAAATAGGGATTTATGGGCATTTTACACACGGTAAATGACAACTCAGAAAAATTAAGTGTCTTGCCCAAGGGTAGCAAGTCAGTTAACAGTGGTCATGAAAACAGCCAAATACTGAGTAATTTATGCCAAGTAATTTTAAGTAACTCTATCTATAATTAGTTATAATACCAAGTATATAATACCAATAATTACCAATTTTACATATTTTCTCTCATGTATAACTCATGCCATTCCTAGAAGGAAGGATTATTATTATTATTCCCACTATACAGATGGGAAAACCAAGGTAGGAAATATTAAGTGACTTCCTCAAGGTCATATTTAATTAGTAGTAAACCAAGGCTGTTTGACTTGGAACCTGTGTTCTTGGCCACATCCTTTCCATCCTCCTGTTCTGTAAACAAATTTCTTGATCATCAGAAATCACACTGAAATGGGAGAGTTCCCTGACCCCCACTGCAGGACATGTGACAGGGGTGTGGCTCATCTGTTGGGTCACTGCCACTGCTCAAACTCCTTACTGGAGGGGGAGCACACAGATGGACAGGTGCAGGAGCCCAAGTGGGCATGTGCTACAGTGCACTCTTTTAGCCTGTAGACTAAAACAGTGCACAGCTTAAGTGTTGATATGGTTTGGCTGTGTCAACACCCAAATCTCATCCTGAATTGTAGCTCCCATAATTCCCATGTTGTGGCAGGGACCCAGTGGGAGATAATTGAATCATGGGGACAGGCCTTTCCCATGCTATTTTCATAATAGTGAATAAGTCTCACAAGATATGATAGTTTTATAAAGGGTAGTTTTCCTGGTCAAGCTCTCTTGTCTGCCACCATGTGAAACATGCCTTTCACCTTCCACCATGATTGTGAGGCCTTCCTAGTCGTGTGGAACTGTGAATCCATTAAAGCTCTTTATTTTGTAAATTGCCCAGTCTCACGTATGTCTTTATCAGCAGTGTGAGAACAGACTAATACAAGTGTAACCAGCTCAGCTCAGTGGACCTTTCTGCAAGGGCAGAGGACCAGTATGACAGCTTTTTGTATCCTGAGCTCTTGTCCAGCATTCCAAAAGAATGGAGTCACACATGGACTTAAAGAATGGTGAAAGTGGGGGTTTTGTTGAGTGGTGAAGGTGGCTCTCAATGGGATGGATGGAGAGCTGGAAGAGGGATGGAGTGGGAAAATAATCTTCCCCTGGGGTTTGGCCACCCAGCGGTCAATCTCCTCACCAACTGTCCCCAGTTGAATTCCTCTTGGTGTTCAGATGCTCCTTCTCTTTTCTCTGCCACACCACTCTGCTGTCATTCTGCTCTTCTGTTTGTTTTTTCATCTCTCTCTGGGGCTGGGGGTTTGGGGTTTATATGGATCTAGGATAGGGGGGCGTGGTGGGCCAAAATGTAACTTTTGGGTGCTAAAACAGAAATGCCTATTTCCTTTTAAGGCCATGAGTATCCAGGCTTGAGGGTGGGACCTTTGCCAGGGAATCACCCCCTTCTACCCAATATTTCCCTGTCTTCTGTCTGTATCAACCCCCAGGTAGCTTATGTACTGTAGGAACACCAGAAACGTATTTTATAATTAGCCAAAAGTAAAGGATTCTTTTATATCATATCTGCTTAGTTACATTTGTAACTAATGTCATTGAAAATATTATGCACAGATCATGGAATCAGCATGTTATCCCCATTTTACAGATGGATAAATACATTGAGTCACAAAGAGTTAGTAGTTTATTATTTTAAAAATAATATATTAAGGTAGAATCCATCTCAGAATTAAATATCTTTTTATTATCACTCTTTATTTTTCATACGATAGATTTTTTCTTAAAGTTGTTACCATTAACCTTGCTAGAACTACAGTGCATCTGTAAACATGTGCTTGTCTCCCAGCGGGAAGGCCATAAAACGGTTAACAACTGTGTTCAAATACATAGACAGTTTTTAGAGAGAAAAATGACTGTTTTTCATTTGTTTCAACAGCAACATAAAAGGAATATCAAGTTCAAGGAAAGATTTAGACTAGAAATCACACACACACACACACACACAAACACACACACACTTAGCTACTAGCTAATAGAATAAGTTTTGTAGGGGTAGTAAGAATTTTTTTTTCCTGGAATTTTTAGAGATTTCACAGATAATTATGGCAATAGTCATTACCTAAAATTAAATTCATAATGCCACTGAAAAATAGGATTTGGATACTTCAGGTAATTTTAGTTTGTGCTTTCTACCCAGTCCACAAAAATATTTGAAGACTGTCTACCGGCCTAGCATTATTATACAGTGATACATTTTGTCAGACAATATATTTATTGTCTGACAGTATATTATTCAGAGGGTGCAATCCCTCTGAAGCCTTGGCAGCTTCCACATGGTGTTGAGTCTGTGGGTGCACAGAAGTCAAGAAATAGTGTTTGAGAACCTTCGCCTAGATTTCAGAAGATGTATAGGAATGCCTGGACGCCCAGGCAGAATTTTGCTGCAGGGGCAGCATCCTCATGGAGAACCTCTGCTAGGGCAGTGCGGAAGGCAAATGTGGGGTTGGAGCCCCCACACAGAGTCCCTCCTGGGGCACCACCTAGTGGAGGTGTGAGAAGAGGGCCACCATCCTCCAGACCCCTAACTGATAGCTTGCACCGTGCACCTGGAAAAGCCACAGACACTCAATGCCAGCCCATGATAGCAGCCAAAAGGGAGGCTGTGCCCTGCAAAGCCACAGAGGCAGAGCTGTCCAAGACCATGGGAACTCACCTCTTGTATCAATGTGGCGTGGATATGAGACATAGAGTCAAAGGAGATCATTTTGGAGCTTTAAGATTTCATTGCCCCACTGGATTTTGGACTTGCATGGGCCCTGTAGCCCCTCTGTTTGGGTCAATGTCTCCCATTTGGATTGGCTGTATTTACCCAATGTCTGTACCTCCATTGTATCTAGGAAATAACTAGCTTGCTTTTGATTTTACAGCTCCTAGGCAGAAGGGACTTGCCTTGTCTCAGATGAGATTTTGGATGGTGCACTTTTGAGTTAACACTGAAATGAGTTGAGACTTTGGGAAATGTTGGGAAGGCATGACTGGTTTTGAAATGTGAGGACATGACATTTGACAGGGGCCATGGGTGAAATGATATGATTTACCTCTGTGTCCCCACCAAAATCTCATTCTGAATTGTACTCCCATACCTCCCAGGTGTTGTGGGAGGGATCCAGTGGAAGATAATTGAATTGTGGGTACAGTTTCCCCTATACTGTTCTCGTGGTAGTGAAGAAGTCTCACGAGATCTAATGGTTTTATCAGGGGTTTCTACTTTTGCGTCTTCCTCATTCTCTGCCTGCTGCCATCCATGTAAGATGGGACTTGCTCCTCCTTGCCTTCTGCCGTGATTGTGAGGCCTCCTCAGCCACGTGCAGTTAAGTCCAATTAAACCTCTTTCTTTTGCAAATTGCCCAGACTTTGGTATGTCTTTATCAGGAGCATGAAAACAGACTAATACAGGGGCATAAATAAGAAAACGCATTTTTCCTACCATTTATTGTGTTCCAACAATGTGTGAAACACAGTAAGTACTTTTATATACAATACAATACCTTATTTAATCATCTTTTCAAATCATAAGTTAGCTATTCTTTTTATTTTTACTTTTTTTGAGAAAGAGTCCTGCTCTGTCACGCTGGCTAGAGTGCAGTGGCACAATCTCGGCTCACTACAACCTCTGCCTGCCGCGTTCAAGTGATTCGCCTGCCTTGGTCTCCTGAGTAGTTGGGACTACAGCCGCCCACCACCACACCTGGCTAATTTCTGTATTTTCAGTAGAGACAGGGTTTTGCCAAGTTGGCCAGGTTGGTCTCGAACTCCTGACCTCAGGTGATTCACCCACCTCGGCCTCCCAAAGTGCTGGGATTACAGGTGTGAGCCACCGTGCCCAGGCTAGTTATTCTTATTATTCTTTTTCAGATGAAGAAATTGAGGCTTAGAGAAGTTAAGAAAATTACCTAACCTGGTAAATGATAGAGCTAGTAGTCCAAACTCTATCTATCAATACCCAAAGCTTAAGCTATTCAACATCATGCCACAAAGTGACAAACTGTATTAGCATATTTTAGGCAGTTGTAGATATTCTTGATCCCTGCAAAGGCTTCAATAAATCAATAGGAGTTCTTACTCAAAATTCAGGTCCATACAGCCAGTGGCATCTAGCTTTTTGTGGCTGTTTATTATAAGAAGGTGTACTAGTGGTAGGAAACAACCATATCTGTGAAAGGCTCAAAATAGTGAGTCCAATTCCAGAAAATATATTTTCTTATAAGAAACAAGAAAGCGTTTTCATGAAAAAAAAAATTGTAATAGAAATTAAATTTCTGGATAATGTAAACTTTTCTGTTTTTTCTTAATTAGGCATGTCATATAATGTACATGCTTTATGTTGATTGAAATAAATGCCAAAAGTAATCATAATTATTATCTTTTTCTAAGATCCAAAAAATAATTTAACCTTTATGCCAGATGAATCAAAGTTATGTAAGACTTTTAGAAATCTTTTTATGACGTCATTCATGAGTTGATCTCATGATCAAATTACCACCACACAAATTTTTCACATCTATAATTCTAAAAAGCCAGATTTCCAAGAAAATCCCCAATTTCCCAGAAAATAATACTTGAAACTCTAAATATTTCCCTTCAAATGACAACAGATAAGTGATAACTTTTTTGGCATTACCACCTTCAGCATTTAACCTCTGATAAGCCTGAACATAGACAAATATTACAGAGATCTTCATTCAACGCAGAGCAGTAAAAATTTCACTAAATCCTGCCTTGGGATATGAATGTCTTTTTACTGAGCCTTTGATATCTATATATATTTTCTTTGAGAAATATATTTTTATGACCATGGAAATGTTTTCTTCTATGAATTATTGAAAAATATGCTATCTGTTCCTCCACATTAATAAAGTATCCATAATTATATAACAACTTTAGGTCATTCATAGTATTTAAACTGTTCGACTATTACATTGATAGTGTCATTTTTCTGAATAAAACAAGGTCTTATTTTTCTTTTCTTTTTGTTTTTCTTTTTGTCATTTCTTTTCTTTGCAGACCCCAAATAAAGATTTTATTTATTTCTCATTGACTACCCACTGTATTACTGTATCCCATACTAATTTCTTCCCATGGTTTTCCTGGTGTATCTACCAAGTAGAAGGTCCAGAAATTTTGAAGGAAGCAAAAAAGAAAATAGCAGCAGTTTGCAGAGATTCTAGATCGATTTCATCACGACATTCTGTCAAATGGAATTCTTATACCTCTCACAATAACTCAGTAAGGACTGGCTCCTGGAGACATGAACAGTTTTAGATAGTCTGACATTTAATGTCAACCAATGTATTGAGGACAGCCATTGTAACCATAAAATTGTATTTTTACCCTTAAAAACAATGTTTCATCATTATAGGCTGTCATTATTATTCGCTAGTACAATTAAGGTGTTTTTCTTTCTCAGTCTTTGTATGACTGCCTTTAAAAATCACATAATCATGACTTACACTAAACATGACTGAACCATCTTAAATAGATATTTATGTCTGGTTTATAAGTCTGCATGTCTATGAAACAGGAAGATATTTTTAACTGTTAAAATCTCCCTGTAACATGACTTAAATATTCTCATATATTTCCTCTATTACCAGCTTTATTACTTGCTAACTGTTAATTCATCTATAATTGTTGCTTTAAATTAATATAAAATTTTCTATATACACACACGTAGATAGGCCCACCTGTAATTAATTATAAACCCACCTTTTAATATGGGTTTGTTTTAATAGTAGAGCCTTTTCCCCCTATGGAACACTCAGGGAAAACAAATTATTTTTCCTCCCCAAATATTTTCTATCATACAATTATGAAACCCAAAACAGCATGATGTCAAAATTATCAATACTTACAGGACTTTTAAGGAAATAAAAGTTCACCTAAATTTCCATTGATTTGTACAAATTAAATTTTATATTTAAAAACATGAAGATAAGAGAATATGCAAGCTTCTAAAAAGAAGCCATGAATGTCTATATGGGTACTCTTACAAGTGCTTTAAGTTTATAATCAAGATTGAATTCATGAAGCTAAACACATCAATCCTGAAAAATCCCTAATTTCTTAAGTGCGGTATCAGTCAGTTTTGCTGCGTAACAATTAATCCAAAATCTCAGTGGCCTATGAAATAAACATTTAATTTTTTCTGATTTTACACATCACTGGCTCAGAGATAGCTTCCTGGCTCTGGTTGTCTCTGCTTTATGTGTCTCCCCATTCCTGCTTCCAGGCTAAAGAAGCAGCCCTTTCTAAGACATTCTCATAAATACTTGAAAAGAAGAAAAGCAAGAGGCCTCGTTTAAAGAAGACATTGCATTTAAAGCTTTTGTTTATATGTGGCATACATTATATTTCACTGGACAAAGTAAGCCACATAGCCAAGGCCAAATTATGCAATCAGCAGTGATAGGTAATTCTCCTGCTTAGAAGGAGGAAGTGAGTAACTGTAAATACAATCCACCTCGGTTGCCTTTGTTGGTCACAGATACTCACTTTGTTCACTGTACACACAAAATTTACTTACAGCCACATGCAAGACATCCTAAAAGTTTCAACCAATTCAAACTTCAGCCTTGAAAGTTCATGATCTCATCGCCATCAGATCCAAATGGCAAATCTTGATCTGGACACATGAACTAAGTAAACAAATTATCTTCTTCACAAGCACCCAACACAAAATGGTACAGAAGAGGCAGAATAAACACATAAACATTCCAATTTGAATGTGAAATTAAAAAAAAAAAAAAGGAAAACAGAAAACTCAAAGTAGGTAGCAGTTCTGAAATCCCACTGGGCAAACATGCTGGCCTTGGGGATAGAGGAAACTATTTTGATTAAGTCTTTGATTAGGGGTCTGAAACTTGAATTAACTTTCCAGAGAATATTCTCCAGGGTTACAGGCACCAGCCTCTTTCGTCCTTGTTCTTTACCCTCTGTTGCCAAATCTGAAAAAGAGTTATAAAATATTCCTTTCTTGGGGTGAGCAGCTTTTTTGGCCATTTTATCCTCAGAAAGTTGAGTGTAGGCAAGACATTTTAAGCTATAAAAAGCCACACAATCTTCTATTTTTGGCAATACTCTTGGCATTAAAACTTTTTAAAGTTTTAACTTTTCTCCTTTTTAATGTCCATTTAATCTATTCTCCTCTATGTGCTAATAGACTCACTCTCTATTCTTTTACAAATCTGTCTCTCTGTCTAAACTTCATTACAGGTATTTGAGCTCATCAGACTTCATGAGATTATTCCATTGGTTTTCTTTCCCCACCCAAGACATTTTGTCCAACTGAAATGATTTACTGAGAGATGCCTTAATCCAATCAGGTTTTGTGCACAGGCATTAACTTGGCCTTTGTCCTTAAAACAAGTCCTATTTTGAGTCTTAATTAGCCTTTGTGGCTCAAAATATTTATCTTTTCACCAGTTAGAGATGAGAAACAGTTTGATTTTCCAGGCCTGCAAATCCCGGAGTTTCTCAGCTCTTTAGTCTCCTTTTCATCTCCTGTGTCAAACAAGTCACTTACTTTTGCACTCATTCTTTTTCTTGTATTATCAAATGCAGTTTCTGACGACTAATTCACATTAGTAACATTTCAAATCCTCTTTACTGGAAGCCTTCAGTATATGATATATGTGTTGTCCAAAATATTTTGTCAAATATTTTGCTGCTGCATAAAATGTGTCGCCCATTTTCTAGCCTTTAATAAGTTTTCTCACTGCTAGCTGTCTCTGGCCCCCAAAAATCAATGCCATATATTTCAAGTTTTTTATTTTGATAACACTCTACTTCTAAGTATCAAATTCTATACTGTTCAGCCTTCTACACAACAACCTTTAAATCCCATGGGCTTACAAAAACAAGCATTTTGTTCTTATTTATGTTTCATATAGGCAGTTATTAGATGGATGTAACTATGGGGGCTCTGCTTAACTCAGCTCTATAGGTTTTTTCGCTCATGTAAGCTGAAGTGTGGAATATACCCATTTATGGAGCTGAGAAGAAAACCACAATACTAAGCTATTCCTTAGAATTTCATTTAAAGCCTCTAATTTCAGGTAGCATAGTTATAGCTGTTCACATTCCAATGGCCAGAGAAATTATGTAGTTAAATTCAAAATCAGTGGCAAAGGAGGGGAAACATACACTTTCCACACCAGGAAGCAGGGAAGTGCTGTGGCAGTAAGCTGGGAGGGATAAACTGTATATAAGAAAAAGGCATCATGTATAATTGTGAACAGTAATACCACCTGCCAGAAGTGTAGTTTAACAATGTTTTCAAATGCTCTGTGATGCAAACATCCCCCGTAAAAAATGGTGAAAATAAGACTGTACACTCGTAACACTTTCCCAGAAAAGCAAATGATTTATTCAGTTTCAAAAATAACCTATAATTTCAAAAATGGCATTGGGTCTTGTCTTAAATTTCTATCATTAGTTGGCATCATTTTAGAAGCCATTTCTCTGCATAAGAAAACCTCCTATTCTATCTTAATCAGACCAGCTCAGAGCAGCTGTGACTATAATTACCCTTATTTGCAATAATCTCTGACACACACCTGGAAGACTAGGGCCACCCAGCAAGAAAGAGAAAGAAACTCAGAAGCCAAATATCTGTCATTCCTGTTCATTTGTGTGTCTATGGCTATCGCTGTCATTACCAATATGGGCACTGCAGTAAGACACGCCAAGACCTCCGAGGCCAGCCAGTGGCTAGGATATAACAGGCATCTGTAACTACACCCTGTTGAATTAGCTAACGTTATCAGGGCACTGGGATAGAATCTTTAAATGGACTTCACCATAATGCCAATCTGAAGTTTGGAGTAGATAAGCCACATAGTTCCACACATGGCCCTCACTCAGCACTCCATTTCTCTCTCAAACCATTGCCTGAAAACCAAATTACAAAGTGATGTTGTTTACTTTCTAAAATAATTCACTCTAAGATAGACTTGATTTGATCCTTTTAAGGGATGTTTCATTTTAAAGGAGGAAATATTTTTATCCAAAAATATTTTTCTGGTGGATGGCAATATTTTTTTGTGAAAGAAAGCTGCTTTTTCCTCCCCAATTTCAGAGTTCTGATCCATCAGCTTACTACCACAGTAGTGTAGTTTTCTGTCTCAAAGACATGGTACATGAGGTTTTTCTCTCTGGAACAGTCTCTTCCACACACCATACACTAAACTTCCTCCTGTAGTTAATTCTTCATTGTCTTTTAAAGCTGAGTCCAAGGAAGATTTCATGGCCCTCTAGATCTGCTTATGACCTTCTGATAGAGACTTTTATAGAAACATTAACTTCTTTATAACACTGACAACATTTGAAAATGTAAAATTATCCCTGTAATTTGTTACTGGTCGATTGCCTTGCCAACTAGCATTTTAGCTCCATGAGAGCAGAGACCATATCTAACTTCTTCACATCTCTATCTCTAGTGCTTATCCTATTACATATTGAATATGTATCATACATATTTGTTGACTATATGCATGTATGTATGACCAAATAAAAAAAATAGGAATTTGAAGCTCTCATTATGTAATCCCTCTTTTTAAAGACAGTGGCGACTTTCTATGTAGTCTCTCAAAGGAGTAAAGAATGCAGAAAAGCTCCTA
Organism: Macaca mulatta; assembly: GCF_049350105.2. Lineage (NCBI taxonomy): Eukaryota > Metazoa > Chordata > Mammalia > Primates > Cercopithecidae > Macaca > Macaca mulatta. The sequence goes on along the minus strand of NC_133410.1, from coordinate 128,983,875 downwards.
GGTGCTTTCTTACTGCCTTTCTGAATTCGTCTGCTCTGCCATCTCTTGGTGGATTCTTCCCATTGGCCTGGCATAGTATATTCCCAGAGTATTTTTTAAAGCCTTTAGCACTTTATGACCACAAACAACTATATATGTCCTGAGAAATTCCTCTAGTCATATGATTTCATGTTACCTTGTGTGTTTGTGTGTGTGTGATTTAGAAATTATGTCCTGATTCATTTAGGACATGATTATTTAAGAGAAACAAATAGAAGATGAGGGTTTTTTTTTTTTTTAATTTTATGATCTAGGAGGTATTGAAAATGTCGTCATTCCCTAATGATCTCATTCATGATGGGATTGTGAAGTGGATTATGACAATGAAAACATTTCTGGGAGACCTTCCAAAGCCATCTGGCAAGCATAGAGCCTATATTTTTAAAAGTGATAGCTTAGTTTCTAAATATAATGGGCCAGGATTTGATGTCAAATCAGTGGGAAAGTAAACATAAAAGACAGCAAACATAAATGATTGGTATAGACCCAAAGCAAGAGAATATTTTATATTTTGTAATCTGGTTATCAAAGTTTTAATATATTAATATCATGAATGCACATTTACCAAGGTAGTGAATTATTCTACTCTGACAACTTTTAACGGATTTTTTCCAGATAATGCAATTTTTAATTAGCTTTATTAAGGTATAAATTATATGCAGTAAAATTCACCAATTTTAAATGTACATTTCAGTGACTCGTAATGTAACTTGACATATTTTTTTCTCCAAACTGGGTTTGCAAATTTCATGAAAAAGAAAAATTATATGATACAAAATGGCATTATATTTATAATTATTTATGTGTGTGCTTATATGTGTATATATTTTTATTTCATCTTACCCTGGAATTTTCAAGCAAAACTAAGAGTAGGAATTATCACATATCAAAAATTCTTTTTCAAAGTGAACTTTCTGTATGTAATTTCTAAGCAATGAATGTGATATTATTCATTATTCAAGTATTATTTTTATATCAGCTTGAGAAAAAACAGTTTATGAAGTTCATATCATCCATTTTATCAAACTTGACCCCTCATCCACTTGACTTCTCAGGTGGGAGTCAGACCCCAGTCTGCTTTTCCCAGAGAATACTTGACACTCCAAATGGTCTTTTCAAGGCCCATTTCTCTTGAATGAGTGTAAAGGCACAAATTTCACCACCCTGCCCACCATGTGTTAGAAGGGTTATAGCATATAAATATTTCCCTACCAAAAATCTTCTGTTTAATCTTCAATTCTCCTAAATGTTATATATTTTTGAGTGAGTTAAAGAGCTTAAAAATAACAAAAAATAGTTTTTGACATCTCCTTTGACAATTTTGCATCAATATTTTTCTCATCTCACTTTAAAGTCCAGCATATATTATCTTAGTGCACTAGCCAAAATTCCAACCTAATATTGTTTTTATACAGGTGCATTAGAACATTTCACTAAGACCTAGTCGCTTATCCTCTGAGAACTTAACTAAAAGTTTGCTTAATTAATAATCCCAGACTATTCTTGGGATGGTTGTAGTAAACTGTTAACTGTAGTGAACACTAGGATGTGGGAATAGAGAGGATCAGATAATTTTGACTTCCTTATCATGTATATGTATAACTTTACACATTTTATACTTTTTGAATTTGCCTTCAGAAGCATATACTATTTATGTAATTTAAAACATGTTGAAGATTTAAAATATAAATAAAACACAGCCATTAAAAGTTTAAGAATAAAATAATTTATTAAAGGAGAAAGTGAAAATTTTCCTGTAAGGTATGGAATAGGAATAAAATAAGTAAAAGGGATATCTTTTGAAAATAAAATTTGAAATTTTTATATTTGTACGGAATCATGCTGATACAGTCTCATCAAAACTGCTCTGTGAAGTTCTTCTCAGTCAAAACGACTGTATGAAAATGAAATTTTAAAATGGCTTCATCAAAGTGTCCTGTTTCCCTCACTATAGAGCCATCACTTGTCAACAAAAACAAGTGGGCGCAGCCATAAAAAAGAATGAAATCATGCAACATAGATGTAGCCGGAGGCCCTTATTCTAGGCAAATTAATGCAGGAACAAAACACCAAATACTACATGTTCTCACTTACACGTGGGAGCTAAACACTGGTTACTCATGGACATAAAGATGGCAACAATAGGCACTGGGGACAACTAGAGGTGGGACAGAGAGAGGGGAGAAAGGGTTGAAAAACTTACTATTGGGTACTATGCTCACTACCTGGGTGATAGAATCAGTTGTACCCCAAACCTCAGCATCACGCAATATGCCCATGTAACAAACCTGAACTTGTACTCTTTGAATCTAAAATAAAAGTTGAAATTATTTTAAAAAGCATAATGTACTAGCACAGTCATACACATTTTTTAATTCAGAAAGGAATACAAAAAAGAAAAATAAGCAAAGAACAGATCATAGAGAGAAAGAGGCACAGTAAACAACATAGAACTGATAGTAAATACAAGAAAAGAATATGAAAAAGTTAGGAGCAAATGGTCATGATAGTAAACATAAACATACTTATCTATTAAAAGAAAGAGGTTTCCAAGTTGGCTCAAAGAGTAAAAGCCAATGGCATGGTGAATATAAAAGACATCTAAAATGAATTGCTTCAAAATGCTGAAAAAGGGATAGGCAAATTATATTAGGCAAAAGGAAACAATCAGAAATAAAGGTTATGATCCTGACATAAGACAAAGTAAAATTAAGACCAGGGGTCTGGAATAGGAAGTGCAGAACAGCCCAAGTACATATGGAAGCTTAATGTATAACAAAGCCGGCATCTCAAATCACTGAGGAAAAGATGGAATTTTTGACAAATAGCATTAGGACAATCAAAATACCTTTGAGAAAATGATAAATGTGGCTTCTTTCTGTATATTCAGTAGAATGAACTCCAAATACATAAGAAATTCAATGTAAATGATAGAACCATATAGGTACTACCTGTGGGGAAAGGCTTTGTAACTATACTTGGAGATACAGCTACAATTAAGAAAAACAATGATTATTTAGCTACATTAAAATAAACCTTAATATGGCAAAAACACCCAAGTAAAGTCAAAAGATGAGTGTGCGGCAAAGCAAGCAGTGCTCAAAAATGGATGGAAGCATGACAAAAAGGCCCAGAAGTTAGCGTAAAAGGTTTGTATTGGCCAAATTTGAAATAATTTGAGTCGTAAAATTAATAAGGGAAAGTGATTGCCTAGAATTAGTATAGTGCCTAACTAGGAAGGAACTTGAGGAAACTTTCTGGGGTGTTGGAAATATTCCATATTCCATATCTTGATAAGGGTGTGAATTATCTGCATGTGTATGCTTGTCCAAACTCATCTGAAATATATCTAGTATCTGTACACTGCACTATATGCAAATTATAATTCCATTTTTAAAAAGAATAATGATAGTAATAGATTGTAACATACTGAACTAGAATCAAGAATCTATGAGTCTGTAATGATACTAAAAAAACAAAGTTGGGGAAAGAAAAGGTCTTTTTTACAGAAGAATGAGGGCTAGTAAATGTAAAAGAATTATAAAGTTAGAAAATCTCCAGGTTTCAACCACCAATATAGTAATTGATTCAGAGAAGAAAAATCAATGGATGATAAGATATTAAGTGAATGGGAATGAATTTTTAAAATCAGGATATTAAAATAATCTCAAAATATCACCCAACAGGTAAGGGGAAAGGTGCCTTTGCAATGAAGAACTCTGGAAGACACCAACTCAACCTAATGATTAAACTTCATTGGTAGTGGGACACACTGACGTTACATGATTCAGCCATGGCACTCTGAGTACAATGCAGCCCCACCTATATATTATGCCCACCAAAAATGCTAACCTTAATCTCATCACGAAGAAGCATTCAGACAAATCCAAATCATCAGGCATTTTTCAAAGTAAGTGATCTAGATTCTTCAAAAGGTCAATGTCATAAAAGACCAACAGAGAAAGGAAACTTCCAAATTAAAGAAGATTGAAAAGATATAAACTAAATGTAATTCCTGACCACTGACTGAATACTGAAAAAATATAGCCATAAAATACACTGTAGGAACAGTAATGGAAATTTAAGCATGGGTTACAAATTAAGACACAACTATGACATCTTTGTTAAATGTCTTAAATGTGATCATTATAATGTGTTTATATAGAAGAACATATATATACACATAAATATATATATATTTTGTTGTTGTGGTGGTTGTTTTTGTTTTTTTGAGATGGAGTTTTTCTCTTGTTGCCCGGGCTGGAGTGCAATGGTGGATCTTGGCTCACGGCAACCTCCACCTCCCAAGTTCAAGTGATTCTCCTGCCTCAGCCTCCTGAGTAGCTGGGATTACAGGCATGTGCCACCACGCCAGGCTAATTTTGTATTTTTAGTAGAGACAGGGTTTCTCCATGTTGGTCAGGCTGGTCTCAAACTCCCAACCTCAGGTGATCTGCCCTCCTCGGCCTCCCAAAGTGCTGGGATTACAGGTGTGAGCCACTGCGCCTGGCCAGAAGAAAATATTTTTTCAACAAAGAGAAAGAAAGAAACAGGGCCTCCAAAATTGTTAATGATTGGTGAATTCATGTGAAGAGAATACGGGTATTCCTTGAACTATTTTTTTTCCAATGGTCGGTTTAAAAATTTTCTAAATAAATTATTAGGGAATACCCTAATTTGAGAGCTCCCTTTAGTTAACCATAGAAATGTCTATACCACAAACTGCTGTCTAAGCTACAGTGTAAGGATCTAGAGGGAATCTATCTTCTTTTACGTTTTTTAAGACTTAGGGCTGTTGGGCAGAAAGTGATTAAGTGTCCAGGAGAACAAGTTGTGTTTCCTTATTGCAATTGCAAGTTGCTTTTTTAACACTGATAATTTTGATGTAGTGAGTCATGAGTTAAATTAGATTTGAACTTTATCTCATCCACATTGATTCCACTGTGATTACTACTGAAGCCAGTTGGTACACATATGATACAGTTTGGCTCTGTGTCCCCACTCAAGTCTCATCTTGTAGCTCCCATAGTTCCCATATGTTGTGGGAGGGACCCAGTGGGACATGACTGACTCTTGGGGGCAGGTCTTTCCCATGCTGTTCTCATGATAGTGAATGGGTCTCATGAGATCTGATGGTTTTAAAAATGGGAGTTTCCCTACATAAGCTCTGTTGCCTGCTGCCATCCATATAAAATGTGACTTACTCCTCTTTGCCTTCTGCCATGATTGTGAGACCTCCCCAGCAATGTGGAACTGTAAGTCCATTAAACCTCTTCCTTTTCTAAATTGCCCAGTCTCGAGTATGTCTTCATCAGCAGTGTGAGAACAGTAAATTTGTACCAGTAGAGTGGGGCATTGCTGAAAAGATACCCGAAAATGTGGCAGCAACTTTGGAACTGGGTAACAGGCAAAGGTTGGAATGGTTTGGAATGCTCAGAAAAAGACAGGATAATGTGGGAAAGTTTGGAACTCCCTAAAGACTTGATGAATGGCTTTGACTAAAATGCTGATAATGATATGCACAATGAAATCCAGGCTGAGGTGGTCTCAGATGGAGAAGAGGAACTTGTTGGGAATTGGAGCAAAGGTAACACCTGCTATGTTTTAGCAGAGATTGGCAGCATTTTGCCCCTGTCTTAAAGATTTGTGGAACTTTTAACTTGAGAGAGATGACTTAGGGTATCTGGTGGAAGAAATTTCTAAGCGGCAAAGCATGCAAGAGGTGAGTTGAGTGCTGTTAAAGGCATTCAGTTTTAAAAAGGAACAGAGTGCAAAAGTTTGAAAAACTTGTAGCCTGACAAGATAGAAATGAAAAAAAATCCCATTTTCTGAGGACAAATTCAAGCCAGTTGCAGAAATTGCATAAGTAACCAGGAGCCCAATGTTAATCCCCAAGACAATGGGGCAAATGTCTCTGGGGCATGTCAGAGGTCTTCATGGCAGCCCCTCCCATCACAGGTCCAGAGGCCCAGGAGGAAAAACTGGCTTTGTGGGCTGGGCCCAGGATCTCCATGCTGTGTGCAGCCTAGGGACTCGATGCCCTGCATCCCAGCCACTACAGCCATGGCTGAAAGGGGTCAACATAGAGTTCAGGCTGTAACTTTAGAGGGCGCAAGCCCCCAGCCTTGGCAGCTTCCATGTGGTGTTGAGCCTGCAAGTGCACAGAAGTCAAAAATTGGAGTTTGGGAACCTCTGACTAGATTTCAGAAGATGTATGGAAAGGTGAGGATGCCCAGGCAGAAGTTTGCTGTAGGGGCGGGGTTCTCATGGAGAACCTCTGCTGGAGCAGTGCAGAAGGCATATGTGGGGTTGATGCACCCACATGGAGTCCCTACTGGGGCACCACCCAGTGGAACTGTGAGAAGAAGGCCACCATCCTCCAGACCCCAGAATGGTAGATCCACTGACAGCTTGCACTGTGCACCTGGAAGAGGCGCAGACACTCAATGCCAGCCTGTGAACACAGCCGAGAGGAAGCTGTTCCCTGCAAAGCCACAGGGGCAGAACTGCCCAAGACCATGGGAACCCACCTCTTGCATTAGAGTGACCCGGGTATGAGACATAGAGTCAAAGGAGATCATTTTGGAGCTTTAAGATTTGATTGCCCCACTGGATTTTGGACTTGCATGAGCCTTGTGGCCCTTTGTTTTGGCCAATGTCTCCCATTTGGATTGGTTGTATTTACCCAATGTCTGTACCCCCATTGTATCTAGGAAGTAACTAGCTTGTTTTTGATTTTACAGGCTCATAGGTGGAAGGGGCTTACTTTGTCTTGGATGTGACTTTGGACTGTGGACTTTTGAGTTAATGCCGAAATGAGTTGAGACTTTGGCAGACTGTTGGGAAGGCATGATTGGTTTTGAAATGTGAAGATATGAGATTTGGGAGGGGCCAAAGGTGTAATGATATTGCTTGGCTCTGTGTCCCCACCCACATCTCATCTTGTAGTTCCCATAATTCCTCCCATATGTTGTGGGAGGGGCCCAGTGGGAGATGATTGAATCACGGGGGCGGGCCTTTCCCATGCTGTTCTCATGATAGTGAATGGGTCTCACGAGATCTGATGGTTTTTAAAATGGAAATTTCCCTGCACAAGCTCTCTTTTTTGTCTGCTGACACCCATGTAAGATGTGTCTTGCTCCTCCTTCTTCCATGATTGTGAGGTCTCCCCAGCCATGTGGAACTGTAAGTCCAACAAGTCTCTTTCTTTTCTAAATTACCCAGTCTTGAGTATGTCGTTATCAGCAGTGTGAAAATGGAGTAATACAACATACAAGTACACACATTGCCCATCAGATTTCTTGTTGAATGCTGAAGAAACTTATTTGTACTGAACCTTATTTGTGCTGAACAAAAAAAATCAGAACTGAACAAAACAATCAGTCTTCATCCATGTGCAGGAGTGAGCAGAGACTAATAAAAGGAAAACTTTGAGGTCATTTATGGAGCTGACTTAATTGTGGCCGTCCGCCAGAATCCTGAATGTGCTCTTAATTTTCTCAAGCAACGCTGGGCACGGTGACTCATGACTGTAATCCCAGCACTTTGGGAGGCCAAGGTGGGTGGATCATTTGAGGTCAGGAATTCGAGACCAGCCTGGCCAACATGGTGAAAACTCACCTCTACTAAAAATACAAAAATTAGCTGGGTATGGGGGCAGGCACCTGTATTCCCAGCTACTCGGGAGGCTGAGGCAGGAGAATTGCTTGAACCTGGGAGGTAGAGGTTGCAGTGAGCTGAGATCATGCCATTGCACTTCAGACTGGGTGACCAAGCAAAAGTCTGTTTAAAAAAAAAAAAATTCTCAGGCATTTAAAGTACTATATATAAGAAGTGTTAAACTTTGTGTCTTAAGAAATCCTGCTGCTTCTGGAAAATAATTAACCCAGGCTCTTCAGGCTGAGTTTTACCAAACAGGCTAAAGACATCCTCCAGGATTTTGAACCTAGATGGATCTACTTGGCGGAGTTTTTGTTGTTGTTGTTGTTGTTGTTTTGTTACCCCTAATTATATCAATCTATATATCTTCCATGACTCTTTTGATATAGTATTTAAACAGATATGAAAGAATTTTATTTTCTGAGACAGGGTCTCGTTGTGTCACTCAAGCTGGAATGCAGTGGCACTATCACAGCTCACTGAAGCCTCGACCTCCTGGGCTCAAGGCCTCCCACCTCAGCCTCCCACGTAGCTGGGACTACAAGCATGCACCACCACACCAGGCTAATTTTTGTATTTTTATAGAGACGGGGTTTTACCATGTTGCCCAGGCTGGTTGCAAACTCCTGAGCTCAAGTGATCCGCCCACCTCAACCTCCCAAAGTGCTGGAATTACAGGCATGAGCCATCGTGCCTGGCTACCTTTAAGATTTTAACAGATTTCTTTGTGGTGTTAGGTCAATATAGCAAAAAGAATATCTAGAAAATGAAACTATTGCTGGTTCAGTTAACTTAATGGATGTATTTGTTATTATAAAGTTATATCATTTCTTCTAATTTATAGCTGCAGTTGTGCTTTACAGGAGCCTAGTGAAAGTGTCAAATTTTAAGGGTAGTATTTGAAATAGGTTTTAAATGGACTTTTCCTTTTAAAAGCGAGCTAACAGTGAGACAACATTTTTATTTACAAATATGTTACATACATAATTCTGAGGCAGTCTATTTTTGCTACTACTTTATTGTTCAATTATGTACATAAAATAAAAATATGAAAGTTTTGAGAAAATAATATGAAAGTCTAATAATTTTTAGTTTGTAATCTATAATCTCACACATGACATTCATTATATGGTTATGAAAAATTATTCTTGTCAAATTATGCCAGTAAAGCAGATAAGAAAATTCTTGCATTTTGAGCAATAAGTTGATATAATGAATTTTTGAAATTTTATTCCATGCCTCTTCAGTAATTTTTTGCTTTGCAAGCCATATGTGTGATTTAAGTCCATATGTGTTGCTGTTAGTCCAATAAACCTCTTTTCTAAATTACTATGGTTAGCATTTATTTTAATTATTATTAATTTTTTAACAAAAATCCAATTATCTTAGAGTGAGATCCCATTCTGTGCACTATAGGAAGTCCACATCTACTAAGATTTTTTAACCTTTGTGTTTTTACGAATTCCCAGGGAAGGATTACATTGTCTTACAAATATGTCTTGGCTATAGCTTCTCACCTCTGGTTCCAGACATTCCTCTTTTGTCACTTGGGACATCTCACAGGAGCTTCCCTACTAGCGGAACACCCACTAAGTTCTGAGTTTGCCTCCATGTATCAAAAGCATCTCATCTTCTACAGAAGGCAATCCTGTTTGTTCATTTAATTCTGCCTACAGTCTGGGCTCCCACTAACTCTTTAGGACTCCAGAAAGGAAATTATCCTGTTTCTCACATTTCACATCTTATTCACTGCCCAGTGATAGGATGGTTGACCAAATGCCAAGTGTGTTTAAGCAACTGAAATTAATTCCCTAAATCTGGTTTATCTAATCTATCATAACCTTAGTAGTGGAATACCAGCAGTTCAGCCCAGATTTCACTGTGCCAAGACTAATCAAATCCATTCCCTTTTCAGTCTCATTTCTACTATAAAATAAAGAGAAATTCACATAGCTATTTCCCTCCTAGTTTGGTCTAGTCTTACAGTTCTATGAGCGCAAAAACTTATAGTGAAATAATGCACATGTTCCCAAAAAATTAATCCTTTTTAATCTGCAGTGCCTTAAATTTTGATTTCGGAAGTCTTCAAGCAAATTCAATTCAGACTTAGAAATAAAAATTTAAAAATAACTGTATAGGAGCAATGTTACTGAAATGACACTCAACTTATTTTATTAAACAGAACATTTAATTTCTCAGCCTGAAAAATGATTTTAGAATGCTTTTTTTTTTTTTTTTTTTTTTTTTTTCCTGCAGGTGATGAAGGCCCCTTACAGGGAGTTTTAAAAGAATATTTTATGTGGTGAAAGAGTTCTCCAAAGATAAGATCAAATTTCATTTTCTACTCTTAAATTTTAGGAAAAAATTTTAAACCTTTAAAATGGAAGTTTGAGTCTATGTTTTAGCCATTAAGTTTTTATAAATATTGGGATTATTCTCAGAGTATCCTGCTACTATAAAATAATTCCTATAAAATTTCTGGAAATGGAGTGTAACAGTTGTTTACACCTTATGTATGGACTCAAGTTTCCCTCCTGAATCCAAAAGGCTCAGGTCCAATACATTTCTTGTGAGTTCAACAAAAAGGGACAGTACTCTGAATGTTGCCAGTGCTATAGCTCAGTTGCTGTGATCCCAGGGTAGAAATATAAAGAAAATGAAGCTGGAAATGTATTATTTTAGATTCAATGTTGTCAACTGTGGTCACTCTACTGACCTTCTTCAGGTCCATCCTTGACAATTTCGCCAGTTTGCTGCTTCACAAGAACATAGATGCAGTAGACTGTCATAGTGGCGTGATACTTTATCTTAGGTCTATCCAGACATTTTAACCCAATAAGAACACTCAAGAACTTGAGAGTGCTGCTTTAGTAACAAACCTTAGATATACATAGTCAGGTGAAAAATAAAAATTTTTATTCACAAAATTGCTATTATATGAGTATAACATTGCAATATCTCTAGTGAAACTTAACCACTGTTGCCTTTAATTTGCAGGTCCAAAATAAGATGAGGATAATGATGACAATGCGGTAGCTTAGTCAAGCATCTGACACTTCATCTGCTGCAAGCCAATGTTTGATTTTCAACCTTTATAGCCTACTGTATTTATCTGAAAATAGAGGCCGGGTTAATGGGGGAAAATGCACAAACCTCAGGTGCATATATTTGTTTGATGTGATGCAGGTGTTTGATTTTTCCTCTGGAAGATCCACAGCAGCATGAGGAGATAACCTTAGGCTAGCAGTGACCCACTGGGGCCTTTTTTATATTTGGTCAGCCATTTATCTTGTTGGCACATGGCACCACACGTACGACTTTTACTGCTTTGTTTTTTATTTTCTCTAGATAGCCTCATTACTTGAGAAAGTGTAATAAAACCTTTGTTTTCCTGAGATCAGTCTTATCCTTCACTTTCAATAGCACCTGAGGGTTCTGCAAACATTCTAAAGGAAAACTTACAGCCCAATAGCTTTCTCAGCTCACACATTGCAGCAACACACAGTGGCCACATAAGACATGTATTTCCTGGTATGAATTAGACCCAACAATTCAGTTACAACAGTATGCCTCATGAGACAAAGAGGTCAACATGGACAAAGAAAGCCCCCTCCACAAGATGTCAGAAACATAGTTCTATACAATAATCCCTCTATATAATCCACTGAGACCATATGAGTAGAATAACATCCTGCTCCTTTATCCCAAAGAAAACAAAGCTGAAATATTAAATTCTAGAAATTTCATACAAATGAAAAGTCAGTCATCATAACAGGAAGAGTAAACCAAATAGAGGAGCTTAAAGGGATATTATAGCATTCAATTTTTTTAATCAGTTAAAATTGGAAGGAGTTCCCATATAAATGACTGAATGTATGCCTTTAAGGACCCTCTTTGAAATAAGAACCTTCAATTGATCCTGATTTGAGCTACAGGCTAAAAGCAATAATGTAAGATTGAAACTGAAATAACATACATAGTTTACATAATTTACTCATTATCTCAAATGCTACATAAAGAAAAGAGGGAAGAAATAAGAAAAAAGTAGCAAGACTAAATAAATACTAATAAAAATGAGACAAAATATTTTACTATAGTTGGCCAAGCTTTTGGGCTTAGGGTTTCAGGGTTTTTTAAGCTAATATTCAGCATCAGTCTAAAAAGTCTGTATATTACCATTTCCTAAACTCACAGGAAATCATAAACTGGTTGCCTTCAGCATCAATAGCACCTTTACCTTCCACACATGCACACATGTAGGCATGCATACTCCAGTTTACCCTCTACCATCATTAACCAGCAATGTGTAGGTCCTTACCTTGCTTCCCCTGTCCTTACAGATACCTAGGCAGCAAAGCTGTAAATTGGAGGGGAACATGGAAGATCTTGAGGCACAGATAGGCAACACTCTAGCTAGTCAGTCATCCAAAAAGTTCTAGAGATCATGGGGTGAAAAATATTCACTGGACATCAATTTGAAAAACATCCAGCCTATTTAGTCCCTGAGCACAAGAACTGGACACTATTTGGACATTAGAGTATTGCGTAAGGAGATAATCAGAAATGCAGGCAAAGAATTATGTACCAAGATGTTCACAGAAGCAGTATTTAAAATTGCTGAAGAAGCAAAAAAAAAAAAAAAAAAATTGGACTGAACCCAAATAACCTCACATAGGATATACTTAAATAAGATAGACTATTAAACAGACATTAAATAGCATGTTTTCAGAATATATTTAATTAGATAAAAAATACATGATACACTATAAAGTTTAAAAACATACACAGATATATATATGTATGTATACATATACACAAACACACACACACACAGAGAAGTATGTTTTAAATCAGTGTTAAAAGTGCTACATTCAAGATGAGCTGAGACTTGTGAAAGACAATTAGGATAATAAAAAGTATTTTTCCATCATATTTGAAGCAATAAGAAAAGACAGGAAAGGAAGAAGCTTACTAACTTGGGGAAAGGGGTAATTTGCTAACAAACAATAGAATCTATTTTTCTTTTATAAGCAAAAAGACTTTCAAATTCTAAAAATAGAATATACAATAAAAGTGTATGAATTTCAACCCAAAGTAATAAGAAGGGCTAGTCTATAAGCTCTGTAAGGGCAAAATCATCTGTTTCTGTGTCTATAACACCTGGCACACCTATGCATAATAGTATTTCAATTAAAATTGTGAAAAACACATGAATATAGAAATGAATACACAATCAGAAGAATTGAGGGCTTTGAAAGGATTCAGTAACGTCTCAAGTTGCTGAAGAAATGTATAGTATTTGTAGGTAAGTATTCATAGTATGTGTAGATAAGCTATGAAAGGTCAATGGATCTCAAGTGGTTTCTAAAGAGTATATAAAGCAGATTTTCCAAGTAATGATTTATCCTGGAAATGGAAGAGTGCTACATTTGATCCTGATTCCCAAGGATATTTTACAGCAGGTTGCTAATCAGATGATTTGTAGGAAAGGACTGTGGTGCTCAATGCCAGAATACTTCCATATCCTTTCATCCATATGTGACCCAACGGAAGTTGGTATTGGGCCTCTGCTGGTAATTGCGTTTTATTATTTGGTAAAAGATAATTTTAAAAGAAAAAAAAAAAAACAGGGAATTTCTAAGATATTTGAACAAGAAAGTGGCAATCGCAGCTGTGCCATGAGCAGGGTAATCTGTCAGTTGTGCTGAACACACCGAAAGAAACTGAAGAGACTGGAGACCTAGTCAACATTCATAAGGCAAATGAAAAACCAGGCAATGGCAATGGTAAGTCTTTTCTTTTTAACAGAGTAGAGAGAGTAGAGATATAAACAGGTAAGCAGAGGTACAACTGACAGACCTAGCTGGTAGGTTGAACATGGAGAAAAATCACAGATTCTGCCAAGATTTCAAATTTGGACAGTTAAAACAGAAGCTGTGCCATGAGTATAAAGAAGACAGTGAGGAGGAGAAGCAACATGAGGCAATGCTTAATCCAAGCATCGGTCAGAATACATTTGAACTCTTTGCAGCAAGATTACAGAACTGATGCACATTTGAGAGTCCTGTGCCTGAGGTGGTAATGGAATCCAGAGGCAGAAAACCCCCAGTGTTTGCTATAACTGATACTCAGAATGCGTCCATGTCTTCAAGAGAAGGCAAAAGTTCATTTATTTTGAGTGCAGTCCATTTCCACTGACTGCTTCCACTTATCTTACTACCCATTCTGTACCAAAGATGCATCAACAAATGAAGCTGTTTCTCTCTTGAAACTGCCACATAAGACAAAATTTTAGTTTCAATTTTCAGTATGCTACATCTAAGAATAACAGCAAGGTGTGTTACAGAAATATTTCTATCAGAAATGTAAAGAAAAAATGTTTAAGGTTTGGAATTTACATTTCTATCCTTCAATTATCCAAGAGATATACTGATACACAACAAATTTTCGGCAATGCTGGGAAAATGAAGTGTTACTGTATTCACTTAGCAATATTAAATTATAGATTACATATAGACAGTGAAGTGATTTAGAGGTAATTTTGGGTTCCTCTTTCAAAAGAGGGATCAGAGGGATTTTCTAAAGATAATAATCATCAAATACAGTAATGGCAAACACTCTAAAAATATTGAATGTTGCTAGGCACTTATTATGTCTATTACACCTCAGGAAAAACTATCAGTCAATATTTCAATCTTAAATATAAACTTACAGAATGCTAAATCCTCTTCCAAAATAAACCTCAAAACCCTCCAAAATGATTGTCTATAATAAACAGACAAAGTGTTTACTTATGGCCCAAAGTCAGACTTTGAAGTTCACTTTTAAAGAACATATTTGGAAGTAGTCCTCAAAAAGAATGTTATTTATGGAATGAAAGGATATTTTAAATCCTTTTAAAATTTTCCAGTCTCTCCTAAACATGCTTTAATGCCTCCTTTGATATGGTATGACTCATATCACCCCTTTAAAAAACATAACGACAAACATTTTGCTAAAATTAGCAATTTAAGAATTCTGTATTCCCACAATCTGTGTGTGTATCAGAATCACGGTACGGTACTGGTTGTGAGGATGCTATTATTTTATGTACCATGGGGGGAAAATACTGCTAAAGAAGTTATAGTACAATGTTTTCTATAACCCAGAATTTTCACTTCATACTTATTGAAAAGGTTCTTTTTCTTTTTAGTACTTATTGAACTTTAGGTTATCTTATATCATTCCTAGGCCTTTGTAAAAATTATAATATAAGCAAAACAAATTGGTTAAGGTCTTCCTGAAGTTTACCCACATTTTGGGTTTAGTCTTCCCAAGTATTTTTAATTCAAATTTGTTTACCACACAATACTGTTCTCTAGGCAGTAAGAGTGCTGTTGATGCAGTGCTGTTCCTGGAATTTCTCTCCAAGCTGCTGACATTCATTCTGCAAGTTTTTGATGCACATGGACAGGCAGTGATGAAATCAGGTCCCCCACAACACACAACCTTGTTCCAGAGATGTTAAAATGTGCAAAAAAGAATATTCATGTTATATATCTTGAGAGTTTTGAGATATTATAAAGACACATGGGCTACAATTTTGTTTTCTATAGGTATCTTGGAATTTCTTCACTGTTCATCTGAGCCTTTACACCTGGAATTTGAAAAAGTGTTAACTTTAAAGAGTAACACAGAGCTTTAAAAGAGAAGATGGCAGCCTTTCTACTGCTCCTTTTCCACAGTGATAATGTCAGCACCTTCATCAAAATGGAACCAGCAGCAGACATCTTTACCAGCAGCAGAAAACCAGAAATGTGTTTGTAGTTACTTTTTCAGGGCTATTAATTTGCCATAGAATTGCATTCATCCTATTCCCACATTTTCCAAATTAAAAAAAAGGTGGAGAGACCTTGCTTCTAAGAGATTATAATTACTATATACCTGGGAGAGATGGCATTTTTTTTTAAACAAAAATATTTTCATCTCCTTAAGTTTATAGACTGATTTCTGGAAATAAGGTTCAAACATTCTGGGGTTATAAACATTGAGTCAAACATATAATCTTAAAGTAAACATTCTACGAGTTAGACTCCTAGTATGATATATCTGATTGAGATATTGCTATGCCTGCTTTTAGAAGTTTATACTTAAACCAGAGAAAATCAGCTAAAAGAATAATCTAAACAAATATGCTTCAGTATGTTATCCACAGTGAAATTTTAGTTTTTTCAGTTTTCATAGCAGTAGTAACTCAGATCAGCTTTGAGATTTTTTAACTTATCAAAAATCTCACAGGATAGAAAACACAGAAATAGCTAAATGTTTTCTAAAACTTATATGTAAATGTTTTTAAATGCTAAATTCTGATCCATGTGCCACTGACAAAATCATGTAAATCTGCAACTTGATCTTCAGATAGGAAGATTGGGAAAAAAGAAAAGAGCAAGTGATGTATTTCACTAGACAGTTTTCTTACATATATTTATTGTTTCTTTAAGACATATCATTACTATCAATCTTTGATTGACAGCAAGCAAAGCAACCCGAGGTGGGTCAACTGTAAGTAAAAAATGAAGTACCTACCAAAAAAACTAAAACTCATCATACATTAATGCATGCCTTTATTTTAACTAAGAAATAGATATAGCCAGAGATGATATTCAAAGTATGTAATAACTGCTGGGTGTGGGTACCAATCAGTCAGGATGGGCACTGCTGTCAGCAGCCAACAGCCTCTTGGCTATCAACGGGATACCAACTCCACTGTCAGCATGATGCGCTCCACAAAATCGCTCAGCATCCTAATATGTAAAATACATTAATGAAATATTTCACTTATTATTTCTTTGTTTACTTACTAGAATATTTTTGTATTTCCTTGGACTAATCAGTTAATGTGAAAAACCTGGTTTTTTTTGTTTAGAAAAAAATGTCTACTTTTTCCACTGGTGGGTCAAGGGGTGACTGAGATATAGAAGCCAGTTAGTTGAATCCTAGAAATGAGAGAAGTATCTGATAGAGGGAGAATAATACATTCAGAAAAATGACAACCAAGGAAAGAGATGGCCAGTGAGAAATTCCTACTAGTCAGCATGGCCAGAGGACTTTTAAAAACTACTGTTCTAAGTTGAGTTTTTGTTCTTTCTGTGTTTAAACTCCCTATGTTATCCATCAAACCCAAGACAGTTACATGGGTAAACTTGTTGCATTATAACTTTGGGGAACTGGAAAACCACATCTGGGTCCTATACTTAAGAAAGAAGCAGAGCACAAGGTCAGAACCTAAAGAAAATAACAATTGAGGATTGAGACATCTATAGGAACAGGAGTTTAGAACACACTAAAAATTATGCCACTTCAAACCAAGAATCAATAGAAATAATGGACAGAGTCATATGTCTCTCACAATGCTTGAGATAGGGTTTAGTTTAATACATCTGGATATATGTCCCCCCAAAAGATAAAAAGTAATGCCAGAAAGCAAAAGTACTTGGGACATCTTTATGATATAACACTTTACTATATAATAATGCTTGTCATTAGTGTTTTATGTTTTAGTGTCAAAGAATCTAAAAAGCCACTGGAAAACAGGTACAAATTTATGCCCAGCTAGTACATATGTTGCTTTCCTTATTTTTCTTTCAAAATGTAGATTTTCTAAGGATTTTACATCTTTTAATTTTTGTGGGTACATGGTAGGTATATGTATTTATGGAGTATATGGTATAGTTTGATACAGGTGTATTTTAAATTGCTCATATCTTTGATTCACTGTTTTCTACCATATTTCATCATTTAAAAATATTAAATATTTCCATCAAATAAAACAAAAAAAAAACCTCATCACTTATCCTAAAAGATACAGTCAAATCAGCATTATTCTTACTCAAATACATGGATAGGCTGCCATGTATTTATGAACCATTTGGATGAAAATACAGAAAAGGAACATTCTTGAAGTCAGTTAAGCATAATAGCCCATATGGACCATAATTGACACTGAAATAATTGTTTCATGAATGGTTTTTTATGAATATAGGAGATGGCTTGGAAATAGGCCAACCCTCTTTAAGGCCCACCTGTGTCAAATCAGACCCTGGGAACTGTTCTAGTGGTAGGAATTATGGGATGCAGATAAAATTTTTATTTACTTCTTGGAATTCTATTCTATGTCTAAATACCTGACATAAAAATTCCTAGAATGTTGCTGGTTAGAATATGTGAGTGAAGTAAACAAGTCAAACAAAACAAAAGGTTGAAGAACATTATGAATCTCCACAATGAATAACAATCCTTGATTTTTGCGAAGTAATACATTTGTGGATAAAACAGTCTGGAATGCAAGAATTAGATGAAACAAATAAAGAACAGATATAAAATGGAAAAAAGTTGAAATGTGGCAGAATCCTAAGAATAATTCCAATCACTGCTATTTCAGAAGACAGGCTATAAAGACTCTCAATAAAGAAAACAAAGTAGATTTCAGTCTTTGTGTTGCCATTACCAATCTGACATTCATAAAAAAAGTGATGCATTCTCACTGGGAGATACTTGACATTCAAAGGGATGTTTCTCCCCTTTTGTTGATCCTAAACCTAGTTTAACAAAAATTCCAGTAATAGAGGCCATTTTTTCTATTTTACATATACACAAAAGTATTATGACAAACATAAATTGGTTGGGTAGAGTTAGATAGGATGACAATGAATCAGAATCGGTGAACTAATCTTGACATCTAATTTGAAGGGAAAAGAAGCACAAGTACGTGTAGCAAACTCAAGTCATTGGTATGGTCTACCTTCCCTTCCCTATAGTTTTCGTGTTTATGACAGTAAAGAAAGCTCTGTAACAATTTGCATTTCTTTATCTAGAGTGAATACTAACTGGTGATATCCTTTTGTCAGATTATTTGGTTATTGCTATTTGGAGACTATTTCTATTGGTTAGATAGCAAAAAATGAAGTTATTTGCTTTCCCCATCTTTGATAGGCAGGATCTTTGAAAAAGTGACACAACAGTATCTAAAGATAGTAATTGCGGTATGGTCAGAGGCCTCAATAACATCGTGGTTAACACAGTGGGAGCTCTAAAATCAAAAATTAAAGGTTCAAAGATCTCTTCTTTACCAGCTACTTCATCTTATGTAAGCTACTTATCCTTTTTGTGATCCAGTTTCATCATCTGTAAAAAGGGCATACTCTATCACATAGGGTTGTTTTGAGCATTGGAGGAGGTAACAGGCATAAAACATGTAGAACGATGCTGGACATACAGTCAGTGCCCAGTAAGTGTGATCTATTTTATTTATCTCAGGCAGCATCCCAGACACCAACACGTTAGAAACACAGATGCCAATGGAATCTTTCCAGTACCTAATGACTGGAGTTCCACCTTGTAGTGCAGCAGAGGTCTTCAGGAGGCTATTAAGAAGACAGAAACCTCAAAATAATTTGGAGGCTTAAGGTCATTAATAGCCTTGCATTTCCTACCTCCCTACAGAAAGATCTGTGTAGTTATTCTAGAATTGGGAATATGAGGGTGATGGAAACACCATGAAAATGAGAAAGCATTTTGAAAAGGAGGATATGTGCTCCTACAACCCACACATTAGGCCTAATCATTCTTGACCCATCTTTATTATCTTGCTAAAAAGGCAAAAGACACTGGAGAGTAAAACATTCTTACTCTCAGATCCCATTGACTAATATAAGGCTGTTAATTTTTCTATTGTACCATAGTAACTGTAGTTCATAGGTAGACTTGATATTCATTGTCCCTTTCCACTGTCTCAGGGAGAAACCATTACAAATGGGATTTTAGAAAATTTCCTATACAATGACTACATAAGGCCTTGATTACTGAGGAAATTGGGAATTAGTATCTATAAAAATTGATTATTTAATAACAAACAAGTATAGTTATATGTACTCTGAAAAAGTAAGGTTCACAAGATAGAATTTAGTGTAGAACAAAACCAATTTAAAAAGCTTGTGTCTATGTTACAAAGAATGACTACTAAAAAAACAGACTACATCTCATGTGTGGACTTTTAACTTGACACATTGAGTTGAAGACAATCTCTAAGTGACACTGAGCAGACTGGATGCAGCAATAGTAAATGGGAAACAAAGAGGATGAAGAAAATGGAAACTAGAAGTAAGAAAATAACAAAAAGTAAGAGATGCAAGAGTAGAAACTACAACATGATGAAATCAGTAAGACAGTGGTACAAAAGGATTGGTAGACAAGCACTAATTTTCCATTTGACCTTCAAGTTGACACTTCATATTTCATATTCAAACTCTGCTTGGCCTGACTTCCCCTTTCATCTCTTTCTGGCAGTATCTTGTGAGAGTTTACATATGTACATCAGTCATGAATTTATGAATAAAAGGTACTTTAAATCACACTTCCACCTAACATAAAAAGCAGTTGATTAATATACAGACCTCATACACACATTGACATCTTCTCACAATTATCCCAGAAACTTACCAGCAAACTTCTAGAAAATAATAAAAATAATAATGTTTCTACAAATCTTCACAGTTTAAGAACTTAAGATGAAGAATATGAGGATTAGAGAAGATACATCCATCAACAAATATTAAAATAAGAGCTATTTTAATTTATACTAGCCATACCAAATGCATCATCAATAGTTTGAGGACTTTGCAAGTGATATCTGAAATCTGCCGTACTATGTAGTGTAATAAATATTAGATAGTAATGAAATCATTTCAAAATTAATGAACAGTCAAGTTTATACAATCTATATTTAAATACTTTCGAAGGTAATAAAGTAGAATACTGTTTTATTGAAGAAAACTACTATAAATAATTACCAAAACAAACTATAAATAATTACATAGGGTCTTAGTAACTCTTTTAGAATAATTGCATAACATTTAATAAAACTCCAATTAAGTGAAACTTGACTGAATCATAATGAAATAGTTAACAACTGGTACAGACCACATTTATTATAAGCAGAAAGTGGCCTTAAAGTAAGGTTGTAGTCACTCATATCCCACAATAAAGATCAAGCTTTTATTGAGTATTTATGCTATATCAATGCTTTCTGGGTCAGTTAACAGAGATACTTTTAATCTAATTTAGCAATTTTAATCTAATTGAGATTGTAAAATCATGAAAACATGAAAAATTAACAAATAAACAAGACTATCATTGAGGCAGTAATTTTATTATTCAAACAATTTATTCTTATGATCATTTATTTATTCTTAAGTTAAATATTTATTAATCCCTGCTATGTTTCTAGCCGTTCTTTAATCTTTCTATTGTTTAAAGCACACAGTCTGAACAAAATAGAGACCCTTTACTCTACGGTTTTATAATCCAGACCAAAGAAGCAGACAGATAAATATGATTCAATGATAGATTTTAAACAGATTTACTGAGGCATGAGATATAATAAACTGCAAATATTTCAAGTGTACTATTTGGCAAATGCTTACATTTCAATGAGCACATGAAACCACCATAATCAAGCTAGTGAACATACTCATCACCCTTGAACGTTTTCTCCTGCCCCTTGGCAATCCCTCCTAAACCTCCACATGCACCATTCCCCAAGACTATCCCAAACAACCACTCATTAGCTTTCTGTAACAATAGCTTAGTTTGCAATTTCTAAAAGGTTGTATAAATGGAATCAGACAGAATATATTTTTTGTCTGCATTTTTTCAGTCAGCATAATTATTCTGAGATCCATTCTTGGGTGTATTATAATTCTTTTATATTGTTCAGTAGTATTTCATTGTAGGGATACATGGTAATTTGTTTATCCATTCACCTGTTTATGGACATTTGCGCTGTTTCTAGTTTTTGGCTATTATAAGTAAAGTTGCTATGAACATTCATTTATAAGTCTTTGTGTAGATATGTGCTTCCATTTCTCTTGGGCATATACTTGGGAGTGATATGGCTGGGACATATAGTAGGTTTAGATCTAACTTTTAAAAAAACTATCAGACTGTTTTTCAAAATTGTTATAGCATTTTACATTCCCACCGTGTATGAAAGTTCCAATTTTTCCACACCCTTGCCAACAGTTCATACTGTTAGTCATTTAAATTTTAGTGATTCTATGAGTATGCAATGTTATCTTACTGTAGTGTTGATTTTGCAATTTCCCTAATGACTAATGATGTTAAAATCATTGCGTGTGTTTTTTTGTGACCCACATATCTTCCTTGGTGAACTGTCTGTTCAAATTTGTTTGTCCTTTTTAAAAGTGAGTTGTGTGTCTTCTTAATGAGTTTGATAATTCTTTATATATTCTAGCTACATCTTCTTGTCATATACACATTTTGAAAATGTGGTCTGTGATCCGTTTCAAGTTAATTTTTCGCTGAGGTAAGAGTCAAAATTAACTTTTTGTGCATAGATTCTAATTTTTTAGCATCATTTGTTGAAACCAATTATCCCTTCCTCATTGAAGTGACATGGCACCTGTCTAAAACATCAACAGGCCATGTATGTGTGAGATATTTGCTGGACTATCCAATCTGTTTCACTGACCTCTCTATCCTTAAGCCAGTGCCACATCATCTTGATGACCATTGTTGCATAATATGCCTTGAAATCAGACAGTGTAAATCTTCTAATCTTTTCTTAATTTTCAAAGTTATTTTAGGTATCCTAAGGCTTTTCCATTTCTGTAAATTTTAGAAGCACCTGTCAATTTCTACCAAATTGTTTGGGATACTAATTGTGATTGTGTTGAATCTGTAGTTCAATTTCAGAAAAACTGCCGTCTTAAAAATATTGAGTTTTCCAATCTATGAAGACCGTCCTAGTTTGTTTGGGCCATTATAACAAAATACCACAGACTTATAAACAACATAAATTTATTTTTCACCATTGTGAAAGTTGGGGGACTGAGAGACACCAGCAGATTCTGTGTCAAGTGAAGACTCATTTCCTCACTGTTGGCCCTCTTCTCACTTCAACCTCACACGGCCAAAGGGTGAGGGATTTTTCCAGGGAGCCTCTACAATAAGGGTACCAATCCCATTCATGAGGGCTCTGCCTTTATATCTCCTCCCAAAGATCTCACCTTCTAATACTGTCATGTTAGGTTAGGATTTCAATATATGAATTTTGGGGAGACAGAAACATGTATTCCACTGCAATGATGCATTCTATTTAGGTTTTCTTTAATTTCTCTCAATAATGTTTTGTAGTTTCCAGCATACAGGTCTTCCATATCTCTTGTGAAATTTATTCCCAAATATGCTACATTTTTATTCTACTGAAAATGGTATTTTTAAAAATTCAATTTCCAATGGTTTCTTGTTAGTATATAGAATTAAAACACACTTTTTGAATATTGATTTTGTGTATTGCAAATTTACAAATCTAGATTAGCCGTGGTAGGTTTTGTAGATTCTACTGAAGACAATCTTGCCACCTATGAATAGACAGTTTTACTTCTTCCTTTCCAATCTCCAACATTGCTCTTTTTTTCTCCCTTTATTGCACTGGCCAGAACCTACAATATTGACTAGAACTGGTAAGAGCAGACAACTTTCAATGATCTTAAGGAGAAAAACATTCCGTATTTCATGGAGTATAATTTTAATTGTAGATTTTACATAACTATTAGATTAAGGAATTTTCCTTTTATTCCTAGTTTTCTAAAAGGTTTCGGTCAGGAATGGATATTGGAATTTGTCAAATGCTTTTTCTCACATATTAAGCTAATCGTGATGTATTAAATTGATAAATTTTCAAATGTTTAACTTTGCATTGCTGGGTTAATCCTGGTCATGATGTGTTATCACTTCTATATAGTGTTGTATTACTGACACTCTAAAATTTTGTTAAGAATTTTTGCATCTATGTTTATTATAGATATTGGTCTGTAGTTTTTTTATGTAATGTCTTTGATTGGGTATCAAGTAATGCTGGCTTCATAGAACAGGTTGGGAAGCATTCCTTCTCTTCAAATTTTGGAAGAATTTACACAATATTGGTATGATTTCTTCCTCAAATGCTTGGTAGAATTCACCAGAGAAGCCTCTGGAAATGATGTTTTCTTTGTGGGAAAGTTTTTAACTATAGATTCAATTACTTTAATAAATTTAATAGATACAGAACTATTCTGGTTATCTATTTCTTTTTGAAGGAATTTTGACAATTTGTATCTTTCAAGGAATTTGCCCATATTATTTAAGTTATTGTAATTATTAGCACAAAATTATACATAACATTATCTGTATAATATCTGTACAATCTGTATTGATATTGCCGCTCTCATTCCTGATATTGGCATATGTATCTTCTCTTTTTAATGTCTGATTAGTCTTATTAGAGTGTTATCAATTTCATTGGTATTCTCAATGAATCAATTTGGGTTTTTATTAATTTTCTGCTTTTTTTTTAATTCATTGATTTGTGCTATTATTTCCTTATTTCCATTATGTTCTTTCTTCTACTAAATTTAGCTTTAATTTGCTACTTTAATAGTTTTTTTTTAATAGTTTGTTAAGGTTAAAGCTTAAGTCATTGATGACATTTCTTCTTTCTTAAAATATGTGGTTAGTGGCTGAGTGCAGTGGCTCACACCTGTAATCCTAGCACTTTGGGAGGGACAGCCAGGCAGATCACTTGAGCACAGGAGTTCAAGACCTGTCTGGACAACATGACAAAATCCTGTCTCTACAAAAATTACAAAAATTAGCCAGGCATGGTGGCATGCACCTGTAGTCCCAGCCACTCGGGAGGCTGAGGTGCAAGGATGGCTTGAGTCCAGGAGATCAAGGCTGCAGTGAGCCATGATTGCACCCCGGGTACATACACACACATGTGTGTGTATTCCATCCCGGGTGACAAACAGACACACGTGTGTGTGTGTGTGCACGTGTGTGTGTGTGTGTGTTTAGTGCTATAAATTTCTCTCTACACACTCTGGTTACATCCTATAAATTTTAACTGCTGTGTTTTAATTTCATTCAGTCCAAAATATTAATCACCCTTTTGATTTCTGTGACCCATGGTTTAGTTAAAGTATGTTCTTTAGATTCAAAATATTAAGAAATTTATCTCAATACCTTTCTATTATTGATTTCTAATTTAACTCCTTTGTGGTCAGAGAACATACTTAATTTTAATCGCTATACATTTTACTGCTCAGCATATAATGTCTCTTAAAGACTCCTTGTGCTCTAGAGAAGACTATGAATTC
Source organism: Macaca mulatta (assembly GCF_049350105.2). Taxonomy (NCBI): domain Eukaryota; kingdom Metazoa; phylum Chordata; class Mammalia; order Primates; family Cercopithecidae; genus Macaca; species Macaca mulatta. The sequence goes on along the minus strand of NC_133410.1, from coordinate 128,958,982 downwards.
TGTGGTTGTTAGATGCAGTGTGCTATAAATGTCAATTAGGTTAAGTTGGTTGATGATTATTAAATCTATAAACTTTCTTATATTCTGTCTTTCTATTAATTATTGAGAACAGGTATTGAAATCTTTATAATTGTGGACATATGTGGTTCTCCTTACAGTTCTATCAGTTCCGTTTCATGCATTTGGAAGTTCTGTTATTGGGCACATCGACATTTAGAATTGTTTTGTCCCAGTAGTACCAAGAAGTGGGCTGATGCTGCGAAAAATACCTAAAAATGTGGAAGTGGCTTTAAAACTGGGTAGTGGGTAAAGGCTAAAGGAGTTTTGAGGTGCATGCTAGAAATATGGACATAAAAAGCGATTCTGATGAGGGGCCAGAAAGAAAAAAGAAGAGCTATAGAGACAGTGTCCATCTTCTTAGATAATACATAAATAATCATGAAGAAAAAAGAAGAGCTATAGAGACAGTGTCCATCTTCTTAGATAATACATAAATAATCATGAACACAATGTTGGCAAAAATATGGATTATAAAGGCCATTCTGGTGATGTTTCAGATAGAAATGAGGACTATATTATTAGAAACTGGAGGAAAGGTCATCCTTGTTATAAAATGGCAAGGAAATTGGTTGAATTGTGTTCATGTCCCAGTTTTTTGCAAAAGGTAGAACTCGGAAGCAATAAAATTGAATATTTAGCCAAGAATATTTCTAGGTGAAGTTTTTAAGCAACGGCTTTGTTCCTCCTGGCTGTTTATAATAAAATGTGACAGGAGAGAAATAAATTGAAGATGTAGTTGTTAAGAAAAAAGGAACCAGAACTTGAAGACCTGGAAAACTCTCAGCCTATTTCTATTATAAAACATGAGAGAGTTTGTTCAGAAGAGACTATTAAGGGTATGGCTGAGTAACCATTTGATAAAAAGATCATGAATGTGGCTCATAAATTTATTCAGCCATTTCAGCAGAGGCCAGGAATACAGATGGAATTACACCAGTAAAGACATTGCCCGTTTGAATGAAAGGGGACACAAAAAGTGGGAGGGAATAAAAGAGGTCTGCTCGGTTTTTCTGATTCTACAAATGGGACCACAGAGCTATTCAGCCATGAACATGTACCATCCTTCAAGAAAAGGAAGAAGGACAACAAATGCTATTTAGATATCATCAGGAATGCCACTATGACCACAGGCCAGAGTGTACAGGCCCAGGGAGCAAGAGTACCTCCATGTCAGTTTCAAAGGGAAAACTGCAGTCCTGCAGAGAGCTGCAGTGTGGGTGGGCCCCTGCAGAGAGCTGTAGCTCCACCTACCATAAAAGGCATGGCCATACTACCCAGCCATGGGGTGATGCTGCCACCCCAGTGGGCCCACAGGACACAGCATCAAACCAAAGAGGATTATTAATAGTCACACCTTACTATTAATGTTTAGTGAAATTTGCCTTCCTAGATTTTGGACTTCCTTGGGACCTATTACCCCTTGCTTCTTCCTATATCTCCCCTTTGGAATGGAAATGTCTGTCCTGTGCATAGTTCACCATTGTATTTTAGAAATGCATAATTTGTCTGATTTCACAGGTTCATAGCTGGAGAAAAATTCTGCATCAGAATGAATCATACTTAGAGTTTCACTCATATATGATTTAGATAATACTTAGATGAGACTTTGGACATTAGAGTTGATGCTGGAATGAATTAAGCATCATCTTATTAGGGGATGCAATGACTGTATTTTGCATGCGAAAAGGACATACATTTTGAGGGGCCAGGGTGGAATGTTATGGACTACATACTTGAGTTCACCCTTCAAGTTTATACATTAAAACCCTAATCCCCAATGTGATTGTATTAGGAGGTAAGGTCTTTGGGAGGTAATTAAGTTTAAATGAGGTCACAAGAGTAGAGCCCCCAAAGTGGGATGAATATCCTTCTAAGAAGAGGAAGAGACACCAGAGAGTTTTCTTTGCCATGGGAAGACACAGCAAGGAGATGGCACATCTTCAGGCAGAAAGAGGGCCTTCGCCAGGAACTGAATTATCTGTCACGTTGATCTTGGATGACCAAGCCTCCAGAACTGTAAGAAATGTTTGTATTGCTTAAGCCTCCCAGTATATGGTATTTTGTTGGCAGCATGAGCAGTCTAATTCACTCAGTAAAATGTATAGTATTTTTTGTAACTTACAAAATTCAGAGGTTGGAGCTTATTACAAAAAAAAAAAAAAATACTCTTCTCTAGTACCTTTCAAAGTGCCTGAGTAGATTCTAAATAAATCTATTACATAGAAAAATGTGGATGAAAAATTCCACAGGAAGGTAGGGTAAGCAAATATTAAATGGATAAGAAGAGGTCTAGTGTTAGAAAAAGGTTACTTTGTGCTGAAATAAACAAGGGAGATGTGCATGGCTGCCCTGGATCTTATAGAATTTTCATAAGTAGAAAGAAGAAAGAGTAATCCAGGAAAAGACAAATTTTTAGAAAAAGAATGGAAAATGGAGAGCATAAGGTGCACAAGAATAGTGTATAAATAAGTTGCTTACAAGAGTAAGTCCATGTAGAGAACTGTAAAAGATAACACATTGAGGGCGCACCCAAGATGGCCAAATAGGAACAGCTCCAGCCTACAGCTCCCAGCATGAGCAACACAGAAGAAGGGTGATTTCTGCATTTTCAACTGAGGTATCGGGTTCATCTCACTGGGGCGTGTCAGACAGTTGGCACTGGTCAGCGGGTGCAGCCTGACCAGCGAGAGCTAAAGCAAGGCGAGGCATCGCCTCACCTGGGAAGCGCAAGGGGGAAGGGAATTCCTTTTCCTAGCCAAAGGAAATTGGAACACACAACACCCGGAAAATCGGGTAACTCCCACCCTAACACTGTGCTTTACCAAGGGTCTTAGCAAATGGCACACCAGGAGATTATATCCCACACCTGGCCCAGAGGGTCCCACGCCCACGGAACCTCCCTCATTGCTAGCACAGCAGTCTGAGGTCTAACTGCAAGGAGGCAGTGAGGCTGGGGGAGGGCCGCCTGCCATTGCTGAGGCTTAAGTAGGTAAATAAAGCCCCTGGGAAGCTCAAATTGGGTGGAGCCCACCACAGCTCAAGGAGGCCGGCCTGCCTCTGTAGACTCCTCCTCTAGGGAGAGGGCATAGCTAAACAAAAAGCAGCAGAAACCTTGACAGAGGTAAATGCCCATGTCTGATGGCTTTGAAAAGAGCAGTGGATCTCCCAGCACAGAGGTTGAGATCTGAGAATGGACAGACTGCCTGCTCAAGGGGATCCCTGACCCCTGAGTAGCCTAACTGGGAGACATCCCCCACTAGGTGTAGACCGATGCCTCACACCTCACACAGTAGGGTACACCCCTGAGATGAAGCTTCCAGAGCAAGAATCAGAGAGCAACACTCACTGTTCAGCAATATTCTATCTTCTGCAGCCTCTATGCTGATACCCAGGCAAACAGGGTCTGGAGTGGACCTCAAGCAAACTCCAACAGACCTACAGCTGAGGGTCCTGATTGTTAGAAGGAAAACTAACAGAAAGGACACCCACACCAAAACCCCATCAGTACGTCACCATCATCAAATACCAAAGGTAGATAAAACCACAAAGATGGGGAAAAAGCAGGGCAGAAAAGCTAGAAATTCAAAATATCAGAGCGTATCTCCCCCTCCAAAGGAACGTAGCTCATTGCCAGTAACAGACCAAAGCTGGACAGAGAATGACTTTGACGAGTTGAGAGAAGAAGGCTTGAGTCGATCAAACTTCTAAGAGCTAAAGGAGGAACTACGTAACCAGGGCAAAGAAACTGAAAACCTTGAAAAAAGAATGGATTAATGGATAAAGAGAATAATCAATGCAGAGAAGACCTTAAAAGAACTAATAGAGATGAAAACCATAACACGAGAACTACATGACACATGCACAAGCTTCAGTAACCAACTTGATCAACTGGGAGAAAGAGTATCAGCGATTGAAGATCAAATGAATGAAATGAAGCAGGAAGAGAAGTGTAGAGAAAAAAAAGAGTAAAAAGAAATGAACAAAGCCTCCAAGAAATATGGGATTATGTGAAAAGAGCAAATCTACATCTGATTGGTGTGCCTGAAAGTTACAGGGAAAATGGAACCAAGTTGGAAAACACTCTTCAGGATATCATCCAGGAGAACTTCCCCAACATAGTAAGGCAGGCCAACATTCAAATTCAGGAAATACAGAGAACGCCACAAAGATACTCCTCGAGAAGAGCAACTCCAAGACACGTAATTGTCAGATTCACCAAAGTTGAAATGAAGGAAAAACTGTTAAGGGCAGCCAGAGAGAAAGGTCGGGTTATGCACAAAGGGAAGCCCATCAGACTAACAGCAGATCTCTCGGCAGAAACTCTACAAGCCAGAAGAGAGTGAGGGCCAATATTCAACATTCTTAAAGAAAAGAATTTTCAACCCAGAATTTCATATCCAGCCAAACTAAGTTTCATAAGTGAAAGAGAAATAAAATCCTTTACAGACAAGAAAATGCTTAGAGATTTTGTAACCACCAGGCCTGCCCTGCAAGAGATCCTGAAGGAAGCACTAAAAATGGAAAGGAACAACAGGTACCAGCTATTGCAAAAACATGTCAAAATGTAAAGTCCATTGATGCTAGGAAAAAACTGCATCACTAGTGAGCAAAATAAGCAGCTAATATCATAATGACTGGATCAAGTACACACATAACAATATTAACCTTAAATGTAAATGTACTAAACGGTCCAATTAAAAGACACAGACTGGCAAATTGGATAAAGAGTCAAGATCGATCAGTTTGCTGTATTCAGGAGACCCAACTCACATGCGAGACACACATAGGCTCAAAATAAAGGGATGGAGGAAGATCTACCAAGCAAATGGAGAACAAAAAAAAGCAGGGGTTGTAATCCTAGTCTCTGATAAAACAGACTTTAAACCATCAAAGATCAAAAGAGACAAAGAAGGCCATCACATAATGGTAAAGGAATCAATTCATCAGGAAGAGCTAACTATCCTGAATATATATGCATCCAATACAGGAGCATCCAGATTCATAAAGCAAGTCCTTAGAGACTTACAAAGAGACTTAGACTCCCATACAATAATAATGGGAGCCTTTAACACCCCACTGTCAACATTAGACAAGTTAACAAGCATATCCAGGTATTGAACTCAACTCTGAACCAAGCAAACCTAATAGACATCTACAGAACTCTCCACCCCAAATCAACAGAATATACGTTCTTCTCAGCACCACATCGCACTTATTCCAAAATTGACCACATAGTTGGAAGTAAAGCACTCCTCAGCAAATGTAAAAGAACAGAAATTATAACAAACTGTCTCTCAGACCACAGTGCAATCAAACTAGAACTCAGGACTAAGAAACTCAATCAAAACCGCTCAACTGCATGGAAACTGAACAACCTGCTCCTGAATGACTACTGGGTACAGAACGAAATGAAGGCAGAAATAAAGATGTTTGTTGAAATTATAAGAACAAAGATACAACATACCAGAATCTCTGGGACACATTTAAAGCAGTATGTAGAGGGAAATTTATAGCACTAAATGTCCACAAGAGAAAGCAGAAAAGATCTAAAATTAACAATCTAACATCACAATTAAAAGAACTAGAGAAGCAAGAGCAAACACATTCAAAAGCTAGCAGAAGGCAAGAAATAACTAAGATCAGAGCAGAACTGAAGGAGATAGAGACACAAAAAACTCTCCAAAAAATCAATGAATCCAGGAGTTGGTTTTTTGAAAAGATTAACAAAATCGATAGACTGCTAGCAATACTAATAAAGAAGAAAAGAGAGAAGAATCAAATAGATGCAATAAAAAATGATAAAGGGGATATCACCACCGACCCCACAGAAATACAAACTACCATCAGAGGATATTATAAACACCTCTATGCAAATAAACTAAAAAACCTAGAAGAAATGGATAATTTCCTGGACACTTACACTCTCCCAAGACTAAACCAGGAAGAAGCTGAATCCCTGAATAGACCAATAGCAGGCTCTGAAATTGAGGCAATAATTAATAGCCTACCAACCAAAAAAAGTCCAGGACCAGATGGATTCACAGCTGAATTCTACCAGAGGTACAAGGAGGAGCTGGTACCATTCCTTCTGAAACTATTCCAATCAATAGAAAAAGAGGGAATCCTCCCTAACTCATTTTGTGAGGCCAACATCATCCTGATACCAAAGCCTGGCAGAGACACAACAAAGAAAGAGAATTTTAGACCAATATCCCTGATGAACATCGATGCAAAAATCCTCAATAAAATACTGGCAAACTGGATCCAACAGCACATCAAAAAGCTTATCCACCATGATCAATGGGGTTTCATCCCTGGGATGCAAGGCTGGTTCAACATACGCAAATCAATAAATGTAAATCCAGCATATAAACAGAACCAAAGACAAAAACCACATGATTATCTCAATAGATGCAGAAAAGGCCTTTGACAAAATTCAACAGCCCTTCATGATAAAAACTCTCAATAAATTCGGTATTGATGGAACGTATCTCAAAATCATAAGAGCTATTTATGACAAACTCACAGCCAATATCACACTGAATGGGCAAAAACTGAAAGCATTCCCTTTGCAAACTGGCACAAGACAGGGATGCCCTCTCTCACCACTCCTATTCAACATAGTGTTGGAATTTCTGGCTAGGGCAATCAGGCAAGAGAAAGAAATCAAGGGTATTCAGTTAGGAAAAGAAGAAGTCAAATTGTACCTGTTTGCAGATGGCATGATTGTATATTTAGAAAACCCCATTGCCTCAGCCCAAAATCTCCCTAAGCTGATAAGCAACCTCAGCAAAGTCTCAGGATACAAAATCAATGTGCAAAAGTCACTAGCATTCTTATACACCAGTAACAGACAAACAGAGAGCCAAATCAGGAATGAACTCCCATTCACAATAGCTTCAAAGAGAATAAAATACCTAGGAATCCAACTTACAAGGGATGTGAAGGACCTCTTCAAGGAGAACTACAAACCACTGCTCAGTGAAATAAAAGAGGACACAAATAAATGGAAGAACATACCATGCTCATGGATTGGAAGAATCAATATTGTGAAAATGTCCATACTGCCCAAGGTAATTTATAGATGCAATGTCATCCCCATTAAGCTACCAATGACTTTCTTCACAGAATTGGAAAAAACTGCTTTAAAGTTCATATGGAACCAAAAAAGACCCCGCACTGCCAAGACAATCCTAAGCCAAAAGAACAAAGCTGGAGGCATCACGCTACCTGACTTCAAACTATACTACAAGGTTACAGTAACCAAAACAGCATGGTACTGGAACCAAAACAGAGATATAGACCAATGGAACAGAACAGAGCCCTCAGAAATAATACCACACATCTACAGCCATCTGATCTTCGACAAACCTGAGAAAAACAAGAAATGGGTAAAGGATTCCCTATCTAATAAATGGTGCTGGGAAAACTGGCTAGCCATAAATAGAAAGCTGAAACTGGATCCTTTCCTTACTCCTTATATGAAAATTAATTCAAGATGGATTAGAGACTTAAATGTTAGACCTAAAACCATAAAAACCCTAGAAGTAAACCTAGGTAGCACCATTCAGGACATAGGCAAGGGCAAGGACTTCATGTCTAAAACACCAAAAGCAATGGCAACAAAAGCCAAAATTGACAAATGGGATCTAATTAAACTAAAGAGCTTCTGCACAGCAAAAGAAACTACCATCAGAGTGAACAGGCAACCTACAGAATGGGAGAAAATTTTTGTTATCTACTCATCTGACAAAGGGCTAATATCCAGAACCTATAAAGAACTCAATCAAATTTACAAGAAAAAAACAAACAACCCCATCAAAAAGTGGGCAAAGGATATGAACAGACACTTCTCAAAAGAAGACATGCATACATCCAACAGACACATGAAAAAATGCTCATCATCACTCGTCATCAGAGAAACGCAAATCAAAACCATAATGAGATACAATCTCACACCATTTAGAATAGCAATCATTAAAAAATCAGGAAACAACAGGTGCTGGAGAAGATGTGGAGAAATAGGAATGCTTTTACACTGTTGGTGGGACTGTAAACTAGTTCCACCATTGTGGAAAACAGTGTGGCAATTCCTCAAGGATCTAGAACTAGAAATACCACTTGACCCAGCCAACACATTACTGGGGATATACCCAAAGGATTATAAATCATGCTGCTATAAAGACACATGCACACGTATATTTACTGCGGCACTATTCACAATAGGAAAGACTTGGAATCAACTCAAATGTCCATCAGTGACAGACTGGATTAAGAAAATGTGGCACATATACACCATGGAATACTATGCAGCCATAAAAAAGGATGAGTTCGTGTCCTTTGTAGCGACATGGATGCAGCTGGAAACCATCATTCTCAGCAAACTTTCGCAAGAACAGAAAACCAAATACCGCATGTTCTCACTCATAGGTGGGAATTGAACAATGAGATCATTGGACACAGGAAGGGGATCATCACACACCGGGTCCTGTTGTGGGGAGGCGGTCAGGGGGAGGGATAGCATTAGGAGATATACCTAATGTAAATGACGAGTTAATGGGTGCAGCACACCAACATGGCACATGTATACATATGTAACAAACCTGCACGTTGTGCACATGTACCCTAGAATTTAAAGTATAATAAATTAAAAAAAAAAAAGACAACACATTACAGAGCCATTTGATTAATATTGTGCAGAGACTTGCATCACAGGCCACTGTATTAGAACTTTATCATAAAGAACACTGGAGAGCTTTCAAGAGGAGACAGACACTTATGAAACATCGGCTATACCCTGCTTCATTTTCCATGCTTCTTCCCCTGAGCTGAATTAACTACTGCAGGTTCCGCCCCATAGTAGCTTACAACTTCACTGCCACTATCAGACTGGCCTCTCCAGGTCTGATGATCCAGCACTGACAGATGGACTACCATTACCTCAAGCCTACAGCCTCTTTCATCACCAACATACCTAGGGTCCAGTGAACTAGGTATAAGCTTGAGGTGATCATACAGCCATACCTTGTTGTTCTAAACCATCAGACTGAGCTTCTGGCTCCTGGCTCTAGTCTCCCTCTTTACTTTCTGCCATGTTACCTGGCCTAAAATCCCAGCCTCCGCATTCAGTTTATCCTACTCTATCCCATATACAAACTATAGAACTGAGATCCGCCCTGAACCTCCATAAGTAACTAGGGGTTCCTAGTCCTCTTTCTCTATCATAAGCCCTTTTCTTTAACTGATTATTGTACACTCAACTTGTCCCCCAATGGCAAGGGACCTGCTAAATGGGAAGACTTTGTGACATGCACTGTGACCCTGCCCTCTGACTTCCATGATTGCTATATATTTTTATTGCTGTTCCCCAGGAGAAAGAATGATTCCTGCTACTATAATTGCCTATTTACTACCTGAGCTTGTGAGCTTCTTATGGACCAGACTATACATGTGGGCCAGAATTCCAAGGCTCAGTTTTATCTGTAGAATTTTCTTCTCCCTTTCCTCACTTGCTATCACTATTGTCCCAGGATGTCACATACCTCTGCCTATCAAAATTTAACAAGGCTATCATCCATACTATTTTACAAAGTCATTCAGTAACTTAAAATATATACTGAGTAAGTAAAGTCCAAATGACTTGATCCAAATTTAGGTTTCTCAACAATCTGGTCACAAGCTTCCTTTTCAATTATCTATTACTATCCAACAAAACTGATGACTGAGCTGTCCCCAGAATATTCCTAACATTCTCTCTATTCTTGGGCTTCCACTGGCAATTATTTCTTAACTAAGCATAAGCAACTAACTCCCCTCCTCACACTAAAATAATATTCCCATTACAAGACCCAATTTAAATTCCCTCTTCCCTCCAAAGTGATTGATTTTAGGGTACCCTCTCTGGGCTGAAGTAGGACTAAGTGATGGGTAATAAAAGCTAAACTTGAAGAAGTTCCACAAAGGAAGGCACTCACAGTAGACTCTAAGGCCTCTTGAAAGCCAAGACATAGAGAGCATATCCTTAGCCTTTGTCCAATAGACTTTTCTCCTTCATTATCAGACCAAAAAAAAAGCTTCTAGTATAGCCAGAGTATTGTTTATATTACCTAAATTATCTTTTTAATTAGAAATAGCAAGATCAGAAGCAGTGCAATGAAAATGGCAGCAAAACAAAGCCTATCACTTTTAGAAGTGTAAATGAATGCTCTGTGGATTTTTTTTTTCCCAGTTTCATGAGAGGAAACAAGGAAATGTCTCCATAAAACTGTCACTTCTCAGGGAAACGTGTTAATGCTATGTAAATTAAAATGTGAAAGTCTACTTAACTGAAATCAGCAACACCAAGAGTTCTGCGTATGGAAAAGCACAATTCATCAGGCTAAGAACGAAGCCATCCCACCTGCTGATAGACAGTCATATCTCTAGCTTCGCCATTTTAGGGAAAGCACTACTCACTTTATGTTACAATGTAAGCAAGGAGTCTAATTGGCTTCAAGGAGATTTTCCCTGGTTGGGAACTGGGAGGGTTAAGAAAGAGGAAACAAACATCATTTCTCTCCCTGAGAAAATTTAATAAAAGCTAAAGGATTCTTATGAAATAGAAGTTAACTGCACATGGATCCCCTGAAGAAACTTTTGGTCCAATGTGACTCATAAATTACTCTGTGAGATAAATATAATATTTAAAAAGCATGAAATGAACTTTTAAAAAATGTGGCTATAAATATTAAAATATAAATTAAGTCGCATAACTATTCTTCTTTTTACATTCTTTAAATGTTAAAAAAAAATTCAATTTCCATTTTATCCCTCATTTCTTAACAGCTTCAGGCAAACATTCTTTAACCATGTTACTCTCCGGGAGCACTGTTAAAAGAAATGATTACTCACAGTGTGTATAATCTTTATCAGTTTTAGCTTTGTATTAGCTAGGAAAAGCCTGAGGCTTTCTGACCTGGAAAAGAAATATGATTGACTTGCTAATGAATGTAATACACTGACTTACTAATGAATGTAAAATTGGTTTAGATGACCAGCTACAATGACTGAAGAGAATTTAAGGAGTGCTTTACATTTAAAAAAATGCCAAATCAATAAATTAAGCTGAAAAACCCCACAATTTTCTATTTGCTGAAATAACATTTGCTGTACAGAGTGATTTGCCATTTTCAGAAATACACAACACAGCTTTATTTATTCATTTATTTATTTGTGTAAGGAGCTGTGCAACTTGCTGAAAAAAACAAAGACACAAAACTTGACCTCAAGGAGCACTGTCCTCTAAGGAAGACCAACAATCTAAAAATTAGCAGCGGTACAAAATGACACACTGTAATACAAGCTATTTACCAAATACTACGAGGAAGGGAGAAAGCAAACATTTGGGAAGCTTTAGTGGTAAATTAAATGTGTTTGGAGAAAATTTCATAGAGAAGATGACCTTTGAGTTAGATAAGTCTCGAAAATGAGAATGATTTCATTAAGCAGAGAAATGAGGAAAGGTCATTTCAGACAGTGAGATCAGATTAATTAGAAGAGTAAAAGTTACAGGGACACAAAACAACCTTGCAAGAACTTTAAGTACTTAGTGCTACGCTTCTCTAAGTGTGGTCCAGAGAGCAGAAACATCTGTAGGAGCTTGTTAGAAATGCAGAACCTCAGGCCTCATCCAGATCTTTTGAATCAGAGTCTGCATTTTAACAAGATGCCCTGGTGAGCTGCAGGCACATTAACGTTTGAGAAGCACTACTCCAGTGCATACAGTATATGGGAGAAGAATGATGTGGGAAGTGAAGATGCAAAGACAGATGGATGGATATCTTTGCTGTATGCCATGAAGTTTATACTGATCAGAAGAAATTAAGTGGTTTCTTAAGCAAAGAAGTGATGTAATCTGTGACTTATAAAGATAGTTCTGGTGACAATGCAGCAATATTTTATGGTGTAGAGACAGAAATGGACCATACAGAGATCAGTTTGGGCCTACAATAACATGTTAAGAATGATAGCTACCATTTACTGAGTGCTTAATGCATGCCAGACATTATGGGACAAACCTTATATTTTATATGTTATTTTAATCTTCCCATAATCCCCATTCTGCAAATGAGAAACAAAGTAGGAAAGGTTTTAAAAAATGTTCAAAGTCATATAAGTAGTTTGCAGATAAATGCTAGCCCAAATCTGATTTCAAAATTTGAGTTCTACTTCCAAAATACACTCCAATCTATTTATTTCACTTCATTTCCACCCAAGTTCACAATACCATCATCTTCAGAATCACCACAATAGCCTACTGTCAGCATCCACTCTTGCTTGCTACAATCCATCTTTTATGCAGCAGCCTAAGTCATCTTTTTAAAACAGAAATTCATCTATTTAGCATCACACAGAACAAAATCTAATTTTTCACCACAGCCCACAAGTCCCTAATAATTTGGACCCGATCACATCTGAGAGCTCATCTTGTAACACATGGCCCCATCACTGTATTCTGTCACACTGTACACTGAATGACATTAAGCTCTTTTCCCTCTCTAGATTTTGGATTTGTAGTAAGCTTCACCTAGATTGTTCTTGTCCCAGCTCTATACATGATGGCTGGTTCCCAAACCAAGATAACTTACTGATCTGAGCCAGTAGGGCTCATCTCTCATCCTGTCTCCACTGCATAACTGTTTACATATTAGCTGATAACACCTTTCCAGCTCTTTTAAGGGCATTAGAGTATCCTGTTAGTTCTATTCAGTGGCTCTTTTCACAGTTGAGTAAAAATTATCAGCATAATTTTTCATTTCCCCTTTTTGAGACAAAATGGGAGAGTAAGTAGGGAAAAGTGGGACAATGATAATGAATATTAAAACTCCCCTGTTAACTATGATAATGCTCATTTTGGATTAAACCTGAAGATCAACCTTTACCTGGCCATTTGTTTTTGTAAGCTGGTAGAAGAGTTCTTGCCTGGGTAAAACTCAGTAATCTGTATTGGTCTAGGATGCAAGGATGAAAGATCAAGAAAAATGTGCACTAAATTAAAATTAAAACTCTCTTTTGCATGCCACCCTGTGATTTGAAGCCTGTTTGTATACCTTTTATCTAATTTGATTGCACACTGACCCTAAAAATTAAGCATGGAGCAACCAAAATTTTCTACTGGGATGATCTCATCATTATATATTCTCTTATTTCCCGTATATTTAAAAAATCTAAATTCTTCTCTGAAACTCACTTCTTTCCAGATATTACCACATTATGTGCTACCCTCTGTACCAAAACTCTTCAAAAAACCTCTTAAATTCCTTTGGTCGGGCTTTTGCCTTCAGCACTCCATAGAAACAATCTTGGCAATTTAGACAAAATTGACTAATTCTTTAGAAGATGCAAAATATCAAATCTAAAAAGGAAAAAGATGACCTGAATAGTCTTATATCTATTAAAGAAATTGAATTTGTCATTAAAAAAATAAATTTAACTCTAGTTCCAGAGTTTTTCACGGTTAACATTTACCCAAGCATTAATAAAAAAATATATAAATTCTATACAGCTTGTTCCAGAAACTAGAAGAGGAGAAAACACTTCTCAATTATTTTTATGAAGGTAGTATTACCCCGACACCAAAACCAGATAAGGCACTACGAGAAAGGAACAGGCCAATATCCTATATGAACACAGATGCAAAAATTTTCAACAAACTCTTAACAAAACCAGTCCAGCAATATATAAAAAGGGCAACATATCATGACCAAGTGGGGTTTCTACTGGAATATAAGCTTTGTGCAACACTTGAAAATTGATCAATGGGACTTCCACTACCATTCAAGACTGAATAATAGGGGCTACATTTACATTCCATCTTGAAAAAAATGAAAAAACAGACAAAATACATGAAACAATAACACTCAAAACAACAAATATCAGGCAGTGAAGGACAGTGATCCCCCAAAAGATGGAAAAAACTAGAGGCGAGTCTTTTGATTACCCATCTTACTGTCTGAAGAAAGTTTCTAGGGTATGACACAAGGAAGGAAAACCCAGATAGAACCCAGACATCTCCCTGAGTTGAGGAGGCAGAGCTGACAGTTCACAGAAGTAGAAGTGGCTAGACTTCACATCAGAGAGTACTGGGACAAAGTTTTACAAAGAGAAAAATGTTGAAATATGCAGAAGGCTCAGTGAGTATTCAGTCAAGTACTAATCAATGCATACAAATGAAACTACCCGAGGTCAGGTAAAGAATCACTTGAAAATATTAGAGAAAACAGTATCCAGGGGTCAAACAGAGTCAGAAATAATGCCTATCTCAACAGCCAGAGGGTAAGACCTCATAATCAAGGTCATAGTCAACGAACTAACAATTACTTCAGTATTGGTGGAAACTTAACTCTAGATTAAATGCAGCTCTAGTGCTGCTAACAAAACTTAAAAGCAAGACCCACAAAGAATCAAATAGTTCCCAATTCACTCTGTCCAAAAACAAAGCTTAAAAATATTTTAGACTACAAAAACATAAAGCACCCAAGGTAAAATTCACAATGTCTCATGTTAAAATATGATCAGGAATACAAAGAAGCAGGGAAATATAATCTATAATGAGAAAAAAATAAATAAATCAAAATTGACACAGAAATGACACAGATAATAGAATGGGTAGTCAAATATATTAAACCTAAAATACATAAAACATAATATGGTTCTTATAATTGTATTCCATTTGTTGAAGCAGTTAAGAAAAGATTGAGGCCGGGCGCGGTGGCTCAAGCCTGTAATCCCAGCACTTTGGGAGGCCGAGACGGGCGGATCACGAGGTCAGGAGATCGAGACCATCCTGGCTAACACAATGAAACCTCGTCTCCACCAAAAATACAAAAAAAAAATTAGCTGGGCGAGGTGGCGGGCGCCTGTAGTCCCAGCTACTCGGGAGGCTGAGGCAGGAGAATGGCGGGAACCCGGGAGGCGGAGCTTGCAGTGAGCCGAGATCGCGCCACTGCACTCCAGCCTGGGCGACAGAGCGAGATTCCGCCTCAAAAAAAAAAAAAAAAGAAAAGATTGAACACGTTAAGTAAAGATATAGAGGCCGGGCCTGGTGGCTCACCCCTATAATCCCAGCACTTCTGGAGGTTGAGGCGGGTGGATCATGAGGTCAAAAGTTCAAGACCAGCCTGGCCAACATAGTGAAACCCCATCTCTACTAAAAATACAAAAAATAAAAAATAAAAAAAATTAGCTGAGTGTGGTGGCGGGTGCCTATAATCCCAGCTACTCGGGAGGCTGAGGCAGAAGAATCCTGTGAACCTGGGAGGCGGAGGTTGCAGTGAGCCAAGATTGCGCCATTGCACTCCAACCCGGATGATAACACAAGACTCCGTCTCAAAAAAAAAAAAAAAAAGACATAAACAAAATTTAAAATGACCCAAATGAAACTTCCAGAGGTTAAAATTACAACATCAAAGAGGGCAAATACATAGAATGAAATTAATAATAGACAACACATCAAACAGAGAAAGATCAGTGAACCTGAAAACATATGCAAAGCTCTAAACTATCACTTGGGGGTAGACTGTAATAAGTTAAAGCTGTATACTGTGAACTCTAAAATAACCACTAAATACAGCAAATAATTACAACTAATAAGCCAACTAAGGAAAAAAGTTGAATCTTTTTAAGTATATAATTAAACCATAAGAAGGTAAAAAATGGGAGGGAAGAAACCAGGAACAAATATAGTACAAAAAGGAAACAAACAGAACAATAATTTTTTTTTTTTTTTTTTTTTTTTAAGATGGAGTCTCGCTCTGTCGCCAGGCTGGAGTGCAGTGGCACAATCTCGGCTCACAGCAACATCTGCTTCCCGGGTTCAAGCCATTATCCTGGCTCAGCCTCCCAAGTAGCTAGGACTACATCCATGCACTACCATACCCAGCTATTTTTTGTATTTTTAGTAGAGTGTTTCACTGTGTTAGCCAGGATCGTCTCGATCTCTTGACCTCGTGATCTGCCTGCCTTGGCCTCCCAAAGTGCTGGGATTACATTGTGAGCAACCACGCCTCGCCAGCACAATAATTTTTTACTGTGGAATTTTTATTAAATTCTGGAGACAATATAAAATCAATAAGCATTTAAAAAGAGGGGTAAAAAGTACGAGCCACGTAAGTTTTTTAGATTCTTAATTATTAAAAATAATGATTTTTCTTTTGGAATTATCTTCTGGCAATAAAATCACATATTAATGTGATAATGTGTAATCTATTTATTCCAGTAAGAAATATGTTTATATCTTGTATAACCCAAATTAATACTGGAATTCAAAATATTAGTTTTTTTTGTTTTTTTTTTTTTTTTTTTTGAGACAAGAGTCTCGCTCTGTCCCCCAGGCCAGAGTGCAGTGGTGCGATCTCGGCTCACTGGAAGCTCCATCTCCTGGGTTCATGCCATTCTCCTGCCTCAGCCTCCCGAGTAGCTGGTACTACAGGCGTCTGCCACCACACCCGGCTAATTTTTGTATTTTTAGTAGAAACAGGGTTTCATCGTGTTAGCCAGGATGGTCTCGATCTCCTGACCTCGTGATCCGCCCACCTCGGCCTCCCAAAGTCCTGGAATTGCAGGCGTGAGCCACTGCACCCGGCCTAGTTTTTTCTTCTTAATGTACTGACTGTATTTACGGTAATATAATTTCCCTCTACTTGCTATGTAATAATCACTTTGAATATTATAGTCAAGTATTGAAAAATGTAAATAAACATTTTCTTATGATATAAATTATATTTTAAATTACAATATTTGCTTGCAAACCTAATCAAAGATTATTTGTTATGTGCTCTAATCCTCAAATTATAATCTCTATAAAATATTTTAAAATATAAGGGCAATATGTCAATGAATCAAAAAAGAAATGAAATATATCCTCAAAACTACATGTAGATGCCATGTAATTTGGCAGAAACATTCTTTAGTGGCATGAAGGATGCTAACAACTGACTGCTCCTATTTCCTTTTGTGTAATTCAAACTGGGAGAAGAAACAAAAATCAAATTGCAGCAAATTCCATTTGATCTTTCTAACCAAGCCTTCTGCTATCTAAATTTGAACTTCTTCACTGACTAGTAGGTTACCTATGTACCCGTATTAGTTATCATTTTTAGTTCAGGGACAACACTAGATGTTCTTCTGGAACTTTCCCCTGAGGACTGTTCCATCCTCTTAGTGAAGTGCCTCCATGCTACATACATCATACTTGAGATTTGGGGGCTAAATTTGCCTTTCACTTATTAACAGATATATTATATTAGAGATATATGTCCACTGGGAGGGCACCTCTGTTTACTTGCATCAGGTTTTCATGAGGAAGCACATCCACTTGGGTAACCTCTCTGGCTTTGGTCCCAACCAAAAGGGAGTGACTTACCTGACTGGAAAGTCTGAGAAAATTAACCTGCCTCTACAATGTAGGCCATTTCTCTTTCAGTGGCACCCTGACCTTGGGAGGCTTGCACTGGGGTCAGCTCTCTATCCTGGAGTAAGAGAACCCTCCCAAGAGGGTTTGAGTTCTTTGTAGGTTCTGGATATTAGCGCTTTGTCAGATGAGTAGATTGCAAAAATTTTCTCCCATTCTGTAGGTTGCCTGTTCACTCTGATGGTAGTTTCTTTTGCTGTGCAGAAGCTCTTTAGTTTAATTAGATCCCATTTGTCAATTTTGGCTTTTGTTGCCGTTGCTTTTGGTGTTTTAGACATGAAGTCCTTGCACATGCCTATGTCCTGAATGGTATTACCTAGGTTTTCCTCTAGGGTTTCTATGGTATTAGATCTAACATTTAAGTCTCAAATGCATCTTGAATTAATTTTCGTATAAGGAGTAAGGAAAGGATCCAGTTTCAGCTTTCTACTTATGGCTAGCCAATTTTCCAGGCACCATTTATTAAATAGGGAATCCTTTCCCCATTTCTTGTTCTTCTCAGGTTTGTCGAAGATCAGATGGCTGTAGATGTGTGGTATTATTTCTGAGGGCTCTGTTCTGTTCCATTGGTCTATATCTCTGTTTTGGTACCAGTACCATGCTGTTTTGGTTACTGTAGCCTTGTAGTATAGTTTGAAGTCAGGTAGCATGATGCCTCCAGCTTTGTTCTTTTGGCTTAGGATTATCTTGGCAGTGCAGGGTCTTTTTTGGTTCCATATGAACTTTAAAGCAGTTTTTTCCAATTCTGTGAAGAAACTCATTGGTAGCTTGATGGGGATAGCATTGAATCTATAAATTACCTTGGGCAGTATGGCCATTTTCACGATATTGATTCTTCCTATCCATGAGCATGGTATGTTCTTCCATTTGTTTGTGTCCTCTTTTATTTCACTGAGCAGTGGTTTGTAGCTCTCTTTGAAGAGGTCCTTTACATCCCTTGTAAGTTGGATTCCTAGGTATTTTATTCTCTTTGAAGCAATTGTGAATGGAATTTCATTCATGATTTGGCTCTCTGTTTGTCTGTTACTGGTGTATAAGAATGCTTGTGATTTTTGCACATTAATTTTGTATCCTGAGACTTTGCTGAAGTTGCTTATCAGCTTAGGGAGATTTTGGGCTGAGACAATGGGGTTTTCTAAATATACAATCATGTCATCTGTAAATAGGGACAATTTGACTTCTTCTTTTCCTAACTGAATACCCTTGATTTCTTTCTCTTGCCCGATTACCCTAGCCAGAAATTCCAACACTATGTTGAATAGGAGTGGTGAGAGAGGGCATCCTTGTCTTGTGCCAGTTTTCAAAGGGAATGCTTCCAGTTTTTGCCCATTCAGTATGATATTGGCTGTGAGTTTGTCATAAATAGCTCTTATGGTTTTGAGATACATTCCATCAATACCGAATTTATTGAGAGTTTTTAGCATGAAGGGCTGTTGAATTTTGTCAAAGGCCTTTTCTGCATCTATTGAGATAATCACGTGGTTTTTGTCTTTGGTTCTGTTTATATGCTGGATTACATTTATTGATTTGCGTATGTTGAACCAGCCTTGCATCCCAGGGATAAAGCCCACTTCATCATGGTGGATAAGCTTTTTGATGTGCTGCTGAATTCAGTTTGCCAGGATTTTATTGAGGATTTTTGCATCGATGTTCATCAGGGATATTGGTCTAAAATTCTCTTTCTTTGTTGTGTCTCTGCCAGGCTTTGGTATCAGGATGATGTTGGCCTCACAAAATGGGTTAGGGAGGATTCCCTCTTTTTCTATTGATTGGAATAGTTTCAGAAGGAATGGTACCAGCTCCTCCTTGTACCTCTGGTAGAATTCAGCTGTGAATCCATCTGGTCCTGGACTTTTTTTGGTTGGTAGGCTATTAATTATTGCCTCAATTTCAGAGCCTGCTATTGGTCTATTCAGGGATTCAGCTTCTTCCTGGGTTAGTCTTGGAAGAGTGTAAGTGTCCAGGAAATTATCCATTTCTTCTAGGTTTTTTAGTTTATTTGCATAGAAGTGTTTATAGTATTCTCTGATGGTAGTTTGTATTTCTGTGGGGCCGGTAGTGATATCCCCTTTATCATTTTTTATTGCGTCTATTTGATTCTTCTCTCTTTTCTTCTTTATTAGTCTTGCTAGTGGTCTATCGATTTTGTTGATCTTTTCAAAAAACCAACTCCTGGATTCATTGATTTTTTTGGAGGGTATTTTGTGTCTCTATCTCCTTCAGTTCTGCTCTGATCTTAGTTATTTCTTGCCTTCTGCTAGCTTTTGAATGTGTTTGCTCTTGCTTCTCTAGTTCTTTTAATTGTGATGTTAGGGTGTGAATTTTACATCTTTCCTGCTTTCTCTTGTGGGCATTTAATGCTATAAATTTCCCTCTACACATTGCTTTACATGTGTCCCCAGAGATTCCGGTATGTTGTATTTTTGTTCTCATTGGTTTCAAAGAACATCTTTATTTCTGCCTTCATTTCGTTCTGTACCCAGTAGTCATTCAGGAGCTGGTTGTTCAGTTTCCATGTAGTTGAGCGGTTTTGATTGAGTTTCTTAGTCCTGAGTTCTAGTTTGATTGCACTGTGGTCTGAGAGACAGTTTGTTATAATTTCTGTTCTTTTACATGTGCTGAGGAGGGTTTTACTTCCAACTATGTGGTCAGTTTTGGAATAAGTGTGATGTGGTGCTGAGAAGAATGTATATTCTGTTGATTTGGGGTGGAGAGTTCTGTAGATGTCTATTAGGTTCACTTGGTGCAGAGTTGAGTTCAATTCCTGGATACGCTTGTTAACTTTCTGTCTCGTTGATCTGTCTAATGTTGAAAGTGGGGTGTTAAAGTCTCCCATTATTATTGTATGGGAGCCTAAGTCTCTTTGTAAGTCTCTAAGGACTTGCTTTATGAATCTGGATGCTCCTGTATTGGGTGCATATATATTCAGGATAGTTAGCTCTTCCTGTTGAATTGATCCCTTTACTGGCCTTCTTTGTCTCTTTTGATCTTTGATGGTTTAAAGTCTGTTTTATCAGAGACTAGGATTACAACCCCTGCTTTTTTTTGTTCTCCATTTGCTTGGTAGATCTTCCTCCATCCCTTTATTTTGAGCCTATGTGTGTCTTGCATGTGAGATGGGTCTCCTGAATACAGCAAACTGATGGGTCTTCACTCTTTATCTAGTTTGCCACTCTGTCTTTTAATTGGACCGTTTAGTCTATTTACATTTAAGGTTAATATTGTTATGTGTGAACTTGATCTTGTCATCATGATATTAACTGGTTATTTTGCTTGTTAGTTGATGCGGTTTCTTCCTAGCATTGATGGTCTTTACATTTTGGCATGTTTTTGCAATGGCTGGTACTGGTTGTTCCTTTCCATGTTTAGTGCTCCCTTCAGGGTCTCTTATAAGGCAGGCCTGGTGGTGACATAATCTCCAAGCATTTGCTTATCTGTAAAGGATTTTATTTCTCCTTCACTTACGAAACTTAGTTTGGCTGGATACGAAATTCTGGGTTGAAAATTCTTTTCTTTAAGAATGTTGAATATTGGCCCTCACTCTCTTCTGGCTTGTAGAGTTTCTGCCAAGAGATCTGCTGTTAGTCTGATGGGCTTCCCTTTGTGCATAACCCGACCTTTCTCTCTGGCTGCCCTTAACAGTTTTTCCTTCATTTCAACTTTGGTGAATCTGACAATTACGTGTCTTGGAGTTGCTCTTCTCGAGGAGTATCTTTGTGGCATTCTCTGTATTTCCTGAATTGGAATGGTGGCCTGCCTTACTAGGTTGGGGAAGTTCTCCTGGATGATATCCTGAAGAGTGTTTTCCAACTTGGTTCCATTTTCCCCCTCACTTTCAGGCATCCAATCAGACATAGATTTAGCCTTTTCACATAATCCCATACTTCTTGAAGCTTTGTTCATTTCTTTTTCTCTTTTTTCTTTAGGTTTCTCTTCTCGCTTCATTTCATTCATTTGGTCTTCAATCGCTGATACTCTTTCTTCCAGTTAATCGAGTCAGTTACTGAAGCTTGTGCGTTTGTCACGTATTTCTCGTGTCATGGTTTTTATCTCTGTCAGTTTGTTTATGGCCTTCTCTGCATTGATTATTCTAGATATCCATTCTTCCATACTTTTTTCAAGATTTTTAGTTTCTTTGTGCTGGGTACGTAATTCCTCCTTTAGCCTTGAGAAGTTTGATGGACTGAAGCCTTCTTCTCTCAACTCATCAAAGTCATTCTCCATCCAGCTTTGATCCATTGCTGGCAATGAGCTGTGTTCCTTTGGAGGGGGAGATGTGCTCTGATTTTTTGAATTTCCAGCTTTTCTGTCCTGGTTTTTCCCCATCTTTGTGGTTTTATCTGCCTCTGGTCTTTGATTATGGTGATGTACTGATGGGGTTTTGGTGTGGGTGTCCTTCTTGTTTGTTAGTTTTCCTTCTAACAGTCAGGACCCTCAGCTGTAGGTCTGTTAGAGATTGCTTGAGGTCCACTTCAGACCCTGTTTGCCTGGGTATCAGCAGCAGAGGCTGCAGAAGATAGAATATTGCTGAACAGCGAGTGTACCTGTCTGATTCTTGCTTTGGAAGCTTCCTCTCAGGGGTGTACTCCACCGTGTGAGGTGTGGGGTGTCAGTCTGCCCCTAGTGGGGGATGTCTCCCAGTTAGGCTACTCAGGGGTCAGGGACCCACTTAAGCAGGCAGTCTGTCCGTTCTCAGATCTCAACCTCCGTGTTGGGAGATCCACTTCTCTCTTCAAAGCTGTCAGACAGGGTCGTTTGCATCTGCAGAGGTTTCTGCTGCTTTTTTTTGTTTGTTTGTTTAGCTGTGCCCTATCCTCAGAGGTGGAGTCTACAGAGACAGGCAGGCCTCCTTCAGCTGCTGTGGGCTCCACCCAGTTCGAGCTTCCCAGCGGCTTTGTTTACCTACTTAAGCCTCAGCAATGGCGGGCACCCCTCCCTCAGACTTGCTGCTGCCTTGCTGTTAGATTGTAGACTGCTGTGCTAGCAATGAGGGAGGCTCCGCGGGCGTGGGACCCTCGAGGCCAGGTGTGGGATATAATATCCTGGTGTTCCGTTTGCTAAGACCCTTGGTAAAGCGCAGTAATGGGGTGGGAGTTACCCAATTTTCCAGGTGTTGTGTGTCTCAGTTCCCCTGGCTAGGAAAAGGGATTCCCTTCCCCCTTGCGCTTCCCAGGTGAGGTGATGCCTCGCCCTGCTTCAGCTCTCGCTGGTCGGGCTGCAGCAGCTGACCAGCACCAGTTGTCTGGCACTCCCTAGTGAGATGAACCCGGTACCTCAGTTAAAATGCAGAAATCATCCGTCTTCTGTGTTGCTGGCGCTGGGAGCTGGAGAAGGGAGCTGTTCCTATTCAGCCATCCAAAATATTATTTTATTCTACTGAAATCCTGCATCTGTCTCTGGATTGGTTCAAGGTTTAAGATGGGGAAGAAAGGGATAGATCCCCACTAAACTCCAACATCTTGGTAGATATACAAGGAATCTTGAGAAATAAATAAGAAATTGACCAGGTGGGTAGGTTTTAGGGGGCAAAATCGCATGGGAAATTATAGTATTTTGATCCAGGGCTGAGGGCTTCAGTGTGATAACCTATGTGGGCTTTCAACCCTGAGTGAGGCACGGAATCAGGCAGATAATTTAAGACTTTGGGCTGCTTTGGTTGACCTTGCGGTGTGGCTGAGACAGAGAGTGGGTGTTTCCAGGCATTGTTGAGTGGAATATTTGCAGCTTTCATTGTGTCTCTGAGCCAAGACTTCAGGTTTTTACCACAAAATCCAAAGGCAGAACTGTGGCAAGGCATTAAGATGTGGCTACTAACTGGGCCTTGTCCACTCCTGGGATGTAATGTCACCTGCTCTGTCTGGGACACTCAGGTGTATAGTTGCTGTTTTGTGGGGAAGCCCTACACAGTTGCAGAATGAGTTTGGGAGGGGGACATTTATAGAGGAGAAATATGTGTCTTTTCACATGGTCCACTCAAATCAAAGAGATTTTCAGTAGCAGATACCAATGTATCCCAGAGGAATTATGTTGTCTACACATTTTTTAAAAAAACGATAAACAAGGTGAGTAAAACAGAGGAAGTTATGAAGTGTTTTGATGATGGCTGTGACAACCTAAAGCATCTGAAAGAACCATCTGGGCCCTCAGTGCTTATTCCCCTCATACCCAAAAACACATCAGTACATGCAGGAAAAGAGATGAGAAAGAAGAAATTTTGTAATTCCAGGCCCTGAAATTAATTTGCCTTAATCAATGTTTACATCAGAGTTTGAGGAAGACGATAGTTAATGGATTATGGATGAGAAAAAAAAAGTGAAAGCAAGGAATAATGACTGATTTTCAAAGCCTATTTTCAGATGAAGATTATTTATCTGCCTGGGAAAATCTCACAAAGTCATAGAAAGCCACTTTTTTAAGGAAGAGGAAATGTGTTGCCATTTCATAGAGTATAACTTCCTCAGTCCTAAAAATAAATGAGTAGCTGACCCTATAAAAAGAGAAGTTTGAGAACTTTTATGAACAATATGATGATTTTAAGATTGTAGCTCTGGATGATGACAAATTGGAGGGTTTTATTCACATAGACAGAGTGAACTCGAGTTACTTGAGCAATCAGTTACACAAAGCTTTGAATGACTGATACAAAGAAAAGGCAGCAAACTGTGTAACGCTGAATACTCCTTAAGCTTCTCAGGATAAAATTGTCTGCCAGTAAATGAGATTGATGAGTTGGAGGAGGTAGAGATAATTCCCATAGTTCTAAAAGAAGCAAAAGCAAATTGATTAAGAATCCATTTGCAGTGCATGCTCACATTTATATAACCATCTTTAGTTTATTCAGCATCAACCAAAGCCTAACAAATCCAAAAATCTGAAACAGGAATATCTCTCAATGGTTTGCCAAAGGAAGAACTCAATGCAAATCAAATTGAATATGTGGAGGTGATTAATGGCAGGGATCTGCATAGGTATTAAACTCACATTCTAAAAATGAAAGCAAAGAAAATAAAAGAGCAAGAAAGCAAGTTGTAAAAGAGCACAAGAGAATGGAGAAGAAAGCTAACAAATGAACCTTCAAACTAGAGAAAAGAAGGCAGGAAAATGAACTCTGAACCTGAAGAAGAATGTTGAGGGTCTAAAGTTATCACAATGGGACATTTAGAAAAAGGCGCATTCCCCATTAGGAACTCCTCATTATGTTCAATTATGAATCAGAATATTTTTACTGCCATTTTTTACTAATGGGTATTGAAAAAGAAAGTACAGTATTTTAACTAATTCTTTACCACGGTTTTCCTGCTAATCCTCTTGTACATACTGTCATACTTTTTATTTTAATTTCTGTATTAATGTTATTTTAATGTTTAATTTTCAATGTTGACATTAAAATTAATGTTATAACCTTAATTAGAAGGTAAGCTAAGCTTACATTAGCTCTTAAATAATTTGATTTAATGAAAATAAAATATCTGGACAAATTAATAAAAAATATTTTCAGAACTTGAAAAACAAATCCAAAGGTAACAGAGCTCCAGAAGGGCGAGAGTACTAACATGTAGAGTGCTAGCTTTACATTCTTAATGCAGGCCCTTGATAAGCAGCGGTAGATCAGCTATTCCAAATCATTTTTCTTCTTATTCTGTTTTAAACCATATTCACAGCCAAAGAAGAATGTGTGAAAGGGCTCACTTCTGGAATCATGTAGCTTTGTCTATGGCTTCAAGAGCTACCCCTTCATCACCATATCACAAGTTGTCTTTGATACACAAATTCTCATAATAGTTTTTGATATTAAAGACGTAAACTTTTATTTCACCAAGAGAATGGTGATATTTTAACAATGAGAAAATAAAAACGGAGAAGGCTCTTATTATAAAGAGAATATATCTTTTTTTTTAAGGTAGAGAAACAACTTTGAAAATAAGGCAACCTAACGTGTAAGAAAGCAATCTAACAGCATTGTTCCTAGACCATTCTGACTCTAGACATCAGGGATACTCTAGAAATTAAGAAGGAATGGGAGAGATTTGAAATTATGCTAGAGTATTATTAGCAGAACAGGAGCAGTTTGAAAATAATAACAAAGAAAGGAGGACAGTATCATAAAACAGAGAGTACTAGAAGAACGGTTGAGATCTTAAAAAAACAGATGAGACATAGGTGAAAAGGGAAATTAAATGATCAGAGGCCAGGCTAGATAGATATAAAAGGCAAAAAAGAGATGCACCCAAGTATAACAGCTACTACTCTTAATGAGTTTATTAAATGAAAGCAGTGATGGTTTATCAGTATTATCAGATCAGACAGTGAGATTTATGCCCAAAGACGTCTAATAAAGAGTGGCAATATATTTAAGAGCAGACTGAAATAACTACCTAAGGAATCAAGATGCAAAAAACAATGGAGAAATGTGCTCTTAGTATACCTATCAGTGCTCTATAGATTGTATTCAGAAAGACTGGAAATAGATACTGAGGTACTATAAGAAAGACCACTGTAAGACATTTCAAGTACTGTTCGGTGAGTTACATGGTAACATAGTTACTGTAAGTGGGATTCAGTTCTTATCTGTGTCCTGAGGAAGAGATACACAATATTTATGAAATTAGAATTCTAAGAAAGTATAGGGAAGGTAAGACATTCTAAAACCATATAAATATTAGCTATTATCTTGCTATGACTACTACTACATTACAGTTACTATTACTTCTATTGCTGCTGCTATAAAATGGTGACATGAAAAAAAAAATGATAGACTTAGTCTGGTTCTGTCTGGATGATGAAATACAACAGGATTTGTATGATATCTTTGGTCAACCTAGAACTATTTTATATCTTTTATTATGAGAAGACTGACAGAACAGAATCTAGAAAAGAATGTTAGAAAAACACGTCTGGGCCCCAAAGACAAAAACTCGGATTCAGCAAACAGCACTATCTCTGCATGAGATAAAAAAAGAAACAAAATAAACAAGTTACTTCATTAAAAATTCAACTGACCTTCCTAAAAGGATTATAGGAAAATAGAAAGTCAAACATTGGTGGTATAGTCTACTATTCAAGTCCCGGCACATTTAAAAAGTAGTATGTTGAGTCAGAGATAATGATTTTAATATGCCCTAAGGGAATGTCTTCAAAAACCCCTAGAGTAGCTCTGCACTATGAATCAGCTGTGGTAGTCAGCCTCAAACATACCCCATTGATCTCTGTTTTGTGATATTCGCATCTTTGTATAGTCCCCTTCCACAATGCATATGAGTTGGTTGGTGTGACCAACAGAAGATAGCAAAGGTAATGATATGTCACTTTGAAGGCTAGGTCAGAGAAGGCGCTGTGATCTTCTCTTTGCTTTCTCTTGAATCACTTCCCTGGACGGAAGCCAGTTGCCATCTTGTGTGAACGATCAAGGTATCCCGTAAAAAGTCTACTGTGGCAAGGAACTGAAACCTGTCAAAGCCAGTGAGGATCCAACAGGTCCCACTAACAACCATGCCTGTGAGCCATCTTGGAAGTGAAACCCCTGGTCCCTATCAGTCAGATGACTGCAGTCACTCTCACACACACACACATGCAAAGACTAAAGAAAAAGTTTATCTCTGAAGTATTATGACCACAGAAGGTTTTTGTTTTCTCTATAATTTTCTAAAATTGGCATTGTTTTAAAATTTAAGAGAAGGCAGAGAAGAAACAGACACAGAAAGTATACATTGCTGATATGGTTTGGCTGTGTCCCCACACAAATCTCATCTTGAATTCCCACATGTTGTGGGATTCTCATGACAGTGAATAAGTCTCATGGGATCTGATGGTTCTATAAGGGGGAGTTTCCCTGCACAAGCTCTCTTTTCGCCTGCTGCTATCCATGTAAGACATGACTTGCTCCTCCTTGACTTCTGCCATTATTGTAAGGGCTCCCAGCCACGTGGAACTGAGAGTCCATTAAAACCTCTTTTTCTTCCCAGTATCAGGTATGTCTTTATCAGCAGCAAGAAAACAGACTAATATAACTGCCAAGAAACTGACTTGAACAAAGAGTCAGAAATGGAACCATTTTGCAGCTGAGTGAGACTGGAATTGCCCAAAAAGCAGACTTTAATATTAAGACTTGATGCAAGTGGATCCTGGAACGAGCAGTAGAAAAGAGGAGACAAGGAAAGAAGGAAAGGCAACACGGGCTGTGGTAAAGATTTTTTATCAGTGTGTGTAACTGGGATTCAAGTCCACTAGAGACTCCTGGGGGACCCATTCAAGGGAGAAAACAGTTGAGCAATTTCTCATTGGATGAGAGCTATTACCAGTGGTATTTACGACACTTACAGCAATCCTGCAGTCAATGTACATGTGGTAAGAAGTGTATAGGAATGCAGACTACTGGAGAAAGATGGTCACACATACCAACAGACTCTGCTGGTCTGTCACATCAGCAGAGGATATATGTAGGAGACATTGGCCAATGACATTGGAAACACAGACTGGGATTGTTTTGTGTCTCTGAATTCCTAAATAAAGAGCCTGGATTCTATTTTATAAGAACTGAAAGAAATAAATGATTGACTTAATTTTTTATTATGCAGAATTTCAAATG
The DNA here is from genome assembly GCF_049350105.2 of Macaca mulatta. Lineage (NCBI taxonomy): Eukaryota > Metazoa > Chordata > Mammalia > Primates > Cercopithecidae > Macaca > Macaca mulatta. The sequence continues at coordinate 128,930,888 of NC_133410.1, read as the reverse complement.
TAAACATATGAGATTGTGAAGAAAAGTATACTGAACTTCCATGTACCCATCATCTAGTCCCAATAAACAACAATTCTGGCCTATCTTACCTTATCTATACTCCTATCCGTATTCTCCCATTCCATATTACTTGAATCAAATTCCAGACTTACATCAATTATTCATAAATATTTCAGTATGTATATATAAAAATAAGGACCTCTTTTTAAATACAATACCACTTTCTTTTTTGGGTTTTTGTTGTTGTTTTGTTTGTTTGTTTGTTTTGAGATGGAGTCTCACTTACTCTGTTGCCCAGGCTGGAGTGCAGCGGCAAGATCCCGGATCACTGCAACCTCTGCCTCCTGGGTTCAAGCAATTCTCCTGCCCCAGCCTTCCAAGTAGCTGGGATTACAGGCATGCACCACCATGCCCAGCTAATTTTGTATATTTAGTAGAAACAGGGTTTCACTATGTTAGCCAGGCTGATCTCAAACTCCCGACCTCAAGTGATCCGCCTGCCTTGGCTTCCCAAAGTGCTAGGATTACAGGCATGAGTCACCACACCCAGCCCCATACCACTTTCAAACCTAAAAACATTAGTAATAATTCCTTAATACCATCAAATATCCAAGCAATATTCAAATTAGCCATTGACAAAGTTTTAAAGAGAATTGTGTGATTTAAAAAATGATTGAGAAAGGTTACTCTCCCATCGTGCATAGGATGGATTAAAGTCAAGAGGGCCAAAATACAAAAGGGGCAGTGTAAAGGCCACAACAACAGGAGAGAAATGAAATGAGACAGCCACGGTGTGAGCTAATGTAACTGGGATGAAGACATGGACCCTGAGAGACATGACAGGCAGGGAAAGCAAATATGAAGGAACACAAAAGTAGGAAGAGCAAAAATTCTGCTGGGACACACAGGCAAGCACAAGGGATTATTGGTTTAGTATGGGAAATGACAAATTTAGTCACGGACCTATTAAGTTTAATAGGATGGACGTCTGGTGGAAGTATATAGGTAATACCTCAAAGATGCAGAACCACAGTTTGAGGGAAAGACTGACATTCAAGATTTCAACTTGAGAATCAGAAAGGTTATGACTAATTGAAAGTTTGTAAAAAAAAAAAAAAAAAAATGTAAAGGCAAGACAGAACTTCATGCTTTCCTTAAAGAACTTGAAATTAAAGCAAAAAAAAAAGTGAAAGAAGGCAAGAATGAAGTAGTCAAGGAAGTGAGAAAAAATACAACAAGCACTGAGATTTATCAGAGTAGCCAATTTCAAGAAGGATGAAGAAACTCATAAAAGGTGCAGGGAAATATTCTGGAGAATCTAAAGTCCATCAAATGCTCAGTAGTATTCATTTATATTCAGACATTCAGCAACTATTACAGAGTTCCTATTATGTGTGAAACACTGTCCTAGGTCCCGGATAAACGATGGTGAAAAGAGCAGGCTCAAACCCTTCCTTCTTAGAGTTTACAGCGTAATGAGGGAGGCAGACATTAGTCAGTTGATGGTGCAAATAAATAACTATAAACCAAACTGAGTGCAACAAGGGGAAATCCAATGTGGCAGAGATGAGAATGCACAATAGGGGAACCTGATCTCTTCTGGGACAGTAGCAGAAGGCGAAGGATGGTTTCCTTGAGATGTTGAATGTACGAGATAGCCACAGCCTCTAGTACTGCTATTTGACCTGTGAGTAAAGAATGACATCATTGTTTTTGTCATTCAAAAAAGAGGTCTGGTAGAGGAAATAACCAGACCTCAATTCTAAAAGAAAAGGGATTTTTACAAAGTTCTTATAATCAGTTAACTGTTGCAACACTTTGTACAAATGTTTACTAACGAAAGGAAACATCATCAAAGGCAATATGTGAGAACATTCTAAATTATTTTTAACAATGTCTGACATATTATATGAGTGTCATAAAAGAAAATGTGTATTTTGGCTTTAGTTTCTGGTAATATACTGTTACCACTGAAACAAATCTTTTTTTTTTTTTTTAATTGAAATCAGTATTTTGGTTCTCAAGCTCAAGCAAAGGTTTTGTTTGGAAATTCGTTTCTTTTGTACTTAACAGGAGGACAGAAATCTAGAATAGTGGAGCACCATGCCAAAATAAATCACTAATCAAACCTTTATTTTTTCCTATGCTGTTTACATCTGCATAATTAATATACAAAAACTTACCTCCAGAAAGTCACAAAGCAAAGGTTTTAAGAGCTAGCCCATCTAATAAATAATAAACTTTAAATTCAATTAATCTAAAACTTAAGAAATCAGGATCAGAGACTTAAGCAGTGCTTGAATATTTTATCAAGTAACTTCGATGAAAAGTAAACTCTTAAAATATCCTTCAGAATGTGCTTGAGATTATCTTATTATGATTGAAATATTACAATTTATTTTTTTTTAAGCAAAAGTTAGGCACCTTTCAGAAATCTTCCTTAAGAAATAGGCTAGGTTCAAAAGTCTGAAAAGTTGATTTATATAGTTTTAGATTTCACAATGCAACTAATCTGTAACAGACTATCACTGGTTGAGATTCACTGTAATATTAAAGAATATCCACAATCAACTGAAAAAGTTATTAAAATACTCCTTCCTTCTATAATTACATATTTGTGTAAAGCCAGATTTTACTTTAAACAAAATACCATATTGCCTCCAATTGAATGCAGAAGCAGGTAAGAGAATCCAGCTGTCTTCTATTAAGCCTTATATTAAAGGCATTTACAAAAATGTAAAACAGTGCCACTCTTCTCACTATATGTGTGTGTGTGTGTGTGTGTGTGTATATATACACACACATATATATACTTGTTTGTTTTGTTTTGTTTCAGAAAACTATATTACATATGTTAACATGTAATATGTTTTCATGGTTTTTAAATGATTTAGTAAATATTTTAAAAATGTTTCTGTTTCAATTTCTAATATGATAAATACCAATAAAACCTGCATAAACAAAGTTATTTGCAAAGGTCTTCAATAATTGTTAACAGTGTAGAAGGGTCCTAAGATCCTGCAGAGGTATAATTTCTGTTTACCATGTTTGCAGTTCGTCTTGGATCATTCCTGGGATCCTTTAAGCATAACATACCCCTTGCAGTTTACAATTATTACACTGTAACTTCCAGAGGGGTTATATCAACACCATGAACAAATTAGTAATGCCAAGGAAAGAACAGGATATTTGCTCTGGCAGGTTTTTACAGATTCAAGAGGATAGGAAAAAATTATTGTCAACATTTATTATAAAATTTTTGTGAAAACAATATATCACCTATACTGGGATTATCATATATATGTTTTTGAAAATGAAAATAGCTGTACTCTACCGAATTATAAAGTAATCATTAAAAATTTAAGCCTGTATAATACAATAAAGAAGGTTCTACAGATCACTCAAGTCTATACACTGTCCAAAACATAGTAATGTATTGGTATGTTTTCTTTCAGACTTTTTTTTTTTCATATTATTGGGGGGGGGGGGTGTTTGTGTCTGTAAAGAAGAAATAACCCAAGTATAAACTTAGCCACAAGAGCATCATGATAAAACAAATTTCAGTTTGAAAATCTCTGCATTCTGAAAATCACTGATATCTGAGTTAGAAAGCTATCATAAGAGCCTAAGTGTTAATGTTATTAAATTAAATGTAAACTGCCTTACATGCTATACAATTAAATTTGCTATAAAATTAAATTAAGTTTTAAATATAAAATGTAGCTGAGTAACAGATCTAGACATCAAACTGTTTTCTAGTTAAAAACTTTAAGACTGTAAATATGCTGAAGCCATTCTACTGACCATATTAAAATGCTGTTACAAATTAGAATAAGGAAAAGTGAATTGTCACAGTGCTTTTTGGTATTTTCGTATGACTAAGAATGTCTGTATTTTTCAAATCTTGTATGAACATCTAATTATCTCACTGAATATCTACTTTATCTATCAATTTAGCTTTAAAATCTCACTTAAAAAGTAATGTAATCCTATACACTTACCAATATTTAAGTTGTGTGAAAAGGTAAGAAGTAATTAGCATCAAATGTTTCTTAAATTAGAGATCATCTGTTTTTAATTCTTCCTCAGATGTCTTATCACCCTTCACTATGGAAAATATTAAATTTCCATAGATTCAGCAGATTGAAACTATTTTTAGAAGGAGACAAAAACTGACAGAACTGACCATAGGCAATAAAGTCAAAATGATAAAATCCAAAATATGTGGTGAATGCTTTTTTTCTCACCTACCTTGCAAATGTTTCAACTTGGTGCTTTTGATTATGTAATCTGCTCTCCTAAAAAAGGAAATAGGTATTTATGCAGCCTCCTGAAGTGTTTTATGCATTCAGGTATCACTGACAAGTTCCAGCAATGAGATTTTGAACAACGATTACCTAAATTAATTTATTGAGGCTCAGGGTTTTTGTTTTAAGTTATACTATATTGAAAATTATTTCATTATATTTCAATTTATCTTAGATCAAATGAGTTTTGAGCAAAATAAAGTCAATCTATTATTTTGACTTAATATACATTGTTTATAAAATTTAATTTTATATATTTTTTCCTGGTTTCAGAGTTATCTCACACACTGCCCATTAACACAAATTATAAGTATGAACTGAACAGGCTTCAGATAGGAAGAAAGGCACTTATAAACTAATGTAAAAGTAATCCAAACAACAAATATGAGAATCATATTAACTTGTCATATTTTCAGTTCAAACAATGCTACTGTAATAATTAAGTTATTGTTATTAAGGAGCATACTGAATATATATGAAAGCACCTACTCAAAATATATAAATTCATTTTAAATTTTATCAAAAGCATAGTTAATTCAAATGGACATAAATATTTTAGACTGCAAATAGTTCCATTTATATGCATATAGATGTTCTCACAGGCTATATGAAGTCCCCACCATGTTCATTTGAAGATAAATATATACAGCATTTACTTCAGTTCACAAAGTGTGGGCATAAAACAATCTACAGAAGCTTTTTATAGGGTTTAAAAGAGTTCTAATCACCCATGCCAACTGCAGTCTTCTCTCAACACAAAACTTCTTTTGAAACCAAGCATTCATTTGCTAAAACAAGGCATCTGCTGTTAAGGAGATTGATTATCCTGGGGCCTGACCTAATTGGGAGATTAGATATGGTTCTCTACGCTGGATGGCATGGCTTACAGAAAAAAAAAATGAGACTGAAAAAAGAGCAAACTTCTTTCAGCCTCCAATGCCCTTTATTTAATTCTAATTTTCTTTAAATAGAAAGAAACAGAATTACAAATGTTAGGTTGGTGAAATTAGTGTGTTTTGAGTTACAAATTCATTGAGCTCACCAGGTCATTTCTTTAGTAACAGATACATATTTGTTCTCATTACATAAGTCAAACATTGCCAAATAAATGACTTTTGTCATATCCCACTGAGTGAAGATGACTACATAATAGGTACACACACACACACACACACACACAGACACACAAATCTGGTCTTTTGCTAATGGCATCATTCCAGTGTTTTCTGTTGCCATTTAGGTATTGGTTCTTTTTCCCTAAACATAGACATCACCTCATTGCTGTGGCTAATTGCATTTTTCTTCCTAGCCTTTGACAACCAGACCTTTGTTAATGCTATTCACCAATATATCAGACTCAGGTCATCCATCCAAAACATGACAAAAGACCCAGATGCTCATGTAAATTGCACTCCCCAAAAGTACTGCCCTCTTCCTCAGGGCAGATACAAATTCATGACCCCCTCCCATTTTTGTTCACTCCCTTTGTTTTCACTTAATCTGTCATGCTTGAAAAAAGTGGTTATTTATAGACTGTAAGAAACATTATGCATTTTTACATTATAAATCAAATAATCAAGTTGATTATGAAGATATAATTTTCTATACAAAATTGTAAAACAGCCTGCTTCAGTTGAACTTCAAAATGAGTCCCTTTTCAGAATGAAGACTTCCTTCTATTCACTTTTTTCACCCTTTCTTGAACTCTTGAGTTAAAACCAAGTTTGATTGCCCTCTTTCACTTAGGAAAAAAGGAAGAAAAAACTTTCAAATAGAAGTGTTCAAGCAGAAGTGCAGGATTGAATCATTAATAAAATATTTCATTTATAATGAAAAAGTCAATTTTACTTGATGCTTATTATTGCCTTCAGTAAAATTTGCATTAAGCATCAATTACTCAGAATTTCTACTTTCTAAAGCCTTAAGCAACTTTTTTAAGTAACGTAAAAATAATTTCAAGATACTTTCAAGAAACTACTATAATAATGCTTTCAAAGGAAGCTTATTATAGATTAAATGGCTTCAGGAACATACTATGTTTGTATAAATATAGCCATATTCCAGAATCAAGATTTCTTTCTATTCATTCTTCATCTTTTATATATTTTCACCTATATATTTTAATATTCACCATTTTCGGAAACTAAGTCACTACAAGAGATGGCAGAAACAGATAATTAAACAGAAAAACAATTTATCCAGATAGAAACAAGCACTAATATTTTGATATTTTAAGAAAAGCACCAAGATCAAACTAACATATAAATTTCTGACCTTAATTTTAAAGACTTTCAAATTTAATTAAAATTGAGTGAAAACTTAGTAAAATGGTAAGAAACTTACAGGGTTACAAGTGCTACTATCCTTATCTTCCACTCACAAGTACAACCACACTGAATTTAATATGCTCTCCTGTTAGTCATAATACCAAAAAAAATCAGAAATATCTTATTGAGCTTATTAATAGGATAGCATAAAACATTAATACGACTAAAGCTTAGCAAATATTATGGAATATATCAGTAACATTAGGAAATGAATGACACACAGCATTATCAGTTTATTGGAATTCTCTATTGTGAAGTTGAAGTGTGCAGGTCTACTCTGAATAAATTCAGAACAGAAAGCAAGAAAGTTCACACAAAAAAAGAGCACAGAAAAACAGAGGAGGTCAAGAAAGGACGGGAGCTAAAGAGAAGACTGAAAATTTGGCAGAATTAAAGGACTAAAAATCATCAGACACGGAAGATACATAAAACGGTGAAACTAATGAATCTATGACAATGAGGCAAAACTAGAGATTTTCCTGGCAATTATAGCACTTTCTGGAGTTTAAATAGTGAAGATAATTAAAATAGTGAAGTCTTAAGTGCCTCCACCTGGACTGTCACTATAGCTTTCCAATCTGTACTTCACCTCTGCTACAGTAATGTTACTAAAACACAACTTTATATTGTCCCCAGGGTAATTCCATAAAAACGTTTAGCATCTCTCTAACGTCTCCTGAGAAAAGTCCAAACTTTTAGCCTGTCACACAAGGCTCTCTAGAAAAAGAACCCAGATACAATCTGATTACGTGAAGACTCTGTCCCGGGGAAAAGTGTGCTAATTTGATGCTTCCACATTTTGTCCCATAGATTTTAAGTTCTGTGCCTGTGACATCCTCTCTCTACACATCTATACCTATAAAGGTATTTATCCCCACCTTTACTTTATTGTCCAGACTGGACTTTAATCATCTCCATTAAACCTTCTCTAATTGCCACCCATCTTTGCCTGCCTAAGTTCTAAGTACTCTTCAAGTTCTAAGTACTCTTCAAAATGTTTATAACATATACTATACCTAACACTGTGGAAAATGTTTATAACTCTTCAAGTTTTACGTCCTCCAAGAAACACTTCTTTTGCTATGTTTGAAATCGTTTGGCAATTACTGCATACATTCACTTGTTTCTCATCCTGTACCTTCTCATGTGCAGCTATTTTTGTGTATTGATTCCCCAACTAGATTCCCAACTAGATTTTTCCTCTTGCATCCATACAGCACCACACTGTAAGATAAATAGTACTCAATAAGTATCTATTTAGGAAAATAAATATCCATTTATTTCTCCTTCATTGACTTCTCATGACACTCCTCAAAGTGGCTGCTTTAAAAATCTTTCCAACTCTTGGCCGGGCGCAGTGGCTCACCCAGCACTTTGGGAGGCCAAGGCGGGCAGATCACAAGGTCAGGAGATGGAGACCAACTTGGCTAATACGGTGAAACCCCATCTCTACTAAAAAATACAAAAAATTAGCCAGGCGTGGTGGTGGGTGCCTGTAGTCCCAGGTACTCAGAAGGCTGAAGCAGGAGAATGGCATGAACCCGGGAGGCGGAACTTGCAGTGAACCGAGATCTCGCCACTACACTCCAGTCTGGGTGACAGAGCAAGACTCTGTCTCAAAAAAAAAAAAAAAAAAACAATTCCAACTCTTTTCACTTATGTGACATTATCTTTCCCCTCTTCCACTTCCCTATCTCACCTCCTCTTCCTCTGAGAAGCTAAAGATTATCCTTTACATGCATTTCAAGAAAAATGAGAATTTATCTGCATCCTCACCTCTCCCTTCTTCCTTGTTTTCAATTTCCAAGAGGGAATTGTCTCTTCTAAGGTTTATTCTCTACTTGGGTTCTTGATGGCATTGCTTTCTGTGGCCTCAGATGCCTGGCTCTATTAGTTAGGCCTTTCCAACTTTCAACTTCAGTATTTATATTTCTTCTGGCTCTCTTTACTCTAAATATCCTAAATAAAAAAATTCCCAAGATCCAGCAATTGTTTCTGTGGTTTCTCCACTTTCCATTTCTCTTGCAAACCTTTGACTTCTGTCTTCTTAGCCTTACTTCCAAACTCCTTGTAAACGACTTTTATACCCTACCATGTGAACCAAATTGTCTCCTCTTAGTTCACCAAAAAATCTTTCAAGTACAAAATATGTGACTCTTCCTCAGTCACTCTTATTTGTGCTGAAGTATTTACTAAAGTACTAAAATAGTACCTTTCTACCTAACCCAAATTTACTAAATAGGTTCTGACATTCCTCTCACAATTTGCCTCCTACTTCTCCATTTCTTCTGAGTTTCCTTCACTGCCTCTTCTTCCTCAATGTGTCATTTTACTAGCTATTACCTCAAAAAAAAAATTTTTTTTTTTGCCTGGCCTAAAACCACTTGAAGGAAAACTAATCCAATGCCACAAACTTATCTATATCATCTCCACGTATAACAGTTCCACCATGATCCCCCAAAACCCAGGCTGTTCTTCGGAGTACAACCAAACACATCTCAACACATTTTTTAAATGCCTCTCAAATTTGTCATCTTTTTACATTCCTGCTGTATTGCATATTCTCATTTCCTTTTGCCTGAGCTATCAATGTTGGCAAAACAAACAGTAGGCTATTTCAACTGCCATTCTATCCCTTGGCCAAAGCATTTGTTTAATGCCTCCTCTTAGGTCACTGAAGATCTTTTAAGTACAAAATTGACAAGATCTTTTAAGCACAAAATTTTTAAAAAATTTCTGTCTTTGCAGCCCTAATCCGGGTACCCCTTTTGGCCATCCACTCTTAGCCCGATGAGCTAGTATTGTACCCTGGATCCCTCTTGTTTCTTTTCCTCCAGTTTTGGACTCTTTTCCTCAACTTTTGGATTCTTTTCCTTGTTCCAATTCTGTGACTTTCTAGCCATTCATCTCCTTTGGTTTCCATTGCTGAATGGGTCTCAGGAGTTACACAGCAAGGATGGAGGAACAATAAGGACCCGCTATAGTTTGCGGGTCCAAATTAGAGTATCTAAAATATAGTCAGATCTTCTACGCTTCCAGGATTCATATTCTGGTATCGTCTAGATTGCTTGGATTTGACTCCAGTTCTCCTAGCTGGGTGACCTTGGCTAAATCATTCAACTTCCTTCTGTAACTTAGTTTCCTTAGCTATAAAATTCAGGTAATAGTAGTATCTAACTCTTGAGCTAATGAGGGATTAAATAAAATGATTCTTGTAAAGCACATAGAAATGTGCCTGGCAGATAGTATGTGGTTAATAATGTTGGCTATCATTATTGTATCTTATATGTTATAAGAGTTTCTGTCTCAACTGTGCCTTAAGTTGTATTATCTAAAGAATCCTTTAGTTATGCTAAACTAAACATGTACCAACCCAGGAACGGTGCATGGAAAAGTGGGTGAAAAGCTGTCTTATTAACAACAACAGTAACAATAATAAGAATACAACAATAACATATTAGCATTAAGCCAAAGTTTCATTTAAATTATCTCATGTAATACTCAGAAAAATTATATGTGACAAGTACTACTGTTACATCCATTTTACAGATAAGGAAAATAACTCCCATATAATTCTTCTTAAATTGTCCAGACAGTCTGCTTCTAAAAAGTTTCTCTGGAACATGCTAGGCTGACATCTTTTTTTTTTTTTTTTTTTTTTTGGCATATCTGCATGTGATGTCTGCTGTTGGTAGATTTCTTGGAGATTCCTGCTTCTTTTAGACAAGACCATGACACTCTCTCATTATGCAACTGTAATAAAGTTTTTTTTTTTTTTAATGTGATCTAAGTGTACTTTTATGACAGAATTTGTTGAAACTCTTAAGATGGCTTTTATTCTGTGCCTTGGGCAGTGTTAAATAGATGGGGTTCAAGAGTCTGGAGCACTCCTTCCCAATAAGAATGTATTTTCCTTACAGGATTTTTCTGGTAAAGTCCATTATAAAGAATGATAGCTCAGGCCAGGCATGGCGGCTTACACTTCTAATCCCAGCACTTTGGGAGGCCAACGTGGGTGAATCACTTGAGGCCAGGAGTGCAAGACCAATGAAACCTTGCCTCTACTAAAAAATACAAAAATTAGCTGGGTGTGATGGTGCATGCCTGTAACCCCAGCTACTCAGGAGGCTGAGGAAGAAGGATCACGTGAACCCGAGAGGTGATGGTTGCAGTGAGCCGAGATGGTGCCACTGCACTCCAGTCTGGGTGAAAGAGCGAGACTCTGTCTCAAAAAGAAAAGAAAAGAAAAGAAAAGAATGATACCTCAAATTTCCACACAGGCATGCATGCAGGTCAGCCATCCTAATGAGGTCTATTCTATATTTACCTAGAAGAGAGGACAAGCACGAAACACTACTATTCCCAACTCAGGTGCCTCATCACTCAATCAATAAGGTTTCTGCAAACATCTTCAAAATCAGTGACTTCCAAAGTGGAATATATGCAAAAAATAATCATTTTGGGGGTACAGGAAAGAATGTTACAACTTCTACTTATCTTTTAACCTCAGAAAATAAGCTTTAATAAAAAAAATGAGGCCGGGCGCGGTGGCTCAAGCCTGTAATCCCAGCACTTTGGGAGGCCGAGACGGGCGGATCACGAGGTCAGGAGATCGAGACCATCCTGGCTAACACGGTGAAACCCCGTCTCTACTAAAAATACAAAAAAACTAGCCGGGCGAGGTGGCGGGCGCCTGTAGTCCCAGCTACTCAGGAGGCTGAGGCAGGAGAATGGCGCAAAGCCGGGAGGCGGAGCTTGCAGTGAGCTGAGATCCGGCCACTGCACTCCAGCCCGGGCTACAGAGCAAGACTCCGTCTCAAAAAAAAAAAAAAAAAAAATGGACTGACATTGCACACTCACACAGTCTCCATGTCGGAAGGTCACATTCTTATTCATATTTAGAAGTTAAAAAAGTTGATCCCACAGAAGTAAAAAGTACAACAGAGAATACTAGAGGCTGGGAAGGGTGGGGGAAAGAAAGGACAGAGAGATTTGTTAAAGACAACAAAATTACAGTCAGATCGGAGTAAGTTCTAGTGTTCTATAGCACCTGTAGGATACTATAGTTAATAATAGTTTAAAATAGCCTGAATGGTGATATTGAATGTTAGAAACACAAAAAAATTATAAATGTTTAAGATGATAGATATGGTGATTACCCTGATCTGATCACTATATATCGTACAGACCACAACATCACTATGCACCCTAAAAATATGTACAATTATTATTTGCCAATTTTAAAAATTTAGAAAAAAAGGTAGGCATAGGCCATGATTGGTACCCTGAGGAAATGCAAGTTAACTATTCCAGATTTACTGGCTCTTTCTCTTTGCAGTACTGTGCTAACAAGAACTTCAGAAAAAATAACATTTTTTCATTCCGTTTTTAAAAGGTCACTTATACTATGGAAGCAGCATGTTTGAATAAACTTTTTTTTTTTTTTGAGACAGAGTCTCGCTCCGTCGCCCAGGCTGGAGTGCAGTGGCACCATCTCAGCTCACTGCAAGCTCCAGCTCCCAAGTTCACGCCATTCTTCTGCCTCAGCCTCCTGAGTAGCTGGGACTACAGGCATCCACCACCACGCCTGGCTAATTTTTTGTTTTTTTTTTTTTTACGGGGTTTCACTGTTTTAGCCAGGATGGTCTTGATCTCCTGACCTCGTCATCCGCCTGCCTCAGCCTCCCAAAGTGCTGGGATTACAGGCATGGGCAACCATGCCTGGCCTGGTTAAACTATTTTTTAAAGAAATCTTCTCATCTGAACATTTGAAAAGTTTGGAAACAGAGTTCTCTAAACTATAATTTTTCTAAATTACAAATTAGTTCTAAAACTAACTAAAAGGTAAAACAATGCATTTAATTAGTTCCCAAACTAATATGAAGTTATTGTGTTTTGATATTTTAAAAAAATGGGTTAAAAACTGCTTAAACCATTGTTTTTGAACACGTTCATTAAAATTATTAAAATATCATACGTCACTTTTTAATCAGCGTGTAAGAACACCTAATTGGTACCATTAAATTGAAATTTAATAATCCCTTTTCAACAAAAACTTTGCATAATTGCTAATACAGGTAAATAAAAAGAATAAGAAGTCAACAATGTACTTTCTTCCATTTCAACCTTCGTATCTTTGTGATGTATCTTTTTTAGCTCTGCTGGCCAAAAAACACAAACTCCCCAAAACAAACAAAAAAACTATTAAAATAAGCTTAATTATTAGACTTGTAAACTACTCTTTCAAAAATAATTAAACCATGATTTTTAAAAGTAATGAAGCATATTCACTGCAAAAATCTTAACATGGTTATTAATATTTTAGTGAAAGTAAAATACATGTTCTAATAATATAAAAAGAATTATTTTTAAAGTATTTCTCATCTTTATTAACTTCTAACAACTGGTATGATTTAAACACATATACTATACCTAACACTGTGGAAAATGTTTATAATTTAGAGATAAATAACCTACATTTACATAGGTATACTCATTACTTTTTCTGTTACTGATAGTACACACTATTTTGGACAACAAGACCTTTGAGAAAGAGAAGAGAAAGGTGCATTCACATTTCCAGAGGGCTTCAAATAATCTCCCTACAAGTTTCAGTCTCCCAGCAGGTACAGGCAAGTGTACTTGGGGCTTAAGTTGAACTATGACCTCCCTTTTCCACACTCCTGATCTTTTTCCTACAGCAGGCAGGCAAGCATTGTAAATGTGCAATGCTATACCTATAATGTCCTGAAGATGTTCATCTTCTATGTTATGAGTACTTTTGGCTGCTCTTGGGAGTTAAGTATTGTAATTTCTTATTATTTCAATGTAGACTAACTCAATAAGAATCTTATTATTCTTAAAATAATAGCTCAAAATTAATGAATCTTAATGTAAAATTCCAAAAACCAAAAGAACCTATCTTATTGTCTAACTATACAATTAATAACCATACCTTACATTTAAACCTCAAAATTCTGTGAATACATTTAAAAATAACTAAATGCTATGATCTATTGTTCCTCATACTACAGTCTACAAGAATATCCTTGGAAATATTCTTAAATAAAACTTCAAATTTTCTTTTATTTTGTTGATGTAACACAGATTAAGAAAAATATATTATGGATCATCTGAAAGATTACCTTAAAACAGAGAATTGCCATCTATTTGAGTGCAAAAAGTTAGAATCCGTATTTACAACCATATTAGGATTAAGCAATCATGAAAGATACCATTTATTTTTAATCCACTTGATCTCCAAGTTTAAACCAAAAGCTCTGAAGTTCAGTAAGCCTTTTAGTTGTTGTTGGCTGATGTTAAAAGTGTACATTATTCAAGAATAAAAAAAAAATTGTCATATTAAATTTATAAATTGAAAAGTTCGGCACAAATAATGGAATTAATATGCATGACTGATCTGAAACCTGATAAATACGACTTGACTACCTTATTGTTTGAATGAGCTATAAAGCGAGTTCAAGGCAAGTTATGAGAAAACTGTTCCACTCAAAAAGCTGAGTTTATCTAAATAGAAAAATACAAATATAAATGATATTTCATGCTTTCAGAAAGTTTTGTCAACCTACAAGTGTCTTATAAAATGGTACTGACAAATATTCAAGAAAGACCCAAATTTGTAGTCTATTTATTTTATGTATGGAACTCTTTAAGAAATATTTTCCTACTTACTCAAACAACACCTTAGTTTTATTGAGTTGATAAATTTAGCAGAACTAATTCACCAATATTTACATATTGAATAGTCATAAAAATAATGCCACATACAATGTATTTAGAAGTAACCAGCTAAAATTTACTACAGGCATAAAATGACCAAATTTCATAAGTAATTATAAAATCATTTAACTTATTAAATTTATTTGTATTCATTTTAATAGGACTGTGGTTTATTATTGCTTCACAAACGCTTTGTGTTGCCAGTTTCCATATCTGCAACTATTCTGAGCTGTTCTGAATTTCAATTATATTTTAAAATATTTTGTGCTGTTAAATCCAGTTGATTGTACCCAGGATTCATATATATTTATACATATACACATACACACATATAGTCTATATAATATATATTCCATATTCAACATATATATGGCCCACATCTATATTCAGTCTCTGAAGATCAAATCTTAATAAATTATCATCTACCTTTCAAATTCTATCTTTCTGTACCTAACTGTGATTGAGATATGAGAAGACTAAGTGACTACATATCACTGACAAAATAAAATTATATCAAAATAAAATCATACTATAACATAATACCACTTTCTGGAAAAAAACTACCTGTAATTTTCATAACAATACATTATGGAATTATGTTTTCATAATATTTAGTATTTAACTACAGCTAAAATCTTAATAGCCTACATATGCAACTGAATCATTAAAAATTATTAATTCTGCCAGTATGGACATATACCTGTTGACTTTATTAAGCCATGTCTTATTGATAAAATGTTATTAATCAAATTTGTTGTGCTATTTTTTTGAGTATGCAAACCCAAATTGAAGAAGCCTTAGGAGAAAAGTATGGGACATGAGGGGACTTTAGGAGATGTAGATTATGCACTTTCTTAGGCCCATGAAAAAAATCTACAAGTAATCAAAGCAGAAAATTACTGAATTATTGCCCTCACATAAAATGAAAAATAATCTCTATGATACAACAGAATAACCCTAAGTTTTATGACAGATTTGTTAAAAACGTAAATTCTCAAACTGACATAATCAAATGCACATGTGCAAAAATATTTTTTCAAAATTTGTTCTTATTAAAATTATCATAAAAATAAGTATCCCTTACTGTTTTATAAAATTTAAAAGAAACTGCTCTGTTTCAAGATGTTGGCCTCAGGAATAAAATAACTTCCATTTGATAAAAAAAAAAAAACTCTGTAAGTTTATGAGAATAATAACATACTTTAAAAAATGTTTTCTAAGTACGAATAAGCAAATTAAATGGTGTATGTGCACACGCGCACACACACACCACACACATATACATGAATCCTCACACAGTATTAAGTACCCTTTATCTGAAATGCTTGGGACCAGAAGTGTTTCAGAGTTTGGATTTTTTCAGATTTGGGAATATCTGCATTATATATACTTACTGATTTAGTATCCAAAATTTGAAATGCTCCAATGTGCATTTCCTATGAGCATTATGTCAGTGCTCAAAACATTTCAGATTTTACAGCATGTCAGATTTCAGATTTACAGATTAGGGATGCTCAACCTGTGTATGTGTGTTTTCAGTATGTGTGCATGTGTGTATGTGTGTATACTAAATGCTTAAGAGGATATTAAATGTTTAAAAGGACATCAGTTCTGGGCCAGGCGCGGTGGCTCACACCTATAATCCCAGCACTTTGGGAAGCCAAGTTGGGCGGATCACGAGGTCAGGAGTTTGAGACCAGCCTGGCCAACACAGTGAAACCCCGTCTCTACTAAAAATACAAAAATTGGCCGGGCAAGGTGGCAAGTGCCTGTAGTCCCAGCTACTTGGGAGGCTGAGGCAGGAGAATAGCTTGAAGCTGGGAGGCAGAGGTTGCAGCAAGTCGAGATCATGCCACTGCACTCCAGCCTCGGCAACAGAACAAGACTCTGTCTCAAAAAAGAAACAAACAAAAAAGGATACCAGTTTTGTAATATATTATGATTCCACATGTCATTCTGAAGTATTCCACACATATTAATACCTTAGAAAATAAGAAATTCATTTTTCCTTGAACTAAAGCATGTACTACTGGTTTTAAAAGGTAGTATTTCACATGCATACGGTGCCACCTTGTGGCAGTTGCAAGTCTTTGTGTATCTACATAAAATTATGGTTCGTACAGAAAACCAAACACCGCATGTTCTCACTCATAGGTGAGAACTGAACAATGAGATCACTTGGACTCGGGAAGGGGAACATCACACACCGGGCCCTATTATGGGGAGGGGGGAGGGGGGAGGGATTGCATACTGAGTTTTACCTGATGTAAATGACGAGTTGATGGGTGCTGACGAGTTGATGGGGGCAGCACACCAATATGGGCACAAGTATACATATGTAACAAACCTGTACGTTATGCACACATACCCTAGAACTTAAAAGTACAATAATAACAAAAAAATTATGGTTCGTATTAAATAACTGCCATTTTTTTGGACAAGTTATGTGTATAGGTTATTGAGTAAAAATCATTAGCGTAAAATCAGGTTGTTGTTTTTATTTCAAAATAACCTTTGAAAAAGAACATTTTTCAGAATGTCTTCAAATGGATATAATTTAAAAGGAGACTAAGTCAGAAACCCTAGATTGTCTGCTAACTATACCACTATCAAGATACTGAATCTGAGACTAACTGTATAGCCATTCTGGACCTCAGTTTCCATATCTTTAAGGTTGTTCAACTAATCATTAATTAAGTCACTTTCATCCTAAAATTTTATTTGATTTTAGCTTTAGAAAATTATGTTTCTGTTTTTAGCACCTTACTATAAAATATAGGCCTGTTTATGACACACTTTATCTCTTTTATTAATATGAGTTTGTTTGGTTATGCATTCTGCTTGAATTTTCTTCAGAAAAAAGTCTTAATTTATTCTTCTCCCTGTCCAAATAGCCTTCCCCTAAACAATACACATTAAAAAGATTTCATTGAATTATAAAGAAAAGTAAGCTAAAGTAACTGAAAACAAGTTTTGAAACATTCTGTAAAGATAAGTATGCATGTATTTGATAAGATGCGGTCAATGGCAAATAAAGTTCCCAAAAGTTAATGTGGAAGAAGTCCCTCCAAAGCTTTTAGAATCTTGGGTGCTACTCTGATAAATAAGAACTAGCACAAGTTCAGAGTTTGGGCAGCTATTCCTACCATAATGTGGATCAAATACTACCCTGTACTGCAGACGTGGCACCTCAGATTTATCTGAACTACCACTTCATTCTTCCATTATCAATCATCAACTCAGTCCTTGTTTCAAAATATCTTTTCCTAAAGTATCTCTTCTTATTCAACCTCTCTGGCATCCATTTATTTCAGACACTCAACTTCCTAGCCCTGCATGCTAAAATATCCATCACAGTATCTTGTTTTTTAGAGACTGGTCTAAGAGCTTGCATCAGAATCACTTGCAATGCTTGTTAAAACATATCATTCTCTAGACTCCCATACTGTAGACAAATACTGTCCAATAAAAATATATGAGTCACATACATAATTTTAAATGTCATGGTAATCACTCTGAAAATAAACTAAAAAGAAGCCAGTGAAATCATTTTAATAATATATTTTATGTAATCCAATGCATGTAAAATATTCTTTCAAGATGTAATCAATGAGAAAACATATTAACATAATACTTTACATCCATTAGTTTAGATGTCTTTGAAATTTGGTATTTTACACTTGCAGCATGTATCAATTTGGATCAGCATACTTCAGGTGCTTCAGTGTGGCCTGAACCAGTTCTGGAGAAGGTGGAATAAAAGCCAGGAATTTACAAAACACACAGGTAATTCTTCTACATGATCAAGTTTGAGGTCACTACCCTAGACTGTCCTGTACACAATCCATTCTACAACCATTACTGAATTAACATTTTTTAAAAATGCCCCTTTAATTATGTCAATCCTAAGAACCTAGAAAACCCTGGTACCCCCTATAAAATCAACACAGATGGGTATTCACAGTTCTCTAAAAGTGACCTCATTCATCCATCCAACCTATTCTTCAATTAGAAAATGTTTTGGATTCTTCCATAAAGCTCTCCTAAGCAAATATTCATTCATTCAACAAACATTTATTGAAAATCCACTAAATGCCATCATGGATCTTACAGGTGTTAAAAATAAATAAAATAAACATGGAAGTCACAGTTTAGATATACATCAAGGCCAACTGCCCATAACCACATAACCGAAAGCTTAAGTCATCCTGATTTCCCTGAAATGCTCTAATCATAAACACAAAACACAAGCTTTACATTTTTGTTAGTATGATTCTGTGAAATTAAGCCAATCAACTATAGACAAATCAACTTAAACAGCTGTTTGCCCCCCACAAAAAAATCTTAATGTATAAGAACCAATCATGGAAAAGCTCCAAATGCTTCCTCCTTTATCCTTATAAGCTGTGCCATTATTGCTGAGTGCAAGTTTCTTACCACCCTTCCCACTTGGTTTGAAGTCTCCTAGAGTCTGATCTGTACTTTTTCTATGACAATAAACTTTTAGATTCATCCTAATTTTATTTTTGATACAAGAAAACAGATCAGGTATAACACAAATCATTATACAATTTTTTACCATAAAAGAAATGCTCTGAAGTAGCACTATGAATGCTATGAAAATACTTCAGAGAGGTCCTTATACAGTTCCGAAGGGCCAACGAAAATGTCTTTAAGCAAAGTAACATTTAAGTTAAGAAAGAGTGTGAATATAATTAGGAATCTGAGCAGATAAAGTGAAATTTCTGGGTAGAGAAGGAATGTACATTATGGAAAGTACTAAGGTGGAAAAGAACATGGAGGGCCAAGTTATTGAAAGGAGCAGACAGACGAGGAAAGTAATCTAATAGCGGGCTTCCCATGCAGGCAGAAACCAGATAAGGCCAAACTCATGAACTTCGAATTTTCATTAAAAAAAAAAAAAAGTATAAATATTTAAACCGAAGTAGACTACAAACTCCTCAAAAGACACAGACCATTCCTTCTAAACCTCATGTCTTATGTCTCCTCATAGGGTACAGACATTTAGTACTTCCTCTGTACACAGAAAAATCATAATTATGCCAGTCTTTTAATTTCTAGAATTTCCAGGTTATACTAAATTATTTGTAGCTTCAGAGAACTTAAAAACTACAATACCATGAAACTCAAGAAAATCTTTCCGGAAGTGCTGATTGTTAATATCAAGTTCCTTAGAAACAAGAGGCAGTTTTTATGTGGAAAAACATGGGCACCATGTTCTACCAGCGTGATGCCAAAATTCTAGCTCTACCCAAGCTTCCAGTGGAAGGCGCGAAGGACATCCAACTCTCTTGCTTCTTACTCCGCACTTTCCCTGACACTGTTCTTCACATCAAGGATTGTGATTTATACACACACAGAGATGAAAGGATTTAAGGAAAATTTACTGGGTCAAGTCAGCCTGCAACCTATCACACCCATCCCTTACTCTTCAAACTGATCAAAACATGATATACAACACTGTACAGGCAGAACTCTAAGCCAGTTCCCCACATTCCTGGCCCCTAGAGAGCACACCTACATAATCCCCTCCCCGGAGTCTGGGTAGGAAAACTACAAATATGAGCAGATATCACTTCTGGGACTAGGTTCATCAAAAGGGAGATGTGACTGGGTCTGACTTAATCAGGTGAGCCTTTAAAAGGGGCTGGGGTCTCCCCGAAATCACAGAGATGGGAAGTGTGAGAAGGCTTGTGGAAGGGCTAGCTGACAAACATAGCTGGCCTCTGGCCAACAGCTGGCGAGACAAAATGGACCTCAGTCCAACAACCCCAAGGAAATTCCGCCAGAGGGCTTAGAAGGACCCCAAACCTCAGATGAGATCCCACTTGCAGACCCTTCGATTTCAACCTTGTGTGACTGAGCAAAGCAGTCAACAATGCCACGTCCAGACTTCTGACCTACAGGACTGAGAAAACGAATAGGTGTTGTTTTGAAGTCACTGATGTGTGGTAATTCGTTATGCAGCAAACGGAAAACTAACAACACTCAAGTATTTCTCTTATAATGTCTGGCAGATATGAGAGTTTTTCAGGCGTCGTTTTACAAATATCTTCCTAGCTGCTTTAAGAATAAACTTCTTTCAAAATGGACATGAACATTAATTGTGCAATATGTCCTTAATAATTCTCACCCTTTTCAATGAAAAGTCATTGAGTTTGGTGAGTCAAGATTCATTGAAAAATTCTTCAATGTTGATGGGCCTCTTTGGTGAGGTGACCTTATTCCTGTCCTGCCCCCTAAGGGTGGGCAGGGTGGACAGAACGCAGCCTGGACTTCCGGATGCAGCCCCCTACCGCCCGACTTGCCTACCCCGCTGGCCTCGGAGGGGTGGCCCTAAGCCCAGGACAGACGTGGACAAAGGGCAGAAAAAAGGATGCAGTTCTCTTTAATCCCTAACCCAATTTCTCGGGAAAAGCCGCGCTCCCACACAGAAGGCGAACCCTCTAAAGCTGTGGGTTGGCTGCTGTGCACGTAGTCGCTTTAGGAATTCCCAAAGCATCTAGCGGAAGTTTAGATCTTTCACTAGGGGTCACATGGGCCAGTACGGGCGCAGCTGGCAAACCGTTCCTTTCAGTTTGAAAGTATCTTTGAAACTCGGAAACTGTGCTCCTTGGTCTTTCAGTTCATAAGCCTAGAGAGCGGCTACTGAAATTGGAATCGACATCTTCTTCCCTCGGCCCCAACTAGTAAACCACGACCAGAAGACACAGCCTAACCTAAACCTACCGGAGTGTCACAACCGGCAAGCGCGAGCAGGTCCACCAACTCCGCCTGCGCAAACCGGCCGTTCCCGCGAGATCGCAGGAAGGCGGAGAGAAAGGGCAGGGCCCCGCCGCGTGGGGCGGGGCTTAGAGGCTCGTCGCGCCTGCGCAGAGGACCGGACAACGCGCTGCGTCGTTACTTTTGAAACGCTTGGCGGGGAAGTGCTGTGGGAGCCGCTGTGGTTGCTGTCCGCCGAGTGCAAGTGCGTGCCTTTGTTTGTGTCCCTGGCCATGGCGCTGCAGCTCTCCCGGGAGCAGGGAATCACCCTGCGCGGGAGCGCTGAAATCGTGGCCGAGTTCTTCTGTAAGTCCTCGCGCCGGCCATTATATTGGGGGGAACTGAGTCGTGGCGGCTCAGTAGGCCCACAGCTCGGCCTCTGAGACCGGAGAAGTAATCTGGGAGCGGCGGCTGCAGGCTGTTCCTCCTGACGCGTTGCTATAACGTGGAGCTGCAAGCCTGCGTGCTGCTGGGGCCTACCTCGCGGCGTAGCCTCTTCCGGAGCGTTTCTTCCTTTAAGTGCAGATCCGTCCCACCTCCCACCCCTTACTTTCCGATACAGGACACAGCGTGACTGGGGTGGGTCCCAGTGTGGGTGTGTATGTGTGTGTTTTTTTTAACTGCGAGAGCACCCTCACCCTCCCACTCTAAGTGATTATTAGGCATGAGGCTGGCGGTAAACAAGATTTTGGGAACCCTTGTTCTCGAACAGGCCAGCTGCACGTTGTAAAGGAACCTGGCAGGATTTGGGAGGGAAAGGGGAAGATACAGGCTTGTCTGGAGCAAAGTGACTATTCAGTCAGTTGCTGACTCGAATGCAACAGCCTATTTTGACATCCTCTAGCCTCATAATCTGAATTTGGACTTGGATTACAATGAGGTGAAATTTGGCAATAGTAGGTTGATACACTTTGGCTTTTTTTTTCCTTGGCACGTGAAAACAATTATCTTTTTTTACTTAGATACAAGACTTTTAAGGATTTTTAATGCCACTTTGTACCTACTCTGCTTTCAGCAAGATACACGTGTGTTCAGTCATTTATAGCTGTATAGCCTAATGAAAATATAGCCACATCCAAATATATTTTATTTTCCAGAGTTATGCAGTGATAATGAATTTTCTGTAACATTTCTTTTGCTTGCAGCATTCGGCATCAACAGCATTTTATATCAGCGTGGCATATATCCATCTGAAACTTTTACTCGAGTGCAGAAATACGGACTCACCTTGCTTGTAACTACTGATCTTGAGCTCATAAAATACCTAAATAATGTGGTGGAACAACTAAAAGGTATTTAATCATTGGAAATAATTTGAGTCTTGCAGATTTTTTAGCATCTCAAGTGGTCATTTTTCCGCTCTGCAAATAGAAGTGTACTCACATCTCAAATATATTTTAAGTTGAGAGGAAGCAAATAATATATAAAATGGAAGAAATTCACTCTTCCCCCACTACATTGTGAGTGGGCTGAATATTTTGATGTAAGAAATCTGATATGGCTGAAAAATAGTCTTCATCAACTCCCTTAGAAGTGGCTTTCGCAGTTAATGTGGCCAAATGGAACAGGTTGGAATTTTACATAATTATAATGGTGTTCACTATCTGAGAAAATATACACTACATATTCTCAATATAATGTATTTTCTGTAACTAATTAGTTTTCTGTAGTCTAATGTTATCATTAGATTAATATCAAGGAAATTGGATTCAACCAGATAAACTTCAAAAAAAGAAAAAGATTAGCTGCTAAATGACAGAACACTCACAGTTTTTTTGTTTGTTTGTTTTGTTTTTCACATATTTCTGTTTGTCGTTTTCAAAAATTCTGCCGGTGATTCAGTAAGCCTTTTCTGTCTGAACGTTCGTTTTTCTTTAGTTCGAGAAATTGCTGTATTACCTGTCGGGTGAATACTTGTTCTTCATCTATTTCTTTTTCCTTTCTAGAATTCCTGTTAGTTTCTCTTTCTTGTTACCCTCCACTTAGGATTCTCATTTCTAATTTTTCAAATGTTTCTCCCATTTGATCTTCTAAAATTTTTGAAAGTACTACAGTGGGCATCTTTTTTTTTTTTTTTTTTTTTTTTAGAAATTATTTCTTTTGTTGTTGACCAGAAATGTGTCTTTGTTTTGCCGTTTTTATTGCATTTTTACTAACCTATTTTTAATATGCCCTTCCGATAATGGCCATGTGAACTTTTTTAGCTTGATAACTCTCTTTCAACCTATACTATCCTCTAGATAAACTGTTAACATTGCCTTGCCTTTTATGTGTACAGGAGTGGAATGCCTCAACAACCTGTGGATGTTACGTCTTAAATTGACAGGCAAGGGAAGATAGCCCTGTTGACATTTTGGCCTGGATATTTCTTTGGTGTGGGTGCTTTTCTGTGTGTTATAGAATGTTTACCAACATCTATGGCCTTTACTAACCAAATGCCAGTAACAAACCACCTTGCTCTGACAACCAAAAGTGTCTCCATAAATTATATTGCCAGATGTGCCCAAGGGGACAAAATTGCCCTTAGTTGAGAACTGCTGCTGTAGTAGATTGGTATTGTCAAAATAGCAAGATGAGACCTCTTTTGGTGTGGGAATAGACCTCTGTTCTCAAGTGTACACAGGAAAGACATTGATAGGAGTGTCCACCTCTCCCAGAGTTGCATCCAAAATTGGGGGTCAGGAATAAATCATCTGTAGTGATTCATAGGGCTGCACTCAGATCATTTGGCCTGGAACCTCTAGGCAACTATGGATGTGTGTTTCCATCTTAATTTGCTAGAGAAGCAAGCATTGCCTAAGCCAATGGTTTTTAGGTTGTCTTCTTTGAGACTGCATTGAAGCCAATGGTTTTTAGGTTGTCTCCTTTGAGACTGCATTGATGACACTTCACGTTATGTGTGTCTAGACCTTCCTATTTAACTTCTCCCTTTTATTTTAGTTAAAGTGGAAAAATTGCTCTTCCCTAGAGGCAAGTTGTTCTGTTTGTTTTTTGTTTGGAGTCTCACTCTGTCACCCAGACTGGAGTGCAGTGGCGTGATCTCCACTCACTGCAACCTCTGCCTCCCGAGTAGCTGAGATTATAGGCGCCTGCCACTATGCCCGGCTAATTTTTGTATTTTTACCAGAGACGTGGTTTCACCATTTTGGCCAGGCTAGTCTTGAACTCCTGACCTCGTGATTCACCCACCTCTGTCTCCCAAAGTGCTGGGATTACTGGCGTGAGCCACCACACCCAGCCAGTTGTTTTGTTTTGAATGTCATTTCCTCTAGCCTTTTTTAGGGTCTTGATCCTGTTCTCTGTTATATTTTCTGCTTCTGTGTTTTGATTTTAATTATCCCCATTGTTTTCATCTCTCCAGTTTTAAAGGAAGAACAAATTACCACCCAGTCTCCTCCTTTTCAGAGTGAAACTCATAAAAAGTTGTTGATAAATGCCAGGGATCACAAGGCCCACAGGCCGCATCCAACAGGTGGCCTGTTTTTGCACTGCCCACAAGCTAAGAATATTTTTACACTTCAGGTTTGTTTAAAAATAAGCAACAGAGACCTTGGTGGCCTATAAGCTTAAAATATTTACTAATTACTCTTTTTTGTAATTTTTCTTTACAAAGTTTCTTTACAAAAACTTCGCTGACTCCTGAATATGCTGTTTCAATTTCCAAGATTACTTCAAGGCTCAATCTGAGCCCCCGTTCTGTCTTTATAATTTCTCTATAGGTGATTTCTGACCTGTGTATAGCTTCACTAGCAACCTCTGTGTAGTCAACTCACAAACTTATATATCTATCCCAAAGCCTCTTTCTCCAGACTCATATATTCAGCAGCTATATCTTTATGTAGCTATCCCAGAGATAACATATACTCAAGCATACTAAAAATTAAATTTAGGATCATATCCAAAACTGATACTCTTTAATTTTCTCTCTGTCAGTGGCTAAACCGTCCAAACAGAAATAAAAGAAACTTGGAAGCTGTCCCTGAATCATGCTTCTTCCTTACTACCATGACTAAACCCAATAAATTTTAACCATGAAATCTCTTACATTTACCTACTGCTTCGTCTCTACCAGTTTATCCTCCTACAAGCTTTCATTAACTCTTGCTCGAATTACTGATGGACCAACTAGTGTCTCTAGATCCCCTCTTTAACATCTCCAGTCTACTTTCCATATCACAGCTAGAATGATAGTTTTGAAATACAAGACTAATTGCTTTACATCCTGCTTCACACACAGTAATGACTTCACTGGTCTTGAAGTGCATATTTTTTAAATTTGATCCACCAGGCTTTGCGTGGTCTGGCTTCTATTAATCTTGCAAGGATTGTATTGTTTTATTTTGTTTGTTTGTTTGTTTCTTGATTGCACTTGTAGTGAGCTGCTTCCAGTCTTCTAGTTATATGCTCTTCCCTTGTGAGTATTTGAGGCCTGTATCTTCTTTCCTATCCTTTTGCATATTTAATGCTGTTTATCCCTAGAGCTAAACTCAAACCTTTTCTGACCTCCGTAAGTGGCTCAAATTTTCCTTCTTTTATGCTCTCATTGCATCTTACATCTCTCTTTCATAGCAGCCATTACAATGATAATTTGTCATTTATTGGTGTGATGAGTAGATGAATGCCCATCTCCTATGCTTTTATCTTGGATTAGGATGAAAGTACCATATGTTCAGTATTCTGTCCTCAGCACCAATTACTGTACCTGGTACAGATACTGAGAATTTGAAAACAGAAGTTAGAGTATTGATGGTGCAAATTTTCTTGCACGTAGGAGGAAGTCCAAGATAGCAGTGGTAGGAATTTGCTGAGGATAGGGAGTAGGACCTGAGAAGAGAGCTACTTTATGATGCAGTGGACCAAGAAAGATGCCTTCATTTTTATGTGTTGCAGATTGGTTATACAAGTGTTCAGTTCAGAAACTGGTTGTAGTTATCTCAAATATTGAAAGTGGTGAGGTCCTGGAAAGATGGCAGTTTGATATTGAGTGTGACAAGACTGCAAAAGATGACAGGTAAGTAGGAATTACATTATTTCTACTTTGATATATTTTTTCAAAACTTGTTTTTATTACCAATTGAGTTCTAATTATATTGAACTAGTTTTATATAAAATATAGTTTGTTTCTAATTTATATTTTCTAAGATATCCTCAGTCACCTGTGGAAAAGAATTGTCGGTTTAACATATCATTGATTTGTATATATATAATTGCCTTTAGTCTAAATCAGCAATTTTCAAACAGTATTTATGGTGGTATATACAAAACTACACATGATATACTAGATGAACCATTTAATGAATTGTTCTAAGATGTTTTTAACTATAAGGAATTATATTAGATTCACACAATTTATGATGTAGCTCTGCTGTACTTCCTTTAATGCCATCTACTTCCTAAGACACTTGATAAATTTCTGAAAGTTCCAGACTCCCTGGAAGAGAAGTGTCTGTCTTTATACTCTAATGTTTAGCATTGTCCTAGGCATGCTTTTCTATAAACTGGGAACCATTTCTTACAGTGAAATGTAGTTTGCTTCTGAAGGCTTTGGTTTATTTTAGGAAATTTTTAGCTTATAAAATAATTTGATACACAATTTAATGTTTTATTTGAGAAAATAGGAATTTAGACATTTAGGCATTACTAAAAGTGCCAAAATGATTATACCAATTAAATATTTTAGATAGCATTTGTTATTTTATTTCAAGAGATGCTGAAGTTTCCTGAACTTGAAATGATTGGCAGATTTTCTAGTCATCTGATACTAAATGACCTGACACTAAGACCAGCTCTAAAAGATGCCTGGCAGGATAAATGAAGTAATGAGGATGTATGTTGTGCCTACTAGGTTATAGGTCCAAAGGATACTTTCATTCACAGTTTTTACAAACCTCCTTTTTAAAGCACTGCTTATTTGATGTTGAGAGCATTTAATCAAATAAATAATCTTACCACTATGTTTGAAATAACTTAAAACCTAAAATGAATTAATTGATTGGGTGCACTGTTGATTTTTTTTTTTTTTTTTTTTTTGACAGTGCACCCAGAGAAAAGTCTCAGAAAGCTATCCAGGATGAAATCCGTTCAGTGATCAGACAGATAACAGCTACGGTGACATTTCTGCCACTGTTGGAAGTTTCCTGTAAGTATACAACTTCTTGTTGGATTAAATTGATTGGCAAAAAGACTAAGCTACTGCCTTAATCACCCCTTTATTCAATTTTGTCTTGTCAGATTTATGTAATATAAATTGAAGAAAAAACATTATAAAGGAAAATTAATGTATCATAGTCTCCCTTTCCACAAGGAGACCCACAGTGACTACCTGAAACCATGGATAGTATGAACCCTGTATGATGTTTTTCTTATGCATACATACCTGTGATACAATTTAATATGTAAATTAAGCATCGTAAGAGTTAATAAACTGGAACAATTATAACAATATGCTGGCATCACTATTCTTGTGCTTTGGGACCATTATTTTTATTTATTTATTTATTTATTTATTTTGAGACGGAGTCTCACTCTGTCGCCCAGGCTGGAGTGCAGTAGCGCGATCTCGGCTCACTGCAAGCTCTGCCTCCCAGGTTCACACTATTCTCCCGCCTCAGCATCCCCAGTAGCTGGGACTACAGGCACCCGCCACCATGCCCAGCTAATTTTTTGTATTTTTAGTAGAGACGGGGTTTCACCATGATAACCAGGATGGTCTCGATCTCCTCCTGACCTAGTGATTCGCCCACCTTGGGCTCCCAAAGTGCTGGGATTACAGGCGTGAGCCACCGCACCCACCCTTGGGACCATTATTAAATAAGATAAGGGTTACTTGAACACAATCACTAAATTGCACAGAAATTAGATACAATATTTTCTTTATTAAGATAAATGTTCATTGAGCAAAATAAATTAGTGATTAGAGGCCAAGCCAAATGACCTTTTCCAGCAGTGAGTTGTTCAAAATAGAAGAGAGGCAACAAGATTAGTTTTACTTTTAGAAAGTAATGTACTTTAATGATCTTATCCCCAATTTAGGTTCATTTGATCTGCTGATTTATACAGACAAAGATTTGGTTGTACCTGAAAAATGGGAAGAGTCGGGACCACAGTTTATTACCAATTCTGAGGAAGTCCGCCTTCGTTCATTTACTACTACAATCCACAAAGTAAATAGCATGGTGGCCTACAAAATTCCTGTCAATGACTGAGGATGACGTGAGGAAAATAATGTAATTGTAATTTTGAAATTTGGTTTTCCTGAAATCAAATCATCTACAGTTAATATGTTTTATTTCATTGGTTAATTTTTACATGGAGAAAACCAAAATGATACTTACTGAACTGTGTGTAATTGTTCCTTTTATTTTTTGGTGCCTATTTGACTTACCATGGAGTTAACATCATGAATTTATTGCACACTGTTCAAAAGGAACCAGGAATTTTTTTTGTCAACGTTGTGATGTATATTCTTTGAAGATAGTAACTGTAGATGGAAAAACTTGTGCTATAAAGCTAAATGCTTTCCTAAATCAGATGTTTTGGTCAAGTAGCTTGACTCAGTATAGGTAGGGAGATATTTAAGTATAAAATACAGCAAAGGAAGTCTAAATATTCAGAATCTTTGTTAAGGTCCTGAAAGTAACTAATAATCTATAAACATGAAATATTGCTGTATTAGCTCCTTTTGACCTTCATTTCATGTATAGTTTTCCCTAATGAATCAGTTTCCAAATTTGACTTTAATTTATGTAACTTGAACTTATGAAACAATGGATATTTGTACTCTTTAATGTTCTGTGATACAGAACTCTTAAAAATGTTTTTGTGTGTGTGTGTTTTATAAAATCAAGTTTTAAGTGAAAGTGAGGAAATAAAGTTTGTTTTAAATTTGTCTTAAAAATTTTGATACTGGTTTGGTGTTGATATAGTTAAATGGTAATTAGAATTGATTCAGCATAACTATTGAATTCTTGTTCCTATGAAGTTATAGAACTTAAAGATACAAAGTTGAGGGAGTCTTGAGGTGTCTTCAATCTAATGGATAAACTTTGATCACATCCTGTTGATCTCATAGCAATAGACAAAGCTATTACTTCATCATTGTGAAAGGATAAATGTCCTTTGGAATTAGTCCAACAATTCCAGTTGAACAAATGTTGATTTTAGTACTTTACTATACTCTTAGCCTTATTATCAGCCTACTTTTCTTTAGGTATTTAAATACTATGCTTATTCCTGTGCTTTCATTAATACCTTCATCTGGTACATGCTTTCTATCCAGTTCTCACCTGTTTTTCCAAAGTCAATTTAAGGCAGATTTGTAAAGTCTTCTCTCATCTCCAATCTAAATCTGACCTCATTTTGTAAAAATTCAGTTTATTAATGCTTATTATTAGACACTTAAGTTCTTTATGTGTATGAAGTAATTGCAGATAGTCTGAATGTGTTCATTCAGAAATTACATATTGAGCAAATACTGTGGATCAGTGGCAGTTTCTGGGTTCTCAGTGACAAATTTGTAGACTCTTCATATCTTTATGGAATAAATGGAGCACTGGTGTTACCCAGCTAGATGATATCAAGAAAATGGCCAATAAATGCTTCATTTGTATTTTAACTATTTGAGATGTCAGACTAAATTCTGTGAAATCACTTTTTTTTGCCCCAAGATGGAATCTTAGTCGCCCAGGCTGGAGTGCAGTGACGCAGCTCGGCTCACTACAACCTCCGCATCCCGGATTCCAGCAATTCTGTCTCAGCCTCCCGAGTAGCTGGGATTACAGGCATGTACCACCACGCGTGGCTAATTTTTGTATTTTTAGTAGAGAGGAGGTTTCACCATGTTGCCAGGCTAGTCTTGAACTCCTGACCTCATGATCCACCTGCCTTAATGTCACAAACTACTGGGATTATAGGCGTGAGCCACCACGCCCTGCTGAAATCACATTTTTAAAGGTTGTGTGTATATTCTGGTCATTTCAACTCAGCTACCGTTATTAACAGGATTCAATTCTTAGATTTTTGTATCATTTGCATGTTACTGTTTACTCTGAGGTTTCTGGGGAGCTAGTCATGACGAGTCATTTTAACCCTTACAGATTATATAATCAATTAAGAAATACGCATTTTGGGCTGGGTGCGGTGGTTCACGCCTGTAATCCCAGCACTGGGAGGCCGAGGCAGGTGGATCACTAGGTCAGGAGTTTGAGACCAGCCTGGCCAAGATTGTGAAACCCCGTCTCTACAAAACATACAAAAATTAGCTGAGCATGGTGGCGGGCACCTGTAATCCCAGCTACTTGGGAGGCTGAGGCAGGAGAATCACTTGAACCCGTGAGGCGGAGGTTGCAGTGAGCCAAGATCGTGCCACTGTACTCTAGCCTGGGCAACAGAGCAAGACTATTTCAAAAAATAATAATTAATAATGTATAAAATACACATTTTGGAGCTGAGTGGGAGCCAAACTATGAACTTTATTGAGGTGAAGCTAGACTGGAAAAGCTTTGCCCTGTAGCTCCAAGTGGACTGTCCCATCCTCTTTTTAGACCTTGAGGCTTACCTCAGGAGGAAGACATTTAAACCAACAGCTGAAAGACTTGTGAGTGGTTTCTACACCATGTTAAAGAGAAGGTTCTTCTTAAGACAGCATGATGGGTCTCTAGGCCTGGCCTGGACTCTGGCTCAGTGTTGCTTACCATATGTAGAGGGATGAACAGAGGTTAAGCCCATCATGGTCTGAAGTAGAGCCCAGGAGGAGTGGAAATATATCTGGCTTTCAGGATCCTTTTCCCAGTGTCATCAGAGAAGTCAAACCTCTGTGAGAAGGTTTATGCTGAGGTATAACAGTCTCATGTATTGGTTGACTTTTGCTGCACCTAGCTCATTCTGTTGGAGGGACATTGGTTAGGACTCTGAAAGCCAGCTTTTTCACACTGACCAAAGCAAGTGAAGGCCAAGCCAAACTTCAATGGGATGGGACCAGGAAGTATACTCCTCCCATGGAGGTGGTGGAAAGGGCACCAGGAAGTTTGATGACAGTTATCTAATGGACTAGAGACTGGCAAACTTTCTGTAAATGGCCAGGTAGTAAATAGTTCTGCTTTTGAAGGCATATGGTCTCTTGCACCTACTCAAGAGGCTGAAAACAGCCATAGACAATACATAAATGAATGAGCATGAGTGTGTTCCAATAAGAAAAAAAACATAGCTGTTTGCTTTGACCCTAGGGTTGTAGTTTGCCAGTCCTGTAATAGATCACAGTTTGCTCTTTTGGTCACAAATATTCAAACCCCTCCCTAGTTCAGAGCATTTGATATTGTAATATTTAAAGCTCACTTGTAAAACATAATTTGTTGCCTCCATCCATAGTATCTCAAACAGAATGTCTCTCCCAAATATACCTAAATTCCATATTCTCCAAAGCACAACTAGCTATTTTCTTGACATACATCCTAACACACCCCACAGTTCACAATTTGATCTGAAAACTTGTTAAGGGAGGCTTTTTGGCATGTGATGCCATAAAAAGAGAGGTATGGGCTCTCCTTTAAATAGAGGCATGGACTCTTTATCCTATTGTGAGTCTCATAAAAAGAGACCCTTTTTATCATTTTTTCACTATATGGACACGCATGCTGAAAAATGCTTTTATTAGTATAATGCACTAACATTTCTTATGTTCATTAACCTATATATTTTAGCATATAGATTCAAAGATTATTAGCACAATAAGGTAGATAACTTCATAGACCATTTCTTCATCTTGTTTTCATTTAGTATGTAAAATTTATTTAAAATTTACGTGAAAGATCAGAATAGCTATATAATGCTACATTGTAACTCTTATATTTTCCACCACATGTCACTAATGCTGTAATATTCAAATTAAGATGACTGACTTTTGGTTCTAAAGGCTATAAGGTTATTGGAAAAACAATGTTACGCATAACATTGGAATTTCTGGCTGCAAATATATAAATACATGAGGGGAATAAACACTTAGCGTTTATTATTTACTCATTACGTGAATTTTTATTTAATTCTCATGCTTTTGTGTACAAGTAAAACTGGGGTCAATGGGCACACAAATTGTGTCGTGGTTTTTGAAGTTTAATGGTCTCTTCTATCCCTGGCCAAGGAAGTATGCAAATTATGTTGTGGTTTTTGAAGTTTAGATGATCTCTTCCTTCTATCCCTGGCCAAGGAAGTTCATCCTGACTCCCCAACAAGCATAACAAAAGGATTGTTTCATCACCTTTTTCCTCTTACCCTTTACATCCTTTTAGCAATAAAGTGTTCAGAACAAACTGGCTTTCCTTTACTGTGCTTTGCAAAACTTGTTCATGTTTTATTGGGTGACTTTGTATTTACACTTTCCTCAGATAGTCTGTTGTCAGATGACTGACCAATGACTGGGAGGAACCAAATACAGAGGATTTTATCCTATGCCTAATCTATATTGTCTACAGAATAAATCAGGTATCAATTTGTGAACAGTGGTGAAACGTAATTTTCCAACTAATCAGAAGAATTGTTTGTTAAGTAACCTTAATTACTCAGTCTTTGGTGAATTGTTTTTGGATAATTTCTTATTCCTTTTTTTAAATGTATGAAATATTTCTAGTTATTTTGTTCAATGTGACTGATAAAAGTTTATGTTGGAATAGCTGTGAAATGGAAACTGTCTACTCAATTTTAAATTTTATTAGTTATATATTTTTTTAAAAATAGATCTTTTAGAGATCTTTCCATTCTTCATAATTATGACTTTTAAAGCCAGCAGTATTCACTAAGGCTTAAAAAAAAAAAAAAAAACCTAGTTGGGCAAGCTACTTAATCTTCATTAGAGTTGACAATTCTGTTCCAATCTGGCAAAAACATTGTAGCCCTAGCAACAAGACTATTAGAAAAGGCCTAGAGAGAAAAATGTCAGACTTGACCCTCTGATTACACAAGTCGGTTTATGTTACCATGTCACCTATTTTTGTCCTCCACCATGTGATCTATTTTTATACCAGAGAAACATAATATAGTTACATTTATTTGTACAAAGCCCATTTCATCTACATTTATCTGCACCATTTTGCTATGCAAGCTTGTTTACACAAAGGAACTTACATGAGATCAAAGTCTTTTTGTCTTGGGATTTTATCTGTGCTGAAAAAGGCATCCCAAATATAAGCTGGACCACCCCATAGTCCATTTCCTTGCAAGGGAAAGATTCCAAACACTTAAAAAAGCTTTCTAGATATGGACATATCTAGTGGATGCCTAGACATGGATATGAATTTCTTTCTGAAATTACAGTCTCACTGACCAAGTACGGATGCTGGTGGTTTTAAAGATTGGGTCTGTGATGTGCAAAGTATTTCATATCTAACATGCAGTTATTGGATCACTGTGTTCATACTCAATAATAGTCAGTATAGCTCTGTAAAAACAGGCTGTAAAGCCTACAGCCTCCAAGTCTAGGAAAGGAAATTCATGGGTATTGATCATCTACTGTGTGCCAGGCACCTTTGAAGTGTTTTACATCTGTTCAGCTGTCTCCTAAATGAATGGAGGTTGGGGTTAGTGGGGAAATGGGACACTTGGGCCATAAGCTGTGGTCTTAGAAACTGATAATGGGACATGGGGAGAGCCATGAGATAAAGGAAATGAAGTCTGAGTTCCAAATGAGGAGTCCTCTGGAGCAAGGAATAGCCCTCAAACCTCAGTTTACGGCTGTGCGGGGAGAAGAGGGTGGGGAGAGAAGGACTGCATCCAAAATGGAAGTTCTACAACTCTGCTGATGCCTCCATGGCCCCAGAGGAGACCCATAAAGCAAAACCATGAAGAAACACTAGGGAGTCCAAATCCTTTATAGAGCATCTTTAGCTCGGTTTGTGGGCAGGGAGGGGATCAGACCAAATTCATTCATTAAATGCATTATCTCAATCCTCACAACAGCCCTGTGAGAATTTCTATCGCCACTTCATAGATTTAAGAACTAAGATTCAAGAAGGTTAAGTAATTTGCCCAACTGCAAACATCCATAATCCATGTGCTGGCCCAATTCCCAAACCAATAGGAACCAAATCCTTTTATTATATCTTGTTTCCTCTCAGAGTCTAGGGGACAGAGGAGGGTTCTCCTGCTCCAGACTTAGCCACAAAGAGATTAGAATACCACGTGAATCTCCAAATTGAGGAAGTGAGAACTTGTAGTCACAATATTAGAGTATTGCATTAACTTTTTCATAATACTGCCATTAAATGTTCACACAGGGCATTTTGCTTTAAAACAGGAGTATTCATTTTCTTTCCAGCAACGTTTCTTCTCTAATTCTTCCACTTGTTTTTGTAACCAATGATGTGTTGGAATTTGTGTTTAACATGTAATCCTGATCCTCCTACTTTGTGAGTTTTAACCAACTTGAGACAAGATGCAGGAAACAGAAGGAGATTGAAATTTATTCTATGTATTATTACCAAAATTACAGCACTCTATAGTAAAGCTGGGTTGGAGAATGAGCCTTTGCTACTCCTTCTTAAGTGAACCAAGCAGCCTGTGGAGTCATAGGTGGAAGGACCAGACAACTTCATTCTTCCTTCTCCAGCCCAACTCCAACCTGGGAGGAAGCCTTGCATGCTGAGTTGCCAAGGGCAAAATTAGAAAGTGCTGTACTTGAGCTCTTACAAGCCATAGAAACATTTCTTTGCTGCTTGGGATGGACTGAGAGAAAAGGTGGAGGGAGGGCCCCAGAATATTATTCCAGTGCTGTTTTCTGTCATCAGGATTGGAACAGAAACCCTAAGAGTGGAGTAACAAGCATCCTTCCTGCTATTTGCCAGCTTTTTCGTCTCGGTATATTACAGTGTGTGTTCCACTGGCATTATGTAAGTTGATTTTAGGTAGCATGATGACAGACTTTTTTTTTTTAAGTTTTAGTTATTATATATATGTTGTAATCAGAAAAATATGTGACATTTTAGCACATTGTTTATCATGAGTAAAAAATTGAGCAAAAGATTTTAAAAGTATATACAATATTTAAAGAAAAATATTATATCAGTATTAGTGTGGGTAATCTGCAGACATGAAGGCCACATACATATGAAGGAAGGTTGGGAAACAATGTCATAATCCACTGGACTTAAGCAGCTTGGAAGTAAGCCAGGGTGGGCTCTTCCTCTCAGCGGGGAAGTTGCTTGCTCACAGGACCGTTGTGTTCTCACTTTCCTAAACCCTCCTTCTTTCCACACTAATTCCCTCCAGAGCTGCCAATGGGCATTTCGCTTTTTGCCAACAAAAGTCTCTAGCAACATGAGTCAGACAGAACTGTATGCAGCACCCTAAGCAGAAAATGTATTCCCCATTCTATTACTAATTATGCTTAGTCATGTTGTCCAGAATGAATGAATGTATTCATTTTATATTCATGTATACATTCATTAATGTATTCATGAAATGAATGCAAAGACCAGATCAACAACATAAAAATATTCTAAAGTTGAACAATATGAAACTCTTCTCATTTTTTAACCCTCCAAACTAAATTCCCTTGCAAATGAAAGGCCCATAGAAATTAAAGTCAAATTCCTTCATTCCCAATTCTATACAATTGGCTCATTCTCAGCCAGAGGGTCTTACACTGATCCCTGGGTTCCTATAAGTTCAGCTGTAACCTGGGCCAGCTTTCATAGGAATGGGTACAGCTTCTTCAGTCTCTTCAAAATTAATTCAAATTTCTAACTAGTTCAGCTCTCCAAGGGGTAACTAATCGCAAAAGAAACTGCGGCTCCGCTACACAAGTTATTACAAGCAAAATTATGGTCCCCAAGTTAAGTGAATGGTGTAATTTTTTTGACACAGCTGTTGCCACCCAAAGAGCATGGCAGATAATGGTACCTGTGTTGTAGACAGAAGGACCTGAAAACAGCTGGGTTTCAGTTCCAGTGAAGGCCAGTCAGCTGCGCCAGTGTCAAGAGTTCACAGGCTGTAAATCTATATACACTAAGCAGAAACTGCCCATCAACAATTGTGCTTCCACATGTTGTGTGTGTCTGTGTGTGTGTGTGTGTGGTGGGGGGGTGGTGGTGGTAGGTGTGGTGGCAATGCTTCTGGCAAAGTCCCCATGTATATTACCTACTTTCTCAGTAACTGACATTTGAGATATTATTCCTTCTTAGAAAATGTAAATATTCTGGTTTCTTCATGTCTAGCTTTCATGCTTTTAGCACTTCAATGCAAGGCTGTGATTAATCTAAATATCTACTCCCAAATATCTTCAGGTGCACTCTCTCCAGGAGCGTGAAGTCTCTCCTTTGTGGAAACATGAGGAATTGAGTAGTGACCATCACTCTACTCCCTTAGCACTATTTTAACTTAATAATATATCACATTTTATTTGTTCAGATAATAGTAATTGTCACCACTATTGCATAGACTTTTCATTCCTACCTAGGCAGGTCAGGTTGGTCCCAGCTGACCAATAGTTAACCATAGTCAAAATTTAAAAAAAAATCAAGGATCACAGAAAGAGCCGGTGAGTCAAGCTTACTCTTCTCAAGAAATAAGAGAATGATGTCAAAGCTTAGCAAAGCTTTAAGGAGATTCTAGATCTGATGGATTGAAATCGTCAAAAATTAGTATTCCAAAGAATTAGGCCCCTGTAAAGACAAAACACAGTAAATTGAAAGAAGACTCCAGACAACGTGAACTTCAGGGCAGGTACTTTTTCTGTTGCCCTTTTATTTCTTCCTGTCTCACTTGGACCTGACCATGAGTATGAGGAGAATGACTGCAGCTGGGGAAAGAAAGAGTGCCAAGAGCTGCAGCTGCAGAAAGTTTTGTTTTCATTTTTTTAACTTTTATGGTGTAAAATTAATATACTCATAAGTTAATAAAATGAAACAGTACAGAATGGTACCAAATGAAGTGTAAATTATCCACCTATCCTCATTTCCCCACTCCCCACTTCTAATCTAGCTCCTTATTTTAAAACATGTTTTGTTCTGTTAGTGGTTATCACCATGCCTTTAAGCATATGTTAATATTCCTATTTTTTTGTTTGTTTTTCAACTTTAGGTCACATCTATTGAAAGATGAGAAACTTAGTTCATATTTCTTTATCCATCTACTCCTGAGGTTTTCTAGTCATATTATTTTTGTTCTTCTGGTGGTTATCTTTATAATTTTAAAAATATGTTCAAACTCTAAATTTTGTTACATCAATGTTAGTATGTTGATTCTTTGCTATAGGAAATATGAGAATTTGTGTCTGACATTGCTGGCCACATCTCTCTGCTACCTTAACATTCAGACTTTTGTTTTTTTCCATTATCAATTTTAATACTAGTTAGATTCTCTTTTATAGTTATTATTGTCTTCCAGTTGTGTTGATATGTTGACTCAACAAATTGAAATAACATTTTTATTATCCTGATTATTAAATTACCCCTTGTTGATGGATCAAATAGCATGAGTCTAGCTATTAAGGGGAGAAAATGTAATCTAGTTCATTAAAACTGAACATCGAATGTTCCAAGTGTCAAGATCAAAAAGGAGTCCATAAACTCAATCTTCAAGCCTTCTTATTAAATTATTTGGCCAATGTTATATTTAATATCCAAGAAATTAAACAGAAAACATAAACATTTTTGATTGTACTTGATTCTAGCCACCAATTCCTTTGCTTCTTGACTATGAAGATGTTAATATTTGTTAAAAGATCAATTTTTCTTCTGTTCTCTTAATTACCTACTTTCCTCAGGAGTCACCTAGTATATCTGTTCCACTTGGACCTTCTCATTTTTGCTGTTTATTTCTCCTAAATTTTGTGAATCTTAAAAATCTATATGAATGATGGAAAAAACTTGATCAATAGTGGTAGCATGGTTTTCTACTGTGATACTAGGACCCTCCCTTTAATAAAAAGACAGATGCCAGGGCTTGTGTACACAGAAGCTAGGAGTACAATTTAGGGTACATTTAGATATTTTGTTCATCATGTATTTTTACAGTTATTTTGACTTTTTAACATATTGCATTAAAATATTATTTATTTGATTTAGTTAGTTAGGGGGTTCACCCTCAAAATTTTGTGTTCCGGACTTCGTTCTTCTCACTGTGGTACCTGCCTTGAGACAGGGCCTGAAAGAGTAACCATCATTTCCAGTTACGGTCAGCAGAGGGCAGCAAAGGGCAGTGGAGTACGTGCTTGCTCTCGGGGCCTCGGTATCCTTCACTTTGTGCAGGCAAAAAACAGGGACTGGGAAGTCGAGGTCCAGATGGCCAGAATCGGAAGGGAAACTACTCACAGTGACAGTGACCCAGGATGGAGACCAAGCTGAGCAGGGAGTGAAAAGGTTTAGTCAAAAGGGAGCCACAATTCGCAGCCCGGTATCTGCCATAGAGACGTGAGCAAGTAGACCTCGGGGGTGAATCATCACTTGAGTTCTTTCGCGGTCCTGACTGCGACTCCCAGCGTCTCTCAAGCCCAGGGTGTGGCTCCTTAAAGTCTCAGGCATCTACTATCCACCTGGGAGAGAATGCAAACTTCCTGTCTGAGAGTCGGTAACATACTGCCAAGTGCTTAGGGGTTCCAGAACCAGCCATTTTGGGGAGGAGAGATTGAGTGGAGTATGAGCACCAAATACAAACGCTGAAGGATGATGACGATATTCGCATGTATATGCCAGCTAAATAATTTGGGAGCCTGCCTAAATGCGATGTGCTTTAAAATATAGTCCTGCCTCCTGAGCCAACACACATCGGGGAGGAAACATTGTTTCGTTGTGGAAACTGTGTGACTTTGGAAGCAGACACACTGGGCTCTCTGAATTGTTAGGTATGTGGCTCTTGGTTACTTAACTGACCGAGCCTCAGTTTCTCCATCTGTAAAAATGAAAATACTGATTCTTACCTCATAAGGCTACTTCGAGGAAATACAAATGATGTGCATGAACTACCTGGCAAAGAGCTTGGTCACCTGTAGTTGCTCGATTGACTTTACTACCTTTTCTCTGTTCCTTCCCTTTGGTCATGGAAGACGATTAGTAACATTGCTTGCTATTTTGAAATGTAAAGTCTTCCCGTAAGCATAATTGACATTACTGAGAGATTACTGTGTTGGGTACCATACTAAGTTTTCTATGGTACTATTTAAAATTCGTAACAACCCTATGAGGTAACATCATCATCTCTGTCTTGCAGATGAGGACATTGAGGCTTTAATAGTATAACTGGTTTTCCCAGTGTCACATAAGTAATAAGTAATAATCAGGGATTCAAAACCAGGTAGTAGTTTGATTCCAGAACTCATGCTCTTAACAGTATACAACCTCCTTTTCTATACAGACATTTCATAATCGATTGAAACATTTAAGAGAAAAAAACAGAATTAAGAAAATAGTGTTCTTTGTCAGGCATGGTGCCTCACGCCTGTAATCCCTGCACTTTCAGAGGCCGAGGTGAGAGGATAGTTGAGCTCAGGAGTGTGAAACCAGCCTGGGCAACATAATGAGACCCTGTCGAAAAAAAGAGCGAACGAAAGAAAGAAAGAGAAAGAGGAGAAGGGGAGAAAGGACGAGGAAGGGAAAGGAAGAAGGGAAAGAGGAAATGGGAGGGAAGGAGGGAGAGAGGAAGGAAGGAAGGAAGGAAGGAAGGAAGGAAGGAAGGAAGGAAGGAAGGAAGGAAGGAAGGAAGGAAGGAGAAAAGAAGGAAAGAAAGAAGAGGGAGAGAGAGGAAAGAAAGAAAGAAAAGAGAGAGAGAAAGAAAGAAAGAAAGAAAGAGAAAGAAAAAGAAGGAAAGAAAGAAAGAAAGAAAGAAAGAAAGAAAGAAAGAAAGAAAGAAAGAAAGAAAGAAAAAGAAAGAAAGAAAAATAAAGAAAGAGAGAGAAAGAGGAAATAATGTAGTTTATCTTTGGGATGTGCCTAAATGTTGGTGTTACTGGCATAGCATCACCTTGTACTGTCTCTTCTATTTGATTTTTAGGGTGAAAATTCAGTGTTTAAAGAAATACATGAGAGACTGCTATGGACTGAATTGTGTCCCCCTAAATTTGTATATTGAAGCCCTCACCTCTCTCTCTCCCTGCCATGTAAAAATATAGTGAAAAAGTGGCTGTCTACAAGCCAGAAAGAGAGCTCCTACCAGAAACTGAAAATGCCAACACCTTAATCTTAGACTTCTAGCCTCCTGTGAGAAATAATTTTTTCTGTGAGAAATTTATTTTCACTGTGAGAAATAGGCTTTTGTTTATTTCTGTGATAAATAAATTTTTGTTGTTCAGCCCAGTCTATGGGATTTTTTCTAGTTTTTAAAATTGTTTTTATATAACATGAAATTTGCCATCATATTATTTTAAGTGTACAATCAGTAGTATTAAATACATTCATAATGTTGGGCAACCATCACCATCATCCATCTCCATAACCTTTTTCATCTTGTAAAATGGAAATTCTGTTACCATTACACAATAATCCCTAGTTCTCCCCTCCCTCCAGCCCCTGGTAACCACCATGCTTCTTTTTGTAGTCATAATTTTGTCTGATAGATCTAGCTGATTCATGTGTTATTTAAGTTCTACCTATTTTTGTCTGGTTGTCCTATTCATTATTGACAATGGGATATTAAAATCTCCAACTATTATTGTAGAACTGATTATCCATTCAATTTTCAGTTTTTGCTTTATATATTTTAATTGACTGTTTTTAGATGCATGCATGTTTATAATTGTTATAACTTCTTGCTGGGTTGAGCCCTCTAAGTGTGCAATGTCCTTCTTTGTCTCCTCCTTTGTCCTTGTTCTTTTTGTCCTTTTGATTTAAAGCTTTTTAAAAAAATATTTGTATAGCCATCTCTTCTCTCTTTTGGTTACTGTTAGCATGGAACATCTTTTTTTCATTCTTTCATATTCCATCTATTTGTGCCTTTGGATCTAAAGTGAATCTCAATGTCAGGCACAGTAGTATATGCCTGTAGTGATAGCAACTTGGGAGTCTGAGGCAGGAGGACCATTTTAGTCCAGGAGTTCGAGTCCAGCCTGGGCAACATAGTGAGATCCCATCTCTTATTTAAAAATTTAAATTAAAAAAAAAAAAAGTGAGCCTCCTGCACAGAGCATATATTTGGATTATGGTTTTTAATCCATTTGGCCAATCCTTTAATTGGTGCGTTTAATGTGTTTACATTTAAAGTAATTACTAATAACAAAGGCTTACTTCTAACAGTTTGCTACTTGTTTTCTATATGCCTTGTAGTTTTTTGTCAATAATTTTCAGCACATGAAAAGAAGTTCAGCATAATTAAATTCAAGTTAAGTCCACAATAAGATATTACTCCACACCTGTTAGCACAGCTTGCATGAACAGTGACACCAAATACTGGTGTGGATATGGGAAAAGTGGATCACTCGTACAGTGCTGGTGAAAATGTGAAGTGGTACAGACACTCTGGAAAACTGACCGTTTCTTTAAAAATTAAACATGAGACTACCAGCCAGAAATCACATTCCTGGATATTCATTCCAGAGAAATGAAGGCTTACGTTGATTTGAAAACCTGTACACAAATGTTTATAGAGGCTTTATTTATTATAACCCCAACCTGGAAACAAACCAGAAACCCATCAACAGGTGAGTAGTTAAACTGAAGTACAACCACACCATGGAATACTACTAAGTGAGACAAATAGATGAGCTATAAATATCTGCAACAATCTGCATGAATCTCCAGTTATGGTGAATGAAAAAAAAATCTACAAACGTGCCAGTCTTTACACTTGATCTTAGCCAAAAGGCCGAGAAGCGATAAACGTGCCAGTCTTTATATAACATTAATGAAAAGACAAAATTATAGACATGGAGAACAGATTAGTGGTTGCCAGGGATTAAACATGGTGGAGATGGAAGGAAGTTGGTGTGGCTGTAAAAGGGAAATACAGAAGATCCTTGTGGTAATGGAAATGTCTAGTATCTTGATTGCATCAATGTTAATATCCTGGTTTTGTTATTGTACTAGAGATTTGGAAGATATTATCATTGAAAGCAACTGGATGAAAGGTTAATGGAATCTTTCTGTATTATTTCTTACAACCACATGTGAATCTATTATACAATGATCTAACAATAAAAAGCTTAGATTTAAAAAGTTAAAGGATGAGCACAATCTGGGAAAGGAATATGTCAATTTGTCAGTTATCGGATGAGCCTTAGAACCTTGACATCATAATGGTGAGTGACCCTGACTACTGAGGAATCCTCAGGCTCCAAAGATTTGCCTGTGCTGCTCTGCGAGGTGCTGCAGACATGACCGATTTTCAGCACCAAGAATAGAAGAATGAAGGATGTTCACATCAATCGAAAAGGTGGTCATTTAAGGCTTCACTGCGCAAGATAATTCTTTTAATGTATAATTTTTGATCATCAAAAAAGTTTTCTGTCTTGTTTCCTCTAAAACATATGAACTGATTCTTAACTTTAGAATGAGTTTCGTGGAGTTAGTCATGTTCATGAGATTTAGTGCTGCTGAGCTCAAGAGAGGTGTCTTTGTAGTCTCAGGGAAGATACTTTCTTGGCTCCATAGAAGACAGTTTTCTGTAGGTCTACGAAAATGTCTGCCCTATTTTTAAAAGACTTTTTCTGATGTATTCAATCTAGCTGGTATTACCTATTATGACCACAGAGTATTATTGGAGCTTGATTATAGCTCAACCAAATAATATTTAAGCACTTTGTTCAGTTAAGCAACTTTTCGACGTTTCCAGTATTATTTGGTCTTCTTTAGCAGTTTTTCTACCAAAATTTAAATATTTATTTCAATAAGATGGGAGTCAATTTTCCAGGATCCTCAGTTACCTAAATTTTCATGCTGATGAGGAACCAAATTTTAAATACTTGTTTGCAAGTCTCTATATAATTTTGTTTTCTATATGTTGGGATGTCTTGTGTCTGTGTGCTTGTTTGTATTTTTATTAGAATTTAAATGCTTGGTATGCAAAAAATATCAGATCCATCTGAGTCTTTTTTTGTACAGTGCAGCATAGTGGCTTAGGTAGAGTAAATGTTAGGTGCTTCAGTGGAAAGATACTTCTAAAAAGTATAAATTGGTTTAAAACATTAGGGAAACGTGATTATATTTTTAAAAATAAAGTGAAACCCTATCTCTAAGGATGACATATCTGTGACTTTTATTCAGAATTAACTAGTAATAAATATTTATGGAGAGCTTTACAGTTTAAGAATGCTTTTCATAGCTTACTTCTTTTTAAGTCTCATTATAACCCTATGAAGATACTATTTTTCCAGATTACATGTTCTATTTTATTACTATCATTGACATTTTGCCAGATTAGAGACCTGGTAATTCAAATTGTTTTAATGGTTTTTTGACATATATTACATATGCAAAGCATAGTGTATATTATATTATTAACTTTAAAACTCTCTCCAAGGACACTTCAAACATAATCTTCTGTGGCTCTTGGCTCCACCCTCTAGGCCCTTGGTTTTCTCTCCGGACTTTGGGCACTGCTTTCTGTGTCATGTTTACATTTTCATGAAAACTAGCACATGTTTGCAGCAGAGTAGTTTTATCTTGTCTATTTTCTGCCAATAGGATTGGTGGGTCTGACAGCCTTCTGTTATTCTGCACTCTTTCTGTCCTTTTCGAGCCAACTTGATGGTGTTTCTGCTAATATAAAATTCTCAAGAACTTTATGGGTCTCCATAGTTAGCATTCCTACTTATTGCCTCATTAGCTAGAAGTTAGGTCTACCAAGTTTTCGGACATAATCCCTTTGTGTTTTTCTCTGCTGCCTAGATGGTTGCGAGACAATGCCCCTAAGCTTTTTGAGTCCTTCTGGTCATATTGAAGGGATCTATGACCCACATCTTTAATCTCTTCAAAGAGCCTTTTCTATGCCTGAGTACTGTCATCATTTGATCTTTATGAAGGTTTAGTAACAGATTATACAATCACACTCTGTATTTTTCTATGCCACATTTTCTGAAGCATCGTCTTAATTTTGCCATCTTTGGCATCTGGATAGGGTGAGAATCTCCCAACTCCTCAAGTGTGGGTTCTCTTTCATTGAACAAGTTTGGGTTATCTTTTGTTGAACAATTTCTCTTTCAACTTATCTTTCTCTTCTCACGTATTACTATAAG
This sequence comes from Macaca mulatta, assembly GCF_049350105.2. NCBI lineage: Eukaryota > Metazoa > Chordata > Mammalia > Primates > Cercopithecidae > Macaca > Macaca mulatta. The sequence continues at coordinate 128,886,585 of NC_133410.1, read as the reverse complement.
TAGCAAGAAAAAACAAAAAGCCACTTCCTTCAACTATCTGCTTGAAAATCTCTTCACCTAAAGATCCAAGTTCATCATTTAAAAAGTCCATTTTCCACATAACTAGAGGGCACTATTTTACTAAGTCTTTTGCCTGCTTATAACAAGGATCTCCCCTCTCCACTTTTCAATAGCGTATTTCTTCTCAGCCCTCAGCAACAGTGCCTTTAAAATCCATATTTCCACCAACAGTTGTTTGTTTGGGGTGAGGTAAGTATTCTCTAAGGCAAGTTAGATTTTTCCCTATAATACTCCTCAGTGTCTTCTGAACCCTCACTAGTAGAGTCTTTAATGTCCATATTTTTTGCTAGCAGTCTGTTCAAGACAATCTAGATAGTTTTTTCCATTATGCTCCTCAAAATTCTTCCAACATCAACTTACTGCTGATTCCAATGTTGCTTCTGCATTTTAAGTGTTTATTACAGTAGCACTTCACTTTCAAGTATCACAATCTGCATTTGTTTTTTAGCCGTTATAACCAATTACCATACATTTAGTGGCTTGAAGCAACAAGAATGTATTATGCTGCAGTTGCATACATCAGAAGATAATGTATTCTTGACTGGGTCCTCTGATTGGGGTCCCATAAGATTGATCAAGGTGTTGTCAAGGCTGCATTTCTTACTGGAGGCTCTCCAGAAGAAATTGTTTCTGATGAGCTCTTTCAAATTTTGGGGTAAATTCAGTTACTTGAGGTTGTGTATTGAAGTCCCCTTTCCTTGCGAGCTGTCACCCAAGGCTGGGGTTTGTTGCTAGAGCCTAGCAGTATTTCTTCTCATGCTTTCCATGTGGCTCCTACCAGCAGTGATAGATCGACCATAATTTTTAGCATTGTATCACCCTTGAAATTTGGCATAAAACTCTATCATATGTTTGACTACTGACTCTTTGTTTTGTTGTGTTCAATGTCTTGCAGGAAAAGCTCTTTTTCTGAGATGGACACCCACAGTGAGAAGGGTGCCAATTGTACCCTGCTAATCCATGGCTCTGTAGAACTGGAAAGAGGCTGGAGGAGGCACCTCTTTCTGTTTAGCAATTTGTTGCTTGTGTCTAGTAGCAAGTACATGTACCTGACATGCTCTCCCGATTATCGTAAAATGCATTTTTACTAACAAATTGCATTTTCACTAATCCTTACTATATGAAAATATAATTTTTTCTTCTGCTTTTGCAAATGACTTGATCCTTCATTTACTCAACAGGTATTCTTGGAGGCCCTGTTGTGTGCAGCATCCCTGTAGAGAATATAATCAAGAATGTGCCAGGCAGGGTCCCTCTTGCCTGGGGCTTAATGACAGATGATAAAACTAAGAGAGTGGAAATTACAGATTGTGAATAGTGATTCTAAGAAGGAGACAGATAGGGTACCATGTGGAGAAGGTGTCACAGGGTTAGAGAGGTATCATCCAAAAGGGCCTCTGTGAGGTGATGACATTTAAACTTGAGCTCTGCGATGAGAAGCACCAGCATTCCTCGACCAGGTGACTGAACCTTCTAGGCTGAGAGGACAACAGGCTTATGGTGGGTGCAGCTTGGTCCTTTGGAGGGAGGGGCTCAGAGAAGGCTGATGTGACTGTATACAAATGCCTGGAGACATGATGTCAGATACCAGAGTTGTCACACAGGTCTTCATAGGGCATAGTAAGGGGTTGGAATATTATTCTGAAGAGTCAGTAGGGGAATGACCAAATCTGGTAAATATTTTTAGTATATTGTTCTGGCTGTTGGTAGATAATGGATTGGAGGGCAAGGAAAAGTGGAAGCAGGGAGACTACTTAGGGAGGCAATAGTTCTGAAAAATGATGACAATGGCTCTATATTGGAAGCAACAATAGAAACAAATGGTGCAGAAGGCAGATTTAGAATCTATGTTGGAGGCAGAACCAACTGCATGTACTTTCCTCTCCACATGCAACACAAATGCAATACTAGAAAAATGATGATTTCTTAACAAATATCTGACATCAGGGAGATGGAAAGAACTGAATGGATGGCCATCTGTTTACCTGCTACATTTCTGTTTTCAATATTTATAAAAATCATGAAAAACAAAGAATATTTCAACACGTAAAATCACATCACAAAGTTTTGTAATCACCAGGGCAGAAAAAAAAAAAAAAGAAAAAAAAGAAAGAAAGAAAAAAAAAAACAAAACACCTTTTCTCTGCTGCCCTCATCCTGGTTTCCAATTAATCTGTGTCATAGATAAGACATCAAGTGATCAAGTGATAATTTTTTAAATGCCATATTTAACCGGGGTGGCAGTCATGATAGGTATGATTTATCAGGGGCAGATTATGTGTCAGGTTTTATGCTAAGGACTTTATGTGCCCAATCTTGTCTAATCCTTACAGCTGCTCTTGTAAGATTGAGATGGGGCTATTTTCCATATTTTACAGAGGGACTTGAGGCTCAGAGGTCTAATGGCTTCCCTCATGTCACCACGTTATTAGTTAGTGGAGTTCACATTTGAAATTCGATCTGTTTATTTCAAAGCATAGGCTTTTACCCAACATGTAGTGCTCCTGCCTCTATTCTTCATTTCTTTTTTTTTTTTTTTTTTTTTTTTGGATTTTATAGAAGATTCCACAACTATTTGGTTTTTCTCTTACCAGCAAAATCGACCTTTCCCTTGCAGTGAGAAAAAGACCACCTCGCATCTGCTTGGTATCTAGTAAAAAATGGAGCAGATTGCACAGTGAGTGGAAAAATGAATGAGAAGTCCAGCTATGAAAATAAGTCAGAGACAAAAATGAAGACAATAAAATATATTTTGGATAAGCGCATTGCCTAAATATGTAGCTGTCAAGCTGGTGAGGTCATAAAGAGAACAGTGAGGTCATAAAGAGAACAGAAGATTGTCTAGGTCTGGGCGTGAGGTCCAAGTGAAGTGCCCTGAAAGAGCCACTGATAGAGAATAAGTTACTATTGAGATATATTTTTAGATTAGTTACCATTCTCTGTATTTAACCCAGGTAAGTAAATATAGGAAACTAAAATTTACTGGAGAGACTCACAGGACCATACTAGGAATATCTCTGAGGGCTCATCTAGTATTCCAAAGTACCTTCCAAGACAAGTATTATCATCTCCAGGTTTTAGATATGAAAATGGAGGCTGAGAAAAGAACAGTAAGTGGCCCAAGATCATACACTGGGAAATTGCAGGAGAGACTGGAGTTCCTTGGACTGGAGTCCAAGGCTGTGCTCTTCCTGCTACCCCTTATTGTAACCAACCGTGCTCAGCCTGAGAGATAAACAAGCAACCGGAGTTCTCATTCTCTGCTTCTTAAGACCTTGGCAACCACTCATGTTTGATTTTTAAGGGACACATGTTTTACTTTACTTCTTTTTTCTTAACTTTTGTAATTATGATAGTATTTAGGGAGAGTAGAACTTAATTTTCTTACCAGAAGCCATTTATGTCCTAGACACTGATAACCCCTTAATGGGTTTTATAGAACCTGTAGTGTTCTGCTAAAGACATTTCCTATAAAGACAATGTTCCCTCTCTGCTAGAAAATTTCATATATTTAAGAGCTGAATTTTTATTTTGCTTGGCTCATTATTACACACACGCGCAACATTTTTCATTTTTTGAATACTGCCTTGAGACCGTTCTTTGTATCCATGCAAATGTTTTCATGATGTGATGAAATATATATAAGGTTATTTAGTAATATCCTTGTTTAAGATAGGCTGTTCCTGAAAGATCATTTTTATATACATTCTACATTCATTGGGATTATTAGAAAGTGTAAGTCATTTAAAACATCTGAATTTGGTTTGTAAGTCCAAGGTCTTTGAGATAGAGAAAACAGATTTTTTGAGAAAGTGGCTATCAGCACTGAATGCTACCACCTTGTACAAGTTTTTACCATAGTATTTAGGAAATTAGCTACAAGTGTTTCTATAGCAAACATTTGGGTACATTCATGATTGTGATTAATATTACAAATTTTTTTGAGAAAGAAAAACTGCTAAAAAGAAATAGCCGCTTGCAGTAACAAACTTACTTCTTCCCTTTCACATCTCATTCTTAGATGGAGGTTATGTTATGCCTTGAATCAATTAATCTGTTAAAATTAATAATCTGAATTTGGTGCCTAGTTTTTCGACTTATCCATAAAAAGGGAGTGGAATCATGTAGGTTTCACTGGGCCTCAGCTCACCTCCGGGCTCTGGTTGGAAGCTCTCTCACTTTTTATGTTGATGCTACAGTAATCAACTCAAGTGGAAAAAACAGTTAATCAATTGCCACATTAGTATTTTGTCAAAATAAGTGAATTTTAGTTTGTGTGTAATAATAAAGAGGATTTAAATGTTTGTTTCTTCACAATGGGTTTTAGTTGGGCTCGATGTTAATAGAAAAAAATTGTTTTGAGATTGTCATTTATTTTATACTACATTAGAAAATTCTGCTCTCAAATATTAAAGTCAGACGAGGCCTTTATGATTACTCTTTATATTCATTAGAATGACAAATAGAAAGTTGTTTTTCCAATAAAATTATGACTTTTATTTTTAAGACAGAATTTGCTTTATAAATATTAAGGTATTAATACTAGTGGAAGTCCATGAAGAATTTACAAAAAGAAAGAGGCTGCACTTAGCTCACACCCTCTTTAGCCACCATTGCCATCTTATTTAGCTTTTAAGAAAATAGAGAATGAAAAATTAATTTTGTTTAGGTCAAAAATGAAGATGACTATTGACTTATTATCAATGGAATTACTAACAGATACTTAGGGAATATGCCACGACCCGTACTCAGAAGGTTCTAAGGGAACATCTCTATCTTAGAACTGTGGAAATATCCTTAGAATCCTGTAAATTTTCATGGTTCACTAGGGTTTCCACTCCAGTATAAAGACAGGTAGATCTCCTCCTCATCCTCCTCCTTCTCCTTTTTCTTCTTTCTCCTCTTTCATCCTACTTCTCCTTCTCTTCTTCCTTCTCCGTTTTCTCCCTCTTCTCTTCCTTCTTCTTCCTCTTTCCCTTCTTCTGCTGCTACCCCTACTCTTCCTCATCTTCCTCCTCCTCCTATGAGCCAGTTTATGTTAGATTCATACTTTCTCATTTCTACTGAAATAGCATTAACAGTGTCAGTGATTGAAGAAACACAGAGGGACCCTATGAGAATCCATTTGAACACAAAGCTATGTTGTAATACATTTTAAACATTGGGTAGCTAGCTTTGTTGTTATAATGCCATGAGATTTATCCCCTCATTCTCAAAGAGAAATTCCATCAGGAAACCTGATGACTCTAGGGAAAAGAAGGGTGAGGTTAAGAATGATGAAAGGACTGTTCTTCCATGCAAGAGCTTTAGGAGGTGGGTCAACACCTACAGATGCTAAGTAATTTTGAGGATAGGCTTGCAAGTTAGGTCATCTGTGTTATAATGCGGGCAATTTATTTAAACTCTCCATGAGTTTCTTCATCTTTAAAATGGGGCAAATGGCTACTATTTGATATAACTATTTGAGGAGTAAATAAAATAAAATAATGTGCATAAAATATTTAGAAGACCTATTAGCACATGGTAGATGCTTAATAAATATTGTAGTGGAATGGAAACTATGTTCTGGAATTTAATAACTCTTTGGTTTGGTTTCAAGGAAGTGGGTAATCTTAGCACTTTATTGAACTAAAGGGAAAAGTACTCAAATAAGTTATTCAGGTCAATATATATGGAAGTTTCCATACAGAATCTTAGGTATTTGTACAGATAGATACCTACATTAGAAAATTTAAAAATCTGTAAAAACAAGCAGGTGTGTGTCTGTATTCTGAACAGAACATATATTTTTAGTTGATTAATACCTTTAGAGCTGCTACCGAGAAAAATAATTTTATATGATAATTTTTGTGTTTCATAAAAATCTTCAGATACACAAACATAGGGTAAAAAATGTTGAAAAATATAGAAAGATGCCACCTTTTATCACAAGGCACTTTTCTATCCTATATTCTTATAATCAATGTGCCCTAAGCTTTGCATCTAGATTATTCTTCATGTATGCTTCCAGCAAAGTTATTTCCATTTCGTAAATTCCATTGAAGAGTTTTAACATTAAGTGCCCCATGAATGAATGAAGTCACAGGGAGATTTCCACATGAGATGTCTTTGATCTTGTTGTAGCTTTACTGTTTCCATAAGTACTTCTGACCAGTGGGAAGTCCCCGAGTACTGTGCTCACGGTGCCTGGGAATCCTTCATCAGGCTTATAGCTATTTAAAATGCAATAACTCTTTAAAATTTGTAAATTAACCCAGGAGATATGGTGGTTTCTCTGTTAGAGGTCAAAAGTGGATTAGGCAGAAATGGTCAAAAAGTAATTTCACTGCTGACAAAGTCGATCACCTTCTTACTCTCTATAGATAAATGAGAAGTGTGTCCATCACTTACATAGAAGACCCGCTGGACCCTGGTCGGGGTTGGTTTGGTTTTGTTTTCTAAGTTAGATTCAGTCTGTAGGCCATAGTGTTTCAGTTTTAACCAGAATCTATTAAAAAAGCAGCATGAAAAAAATCTTAAGAAAGGAAATTTAAAATAACCTATGCTTTAAAGGCTAGAAAGTATTACGAATATCAGAGTTAAAATGTGTTTTACGTCCCTCTAATCCAAGATTATATTTTTTAGTCTCTCTCTTTAAGTACAACTTTTATAAATATTTTTAAAAATCATGCACTTTTAAATTTTTGTTCAGACCCTAAATTTTTTGAAGTAAGCAAGACATAGATAATAAATGAATTAGTGGCTCTGTAAAAAAACAGTATCTTTATAAGATGAAGTATGGTCCATAGCTGTTTTCTACCTTCCATAAAGTATGTGGCCAGGCTTCTCTCAGGACACACTTTGTAAATGCCCATCTGGCTATTCCATGTTATGTGTCCAGTAATAGAGATGAATGAGGCATGCTTTGCCCTGGAGCAGGGAGAACTGGTGTCTTCCCATGAGCAGAGCTGCTCCTACAACATTTAAGAAACAAACAGAGATTGTCTTTCTAGGTATAGAATTTTTTGCTTGATTGTCTTTCTAGGTATAGAATTTTTTCTGATAAAAAATAAAATACCTCTGAACAAACTGTGGACAGCTGACTGTGTGGACAAAGTCAGGAAAGGCCACACCCGTGCCAAGAGGTGCCTTTTCTTGGGCTGGCCCATAGTGAATTTCATGGCCACCTTCCAGTAAGACCGCAGCTACTGGTAAGACCCCAACTTGGACCTGTGTTAAAGGAGTTAGCTATGAAAGAACACAGTCAACTTCATAGTGTCTAGGACAGGTAGAAAAATGTAATTAAAATTTTCCCTGAACTTTCTTGAAATGCAAAACATTATAATATGATGTCTATTAAGCCAGTAACTCACTTTTGACCTTCTCCATGACACTTATATGCTTTGTACTTTCCCCAAAGAGGTTTTTATGTGCCAATATGTGTAAATGGACGTTAAATTGTGAGAACTATTGGAACAATTTTCTTCGACTTTGATCAGCCGTTTTTCGACAGTGCTCTTTGAGTACTTGGGGATTGGGTGTTCAGGGGCTGTGGAGAGTGGAGGGAACAAAACTCTAGGCCTCCTTCTCCAACATCCTCCTTCCATTATGCCCAGTCTTATCTGTGGTTTTAAACTTCTAGAATAGACCATTCTTCACCGAGTATTATTCAATAGTCCATTTAAGTTTGAAAAAATGCTTTTATACTCCTAAATTTATTTCCCAAATAAATAGTATTTAATGATACAAATAGACCTGGTGCAGTGTCTTATGCCTATAATCCTAGCATTTTGGGAGGTGAGGTGGGAAGATCACTTGAAGTGAGGAGTTTGAGACCAGTCTGGGCCATATAGCAAGACCTCATCTTTAAAAAAAAAAAAAAAGTATATACATACAAATAAAATTAATGATATCACCAAATACCGGGTTGCCTGAATTGTTATGTAGCAGATTATCATATTTGGTATCCATAGAGAGGTAACAATCTAAAAGAATAGTTGGATTAATGGAGCGTAGGCTGGTTTTCCAATATACATTCTTAGTCTGGTATGAGGATGAGTCATGTGGCTTCCTACCCTGGATATCCTTTCGTTGATATCGGGTTCACAGGGATCATGCAACATGTATCTCCTGCTCTGAGCAGCCACACGTCATACTTGTTTTACATGGCAAGGGTTCAACGTATGCACTTAACACTCTTCGTTCCTCCTCACTCCACTCCACCAAAATCTCATGCATCATCATAAAGTTGAAACAACTAAAATATTTCCAAGTTCTTAATTTACTAAATTCTATAATTCACCTATTTACTTAAGGAAAACATTTCCAAAGCTTACTGGAAACAAATACATGTTTGTATCATTCCCTGCATATCTTGTTTTCCGTGACAGATTTCCGTAAAGGTGATCAGTTTCTATAGCTTAATGCCTTCGTGTTGCAGGTAAAAGCAAGCAGTTTAAATACCTTTTAATCAAAGAGAAGCCTTTGATAGAAGGTTTCCAAGAAAGTTTTTTTAATGATGGAGAAATGTGGAAACCAGGTTTACAAGTGTCATATTGGCTATAAAGCCATGTGGATATGTAAAAGGCAATTACAACAATGCCTGGCAACTAGTTCTTTTGCTATTTGCTGTTATTACTCTTCTGCAATTCGGCCTGAGTAATAAGACACTGTATCCATGTAGGTATACAGATTGGGGGCAGCGGGCAGTGGCAATTGGGAGTGGGAGAGCTGTTGCTAGTGGATATATAAAATGTGGCAGACCCTGCGGAAAAGTTTATGGTTCCATAAAAAGTTAAACACAGAATTCCCATTTGACTTGGCAATTTATTCCTAAGTATAGATCTAAGAAAAATTTTTAAAAAAACATGCATCTACACAAAACTTTGGCACAAATGTTTATAGCAGTATTGTATTAACATATGATTGCTAAGAAGTGGACACAAACAAATGTTCATCAACTGATGAACAGATAAACGAAATGTGGTACAGGTGCCGAGGGCAGTGGGGAATGAAGGGTGAGTGACTGCTTAACAGGCATAGGGTGTGCTTTAGTGGTAATGAAATTGTTCTGAAACTAGAATGTGTAGCTGGTTTCAAAATATTATGAATGTACTAAATGTCACTCATGGGCAATTGTATGCTATATGAAATTTGCTATTTTTTAAAAAAGCTAGAGGTTTATAAGTCCTTACATGAATGACCCTTAAATTATTCTCAATTTGGATATTGAACACTGCAGTGAAATAGTGGAGAAAATATTAATCATTAGTAAGCAACAGGTGAATTGATCTCAATCAGAGAATCGTAGCAATGAAGAGTAAGTTTTCTAGGAACCAATTAACCTAGTGCAATTTATGTATCTTGTAAAGAAATAAAATATGGTGGGGTTTTTTTTCTCTAAAAAATGTGTTGTTTCTTGGCCAAGAGTGTTCCTTCTAAATGCCACATTTCTTAAGTCTGATTTAACCTGAAAAATAATATTCTTTATATTTGAATAACACTTCAAGCTATAAGAACACTTGGAGGTTTAATTAACCCACTTTTCAGTTGTGGAAACTGGAGCTTAGAGTAGTTCAGTGACTTGCCTGTGAGGACATAGCTTGCATCACATAGTTACAATTAAGTGTTTAACTTCCAAACCAACCTGTCTTCCACTCTGAGATCTACTTCCCATCACTGTAATACTGCCTGTGAAAGAGCAGGGCCCATCAAGGCCCAGTTATGAGGATGGTACAATTTATACATGTACCCACATCAGTGACAACCAGCTGCTGACATTTTTATCTAGAACGACGGTCTTAATATGTTGTTATAAATATTTTATGTAGTTTAACTTTTTCTCCCATTTTTAAAAATTGTAGTTCTTCCGAACTAAAGGAATGCTGGTGCTCTTTCCTAGAAAGGCATTTTATTTTGTCAGTACATGTATTTTAAATATTTAACTTGTGATTAAAATGCAAATCTCTATTCACATTCCCCTTTTTTTAAAATAAATTTTTAGACTATCCTCAAACAATTTATCCTGGCTGCCTTGTAAATAATGTTCTCTCATTTACCTGCATATTTTTTTTAATTTTTATTTTTGAGGAAGTACTGATTACCACTCTCATCTTTCCCTTCTCTCCCCACTATAGATGGGAGATAACATTATTCTTTTATTTATTTTTGAGACAGGGTCTCACTCTGTTGCCCAAACTGGAGGGCAATGGCACAATCGTGGCTTGCTGCAGCCTCAACCTCCCTGGGCTCAGGTGATCCTCTCATGTCAGCCTCCAGATTACAGGTGTACAACATTATGCCTAGCTAGTTTTTTGTATCTTTTTGTAGAGGAAGAGTTACACCATCTTGCCAAAGTTGGTGTCAAACTCCTGGGCTCAAGCAACCCACCCGCCTCGGCCTCCCAAAGTGCTGGGATTACAGGTGTGAGCCACCATGCCCAGCCTATTCTTAAGACATATATTAAATTTCCAAGCCAGGAATGGTGGTTTGTGCCTGTAATCCCAGCTACTCCAGAGGCTGAGGCAGGATGAATGCTTTAGACCAGCAGTTCAAGACCAGCCTGGCCAATAGTGAGACCCCCATCTCTACATTAAAATAAAAATTAAAAAAAATGGAAGAAACAAATTTTCATAAATGTAGGTTACTCTACTGAGTGATTCTCAAAGCAGCTGCTACTTTCTACTCTTGAACCCAGAAAGATGGTAGGCCTTCCAATCCAGGCAGGAGTGAATGAGAATGAGATTGGTTCTGCAGCCCAAATATTTTATTACAGAGCAACCTGTTATTTTCTGGAACATGTCTTGTTTTCCCGAAATATTCTGTGTATTTTCCCAACCCACAATTTGATCTTGCTTAGTCTAGTCATACATTTAATAAAACAACATAAATTGTACTAAAAATATTAGCAATGAAGATTCGTTCGATCATAAGCTCTTAGCTAATTTATGCCACTCTGTTTGGCGCTATTATTAAATCTAATAATAAATTACATTAGGTACATAAATCTAGCCAAAGAAAAGGACTACCCAAAGAACATTGCCCTTCAAATCTTCACAGAGGACATCAAGAAATGTGCCTCTGTAAGTGGTTTTAAGACCAAACATTAAATTCAAAATTCCTGACTTAGGCAGAATGAAAGGGAGATATAGACAGAGTTGATAGAGCCAGAATGGGGAGGAAGCGAAGGAGTGATAAAGGGAGGAGAGAAAGAGTATTTTAAAAGTACCATATGGAAACCTGTATTTTTATATATTCATGAATGCTTTTGTATGTATAAAAAGAAAGTGCTAGGCAATATGAAGCAAGAGGAATCCATGTTGACTGCAGTGCTTAAGCTGGAAAGGAATATTGCATATTAAATGTCTGTAAACTCTAGTGGTTTGTTGTAGTAAAGTGATTTTCACAAGCAGGAATTTCTTGTTGGAATTAAACTTCTTTTTTCCATTTGTCACTACTTACAGAGTAGTTTTGGTTGTTTCCATGTTTTTAAAAATGTTTATTTTATTTTTAAAAATTATTCACTTAGAAATAGTTGTAAACATACAGAAAAATACAAAATAATGCAAAGAACACCCGTATGCTATTTACTCAAATTCACCTATGTCGTAGCAGTTTACCACATTGATTTTCCATTTATTTGCATTCTTTGTCTATCTCTGTCTCTCTCTCTTTTTTCTCCATTTATGTGTATGTGTACACCTGTTTTTGAAGGACAGTTATATACACCATGGCCCTTGATTCTTAAATACCTATGCATTTTCCAAGAATAAGGTTATTCTCTTCATAACCATCATTCAGCTGTCAACTTTAGTAAATTTAATATTGGTCGCATATTTTAATCTCCCATTCACGTTCCAATTTTGTCAGTTGACCCAAATAATGTTCCCTTTCTAGCACAGGTAATGCAGTTAATTGCTATGTCAAATATACGGAGTTTTGAGTCTTTTATTCTGAAGAATGTCAGGATTGAACTGAGCTGAGAGGGACATCACTTTCAAGTGATCGGCATGTGTCTACCTCTTTTTTTTTATGCTGTTGGTTTAAAAAAATCAAACTTTTACCTTCAAATATTGTGTAAGTTTTTATATCTGAAGTTGTAGTGCAGTAGTCAGGTTGTTCATAAAGATGACAAGATACTCTTCATATATTTTGATGGCACCTTACTCTTACAGCAGCTCTGATCATACAACATAGTATTTGTAGGAAGAAAAATGATATTTCAAAAATGCTATTTCCTGGCCAATAGCAAAAGTCATGTGAATGTTCTGACCTATTTCCAAATACCAGATGCATTGCTTGAGGGAGCTGAGACTAGAGAGGCCTCCTGTGGGGAAGGACACTCTTGTCTGCCTGCTTTGATTTCATTGTGGCAAATGGTAACATTCAGCATTTTTCATGGAGAATTGCCCTGAAATTTAAAAAACTAAACTTTATTTAGTTATAATTTACATGAAAGAAACATTTCTAATGCTTATGATTCATTTCTGAAGCTCCAAGTTTCCCTTTAATACTGCTTCATTTCATTTTATAGAAACTTTTCTTAACATTTCTTATAGTGTAGGTCTGGTGCCAACAAATTTTCTTAGTTTATTTTTAATTTTAAAAATGTCTTTATCTCATCTTCACTCTGGAAAGATATTCTCATTAGACATAGAATTTTCCTTGCCAATATTTTTATTTCAACACTTTAAATCTACTTCACTGTTTTTTGGTCTCTTTGCTTTCTGATGAGCAGTCTAACATCAGTAAACATCGATCCTCTGTCTTTGATTTTTCATCTTATTTTTACTGCTTTCAAGATTTTCTGTTTTGTTTTTTTGGCCTTGAGTAGTTTGACTATGATGTGTCAAAGCCCAGTTTTCTTCGAATTTAGTCTAGTTGGCATTTTCTGAAGTTATTGATTTTGTTATTTTTTATGTTTTGCCAAATTTGGGGAAATTTTAGCCATTATTACTTTGAGCATTTTTTTTTTTCTGTCCCATTTTCTTTCTTCTGTCATTCTGGGATTCCAGTTACATGTAAAACTTTTTTTTTTTTTTTTCTCTTGAGACAGGGTCTCGCTCTGTCACCCAGGCTGGAGTGCAGTGGCATGATCTCGGCTCACTGCAACCTCTGCCACCTGAGTTCAAGCAATTCTCCTGCCTCAGCCTCCCAAGTAGCTGTGATTACAGGCACTCACCACCATGTCAAGCAATTTTTGTATTTTTAGTAGAAACAGAGTTTCACCATGTTGGCCAGGCTGGTCTCGAACTCTTGACCTCAAGTGATCTGCCCTCCTCAGCCTCCCAAAGTTCTAGGATTACAGGTGTGAGCTACTGCACCTGTCCCATGTAAAACTTTTTAAAATTTCATTTTTATTTTTAGACACACAATTATACACATTTATGGGGTAAATGATGATGTTTCAATACATACCATGTATAATGGTCAGATCAAGGTAATTAGCATATTCATCATCTCAAATATTTACCTTTTTTTGTGTTGTGAGCATTCAATTTTCTCTCTTCTAGATATTTGAAAATGTATATTATTGTTAACTATAATCATCCTACAGTGTGGTAAAACCCTAGAAGTTATCCTTCCTATCTAGCTGTAATTTTGTATCCTTCAACAAATCTCTCCTTATCTTTCCATTTCCTGTGCCCTTCCCAGCATCTAGTAGCCTCTATTCTCCTTTTTAATTTCCTAAGATCAAGGTTTTTTTTAGCTTTCACATATGAGTGACAAAATGCATTTATTGAAACTGTTGATATTGTCCACAGGTCCCTTAGGCTCTGTTCATTTATTTTTAATCCTTTTTTTAATCCTTCTTCAGATTGGACACTTTCTATGGTTTATTTTCAATTCTTTGATTTGTTATTTCATGTATTTTTCAGATTTAAAATGTCTGTTTTGAAATATATACTATGTCTATGATGAGATTGTCCATATTTTGTTATTTGTGAAATTATTTTTCTTTACATAATTGAGCATAATTATAACAACTGCTTTTTGTTTCATAATTTGAACATCTAGATCATCTTAAAGTTGGCCTCAGTTGGAATTGGCCACATTTTCCTAGATTTTCGTATATTAAGAAACACTTCAGCTCATATGAAGAAAATAGCCACATTTCAATTTTTTAGGAAATTATTTAATAGTTTATTTTAAAAAAATACTTGTTTATAAACAGCACTACCTACTGGAATTTATTTTGTCTACAAGGGGAACAGCATTAGGAAGAAATACACTTATCTTTGTAATTATTATTTTGGACTTAATATGTTCCTTATGCCATGAAAACCCATTATCCTACACACCACATAAAGTAAGAGATGCATATTATCATTTCAAAAGAGATTTTTACTTTACCAAAGATTTCATGGTAGAATTTTAAAATTATATGAAAGGACGTTCAGACATTTTTTTAAAATAGCAGAACCTTTCCTTCTAATTAAATCCCATCCTAGAACCCAGAGCTTGCACCCTCCTAGATACTTTAGCATAAGCAGCCCCTGATATACCTGAGTTTGGGTTCTCTGAGCCCTGCCGTTGGATTCTGAGACATTTTTTCACAATCCTTAGATCTACAAGCAGCACAATTTGAAATTGATGAATATAAGATGACTTTGTTCATAAAAATCCAATTAACAGCTTTCAGGACCATCTGTCATGTCAAGCAGTTAGGCTATCAGGAAGAAAAATACAACGAAAACAATAGCAATGAATTATAAAAGGGTTTCCTCTAATTTCATTTTTAACATCATCTTTACGGTACATGGGAGTCCACTTATGTTTTTTTGTCTTCTTTAAGCACTGTTTTATCAGAGAAAGGAGCCCTCATTATGGACGCATATGCATAGTAAATGTTCTTAGTTACATATTGCCTTATTTTAAAATAATGTCTTTTGAAATTCAGAGTGCAGTAGTTGTCATCTTGGAATCCTATTAATCCTTTTGGGTTATTTTCTGCAAATTGTCTTCCTGTTTTTATGGAGCAGTTTCTCAGTGTGAAGTGCAGTAGAGAGCTATTATAGATACCCTATTCGTTGACAGAGTTGGGAATGGAACTTAAATTTCTAAAATTTTATTTAATTGCCTCAATAGATTTCAACAATGAAGTCCTTAGTAACCATGATATCCCGCACAGAGAAAATGCTTGCCACACAGGGGTTTTAAAAATGTCTTTTATAGCTAGTTCTTATTCTGATTTTACTAGAACTGCATTTGTGATGTGCAAAGATATAAGCCATATGATAAAAACACAACCCGGGAAGAGAGAAAGGGCCCAGCTCCTCCTTTTTAAACGGTTCTCTCCATTGCCGAAGTGGCCTCCCGAGGCTGAGGGGCAGCCCCTGTGCCCTCTGTGAATTCTCAGTCTTTCTCTTTCTTGCCTGTGCTGTTATATCACAAGTGCCACAAGTCCTTTATTTTAAGAGAGATATATATGTTTTACTGAAATTCTTTCTACTGGCTTCATGTTATATAAAGGAATGAAAATAAATTATAATTAAGGATTCATGCTCTACATGTGCTTAACTTTGTTACTACCTGGAAACAAGCTTTGTCTTTGAAATACAGGTAATAATTTGACAATAATTATTTAATCTTATGCATTAAAATTCCAAATTTATAGTAATTTTTCTCATTTCTTTTTTACAGTCTATAACCATAACAATAACAAATTCAGACACAACAAATGACATAATCAATATGTCACTACTAAAGCTAGCAATAACTGTAGGTTATCTATGTTATTTTTGTTAAAAACCAACTTTGATTTTTGAATTTATATATATTCAACTATATATGTCTATATGTATATGACCACACATACACACATGTGTGTTTGTATAATGAACCTCCCATCATAAGACAGCTGATTATTATAGACATCAAAGTCATATTTTATACTCCCACATTTAGGAATGGAAGGCAACAAAGTTACAATATATTTTAAATTTGGCGTGAACTGAAAGGGAAAACATAATGAAATCAGGCTACAATCTTAGAACACCAATAACATATATATTTATACATATATGTTAGTGCTCTAAGATTGTAGCCTGATTTCAATATATAAATATATATTGAAATTTGATGTATATTTAAATATATAATGAAGTATATATTGAAATTTGATATATATATCTACAATTTTAGAGGACTAATATAATTATGCTAGTACTTTGAGTTCGCACCAAATTTAAAATGGAAATACAAGACATGTACTCATATATAAACTAATATTATATTATACCTTTGTTGTCTTCAATTCCTAAGGGTGGGAGTACAAAATACGACTTTGATATCTATAATAATCAGCTGTCTTATGATGGGTACACATATACAACAAAATTTTGTAAAATTCTTGATAAAAAGTTTCAAACTCCTCGACTGCACTGTTCTTTCCATATCTTCTTTCCTGGTTCCTCTCCTCTCACACTTATTACTCACTCTGATTATCATCCAAGGGCTCAATCTCACCATGATGAGTACTAAAGGATGTATTTTGTTGGAAGTTTGGCACAAAGAACAACTGGTTAGAAACCACATCCCCTGGATTCTGATCCTGAGAATTCGATATCTGATGCTTCTCCTGAATTTATAAAGGAAGAGTGGTGTGTGCACAAGTGCCCACAAATCCATGGCCTCCAGGTTTGCATGACTGTTTTGTTTTCAAGTGTCTGTTTACCAATCAAAAAGGGCCATGCACAGAGAAAATTGGGTAACATAAACTCATGTAGAGTCCTGAAGGAGAAACTGAATTCAGGAGATAAAGTCAACTTGGACAGCAAGTCTGTTGGCGTGGTGGCCTCTGTCTTTAAGGTAGGTAAAGTTTTTGCATTATTTATGCACAAGATATCTCTGAAGTTTTATGATTGGTTTCTCTCATCATGATTGCCTAAGAACAATAATAGGCATAGTCTTTTAAGAATCTGAAAAACTGAAAAACATTTGACAATGTCAAAATTTAAGAAAATTGATTTCCTCTGTTTTTCAAAACTTTATATGATAGATATGCTGTCCTTTCTCATCACACACCAACCTTTCCATCTTCACTCGTGATCACTCCATGCCAAATAATAACAATGATTAGTAACCCTAATACAATAAATGTTAAAATACACAATTATATATAGAGAATGTTTATAAAATTAAGCATCCTGCATTTGATGACTTCCTACTGCCTAAGACATCTCCACAGCATGCTTTGACCTTGACGTTGAAAGTGGTATAGCAATGCCTCTACTATGGTGCCTTCTTTCACCTTTACCACCCATAGCTCACTTTGGGAATATTTGTTATGCATTACCTACCACCCACAGTTATAGTTACGCAATCAGCAGCTCTCACCACGAGCCTCTTGTAAATCTGACTTTTAATGTGGGTGCAGCAGCCAGAATTAGTTTGGAATTCAGAAAATTCAGTTTCTACAAAAATAGATAAGTTTTGAATCGATACAGCAAAATCACAAGTGTCTAGGTACATTTCTACAAGGGAAAATAATAAGGAATTTAATCAGTCCATTTCAGTACATGTTAACTGCTCTGAAAAAAATTATGATGATGTGGTAATGAGTAAACAGGTTTTTAAAATTGTCTTAGAATCTCAGTTACTTTTGGTCATTTCTTATCCCCATTTATGTTCAGCCGTGTGATAAATAGCAACATTTCTGTAATGATGTATAGTGGACTGCTACTATGCTAGGACCATAGTGATATACACTAGTATGCAAATCACTAGTTGGGTGCTGTCCTCCCTGAGGTACACACATGAAATTGATTTAATATTTCACAAAGACTTAGAGTTATTATCTGCAGATTTTGCAATCTTAGTCTTGATACTATGTCAAATAACTGGAGAGTTGGTTTAAACCAGAAATGATTACATGATTTGGACTACATTGGGCCTGCCACTGTGCTGTCTATAGACAGAGGTCAAACAGCAAACACCCTTGGCATAGTCTGCTTGGCTCCTGTTCTAGCTTCACCACTCATCTCAATCAATGGACTCTGCAGCACAGAGTCCAGGAATCCAGAGAAGAGACACATGCTCTGAATGCATGTAAGTGTAGTACACATCAGAAAAAGTTGTTCCTGAACTCAGCCTCCTAGAGTCAGCCAGAGCTGGGGTGTTTCCTTCCTCCTAACATATTGGGACCCTTCCATGGGTCCCATAACTACCAGATATGGGTGTAAAACATAATCACAGTACATAGTGATGGTGTAGGAAGACTGAGACTTCACATTTTTCACTCTTCTCTCCTCAGTCCTCCAAAGCATGCCTAGCACAAACCACAGTTCAATAAATGTTAGACTGAAGGAACAATTACTGGATTTTAATCATGATAGCTGCCTAAAGGTATTTCCTGAACTAGTCACTATTAAGAGGAGTATTGGGCTGTTTAGTGAAACCAGTGGAAACAGGGTGTGCCTTTGAAGCTAGCAAAGTAGTAAGATAACTTCCCCTTTCCCTCATTGTTTCACACACACACACACACACACACACACACACACACACACGCACATGAATGAAAACTTCACAAATTTTAATTGGCTCAATTGTATAGTATTAAGACTTGTTCATCAGTCCAATAATGTGAGAAATTTTCATGCACCACTTAGGAAGCTTACATTGGCATGCCTCTAGCACTAATACTCAGAGGACTGAAGTTAAGATATATCTAAATTTTGATTAAGCCTTTCTGTGGAGGGTGTTTCTGTTCTAGCCCAGAGGTTTAAGGAGTAACATGTAGTTACTCATGGGAGATTTCTGTATATATCCAGCAACTTTCTACTTATAAGAAGTGATGTATTATACAGTTAAAGAGAGAATGAAGCTATTGAGAGAGCTTTCTCCCCAGGAACACAGATAGCCCAAATCAGAAGGTCCAGTCCTCAGCATGTGTGCATGAGCACATGGGTGTGTGACTTTAGTTCATTTGGTTCTGAAATTTTCTTGCTAGAAATTAAAAATACTGTGTCTAAATAAACAACATTTTTATGTTGATTTCTTTTTAAGAAAATGATAGGATTTAGGGTGCTTTATCACCAGATCCTGTCAGTTTGTACAAGTTTGCTAAAATATACATAAAGAAGTTTCAGACCATAGGAGAAGACTTTTATCTTCTTTCCCACCGCTGCCCACACTCTGCTTGTTTGTATGCTGCTGGTTTTCGTTGGAGAAAATCCAAGCACTTGCTTCTGGGGTGTGCAAGTCAGTGGAGAGTCAGAGCTATGAAGTTGGGTAGCTAGGAAGGAAGTGAGGACTAAGCTGAATTTTTCAATGAAATGTTTTCTTTGTAATTTCTCTGACATACATTTGCCATAAAAAATAATTCTCTAATCTATGTAAGGATTTTCTTCGAAACATCCAAGAAAGTATATTTTCATCCCAACTCTTTGATAAGTGGCATGGTGTTATTGATCAGGAGAACAAGGAAGAGATAATAACTGCCATCTAGAGGTAAGGAAGCAATAATTACTGTATTCTAGGCACATTTCAAAAAACCAGCTAACATATTCTTTAAAAAAATATTGGTTTATTGTATTTTTCAGTTTTATGCACTAAAAAAATGACCAGTGCCAAAGTGGTTTATGGGGTCATACACATAGAGTCCAGTTTAAAAATAAATGAATACCTTAGTACTGTCATTGAATTCTTGTTTTTCTCCTAATATTATTAATATAGAATGTTTGACCATTGCATATTCTGAATACATAACATTGATAGGAGATGACATTCTTTGGCCCAAGAAAAGTAACAGAGGACCAATCTACCAGTGGTATAATCTTAACTTTGTCAAATAGTCAAATAACCAGAGAAATCAATATCTGCTTCAGGAACTGAATTCAATAAAATATTTTTGTATGCATTCCTGCATGGAATGAGTCTTAGATAACAGATAAGCTTTGGGTACTTATCGTGTTTTTGGGCAGGAGACAGCATTCCTGTATTGCTACTTTAGAAGTGAAGGGAGCCCTTGAAAATGAATTGTTGTTTCACATTATCAGTAAGTTTTTGTTGAACATACTATGAAATGTTACAGGGGTTTTAAATATGCTATTGGATTTTAGTAATGTTTTCCCAAGTTAAAACACACTGTAGTGGTTACAGGGAAATATTTTCTGATATATTTCCTAAGACACATTTTAGTATGAAGACATATTTGAACATATTTCTCTATTCTTTTGTATTTTCACTGAGTCGTGTAAATGCTCTATGAAAAAAAGTACTTGTTTTATTTCTCTGTATTTACAACTTCCTGAGTAAAATTCCTGGCTTTAAGAGTGTGTATTTTTGTGTTTAGGCTTTTAGACCAGCTGCCAAAAGTCAATGTTGTTCTCTTGTGATACCTTTTGGGAGTGTTACATAACATTGAGCAGCATTCCTCAGCCAATCAGATGACAGCTTATAATTTATCCTTAGGTATAGCCCCAAGCATTCTTTGCTTGCCAACTCCCTGCAGCTCAGAAGTGGTAAATGAGTTCACCACAAAGGTAATGAGGTCTTTCATTGTTATTCCCTGGGGAGCAGAGTTCCCACTTTGAACCTGAAATTTAGGATATTAACTCTGAGGAACCACTTTTTTTAAGATGCACACTTTAATTACACCTCTGAAGTGGCAGTTTCCTTAATACTATTCTAGGGATGGTAGAAGGTAGAAGGTATATGAGAAGGTAGGTTGTTAAATGGGAAATTGAGAGCAGCAAGTCACTTCCCCTTTCCCATCTAGGAGATAAAACAGTAGATTGACTATACCACAGAGAGATAAGAAAGTGGTGTGACATGATAGAAAAAAAAAAATCTGTTCCTTGGAGTTCGACAAGCCAAAATTCAACTCTCAGTCTCATCACTGAGGGATGTGTAACCTGGGGCAAAGATTCCAAGCCACAGTTTCCTCATCTCAACAATGGCAGTGGTGATAACGCCCAGTTCCTCTGGTCATTACTGACACCTTATTGGTGGTTTGAATAATATCAACACTCATTTCTCCACACATATTGCCTTTCTGTCAATCGGGGCTCACAGTTGGCATTCAGGGAACTACTTGGCTACTATTTTGTCTCTGCTGCTGGAATGAGGAAACTAGTAAAACATTCTAGAATATCCTGATGGAGCTACAATATACCTAATAATAAGACCCCAGCTCTCTGCCAAGATCACCCAGAGAGCAATCCTGAGACCAGGCAACCCATGGAGAGGGACTGCAGTTAGATGAGCAGACATTTTCTCTCCAGCTGCCTCCTTCCTTCACGAAAGACCCTCAGAGAATATCTGCTTTCCAAGTTTAAGATACTTAACAAGTGAATTTCACAAGTTTTTATCCATTGGGTGCTTTATACCTTTAATTAGAGAATGTATATCATTACCCCAAACATCATATATGAGTTGCTTGAAAATTATCCTATTTTTAGGGATGTGACAATTGATATAAAATGTTAGCTATTAAGCTAAGCTATAAATTATAACTTTAGCCCACTGATTACAAGTATTTTAAGATACGTGCCCTAAATGCTGTTGAAAAGATTATAGTTGTTTATTAGAGAAAACTGGTTCATATCTTCCTACATCTACTCTGATTTTTTTCTTAAAATTCTGAATTTCATGTTTTTTCCCACTCCAAGATTCATAGTTGAAATATGATTTATAACTATGCCAAATAAAACAGCACCTTATTTTTCCCTTTTGTGTTACAGGTTTCTATTGTACAATTTCTCTTTGAAAACTGCCTCAGCATATTTGGAGAAGACATCACTTCCCTCTTGGAGAAGAGCTCAATGACTTGTGAAAACAGTGATGCTTCAGGTACCTTGAAAAATTCAGCTGGTTTTGATGAGAAACAGTGAGTGGGGCTCCCAGGAGTCATGACAGATGCTTAGACAGCGGCTGTCCTGGAGTCCAG
This sequence comes from Macaca mulatta, assembly GCF_049350105.2. NCBI lineage: Eukaryota > Metazoa > Chordata > Mammalia > Primates > Cercopithecidae > Macaca > Macaca mulatta. Next base: position 128,864,657 of record NC_133410.1, on the reverse strand, counting down.
GGCAAGCCCCAGGCACAATGATGCAGGACCCAGGACTCCATCTGCTCATTCTTCATAATATTGGCTCACAGGTCATCTGCTGAGAAGGTCATCTGCTCCTCCTTCACTGTGCTCACTGAATGAGGACATTCCAAGATCCCAGCTCATCCCATTTGAGCTTTCATTTTCCTAATCCCATGCATCTGTGTTCAGGAAAATCTTCCCACATGATATTCTATCTTCCCACATGATCTTCTATCTTCCCATTTCTTCCATGCTGTATTACATTTTTATTATTAATAATAAATGCACATATTGTGTACATGTGTATTAGTCTGTTTTGTGTTGCTATAAAACAATACCTGAGGTGTCGTCATTTATAAATAAAAGAAGTTTATTTGGCTTGAGGTTGTGCAGATTTTACAAGAAGCATGGCACCAGCGTTTGCTTCTGGTGAGGGACTCCGGAAGCTCTTACACATGGCAGAAAGTGAAGGGGGAGCAGGCAGGTCACATGGTGAGACAGCAAGCAAGAGAGATGGGAGGAAATACCAGCCATTTTAAGCCATCAGTTTTCCTGTGAACTAATAGAGCAAGCCCTCGCTCATTACCTTGGGGAGGGCACCAAGCCATTCATGAGGGATCCACCCACATGACCCAAAAACCTCCCACTTGGCCACACCTACAACATTTCAGATCGTGTATCAAAAAGAGATTTGGAGTGAACAAATATTCAAACTATCTCATTTTGTGATGATTTGATACATTCCTAAAATATAATCAAGGTAGTTGGAATATCCATCATCACTGGGGCTCGCAACTGATATTCAGCATGCTACACCCTGATATTTCTCTCTTCAGGGATATTTTTCTCTTTCATATTGGAAAAGAGATTTTTTGTAATTTGACTGTTGAATGTCTTACTTTTTCCCAGTCATTGCTATTAGTCATCTCGTTCTCAAGCTCAGTTGTTTTTTTCTTTCAGCACTTCGCAAATGTCTTCTCACTCCCTCCTGGACTGTATGGATTCCATTGTCACTCTGTTGCCTGATAAATTGGAGCTCTTTTCTATGTTATTTGCTTCTTTTCTCTTGCTGCTTTTAACATCCTCTTTCATCCTTGACTTTTGAGAGTTTAATTATTGTGTGTCTTGGGGTTGTCTTGTTTGGGTCAAATCTGTTTGGTGTTCTCTCACTTTTCTGTACCTGAATACTCAGATCTTTCTCAAGTTTGGTAAATTTTTTGTTATTTCTTTGATTAAGCTTTTCTACACCTTACTCTTCTTTCACTCTTTCTTGGGCAGCAATATTTCTCAGATTTGGTCTTTTGAGGTAATTTTATCTTGTAGGCAATTTTCATTCCTTTGTATTTGTATTCTGTGGTGGTGTTGTTTTTTTTCTCCTCTGACTGCATAATTTCAAATCATCTGTCTTTGAGCCCACTGATTCTTTTCTTCTCTTGATTTCCACTGTTGAAAGCCTGTGGTGAATTTTTCAGTTCAGCAAATATAAATGTATTTCTCTGTTTCAGGATTTCTCTTTGATTTTTTAAATCATTTCAATATTTTCGTTAAATTTATTGATAAATTTTCAGTTGCATTTTTGTGTTATCTTAGAGATTACTGAGTTTGCTTAAAATTGCTCTTTTGCAACTTTAAAAGCTCACATATCACCATCACATTAGGGTCAGTCACTGGTTCCTTGCTTTGTTCATTTGGGGAGGTCATGATTCCCTGTTTGCTGCTGTTTCTTGTGGATGTGTGTTTGTGCCTTTGCATTGATGGATTGGTTATGTATTCTAGTCTTCTCTGTCTTGCTTGTTTTGGATTATATTCAGTATGCTTGCTTAGAGATTCTTTGTAATTTGACTGTTGAATTTCTCACTTTTCCCCCACAAGATTGTTTCTTTTTTTGCACTAGAAGGCACATTAAGCCCAGGTTTGTCTTGGCTCTAGCAAGCAATCAGAGCACTACCTATCCTGAACATGGAAAGTCCTAAAGGGAATAGTAAGGCAGTGTGGACAGGCTGGCTAAGGATTCGTACGCAGGGCTCCTGTGCAACATACATCTTACAATGTGGTGCTGCTGAACCGTGACTCCGATTTAACATCTGCTTTGGTGGAGTCACAAAGCAGAGTTTCTAGGGCTGGGGATAGTAGTCCCACCTCCTCCCTTTGTCTTCAACTGTCCTCAGGGATATTTCTTTCCTCCGGCACCCCTGATGCTTCTTGTGGGGTGAGACAGAGACAGGCCTCCTGCTAGGGAACCCAAGATGGTGAGGAAACTGGTGTTCACCTCAATCTCATGTTTTTCATTACAGAAACCATGATTCAGGGGAAATTTTCTGCATTTTGGTGCCAGATAGATAAGGAGTTGGGGAGGGTCATCACAAACATGAAAATCCAATATTCTTACCATTTGCTCAGATGTTTTTCACTTCTTTGTGCCTCTGAGAACTGATGCATTCTCATATTTGGGTTCTGAGAGTGAAACCAGCTCGAATCTATGATGGTATTTTTAAACCAGGAGTCTCTTGTGCTACATTTTATTGTATTGTATTGTGTATATATTTACTGATGCAATAAAAATTGTTCTGTAACTTGATGGCATAGGCAACCATTTTATCTGTTCATAACTCACATTAGCATTTTGGTGGAGGCTCAACTGGGCAGTTCTTCTAGTCTTACCTGGGTCCTCATGCATCTTCAGTCAGCTCACAGCTCCACTGAGGCTAACTTACGTGTCTATTGGTTAGTATTTGCTCTCATTTGGTCCTCATGTCTTTAATAAGCCATCTCAGCCTTATTTGTGTGGAGGAGGAAGTGTACACAGCAGCAAGAAAGGGTAAATGCTGTCCAAGCTTCTGCTTGCCTCACATTTGCTAATGTCACGTTAGTCAATGTCCACAGTCACATGATCAAGCTTAGAGTCAATGTAGGAGGAGACAGCACAAGAGATGTAAAGACAAAATACAAAGCTTCAAAACAAAGTGTCATTCATTGCTATTGGGAGCTGCTGGTGTAATCTGCCACATATAATAATCACAACTCAAGGCAGCATCACTACTACACACATCCTTTTACTGATCAGTTTATAACCCTCCATTCTTTAGCATTTCCTAAAGAGCATCCCTGAGTGGAAGAAAATATCTTTAAAATAATAACAAACTTTTTTCTCAGGTATTTCTTGCCCCCACCCATCTTCCTTTATGGTAATTGGGCCCTTAGCTAGGTGAAGAGAAGTTATAGCAGAAATATGAGAAGAAAAGAGCTCTTGTGGCTTGTGAGTTTGAAAAATGCAGTCTCCTAAGAAAACAAAATCTATTTGTGGCATAAAGATTTAGGTAAAATCTCATGGGAAAAGCCGAAAACCATTAGGTTTATGAGACATGTGTCCACTTCCTCAACAGGCTTCTAAACAAAGCAAGAAGCCTTCATAGAATAAATAGCTAAATGATACATCTAAGAAAGATGGAGCTATGCACATTCATACAGTTTCTTGTACCCCATCATAGAACAAATCGGAACAATTATTCCGTCAGCCTAAGAATAGTATGGAAGTAAAGAGAGCCAGTGGATTTGAATGAGATATGTCTCAGCAACAGTTGTACAGACCAATTGTTTGGGACCAGGTAGTAGTTAGAACATCTCACAGATGCCAACTTGTGTAGATGACAGAGAGGACCAGAGAAGTGCCACTCCACTATTCTACAACTCTCTAATTCCTTGGCACAATTAGACTCCAGAACACACACTCATGGGGAAAAAGAAGAAATCTTGAGGTTCTACAATATGAGAATAGAGGATCACAGTAGAAATTAAATGAGCTACTTAAAATGTGGAACAGTACATTTCTTACATATCTCAGTTTATAGACTTAGATTGGTACCACCACATATGGGATCCTTGATCCATGCATGGTTTTCCTAGAAAGGGTTCCCTGGTCACATTTGCAAAATCCTATATTTTTGTTTAGGAGAGTCAAAATGTCTATTAACATCTTAAAGTCGTAGAGAAAACTTGCAGTATTTTCTATTTTCCACATGTATTTGATCTTGCAGACACTTTTGTAGTAACCCCATTAATTACTATTCCTAGAACATAGATAAATAAATATTGCTCTAAATTTGTTTCTTAAATCACAGATTTTACCATTTCATTTACCAACTCAAAACCTCTAATGGATCTCTGCTTTTTTTCCCCAGTAAAATGTCCTTTTTACGATCCTCCACAATGCAACCTGCTCTTTTAATCTAATTTTAACTTTGCTATTTCCCAGTGTAGATCCTTTGCTTTCGTAAAGGTCAGATACTTTACTCTTCCCTAAACAAGACTTACTCTATTTTCTAACTATAATCCTCTAGTCCCCTTGGTCTCTATATATCCATGCACAGGGTAAGCTATTTGGGCTCTTCTCTTCACTATGTTTTCCCTGAGCATTCTAGCTTGAATTAATTGTTCCCATAGTACACACAAGCATCCTAACCAAGTAGGCAATGGTTTACATGCTGCTTTGTACCACTAGGAATATATTAGTATGTTTATACATTGTCCAGCAAAATAAAGTTGTTGTGGTAAATGACTATATCTTGTATTAGTTTTATGTTATTTTTATTTTTTGTTCTAAGAATGTTACTTAAAATATATTAGTTTTAAAGGCTTGCTCAGTGTCTGCTAAAATATATTAACAAATATGTGCACATTTCTAAGAATGTAGAGATTTCACAGGATTAGTAATGTCTGTATACTTTAAAACTGAAGAGGTAGAACATATATAAAATTTCAATGAGTGGTAATACATTCATTTGACTAATTTAATATGCTTTAAAAATGACTTAACCTTTATTTATTCACAGGGACATACTGAAATATAATATATGTATTCAGCTTGCAAAAAAAATGGAAATATTGATGTGGTATATTTGGGGAGACTTACGTTTTTGTGAAAATTCTTTTAAATATCTTTGCATTTGTGTGAAAATAATTTTAGACTATTTTATCCACAATTGCAGAATACAACAGGCAAAAAATATGCTTTGCAATGCGTCTGTGAGTTTTTGAGCTGGGAAGGTATACAGAATTCTCTGAAATGTGAAAAGGAGATAGAAAAAAAGGAAGTAAAGAAAAGCTGAGATTCCATCAATTTGTCAGTTGCAACTCATCGAGGAGAGTCTTGCCATATGGAAATACTGCAGTTAGCAAATGATAGTTTTCCCCTCAGGGTGTTCAAGCACAGTGTCTCCTCGAGAAAGGTAATTTAGTTGTTAATTTTAAAGAAATATCCTAGGGACTGATAAACTGTAAAAGGACCAGACAGTGTAATCTAGAGTGAGTCAAAGGCAATTAGACTGGCTGATATTGGCCTTTACAACAGCTGGGAGTAAGATTGTGTAATCATTAATCAGTCTGTATATACTGTTGTAATTAAGATTAAAGGCTTCCAAAAACAGAGAAAAGGTACATAAAATGGATATCTTATTTTATTCCAGAGAGAAAACACTCATAGGCTACCTGTGTCAGAAAATGAATTTTCATCAATGGTGGGGATTAATTACTATGATATATTTATTGAGTGGAATTTATATGCACACACACTCAGTTACATAAAAGCAGCATGTAAGACTTTGGGGGATGGAGTATGCAATAACAAAAAGCCACCTTTTGTTCAGAAAGCACTGGGCATTGACATTCGCTGAGCACTGCCTTTCTACACTTCTTTCCACGTTAGCCAAATGAACCAGTACTCTCAAGATCTGTAGTGGATGGTGATTCCATTTTCCATTTCTGTTTCATACTTTACTTGTCCATAATGTTATTGGTACTAGGAAAACACTGATTTCATTTTGGCCTTGGGCCTCAATGCCAGCATTAATTTGTTGGCTTTTAACCCTTTCAAAGAAGAAAATAGCTTCTTGGACAAGTGAAAGAAAATGCTGGAATATAAAACTGTCAAAAGAGAACTATAATTTCCTAAAACAGAAAAAGAGAAACTATATTGTGAGTTATTTTCACAAATGTTAAGTTACAAATCCAGTTGGGAGGTGATTATCAGCATCTTAACAAACATCACCCTATTAGTTCTGCAGCAAAGAGCAAAGCTCCATGGGAGTTCTGAAATAATTTGGATGGTCCACAGTGGGATTTGGGGATCTAGAAAGGACCAAAAAATGAGGAAAAGTATAGAAAATGAAGTTGTGTGGTCTAAATTACAAATGTACTCTATTTTCAATCTTTTTTCAGAAGACTAACAATAGCTGAGAACGTAAGGGAAGGATCTCCAAAAATTTTTGATTAAAAAGCATGAGGTTAAATCTCGGCCCTCTTGATCTTAGTGTCCAATATCACACAACATAAAAGCACCAGTAGTGAAACGTTTGGTTTTTGCCCAGTATTTAATTAAATAATACCTAATATAAATGTACAATACTCCTTATTTTATATGTCATTTGTAGATACTACGGCTTCTCTGTGAATAAGACTACTTAGTACTTACTCTTTCAACTATTAGCAAGTTTCGTCCAATTCCTTACCTTTCCCAAAACGCTTGTATAATTGGATGCCTAAAATTAATCAACATGCTATATTTTCTGCTTTGTGATATCAAGATTAGGCCAAGATTAAACCGTGCTTTTTGGCACTCCTAATTTGAAAAATAATTACATATTAAATAATCTAGATAATTGCTCAATTTAAACATTTTATATTATACTGTGCCCAGAAAGGATAAACTAAAAACTTTCTAAAAAAGGTAAATCACCACTTTTCTATGCTATTACTGAGTATTTTGTTTCAGATACCATTCAAAATAAAATATTTTGTTTCCTCAAAATACAGAAAGAACTAGCTGAAAAAGAAAAAACAACAACAACAATATTGATCTCAGTATAATGGCTACTTCTGTTGGGGGAAAATGCAATATGACAGAAAAGAGACAGAAAAAAAAACTTCAAGCATATATGTATTATTTTCTTACTTTAAAAAATATTTTAAAATTCTAGCATTATGCCACATGGTTTAATTACTAATAAAAAGTTATAGGTAATTTTATTACATGAATATCTACAGCATACATATGTATGCATATATATGTATGTATGCACATATATATACATATATAAAACATTTTTCAGTTAGTAACTAAACAAGCAAACTATAGAAATTTTAATCACAACTTTATTTCTTTTCTTAATACATGTTTTTGTGATTTCTCTATATTGCCACATGTGGATATGAGTCACTCAGTCTAGTTGATGTATAACAGTATTCCGTTATATGAATAATGCATTAATCTTTGCATGTATATATATATTTTAATAAAACTTCTTAGAGACTTTCCTAAATTAGTAGCTTTCAAAGGAACAGTTTTAAAAATAATTTTCATGAATGATATTCTCGGTTATTAAGTTGTGTTTTGTTTTTATAATTATCTTCAACTTTCTTACTGTTCTTTTCAATGCATCTAGCTTCTTGCATTAAATGCTTAACTATTTTATTTGTAATAAAGATACTGAAACTCTTAATAACATCCAGATATTGTTTTAGGTGCATCTCACAAATTTTGATTTGCTTTTTATATTTTTAGTATTTTAGTATTTTTCAGTCATTCAATCATTGTATTTTCTAGTTTTCTTGATTTCTAGATTTATTTTTTAAAGCCATTTATTGTTTGGGCTTTGTTTTCTTAGATTTTCTAAACAGTGACCCTTTTATTACTATTTGTAATAGTTAATTTCTAATGTAATTGCCTAGTGGTCAGATAATATGCTTTAAATAATTATGATTGTGACCTAGTATACAGTTAATTTTTTAGGGTATATGTGATAATTTGATACATTCACATATTTGTAAAGATCAAATCAGTGTACTTGGGATATCTATCATGTTAAATGTTTTTCTTTTTTTATGCTAGAAATATTCAAATTATTCTTTTCTACATATTTTGAAATGTACAATAATATTGTCAACTGTAGTCACCCTACTGGTCTATCTAACACTAGCTCTTATTTCTTCTATCAAACCATATATTTGTACCCATTAATCAACTCCTCATCATCCCACCTATTACTCTGCTTTGTCAGCTTCTGGTAACAATCTACTCCCTATCTTAGGAAGATTCACTTTTTTGGCTCCCATGTATGAGTGAGAACATATGATTTTTGTCTTTCTGTGCTTTGCTTATTTCAGTAAACCTAATGATCTCCAGTTTTATTCATGTTGCTGCAAATGACAGAATTTCATTATTTTATGGTTGAATCATATTTTTTTGTGATAGCCAACATTTTCTTTATCCATTCATTCCTTGATGGACATTTATGTTGTTTCCATATTTTGGCTGTTTTGAATAGTACTGCAGTCAACACGGGAGTGTAGATATCTCATTGATATATTGATTTCTTTTCTTTTAGATATATATTCCACAGTGAAATTGGCAGGCCATATAGTAGCTCTATTTTTAGTTTTCTGAGGGACCTCCATACTGTTCGCCAGAGTGGCTGCAATAATTCATGTTCCCACCCACAATGGACAAGAATTCCCCTTTCTCCACATCCTCCCCAGAATCTGTTATTTTTGATCTTTTTAATAAAGGTCATTCTAATCAGGGTAAAAGGATATCTCATTATGTTTTTTATTTGCATTACTCTGATGATTAGTGATGTTGGGCATTATGTCATATGCCTGTTGGCCATTGTATGTCTTTGTAAAAATGCATATTCAGATCTTTTGCCAAATTTTAAATCAGATTATTTGTTTTTGCTATGGAGTTGTTTGAACTCTGAATTTTTTCTGGTTTTTAATACCCTGTCAGATGGGTAGTTTGCATATATTTTCTGTCATTCTGTAGACTGCCTTTTATTTGTTGATTCCTTTACTGTGCCAAATTAGCTTGATATAATCCCATTTGTGTATTTTTACTTTGGTTTCCTGTGCTTTAGAGGTGTTAGAAAAAAAAAAATCTTTGTGCAGAGCAATGTCCTGGAGTGTTTCCTCAAAGATTCTTCTAGTAGTTTCAGAGTTTCAGGTCTTAGATTTAAGTCTGTAATCCATTTTGATTTGATTTTTGTGTATGGTGAGAGAAAAAGGTCTAGTTTCACTCTTCTACATACAGTTACCCACTTTTCCTAGTACCATTTCTTGAAGAGACAGTCCTTTCCCTATTGTATTCTTTTTGGTGACTTTGTCAAAGATGAGTTGACTGAAAATGTGTGGATTTATATCTGTGTCCTCTATTCTCTCCTATTCATCTGTGTGTGTGTTTTCATGCCAGTGCCATGCTAATTTCGTTACTGCAGCTTTGTAGTACATTTTCAAGTCAGGTAAAGTGATGCCTCCAGCTGTGTTGTTTTTACTCAGGCTGACATTAACTATTCAGGCTCTTTTAAATCTTAGGATAATTTCTTTTTCTATTTCTGCGAAAAAAGTAATTGGTATTTTGAATAGAGATTGCATTTCTGTAAATTTTGGGGGTACTATTGTCATTTTAACACTATTCATGGTTTTAATACATGAGCATGGAATATCTTTCCACTTTTTTGTATGTCTTCTTCCATTTCTTTCATGAGTGTTTTAAAATTTTCATTGTATAGATCTCTTACATATCGGGTTAAATTGAATCCTAGGTATTTTATATTCTTTGCAGGTATTATCAACACGATTGCTTTCTTCATTTCCTTTTCACATTATTCACTATTGGTGTATATATAAATGCTACTGATTTTTATATGTTGATTTTGTAGCCTGCAACTTTATTAAATTCATTTGTCAGTTCTAACAGTTTTTTTTGTGTAGTCTTCAGAATTTTTTTACATTTGTTTCACTTTAAGTTCTGGGATACATGTGCAGAACATGCAGGTTTGTTACATGAGTATACACGTGCATGGTGGTTTGCTGCACCAACCAATCCATCATCTAGGTTTTAAACCCTGCATGCATTAGGTATTTGTCCTAATGTTCTCCGACCCCTTCCCCCTGGCCCCTCTTGTCCATGTGTTTAGGACTTTTTAAGTATAAAATCATGTTATCTGTATACAAGGCTAATTTGATTTTTTCCTTCCCAATTTTGATGTCCTTTATTTCTTTCTCTTGTCTAATTGCTCTAGTCAGGACTTCCAGTCCAGTGTTGAATGAACATGGTGAGAGTGGGCACCTGGGTCTTGTTCCAGTCTTAGAGCAAAGGCTTTCAATTTTTTTTCTATTCACTATGATGTTAGCTGTGGTTCTGCCAAAACTGTCCTTATTATTTTGAGATATGTTCCTTCTATACTCAGTTTGATGAGAATTTTTTCATAAAGGGATGTTGAATTTTATCAAATGCTTTTTCAGCATCTATTGAAATAATCATATGGTATTGTTCTTGATTCTATGAATGTGGAGTATTACATTTACTGATTTAGGAATGTAGAGCAATCCTGACATTCCTGGAATGAATTCCACTCGATCATAGTGAATTATAATTTTTAATGTGCTGCTGAATTACATTTGCTAGCATTTTTCAAGAACATTTACATCAATATTCATCAGTGATATTTACCCATGTTTTTGTTTTATTCATGTCTGGTTTTGGTATCATGGTAATGCTTTGCCTCATAGATTGAATTTGGAGTCATTCCCTTTCCTTCAGTTTTTTTTTTTTTTTTTTTTTTTTTTTTGAAGACTTTAAGTAGAATTGGTATTAGCTGTTCTTTAAGTGTTTAGTAGAATTCAGCAGTAATGCCATCAGGTCCTGGATTTTCCTTTTAATAGAAGACTTTTTATTATGGTTATTATCTCGATACTCATCCTTGGTTTGTTGAAGTTTTCTATTTCTTCACATTTCAACCATGGAAGGTTAATGAGTTCAGGACTGTATCTATTTCCTCTAGGTTTTCCAGTTTGTTGTGATATATTGTGCATAATAGTTTCTAATTATTTTTCTATTTTTATGGTCTCAGTTGTCTCCTTTTTGGATCCTGATTTTATTTGGACCATCTCTTTTTTATTCTTAGTCTGGCTAAAGCTTTGTTAATTTGTTTATCTTCTTAATGAACAACTTTTCATTTTATCAATCTTCCGTATTTTTTATCAATTTTATTTATTTCTCCTTTGGCCTTTATTATTATTATGATTTTGCATTAATTTGGGGTTTGGTTTGTTCTACTTCCTTGAAGTACATTGTCTGACTATTTATTTGAAGTATTTCTACTTTTTTATTTTGGTGTTTATTGCCATAAATTTCTTTCTTAGTACTGCTTTTACATTATCTCATAAATTTTGGTATGTTTTATTCCCATTTTCATTTGTTTCACGAAATTGTTAAACTTCCTTCTCAATTTATTTATTAACTTATTGGTCATTCAGAAGCATGTTGTCTAATTTCCTTGTGTTTGTAGTTTCCAAAGTTCTTCTTTTTATTGATTTATATTTTTATCCCATTGTAGTCAAGAATAAACAATATAATTTCTACTTTTAAAAAATTATTCAAATTTGTTTTGTGGCCTCAGATACGGTCTGTTCTGGAGACTGTTCCACGTGTTGATGAAAAGAATGTGTATTTTGCAGCAGTTGGGTGGATTAATCTGTAAATGTCAGTTAGGCCTATTTGGTCTAGTGTGTAGTTTAATTCTGATGTTGCTTTGTTGATTTTCCGTCTATGATCTGTCCATTACTGAGGTTGTGGTGTTAACGTCATCAACAATTACTATATCACAGTCTACTCTCACTTTAGGTCTATTTGTATATTTGGGAGCTCTAATGTTGGGTGTTTAACATGATTTAAAATGTTAGATTTTTAAAATTGTTATATCTTCTTGTAAAAGTAACCCCTTCATCATATAAATGGATTGAATATGATGAGCTATATTGAACTATAAATAGAGTGACCTTTATCTCATTTTTAGAACCTTAAACTGTAATCTGCTTTACTAAGTACACCTATTCCTGTTCTGCTTTTGTTTCTTACTGCCTCCTTTGTGATTGATTTTCTTTGGTAGTATGTTTCCCTCTTTTTTTTTTTTTTTTTTTTGAGATGGAGTCTCACTCTGTTGCCCAGGCTAGGGTGTAGTGACATGATCTCAGCTCACCACAACTCTGCCTCCCTGGTTCAAGCAATTCACCTGCCTCAGCCTCCCTAAGCACCTGCGACTACAGGCATGCACCACCACACCTGGCTAATTTTTTGTATTTTTAATAGGGACAGGGTTTCACCATGTTGGCCAGGCTGGTCTCGAACTTCTGACCTCAGGTGATCTGTCCTCCTTGGCCTCCCAAAGTGCTGTGATTACAGGCATGAGTCACTGCACCTGACTTCATTTTTTTACTTATTATTGTTAGTTTATCTATTATAGGTTTTTTGCATTGCGGTTACCATAAGGCTTATAGAAACATCTGATAGCAAGTTATCTTAAAGAGATGACTACGTCTTAGATCACAAAAAAATAGAACCAACAAAGGAAAAACTAAAAAAAAAAATTAATAACTTTAATGTCATTCCCCTCACACACACATTTGACATTTAGTTGTCTCAATTGACGTATTTTTATATTACCAATTTCCCTTTTACTTTATATTTGGTTTTTGGTTCTCTGTCTAGGAGTGTGAAGCCAGTTTGCTTCTATTCCCCCATTTTGGAACCCAAAGTCCTATGGTTAATTTTATAAATATTTGAAAATGTTGCATTCGTGATTTAGAATACGTATTCTTCTTAGGTTCTCTGTTGATTGCAGGAAAATATCTTTGTTACAGACAGTTAGATAGGCATGAGGAGGGCAGGAGAGGGCTCTCCCCCACCATCCCCCACCTCCCACTAGGAATATCAGGTGAGGGTTCAACAATGATCACACTGCCCCTCTAATAATGATAATCTGACAGGCACCAGGGCCTCAGGGAGGGATCATCTCCCGATGATCCACAGCTACTAACATTAAAGTGTTAATTGAATACAGTTACCAGGAAAAAGAAACTTCCTGGGCATGCGCACTGAGAGACAAAATGGTGAAGTATGATGTTCTGCGTGCATACCACTGGAAAAGGGAAGAAAGCCTCATATGGGCATGCGTACAATGGCCTAAACACACTATATGTTCAGTTCCCAAGGGTAAGGAGGTAACTGAGCATGCGGGAAGCCCATCCTAAGGGAAGAATCATGGGAAAGAGGCAAGCCTATAAACTCCTAGGATCAAATTCAAACCTGCCTTTTTCTCTTGTTGACCTTCTGGTGCCCACTTGGGTCTCTTCCAAACAAATTTTCCCTTCTTTCTTGTTTTAAAGCCTTTTAAAAATAAACTTCCAGTCCTGCTCTAACACTTGCCTCGGTCTCTTTTTCTACTTTATACTCCTCAGTTTAATTCTTTCTTCTGAGGAGGCAAGGACTGATGTTGCTGCAGACCCGTATGGATACGCCACCAGTAACTTAGGGTAACTCACACACTCCCCCCAGTGAAAAACTAAAAAAAAAAATTTTTTCACTTTAACGTCATGACCTTCACACATCTGGACATTTAGTTATCTCAATTCACATATTTTTATACTACCTATCTATATCCTTTTTGCTGTATATTTGGTTTTTAGTTTTTTGTCTGGGGGTGTGAAGCCAGTTTGCTTCTATTTCGCCATTTTGAAACCCAAAGTCCTATGGTTACTTTTATAAATATTTGAAAATGTTGCATGCATGATTTAGAATATGCATTCTTCTTAGGTTCTCTGTTGCAGGAAAATATATACATATATATGTACTACATATAGTACATATCTAGTACATACATATATACTATATGTACTATACATATATATAATCTATATGTACATGTGTTTATATTAAATATACATATATAGTACATATATGCATGTGTATATACATATAGGTACTATATATGTATGTATTAACTATATATGTATGTACTATATAGTATATAGGTACTATATATGTGTTCATTAATACTATATATAGTGCATACACATATAATACTAATTACATGCATACATATATAGTACCTATGTACATATATGTACGATATATGTACATTATACTATATTTATAGCCCAAGACTTGTGTCACTCAAATCTGCTACATATTCTCCAAATATATAGTTTCTGAGAGAGGTCTTAAATGCTTTCATTATAATTGTGAGTTTGTCAATTTATTTTGTAATCTGAGTTTTACAGTTTTTTGATATTTTGAAGTTCATGTTGTTTAAAGATACAGAAATTTATAATTTTTACGGTCTTTTCAAGGATTTTGGTTTATATGTTTTATTCATATTAATGGTTTTCCTTCATTTCCTATTTTGACTGATACTGCTATATAAAGTTTTTTGGTTCATATATGCCAGTATATTTCTTAGTCTTATTAATTTTGAAATTTTCTGGTGTGTGTGTGTGTGTGTGCATGTACGTACAATTGTCTATCATAAGCAGCTCATAACTGATTTTTTTTATACCCAAGCCAATGATTTCAGATTTTTAATAAGGTCATTTAATCCATTTACATTATTGTTACTATAATGTATTCGGAGTTACATGAATCATCTTGGTTCATGTTTTTGTTTCATCAAAGACTTTTCCTGGCTTCTTTTTTCCCCTCTAATTTTTGTTAGATTGGCAAACTAAGGGTTACTGTTTTCCTTATCAATTTTTATTTATATATATATTACAATTTCTTTGTCATCTTTTTGAATATGCTGTTCCAACATTCCTCTATTATCTTTTGCTGGTATCCTATTAAACTATTAAATAAGGTTCTCACGGACTCTCCAGATCTCAGTTCTTTCTTCCATTTTCTTAACTCTTTCCTTACTTTTGTTGATTCTATAGTAATCCTTTCAGTTTTGAGTGTTTTTAGATGCCTATATATTTTCTAGGATTAGTAACTATTTTTCTATTCATATAATTTGTTTTTTGTTTTTTTAAATAGAGAACATTCCTTCCTTTGCCTCTCTGAGGACTTTAAACACTTATTTTAAACTCGTTTTTGGGTTGCTCCATTTTAACATTTTATCTGGAATTAATTCATCTCCTAAGCAGTTATTTTTGGGCCAGCTATCTTCACATCTCTCATTTTGTTATTTTCGTTTGTTGACTCCTCAAGTGGGAAATTTTTTAAAGCTCCCTCTCTCTGTCCTCTTACCCATTCCATCTAATGTTTTTCAGCTGCTCCCATCTGCCCCACTGAAGCTACTGTTCTCAAGAAAGGTTTTCATATGAGTAGCTTAGAGTTTCATCCAGCACAAATGTTGGGATGTCATGGAGTCAGTCCCAGTGCTTCAAGGCTTAGTCTGCTTCTTGCCTCATAATTCGTTCCCTAGGTAGTATTTTGGTCTTTTTGGCCTCCTTTCACGTTTGTTGATAACATCTTAGGATATTCTGGGCTATATTTAGTAGACCAGACCTATGTGCCGGGTAGCCACAGCTTCTGAATTGCAGTTATCGCGTCTATGTGATTGAACCCTATCTTTTTATGTTCTGTATTATGCTGATTTGACACGCAGGGCTTGCTGAGCTTGGAGAGACTGCTCCTCCTAGGATTAGCCAATTCCTAGAGATAATATGCAACTCTCCCTTGAGCACAACTTTCAAATGCAAACCAACCAATCCAGAGCCCATAACTCAGCCACCTCCTTTATCAGGCCCTTGTACTTGAGGTCACTATCCCCCTGTCCTAATACCCCAGGGCCAGATATCAGACAACTAGAGAGAGTGCCTATGCCCCAGAGTCTGCCAAAAGTATTCAAATTAGCCAATTCTAAACCATTTACACTATGTGGCCCATAATTTCCAAAGGAAACCACAGTAAAGACTTCTACCCCCATGTTCTCCCACTCCCTCTGCCCTCTGACCAATCCCCTTGCATGCTCGCCAGCCCCCTGTTTCTAGGGATCTATGAGTATAACAAACTTCCGTCTTCATGACAGCCATTTCTGAGCATGTGTGTCTTACTATACCTAATTAAGGCAAATCCCAGGTATCATTAAAACAGTGATATACTACTTGAATGACAGCAAAATAAAGTGATTTGTAGCACTGGAAAACATGTCTCTGTGCTAGCTTAGTTCTAGTCAATTTAACATCATAATTGTTACAAAGTTTTGAGTTTTGGGGAGTATATTATTTTATAATATTATGAACGCAATAGTTTGAATCAGTATGGGATTGTTTAAAAATGTACTTGCATGAATGGTTTAAATATGAGGCCTATGGGAGAAAATAACCCAAGATACTTTTGAGATTTTTTTTAAAAAAAGAAATTGCCGTCTCACTACCTCCTCTATCAAGCAAAATTTCACTTTATATTTAATTTTAAATGCCCAATGCAGCAAGGACAGTTCTAAATGCTGGATGTACAGAGAAGATCAAACCCTTCAGGTGTTCTGCCCACAATAAGGCTTCTTAATCAATCTAAATTTATCTCAGCTACTTACAACCCAGGCTCTTCATTCTACACTGCTTAGTACCCAGGTTCTTCATTCTACACTGGTCAGTTTCCCAAAATCAATTTCAGTCATTTCTTCTCCAGCACTTCTGCTCATACTGTTGCCGCTCCCAAATGATTCCTCCTCATGTCCTCTTCTCCTATTACCTTCCCTTTGAAATCCATCTCGATTTGTTCAGTCACATTGTTGCCCTTCTCTTTTGCATCTCTATAGTCTTATGACTTTTTACACATAATATCTATGAAATTTGGTTTTTAAAGCATGCATTTTTAAAAAATTAAAAATTTCTGAAATTGAAGTACGTCTCCCTCTCTACCTCCATGTACATGGGTTTGTATGTGTGTGTGTGTGTGTGTACACACATATGTATTCACACACACACAGGTTTTTTAGTGATTTTCTTTGCTCCAAATATTTTAAAATAAATAACACACCTTATAGGTGTGTTATTCTTATAATCCATGCATTCTAGGAATTGAGGAAATAGAGAACCTTGACTTTTCGATGATCTTTGGATGGTTTTCCTGGAACTCCAGGAGCAGGGCTTCAGCGGTGGAGAATTGAGATAAACTAGTGGGGGCCTGCTCTGGTCATTTCTATAACCTCGAACAATCAGCTTAACTTTTGGGGTAATTTTTATTTTATTATTTTATTTCCAGATCTAAACAAAAGGTTTGGGAACCTGGGAATATTGACATAAATGCTTAATATTTTAGCTTTGTCTCTCTCATTAGATTACAGCTTCCGCACCCAAAGGGCCTGGCACAGTTATGACTAGATAATTGAGTCAGCTTGTTCCTGATTGGTTTGTGTGCAAACATGCAGACTACATCTACAGTGATCATTTCTCTTAATTTTTCAAACAACTATTTGCTACTCTCTAAATGTTAGTTCCTTTCTGTGTTCTATTTTCTTTTAAAAAATGATGTTTTGGGCATCCCAGAATGAATGTGAATTACAGTTCTATTATGTCTTTATAGATAGCAAGTTTTAGGTTTCTTTCCAAAGTACACAAATGGATTTTAATGATATTTGTAAATGACTATAATTTAAGATCACAAGGTATTATCTTTGAGATAACATTAGAACTTGGCAGGAAAGAAAACTTTTATTTAGAAACTTGGCTTCTTGAACACAGAATTCTGCTGCTGTAAGATTTCACGTTAGACATTTAGTTGAAATGCAAAAAATAAATGTTGGAGAACTGGAAGTAGATGAGTTTGAAAGGACTATTCAATGAGTGAATTTACAATTGAAACTATTGTCCACTTCTCCACTTCATTTTGTTGGATTATAAAAATAAGTGAAGAAAACGTCTTTTCTTATAACAATCACAGCAGACCTGCATTAGGATTCTCCAGAGAAACAGAATCAACAGAATATACATACACACACATATATGTATACACACTATACATACATATATATACACACATACATATATATACACACACATATATATATAGTGGGGGAATGTGTGTGCGTGTGTGTGTGTATATGTGTATATATATGTATATACACATAGATGGAGATACATGTATATATATCCATTATACATCTATCCATTATATATATCCATTATATATCTATCCATTATATCTATCCATTATATATCTATCCATTATATATCTATCGATTGTATATATCCATTATATATATATATGGAGAGAGAGAGAAAGAGAAAGGTTTATTGTAAGGAATAGGCTCACTAACTTGTAGGGGCTGAGAAGAACAAAATTTGTAAGGCAAGCTAGCAGGTTAGAAATTCAAGTAAGAGTTGATCATACAGCATGGAGTCCAAATTTCATAGATAGGTAAGAAACTCAGATAAGGTTTTATGTTCCAGTCTTTAGGCCAAATGTCTTCTTCTTTGGAAAACATGTCTTTGCTCTTCAGGCCTTCACCTGATTGGATGAGGCCCATTCACATTATGGAGGATAATATGCTTTACTTAATATCTACTAATTTAAATGTTAATGTCACCTAAAAGTTATCTTCATGGCAACATTTAGACTGGTGTTTGCTAAAACAACTGGGCACTGTGGCCTAGTCAAGTTGACACATTAAATTTACCATCACAGTGTCTTATTGTTTGTTAGGCTCCTTTTTCTGACATCGTCTTCTCAATCAGCTCTGCTCAGTTTCAGCTTACTCCGTGAAATAAAATGCAACATGTTCTCAGACATTTGTTTAAGGGGTCTCCAATTTTCTACAGAACTGAAATCCCTGATTTGTATTTTGGAGAACTCTCCAGATGAGAGCCATTTGGACCAAATCATAGAATAAATTCTAGAGTAGCTTTGTTTGTCAAATGTTTGGTGAATGAGGTAATGAGCGACAGAAGAGGATAGTATTAACACAGATTTGTAATTAAATTGATGTTATTATGGATGGAGTATCCCTTGTGTCATTATTGCTATAAGTAAATTTTCATGAACTTCTTGAGGCAGTCCATTGGTCAGATACATACAACAAGCCTAACAGAGTAATGAGTAAGGGTAGATCTGGATCTGTCCGAATTCCTACCTCTGGAATCTCAGTGGTCCTCTCGACGGATTTGTTTAAAGCAGAACTGAGGCTTTCAGCACTAAATTCAGGCTCTCAAAATGCCAATTGCCCATACAATTGTAAGTGGCCGCACAAAGTGAGCAATAAAAAAATGAAGTTGGCGGGCTATCTCGGAAACTTGGAGCCGGGTTCCTCCCGGGTTCCTACCTACGGCTCCTGGGCTGTTGTTAGTGTCTTGTGAAGATGGCTTGCGCTGCCGCGCGGTCCCCGGCCGACCAGGACAGGTTTATTTGTATCTATCCTGCTTATTTAAATAATAAGAAGACCATCGCAGAGGGAAGGCGAATCCCCATAAGTAAGGCTGTTGAAAATCCTACAGCTACAGAGATTCAAGATGTATGTTCAGCAGTTGGACTTAACATATTTCTTGAGAAAAATAAAATGCACTCTAGAGAATGGAATCGTGATGTCTAATACAGAGGCAGAGTCCGGGTCCAGCTCAAACAGGAAGATGGCAGCCTCTGCCTTGTGCAGTTCTCATCACGTAAGTCAGTAATGTTGTATGCAGCAGAAACGATACCTAAACTAAAAACAAGGACACAAAAAGCAGGAGGTGCTGACCAAAGTCTTTAACAAGGAGAGGGAAGTAAAAAAGGGAAAGGAAAGAAAAAGAAGTAACCTAGTATCAGCATCAAGTATGTGGTACTACTGTAAGAGACATGAATGGAGACTTCTAATTTGTATCAGAGGGAAACAGAAGCTTTTTGTTTGCATCATTTAACTGAACTGCGAACGCTTGTGCCTCTCATCTTTATCATCGGAGTGACAGTGAAACAAATTTACATCAGAAGTTTGCATCTCGCTTTTATGGTGTATAAAAGAATTTTTTTGTCTTTCAATGCAGTTTTTTTGGAAGAAAGAATATTTTTAAGTGGACCATGGACTGTAAAATAAGTTACTTGAAATGAGTTACTTGTTTCAGATAAATTTCAATTCGATTTAAAATAAACATTTTGTCCACCTTTTAAGTTAATGAAATAAAATTTGAAACTGAAAAAAAAAATGAAGTTAATCATTGCAGCTCTTTATGAACCCTTGCATGCTGCTTGAGTTCTTTTAGAGCTGTGATAATAAAAAGTTTTATTGTAATAAAACTTACACTGTAGAGTTTATTGCAATGTTTAAAAAGCAGCACAGGTGCATTTACATTTGATTCTCCTTTCAAATAATATTATGGACAAAATATTGTTGTTTTACAGATATGAAACTGGGAGTTCAGAACTCAAATTTCACTTGCTAAAGAACAAATAGTAAACATTGGGGTCAGAACAAGAACTACATCATCTGGTCTGTTAAGCATTCATAATTGCTGTTCTGGAGAGCAGAAAACATTATGTTTCTGAAGTAAATTAGTGGCCAGTGGCACTGAACTACTTGTTTTAGAGGTAAAAGTTCTGACAGAAAAAAAAGAAAAAAAAATGTGAAATCACTTTGAAAGGCTTTTATTGTAAGTTGCCAGAGAAAAAGTAAAATTTACATGAAACTACTGATTTTAAATGTAACATTAAAAAAAACTGGAAGAAGAAAGAAATGTTTTTTTTGGTTATGATAATAAAGGAAGCAATTTTCTTTTGTGCCTGGTAATTATACTGAAAACATAACTGCAACTCAAATTTAACTGCATCTTTGAAGAAGGTTTGGGGGATGAAAGACATTCATTTGTGGATTCTGAGGATCAGCTTGATCTTTCCTTCTTCACAGAGATCAAAAGGTTCATTGTTATTTGAGAAAAGCAGGATTCAATTATGGCTGAGATGAAAGACAGTGAGAGCTGAGTAGCTGCCTTGGCGATAGTTGTTAATTGAGTATCCAACTAGAGACTCTTCTAATTGATTCTTCAAAATCTTAATTCCAATAATTATGCCATTTAGACATCAGAGGAATGCTAACAAAGCAACAAAACTCAAAATCATTGCAAATGACTAGAGTGGCTAAGTAATAAAGAAATTAGAAGAACTATTTTCCTGGCCCTCCAAAATTAGTGTGTAATGCCTCAAATCGATTCATTTATCTTCCACAGGTCAAATAATAGGTCTTTGGCATCCCCGAACTTGTTTCTCTTTATCTAAATAACTCCATCCTTTGTCTCAGGTGCGAAAGCAAATTATTCCATCTCAGTTACCCATTCTGTCATCACCTACACCCTGACCTCTGAGCGCTGCCCATTAAGGGACTCTTTTCTGAATTCAGCAATCAGTTCCTGCTTCTATACAGCGTATAGAAGGTTCATTGTAATTCAGTTTAAAAGGAGTGGCTTACTATTTCTTATATTGCAGATTTTTAGAAGTTTTGTCAAAAAAAATTTGCTCTAGGAAATTAATCTGTGTAGAAATAAAAATATGGGTAATTTTTAAATTATTAGTTACTTTTCCAAAAGAATGTTAGGGGCTCTAATTATGTGAAAAAATTTTCTCAACTCTCCTAAGTCAAACCCATCAAACATAATAAAATAACTTCTAGAGATTAAACACACACACACACACACAGCCATGACAAAAGTAGGTGATAAACCTTCAGCTGTATTTAATTTGCATGACATGAACAATTAAATGTTTTCTAAGAGAAGATCAGACATTCTACAGAAAATAACTTCAGAAGGAAGATCTTAAATTTCTTAATCCAGAAGCTTAAAATTAGGGCCATGTATTTAGATATGATTTTAACTGCCATTGTTACACTCACTGTTTGTACCTGCCTGACATAAATAAGCAAGCATATTCTTAACACAGTCTCCATTTTTTCCCGTGTACTAAATATCAATCATATAGGGGCAAGAGTCAGGATGGAAATGAGTATTTCTTGAATACCAGTCACTTTCTTTCATATCAGCTGGTTTTATTTACTTCAGAGCGTTTTATCACACCCGAAGTGACTTTGCTTGTTTATTGAGATGTTCGTAGTTGATTTTCCCTCAAAAGAAGCTAAAAGCAGAACTCTTCTTGGTCATGTGCTCCTCTGTACCCTGAGTACCAAGGAGAGTGACTGGCATATAGTAGGTCTTCATGTTTTTTAATAAATTCCAGGCACAGGAATAGACACGGTGTGATTACTATCTCATAAATTCTCAAAGTGATCTTGAAATGTAAATATTATCATCCCTCTTTGATGATGAAGAATCAAGACTTAAAGGAATTCAGGTATCTTGCCAAAGACCAAACAGTTAAGAAGAGGCGATATAAACTCAGGTCTGATGTGTATTCTGTTTGGGGGTCATGGGATAAGGCATGCTTCCCAATGTGGGTCATGGCTGTAAGCAATGATTAGAGATAGTAAGCAAAATGATACTAAGCAGTGCACGTTAGATCATTTAAAAAGTTACATCCTTTAAAACTTTCTTCCAATTAATCTAATTATGTGAAGGATAAAGTCTCATATTAGTACCAGTGTGTATTTCATGTTTCTCTAATAATTTCTACTCTCTCTCTCTCTCCCCTCAGTTCAGTTAAGGGCAGGTAAGAATATAAAGCTAGAATTTTGTTTTCAGTGTGTTGCTTTTGACCAAGACTTATTTAAGGCAAGATATCCACTTGCAAGTGTTCCACAGTTTCCTTGTAGATAGCATTCTAGGTAAGACTCTGAATTTATTTAAAGAAAATATTACTCAATTAGATAATAGTACAAGTGACTTATTTGGCAAAAATTATGGAAGAGGTATACAATGTCTAGTTTTGAAAATCCTTCTCTGAAGCAATTTATAAAGCCCTGGAAGAAAGAAGGCATTGAGCTATACCTTCAAACAATAGAAGGTATTGCTATGATAGAGAAATTCAGATATGTATCTCAAAATTATTTTAAATGTACTGCACTTCAGGTATCAAATTTAAAGACCACCAACTCCTCAGCATAACTAGGATAAATACCACTGTGGTACAAAAACTAGGACTACAATAAGGTTGCAGTCCTATAATATAGTTGAGGAGATACATAAATAATCAGTATACAAATTAGGAAACAAAAAAATGTGTAAAAGAAAAAATATGATATGGGAATTTATGGTTCTACAAAATACTAATTCCTGTTATTAAATTTATTAATTATAATTAATAATTCATTATATTATTTCAATAATTATGAACTACAACATACAAATTATATACCTATATAAATGTTAAAAGTTAATTATACATAATTATAATGAAAAATTTTGTCATGCTTGCTCATAACAATAGTAAATATCCTTGCTAATTCTAATATATAAACATAGAAATGAGAACATAGAGCTGCAACCCTGTTTTGGATGCGTATACAATAGAGAAGTAGTCACACTGGCAAAAGTGAGGAGTACTCTTTCTTATAGTTGCAAGAAAAGCCTTAAGGGGTTGGCAAATATGACCTGCTAAATTGCCAACCATTTAAAAATAATCAAATTCATAACCCCAGTAAAAGTAACATATCTTTAATATGGCACAAAGTTAGTGCTTTACTAAGGTATGGTGCTGCCTGAGAAACTGTCATCGCTTTGTATACTTTAGGGTAAACTTTTAACAATGGAGCGACTGGTTTTCCTCTTAAATTCTTTATGCTGACATCTGTTTATAGAGAGTATTAGAGTAAATTCACGTGGTTCAAAGACTTGGGTCTCATGTGGGGCCATTTGTCAGTCTCTCACTACTTTCCAGAGCCAACGTTTAAAGGCATAAATTTCCAAGGACATCTGGTGCTTTCTTAAGAAGGGAAGGATGTCTGTGTGGTCACGAGAGCATGGCCCTAGATTCAGATTCCGACTCTCATTTACTGGAGCAAACTGCTTGATTTCTCTAAGCCTCATTTTTTTTCAACCGTAAACTGTAGGAAAGAATAATGCTTATCTCAGGTTATTTTGAAGATTAATTAAAATAAAGCGAGAGAATTGTCAGTGAATTGTCTGGGATGTAATAAGCCCTCAGCGTGACCTGCTGTTGGCCTGTGTTATGAACCACAATGTTCTCTTTTTGGGGCTTTTCCAGAGACCTCAGGTAACATGATCCCTGTAACCTTACAGCACTCTTTAGGGTTGGGACCCACTCCAGTGCTTCAGGCCAGTTGCACATGTGTGAAATTTGGGCTCTTTCCTGAGCTTCTTCAAGCTTTTTTTTTTTTTTTCCTTAGCCGAGGGACGTGCAAAGTCCATGACCCATGACTCAAATCCATCTCCTTTTCTTAGCACAACCAAAGAGAAAGTCTACACTCAAACTTAAACAGGGACTGTTTGATTTCTGCAAACTGAATGCCTCTTCACCGTATCCCTTGCAGATAAGGGTGGAACATCCATCTCATTTGCCATTCTTTAGCTGGATTTTCTTGCTAAGGGTAACATTTAGTACAGGACCTATCTTAATCTTTTTATAGCCACTGACTATAGTTCCCTGGCAACTGTTACATTTTGCCTCTGACAAACATTATGTCAGATATTTTCCCAAACAAAACATAAAGAAAATGTTTGAACTTGGCCTGTGTTATTTTTACACACCTTTTCTTTATAGCCAAGTGTTAGGATAAAGAGGATATATAAGTTCAGTGAGATAAAAAGAATGCAAGACCTTTAGACTCACTCATTCACCTGTGTATAAAACAAAATGTTTTAATTCTTTGGAACCTCTATTCAGAGGAAGAAACATGCGTAAAATTCATATTTTCTCATGGATATATTGATCCAGTGCAAAGTAGCCCGCGACTGCTCTAACTTGCTGCTCTTCTCTATGGCCCTGCCAGGCTAGCCAAGGCTGATGGATCTAACAGTGAATTAGATTCCTGAGAATGGAACTGAGAAGACACAAGGCTCTTATTTCTGAAGTCCCTGGAGCTATTGTTATTTTTACTCTTCCTAGGGCTTGATGAAGTATCCCTGGAATTCCACCATACCTGAATATCCTTATTGCAAATTCCCTTTTTTGGTTTAAGAAACCCAAGTGGATATCTGTTGTATGTAACCCAAATTGCCCTAATATATGATTTAAATAAAAAATTAAAAATATTAAGCTTATTAGCTCTATTAAATTAGGCTTTTGTATGTGTTTAAGCATATTAAACACAGGACTAAGAAAATAGTACAATTCTTTCATTATAAAATGCATGTTACTTGTTTCAACAGCCAACAGGTAGGGTTGGCTACCTCTTTAAAAAATATCAGTAGAGAAATACACTGTCATTCAGTGAATGTCCAAAATGGTAACACATATTTAAAAAAGAAAAACATACACACACACAGCATTTCAGACTTTTCTATTTTATCTTCACCAAAATTATCTTTTTTAAAATGACCTAAATCTTTTGAATTAAAACAGTAGGAATTTCTTGGGATGTTTAAGCTGTTAGTAATATATGTTGACTCTAGAATGTCAAGTAGTCACATGACATTCTTTTGCAAATGAGTTATCATTTCTTTCAGCAGCGGATTTAAAACAATTTGATGTACTGGTAATTTCGCAGTAGCTATTTTACTCCTTCTAATATCATCCATATCATTCAATTAGCCATGTATATATAGATATGAGACAGGGGTCTTGCTCTGCTGTCCATGCTGGTCTCAAACTCCCAGCTCAAGTGAGAGGGCCACCTCAGCCTCCACAACGGCTGAGGTTATAAGTGCACACCACTGTGCCTGGCTAATTTCTCAGCTTCTTCTTTCGTCACTACACAAACCCTTCAAACATACCATGCACTTTCTTATCTTCAAAACTTTCTTCAAGTTGTTGATGCTATTTAAAATTCAATCTTCACCCCTCCCCAGAAGCTGTTTGCGAGGAAAACTCATATTCATCCTACAAGGTCGTACTTAAATATCACCACATCTGGGGAGTATTTTCTGTGCAACTTCTGTCCACACCTCTTTGAGCAGAATTAATCTTTATATCCAATTTATTTTTCATCATAGTCTTTTGTAAATACCTATGGTACTTCCATGTTCTCATCTATTAGTAGTTCCAGGTCTGTCCTTGAAGTTGTCCATGAATCCCTTTATGGCACAACCCCTGTCTTGTACATAATTGTGTCTTTCCAGCCTGTTAGACTATTCCTCACTAATTATTGACACTCAGTAAATGTTTGTTCTTGGAAATAAAAAATTTCAGTTCAGAAAAATGCGAGGAGGAATTGAGGTGTTTGTGAATTATTAGAACATTCTTAAATGTAATACTGAGATAATCTTTCATTTGGATATATTTCCCAATTTATGAATTTATTAAAATTTGCTAAGAGATTTTCAAAGTGGGTTTTAACAATTTCTCATTCTAGCAGCTCAGCAGTGCGTAAAAGCAGTTGTTCCATACCCCCGCTGACACTTAGTATCTCACATTTTGAAATGTATATATTCCTTGATTTGTTTTGACATTTCATACAGCATTTTTGTTTCTAATATTTGTAAGTAAAATTGACCTACATTAATTTTTGTTCTTAATTTGATCCTTTCCTTCATTCTACTTGCCTCGTGTACACAGTTGCTTTTTTCTATTTTCTTATATTGCATACTTAGGTCACACACTTTCATTCTTTCTTTGTTTCTAATAGATGCATACTATATGCAAAGCATGTTGTAACTCTTTCTCTAGTACTACTTGAGCACCATTGCACAAGTGTTGAGATATGGAATTTTCATCATTTTTTTCTATGTATATTCTTTTTTTTTTTTTTTTTTTTGAGATGGAGTCTTGCTCATCGCCCAGGCTGGAGTGCAGTGGCGCGATCTCGGCTCACTGCAAGCTCCGCCTCCCGGGTTCCCGCCATTCTCCTGCCTCAGCCTCCCGAGTAGCTGGTACTACAGGCGCCCGCCACCACTCCCGGCTAATTTTTTGTATTTTTAGCAGAGACGGAGTTTCATTGTGTTAGCTAGGATGGTCTCGATCTCCTGTTTTCTATGTATGTTCTGACTTTTATTATGTATTCTTTCACTTGAGACTGGTTTAGAAGTGTAGTTTTCAGTTTCCCAAATATATATGCTGTGGGGAAATAATTTTATTGCATTTTGCCAATATGTCACATTTTAATTGTTGACAACTGCTGTAAGAACTGATATGGAAATGAACGTGCTCCCTATCTGTTGGGTACTCTACATGCCTGTTCGACCAGGCTTACTGAGTTTTGACTGCTTGATCTAACCTTCCTAATTTCTTTGTCTGCTTTATCTATAAATATTCAAGAAAGGTATATTCAGATCCCTCTCTATAATTGTGGCTTTATCAGTTCATCTTATTTTATACCAGTTTTCTTATTTTATACCAGTGTTCTTTGTAAGCTTCATAGCTATGTTTTAGTTTTACACATATTCAATACTATTTTACATATATTAAAATATTATTAGATATTAAACTGCTTTTTTAAATTGACAATTAAAAATGTTATGTATTTATGTTGTACAACACAATGTTCTGTTACATGTGTATATTGTGAAATGGGTAAATTGAGCTATTTTACATTATATATTACCTCACACACATTTTTTTGTATGTGGCAAGAACACTTAACATCTACTCACTTAGCAATTTTTACGTATACAATTTATTGTTATTAGCTATAGTCTTCATGCTGTACAGTAGATCTCTTGAACTTTTTCCTCCTGTCCAGCTGAAAGTTGGTATACTTTGACCAATATTTTCCCAATTCTCCCACCTGTCAACCGCTGGTAATCACCATTTTACTCTTTGTTTAGACTTTTTTAGATTCTACATACAAGTGAAATAACGTGGTGTTTGTCTTGCTGTTCCTGGTTTATTTCACTTAACATAGAGTGTCGCAGGTTCATCTATGTTATTGCAAATGGCATGGCAGAATTTCATTCTTTTTTATAGCTGAATAGTATTTCATTATGTATATATACCACATTTTCTTTATTCATTACCCATTATGGACACTTGGTTGATTTCTGTCTCACCTATTGTGAATAATGGTGTAATGAACATGGGAGTGCGGATCTCTTCAGCATACCAATTTCATCTCCTTTAGATATGTAACCAGCAGTGGGATTGTGGATCACGTGGATACATTTTTAATGTTTTGGGGAGCATTCATACTGTTTTCTATAATGGCTCTATCAATTTATATTCCCATCAATAGTGTGCACAAGGGTTCCCTACTCTTCACATCCTCATCAATACTTATCTTTTGTCTCTTTGATAATAGTAATTCTGACATGTGTGAGATGATACACCATTGTGGTTTCAATTTCCATTTCGCTGATGACTAGTGATGTTGATCATTTTTTTCATATACCTGTTGCCCATTTGTATGTCTTCTTTTGGAAATTATCTATTCATATTCTTTGCCCCCTTTTTTTTTTTTGAGACAGAGTTATGCTCTTGTCACTCAGTCTGGAGCGCAATGGCACGATCTCAGCTCACTGCAACCTCAGCCTTTGGGTTCAATCAATTCTCCTGCCTCAGCTCCCAAGTAGCTGGGATTACAGGCACCCGCCACCAAGCCCAGCTAATTTTTCTATTTTTAGTAGAGATGGGATTTCACCATGTTGGTCGGGCTGGTCAACTCCTGATCTCAAATGATCCACCTGCCTCGGCCTCCCAAAGTACCTAGGATTAGAGAAGTGAAACACCACACCTGGCCCTTTGCCCTTTTTCAATCTGGCTGTTTCTTACTACTGAGTTATTTGAGTTGTTTGATTTATTATATGTTTTGGGTATTAACACCTTATTATATGCATGGTTTGCAAATATTTTCTCCCATTTTGTAGGTTGTCTCTTCTCTATTATTTACTTTGCTGTACAGTTGTTTCAGCAATTATTGTTTCCTTTCCTTTCCTTTCCTTTCCTTTCTGATACATACATACCTCAGGACATGAGCCTCATGAATCTATAAACATTTTTTAAAATTTAAAAAATAGATTTTAACTAAATTTAAATATAATTCTGAAAAACGTTTTATTCAACAGTAATTATGTTAAGTGGTAAGTCTGCTTAAACATAATTTCCACATTTTTTAGTTAAGTTTAGGAACCTAGTCTAACATAAATTAATGGATAATCTTTGAATGTTTGGATAATTTCTATGCAAGATAGAATACTGAAATATTAGACCATAATTTTTGCTCATTATTTGCATATGTTATAAAATTTTATTCCTTTTGATTATAATTTTGAACATGTTCATTTTTTCCACTTTAAGAAGGTGTAAAAATGGCGCATACAGCTATAAGTAGTTGTTTTGTGTACTCACTTACTTCCTAACTTTTTGTAAATGAGAAATTAGATATTTTGGCTAAAGATGAACATTGAAGTTATCCTGGAAGCAATGGTTTCAGAAAAGACCAAGTATGTATGCGAAGTATTTGAACGTGTTTTTATTCATCAGTGGGAAAAGAGAGTAGTTTTATCTTAAAACAAAGAGTCTGATTGTTGAGAAAATTAAGGAGGGTAGTGAAAGAAAAAACTTGTATGGACAGAGAAAGTTTAGAAGGTTTATATAAAGCATGCTCGTCCAACTCACGGCCTGCGGGCCACATGCAGCCCAGGATGGCTTTGAAAGCGGCCCAACACAAATTCGTAAACTTTCTTAAAACATTACGAGATTTTGTTTGTGACTTTGTTTTTTATTTCATCAGCTATCGTAGTGTTAGTGTATTTTATGTGTGGCCCGAGAAAATTCTTCTTCTTCCAATGTGGCCCAGGAAAGCTAAAAGATTGGACACCACTTATATAAACTTTGTCTTAATTTATAACAATTCCAAGTGAGTCTGAAGAAAAGCAATGAAAGCCATTAAAATTTTGGCAATGTTAACTCAGCTTTTATGAGTTTAATTATAAGATAAAAACAAAAAAGCCCCATGAATTCTGTACTGCTAAAATATTATGTTAACATGGTTTCCTCTATTAAAATGACAAATTGATGTGGGAGTCTTCAGTCTGCTTTTAAGTGATGTAAAATTATTTGTTACTTTTCATGTAAACTACTCAAATAGCTGAGATTCTCTTTCTTAGCAGATTAACATTGTATGTTTATGTTACTTTATGTCCTTGATTACTTAAAAAACAAAAATTTCTTCCTTCCAAAAGAGTTAAGTTTTCTTACAGATGTCCTACTTTCCATTTATGTTTGTTTAAAAATAGTATGTTGTCATTTTGATTAGCAGGAGGTCCAGCTGCCGCCATTCATTGTTCTCAAGCACTTATGCTCCCATCTTAATCAACTGAACTGCTCTTCTAATAATGCTTTGGATATGGTCTCCTTAAGGTCATACACAGAATTTGAAAAAATAAAATATAAATAAATAAATGAATAAATTCAAGATGTCTTTTTATACTCTATAACATGTTTTGATTTCCTTTTATAATTTTATAAAAGGAACACTAATAGAAATGTTCTTATGGTTTTTTTGTATGCTCTGTATTTTGTACTTTGTACTATACTATTGTAAAAGCTGGAGAAGAATAGTTGTGAAACAGAGAAGTTTCACCTTTACTGGTTGAACTGCATTCAGGTAAGTATATTATCAATCTAAATCATCAATCATTCAGGTAAGATATTATCAATCTAAATATATTTCAGAAATTATATACTTTATAGGAAAGCTCTCACATGCTCATAATATGTTACTACCCTAAAGTTGAGTTGTTTGAGTACCTTATGTACTCTGGTTATTAATCATTTGTCATATGGACAATTTGCAAATATTTTCTCCCATTCTGTGGGTTGTCTCTTCATTTTTAATGTTTCCTTTGCTGTACCAAAGCTTTTTAGCTTGATGTAATCCCAATTGTTTATTTTTGCCTTGTTTATGCTTTTGAGGTGTTTGAAAAAATACTTGCCCAGATCAGTGGCTTGGAGTTTTTTCCCTAACTTTTCTTCCAGTAGTTTCATAGTTTCAGTCTTAGATTTAAGTCTTTAATCCATTTTTTATTTGATTTTTATGTATGGTAAGAGAAAAGGGTCTAGTTTTATGCATCTGCATATAGTTCTTGTTTTCTCAGTACCACTTATGTCCTTTCCCTATTGTATGTTCTTGGTGCCTTTGTCAAAGATGAGTAGGCTGTAAATGTGTGGATTTATATCTGTGTTCCCTGTTCTCTTCCGTTGATCCAGGTGTCTGTCTGCATGCCACAGCCATGCTGATTTGGTACCTAGAGCTTTGTAGTAAATTTTGCAATCAGGTAATGTGATGGCTTCAGCTTTGTTCCTTTTGTTCAGGGTTGACTTGACTCTTTGGGATCTTTTGTGATTCCATATATTTTAGGATCATTTTTATTGTTGTGAAGAATATCATTGGTATTTTCATATAAATATTTATATGAATATTCATATACAAATCTAGAAAGTCATATATGTTTATATATGAATATTCATATAAATATTTATATCAATTTATATTTCATGTAAATTGTTTGGGGTACTATTGTCATTTTAACAATATTAATTTTTCCAATCCATGAGCATGTAATATCTTTACATTTAATCTGATTTAAAATTGAGCAAAAGATCTGAATAGACAATTTCCCAAAGAAGATATACAGTTGGTCAATAGGCATATGACATAATGCTCATCACTAATCATCAGAGTAATTCAAATAAAAAACGTAGTGAGATGGCTTCTCCCCCTTGTTAGAATGGCCTTTATCAAAAAGACTATAAATAACAGATGCTGGCCAGGATGTGGAGAAAGGGGACCCTCGTACACTATTTTTACAACCACTATGGAGAACAGTATGGAGGTTCCTCGGAAAACTAAAGATAGACCTAGCATATGATCCATCAGTTCCACTACTGAATATGTGTCTTCTCAAAGAGGAAATCAATATATGAAAGACATATCTACACCCCCATGTTGATTGCAGTCCTATTCAAAATAGCCAAAATACGGAAACAGCCTAAATGCCCACAGAGGAATGAATGAACAAAGAAAATGTGGTATATATACACAATAAAATCTTATTTAGCCATAAAAAGAATGAAATCCTGTCATTTGCAGGATTAATAGAACAGGAGATCCTTATATTTAAAGAAATAAGCCAAGCACAGAAAGACAAAAATTGCATGTTCTCACTCATACATGAGAGGTAGAAAGTGAAGCTCATGATTGTAGAGTAGATTGGTGGTTACCAGAAGCAGAGAAGGGCAGTAGGAGGTGGGATGACAAGGACTTGATTAATCGGTACAAATGCACTGTTTGATAGAAGAAATAAGAGCTAGTGTTAGACGAGTGGGATGGCTATAGTTTACAATAATCTGTTGTACATTTCTAAGTAGGTGGAAGAGAATAATTTGAATATTTCTAGCATAAGGAAAAGGAAAATATTTAAGGTGATGCATATGCCGGATACACTGATTTGATCTTTACATATTATATGAAGGTATCAAAAAAAGTAACTATGCTGTCAGTCACAAACATAATCATTAAACTGTGTTATCTGATCATGAGGAAACTAAATTAGAAATTAACTTACAAATAGTAATTAAAAGGTCACAGTTTGGAAGATGTAAAAAAACAAAGCCCAAAAAATTAATGGCTTAAAAAAAATAAGTCACAAAGAAAACTATAAAATGTAATAGGTGAATGACAGCAAAAATACTAAAATAAGAAAAAAAAATCAAAATTTGTGAAGTGCAGCTAAAACAATATCTAGAAGTTATTAATAGCCCCAATATCTTCATTACAAAAAATAAATTAAGCATTTAATCTAAGAAGCTAGCTAGAGAATTGGAAAGAACAGTAAGAAAGTTGAAGATAATTATAAAAACAAAGCACAATTTAATCTAGAAAAAAGTTAATGGAGATGAGTTTTTAAAACCTCCTTCGAAAGCTAACCATCTAGGCAAACCTACAGGAAGTTTGATCAGTATATATATCTATATTGATCTATCTATCTATCTATCTATCTATCTATCTATCTATCTATCTATCCAGAGATTAATGCATTATTCATGTAATGGAATACTATTGTATAGCAACTAGACTGAGTAAATCAGATCCACATGCATCAATATAGAGAAATCACAAAAACATAAGAAAAGAAAGTTGTGATAAAAATTTCCATAGTTTACTTGTTTAGTTATTGAGCAAGGTTTTATATGTTTATACATATACATGTATGTACTTACACACACACATTCATGCATATGCTACAGATATTTATGTGATAAATATCTATTTTTTTAGGTAACTGAAGCATATGACATAATGTTAGAATTTTTAAATCTTTTTTTAGACTAATGAAATTGTACACATATGCTTGATGGTTCTTTTTCGGCTTTTCTCTATCCCATTACCTTTTTCCCTCCACAGAGGTAACCGTTATTCTGTCAGTGTTTTTATTGTTATTTCTTTTAAAATTTCCCAGTTAGTTCATTTTTTATTTTGAAGAAACAAAACTTTTTTTTCCCAGTTTTATCTGAAACATAATCATGAGTAATAGCATAGAAAAGTAGAAATTTGCCTTCTTTAGAAAGTTTTTAATTTGTTCTTTGTAGCACACGGTATAAAACGTTTAAATCGGGCAATGATCTAGATTGTTTAACATGTAATTATTTTTCAAATCAGAAGTACTAGAAACATATTTAAATATTGGCCTAATCTTGATATCACAAAGCAGAAAATACAGCATGTTAATTACTTTTAGGCCTCCACCTTTACAAGCTCTTTTTGGGAGAGGCAGGGAACTGGACAAAAACGTGCCAATTGAAAGAGCAAGTACTAGTCTTCCCACAAAGAGAAGATACCATAATATCTAGAAATAGCCCATAGAATAGGTAAAATAGTATGTACATTTATATTAGATGTTGTTTAATTGAACATTGGGTAATAATCAAAAGTTCCAATGTTAGTGCTTTCATGTTGTATGATACTGGACACTACAAATAAGAGGTCCAAGATTTAACCGCTTTTTTTCTTTTCTTTTTTTTTTTAATTTTGAGACAGTGTCTCACTTTGTCACCCAGGTCAGAGTACAGTGGCATGATCTCAGCTCGCTGCAGCCTCTGCCTCCCAGGTTCACGTGATTCTCCTGCCTCAGCCTCCCCAGTAGCTGAGATTACAGGGGTGTGCCACCATGCCCAGCTAATTTTTATATATTTAGTAGAGATGGGGTTTTGCCATGTTGCCCAGGCTGGTCTTGAACTCCTGGCCTCAAGTGATCCACCCACCTTGGCCTCCCAAAGTGCTGGGATTACAGCCATGAGCCATCGCACCCCACCTAACAGCATTTTTTTAAATCAAAAATCTTCGGAGAGGCCAGGGGTAGTGGCCTCTTCCTAGGTCCTTCTTCCTAGATCTCCCAACATAAATGTGGATAATCCAAATTATTTCCTCCCATGCTGCAGAACTAATAGGGTGATATTTGTTAAGATTCTAATAGTCATTCATTTCCTCCCAACAAAATGTATAACATCTGTGGAAAAAAAAACCTCACAATGTAGTTTCTCTTTTTCTATTTTAGAAAATTATAATTCTTCTTTGACAATTTTATTTTCTAGAATTTTCTTTTACTTGTCCAGGGAACAATTTCATTCTTTGAAAGGACTAAGCCAGAAAAATTAAGATTGACATTGAGGACTACGGAAAAAAAAAATGAGTGTTTTCCTAGATGCTATGGACAAATAAAACATAGAATAAAAATGGGAAATAGAATTGGCGTTAACTACAGGTCTTTAGAGCATGGGCTCATTTGGCTAATGTGGAAAGAAGTGTAGAAAAACATGAAAGGCAGTGCCTAGTGCTTTCTGAACAAAAGGTGGCTTTTTGCACTAATATATACTCCATCCCCCAAAGTCTTACATGTTGCTTTTGTGGAATAAAAATTGTGTGTGTATATATATTTCACGCAATATATCATAGTAATTAATCCCTACCATCAACAAAAATTAGTTTTCTGACACAGGTAGCCTATGAATTTTTTCCCTCTGGAATATATGTTATCCATCTTATGTACCTTTCCTCTGTTTTTGTAAACTTTTAATATTAAGTGTACCAGTACATGCAGACTGATTAATGATTACACAGTCTTACTCTCAGCTGTGGTAAAGGCCAATATCAGAAAGTCAAATTGCCTTTTACTCACTCGTGATTACACTGTTGGGTCCTTTCACAGTTTATCAGTCCCTAGGATCTTTCTTCAAAATTAAGAAATAAATTGCCTTTCTCAAAGAGATATTGTGCTTGAATATCCTGAGGGGAAAACTATCATTTACTAACTACAGTATTTCCATATGGCAAAAATCTCCTCTATGAGTCGCAATTGACAAATTAGTCAAATCTCAGCTTTTCTTTATTTCTTATTTTTTTTTCATGTCGTCTTCATTTCACATTTGAGAGATTTTGCATCTCTTACTTTCTAGCTCAAAAACTCACAGATGCCTTTAAAGGTGTTTTTATTTTTTGTCCCTTTTATTCTGCAGGTGTGGATAAAATATTTAAAAGAATTTTCACACAAATGCAATTATCCCCAAATATATCACATTAATATTTCACTTTTGGCATGCTGAATAAAAATAGTATATTCCAGTACCTACTTGTGAATAAGTACAAGCTGTGAAGTCATATCTTAAAACTCTATCAAGTATTAGCCTGGGCAAAATAGCAAGATCCAGTATCTGCAAAAAATTAAAGAATTAGCTGGGCACAGTGGCACATACCTGTGTTTCCACCTGCTTGGGAGACTAAGGCTCCCTTAAGCCTGGGAACTAGAGGTTGCAGTGAGCTATGATTACACCACTGAACTCCAGCTTGGGTGACAGAACAAAAACCTGTCTCAAAAAAAATGTACCCAGTTAGTCAAATTGATGTCTTTTTACTATTCATTGAAATTTCATGTGCTCTTCTACCTCTTCAGTTTTGAAGTGTACCATTATTAGCAATTCATGTAAAATCCCTACATTCTTAGAAAACTACACATATTCATTAATACATGCATTTTTACTAGACATTAAGCCAGGCTTTAAAAGTAATATTTTTAAACATTCTTAGACCAAAAAAAAAAAAAAACAAAGTTATATAAAACTCAAGATATATTCGTTTACCACAACAATTTTATTTTTCTGGACAATACATAAACATGCCAACATATACTTAGTGGTACAGTGCCTACTGAGGTCGGGTCCTCATGTGTTATATGGGAACAATTAATTTGAGTTGGAATGCTCAGGGGAAACATGGTGAAGAGCAGATCGTAAGTGGCTTACCCAGTGTGTGGATATATAGAGACCAAAGGGAATAGAGGATTATAGTTAGAAATTTGAGTAAGTCTTGTTTAGGAAAGAGTAAAGCGTTTGACCTTTATGAAAACCAAAGATCTACACTGGGAAACAGCAAAGATAAAATTAGACTAAAAGAGCAGGTTGCATTGTGGAGGATCTTCAAAAGGACATTTTACTAGAAAAAAAAATAGGCAGAGATTCACTGAATGTTTTTGAGTGGGTAAGTGAAATGGTGAAATCTGTGATTTAAGAAAATAAATGTAGAGCAATGTTTATTCATGTATGTTCTCAGGATTATTAATTAATGGGGTTACTCCAAAAGTGTCTCCAAGGTCAAATACATGTGGAAAATTGTGGGCTTCTTTACTGCAAATTTTCTCTAAGATGCTAGTATGTTAATAGAAGTTTTGACCGTCCTAAAGAAAAATACAGGATTTGGCAAGCATGACCATGAAACTCTTTCAAGAAAAATCTGCATGGATCAAGGATTAATGGCAAAAACTGTAATTATTTTCACACCAACATAAGATAAAGAGATAAATATTTAATACGATAAATATTCCAACCAATTACCTTGATTAGATTTATGAATATATCAAGTTATCACCTGGTGATATAGTTTGGATATTTGTCCACTCCAAATCTCTTGTTGATACATGATCCCAAATGTTGTAAGTGCGGCCAAGTGGGAAGGTTTTAGTTTATGGGGGTGGATCCCTCATGAGTGGCTTAGTGTCCTTCCCAAGGTAATGAGCAAGGGCTTGCTCTATTAGTTCACAGGAGAGCTGGTGGATTAAAGAGGCTGGCATCTCCTCCCATCTCTCTTGCTTGCTGTCTTGCCATGTGACCCTCCTGCTCCCCTTTACCTTCCCTCATATGTACGAGCTTCCTGAGTCCCTCAACAGAAGCAGATGCTGATGCCATGCTTCTTGTAAATCTGTACAACCCTAAGCCAAATAAACCTCTTTCCTTTATAAGTTACCCCACCTCAAGTATTTTTTATAGTAACACAAAACAGACTAATATGCATGTACACACCAAAAATATGTGCATTTGTTATTATTAATAACAAAGTAATACCACATGGCATAAATGGGAAAATAGAAGATCTATCATGTGGGAAGATTTTCTCAAACACAGATGCATAGGATTAGGAAAAAGAAAGCTCAGATGGGATGAGCTGGCATCTTGGAATGTCCTCATTCAGTGAGCACAGTGAAGATGGAGAAGATGACCTTCTCAGCAGATGACCCGTGAGCCAACCTTATGAAGAATGAGCAGATGGAGTCCTGGGTCCTGCATCACTGGGGTTGGGGCATTCCCTGGAATCCGGGACAGCCACTGCCTAAGCATCTGCAGGACCCCTGGCAGTCCCACTGACTGTTTCTCATCAATATCAGCTGAATTTTTCAAGGTACCTGAAGCATCACTGTTTCTTCAAGTCGTTGAGTTCTTTCTTCCCCAAGAGGGAAGTGATGTCTTCTCCAAAAATGCTGAGGCAGTTTTCAATGAGAAATTGTACAGTAGAAACCTGTAACACAAAAGGGGAAAATAGGGTGCTCTTCTCATTTGATAAAGATATAAATTACATTTCATCTGTGAATCTTGGAGTGAAAAAAACATGAAATTCAGAATTCTAAGAAAAATTCAGAGCTGATACATAAAGGCATGAACCAGTTTTCTCTAAGAAACAACTATGATCCTTTCAAGAGCATTTAGGGCATGTATGTTAAAATACTTATAATCAGTGGGCTAAAGTTATAATTTATAGCGTAGCTTAATAGTTAACATTCTATATCAGTGGTCTTATCTTTAAAAATAGGGTAATTTTCAAGTAACCCCTGTAGGATATTTGGAGTGAAGATATATATTCTTCAATTCTTGTAAAATATGTACAACTTTAAAACACCCAATAGAATTATAAAACACCCAATAGATAAAAACTTGTGAAATTCACTTGTTAAATATCTTAAATTTGGGAAGCAGACATTCTCTGAGGGTCTTTTGTGAAGGAAGGAGGCAGCTGGAGAGAAAATGTCTGCTAGTCTAACTGCAATCCCTTTCCACACATTGCCTGGTCTCAGGATTGCTCTCTGGGTGATCTTGAGAGAGAGCTGGAGTCTTACTATTAGGTACATTGTAGCTCCATCGGATATTCTAGAATGTTTTACTAGTTTTCTCATTCCAGCAGCAGAGACAAAATAGTAGCCAAGTAGTTGCTTGAATGTCAATTGTGAGCCCCAGTTGACAGAGAAAGGCAGTATGTGCGGAGCCATGAGTGTTGACATTATCCAAACCACCAATAAGGTGTCAGTAATGACCAGAGAAGCTGGGCCTTATCACCACTGCCATTGTTGAGATGAGGAAACCATGGCTTGGAATCTTTGCCTAAGGTTATACATCCCTCAGTGATGAGACTGAGAGTTGAATCTTGGCTTGTCAAACTCCAAAGACCAGGTTGGTTTCTATCATGTTACACAACTTTCTTATCTCTCTGTGGTATAGTTAATCTAGTGTTTTGTCTCCTACATGGGAAAAATGAAGTGACTCACTGCTCTCAAATTCCTGTTTAACAACCTACCTTCTCATATACTTTCTACCACTCCTACAATAGGATAAATGACTCTGCTACTCCAGAGAAGTGTAAAGTGTGCACCTTAAAAAAATGATTCATCATAGTTAATATCCTGAATTTCAGGTTCAAAGTGGGAGCTCTGCTCCCCAGGGCATAAAAGTGCGAGACCTCATTATCTTTTTCATGAACCCATTTTCTACTTCTGAGGAGCAGGAAGTAGACAGCTAAAGAATGCTTGGGGCTATACACTTGGATAAATTATCAGCTGTCATCTGATTGGCTGAGGAATGCTGCTCAATGTTATGTAACACTCCAAAAAGGTATCACAAGAGAACAACATTAGCCTTGCATTACTGTGCCCTGGATGTGAGACATGGAGTCAAAGGAGATTATTTTGGAGCTTTAACATTTAGTGACTGTTCTGCTGGGATTTGGACATGTAAGAAGTCTGTTGCCCTGTTGCCCCCTTTTTTTGGCCAATTTATCCCTTTTGGAATGAGAGCATTTACTCAATGCCTGTACCCCAATTGTACCTTAGAAGTCACTAACTTGTTTTTGATTTTACAGGCTCATAGGCAGAAGGGACTTGCCTTTTCTCATATGAGACTTTGGACTTGGAATTTTGAGATAATGCTGGAATGAATTCAGACTTTGAGGCATGGTTAGGAAGGCATGAAATGTGAAAGAACATGAGCTTTGGGAAGGGCCCAGGGCAGAATTATATGGTTTGACTCTGTGAACCCACCCCAATCTCATTTGAATTGTAATCCCCGGTGTTGGGGGAGGCACCTGGTAGGAAGTGGTTGGATCGTGAAGGTGGTTTCTAATGGTTTAGCATCATCCCCCTAGTGCAGTCTTATGACAGAGTTCTCAAAAGATCTGCTTGTAGCACTTCCCCTTTCTCTCTCTCTCTCCTGCTCCACCATGGTAAGACAGCTTGCTTCCCCTTCACCCTTCTGCCATGATTGTAAGTTTCCTCAGGCTTCCCCAGCTATGCTTTCTGTGAAGCCCGTGGAACTGTGAGTCAATCAAACCTTTTCTCCTCATAAATTACCCTGTCTCAGGTAGTTCTTTATAGTAGCATGAAGACAAACACTAACGCAATCACTAATTTTTCACAGATGTTGTCAGTTTTGACTTTGTCAAATTTTTAGCCAGGGCTCCTCAAGAGCAGTTGTTTGCCTTTGGGCTTTCCTCCCACTGCTGCTCTACCTGGGAGGAGGGTGTCCTCATAAGTACCAGCCGGGGGGAGTCTGCAGGGTATTAGAAGCCCAGAAACAACCTGCAAAACAATGTTTACAGAATGGAAATCCACACTGCAATCATCAGGAGTTGTCCACTAAGGGATGTGTTTTCCTCTTTTATGTTTTATGGCTTCCTCACCATAGAACACTTGCTGTGAGGTAGATTGTTGCTTAAAGAATAAAGTTCCCTTTCTTTCATTTCTGATCTACCACTAAGTGCATATTGGTGAGCTCTTGCTTTTCCTTTTTATCTGGCATGGATAGTATGTCAATATTCCATTTAGAACATAAATTAAAATTTGCATTTTGTAGGACAAAGGAAGCTTTCATAATAGCTATACAATAAAATCAATATAATACCTACACAATAAGTAAAACATATACAGTAAAACCAAATCCTTAGGGTAACCAGCAGTTAATCCACAATCAAGAATTGAGAACATGTTAAGATATGCATTCAGCATGGCCGCTCAGGAGCCGTGATGAGTGGTGACGCTGTAAGCCTGAGCGTTTTCTGTCATCTAGACACTGTTTTAACTAAATTAATGCATTTTACTTAAGCAAATATATTTCCAGTATTCATTTACTTTTTTTAAACTTACTTTTTTTGAACTTACTATTTTTTTTTAACTTACTATTGCCCAGCAATACTGGCAATCTTGCCACAAATGTATCTAAATTATATAGACTCTGCTGAATTGTAAATAGTCCTTCGAGAAAGGCTGAAGCAAAAGCGTGTTTCAAATGAAGTTATTCTTGATAAGCACTATGATTGCCCTTCATTCCTTAATAAAAATCATGGCCTTGTCCTTATGGAATGTCCTAGGTATGGAGGCTCTCTGTCTCCCTCTCTGTCTCTCTGTCTGTCTCTCTCTCTTTCATACACACACACACACACACACACACACACACACACACACACAGAGAGAGAGAGAGAGAGAGAGAGAGAGCTAATCTGCTCAAAATTGTGTTGCAAATAGAGAGTACAATCTAAAAACTTTTCTTTTAATGTAAGGCTTGGAAACATCATGTTGGAATCTCTTAAGTCAGGTATATATGAATATCTAGCCAGATAGCCTCAATTCTTGATTGCAATAGGAATTCTTTCTTGTCTGATAACACGAATCACTTTAACAAAAGGAAAATCACAAACCCGAAAAAGCTATATTTTATTTTAAATCAATCTCCTAAGCCCCATCCCTCTTCTACTCATCTTCTTCCAGATTACATTTTTACTTAGGGCACACATATCATGTAGGTTAGGAAGCAATGCAGAAGTGTCTGCTTTAATCAGCAAATATAAATTTAATTTTATTTTAAATGTATTACAGAAATCCACTAGTACAGAAATAATTCATTTCTTAGGCCAAATTCTGGTTGCCCTGAGTTTTTTAGAGGCGTTATTACATCATGCAGTCAAACGAAATTTAAATTAAAATATTGGACTTCATGTCACAACAGCAAGAAATTTTCACATTTTTAGGGAATTTTATATAAGGAACAATGCTATACAAATATTTTCTTGTTTTTGTCTATCTGAATGTCACTTTCTTTAATAAAAGTTCTCAGTTATGTAGACTTCCATCTTTCTTTTTCTGCAACCCTCATCCTCATCCTCACCCTCACATATGCCCACCTCTCCACCAGAAACCCTCAACAAATTACACCAGTTCTATCAATGTAAAGGAACAGACACTTAAAAGCAAAACAGGGTTGAAGTGGTGTGCACACAAATGCCCCCAAATCTATGGTGTCACGAAAGACTTGTCTCCTTTTTCACCAATTCAGGAGAGGCATCCGTTACCTAATTCTCAGGACCAGCATCCAGGGGATGTGGTTTCTAGTCAGGTGTTTCTTATGTCAAAATTTACAACAAAACATGTATTCAGGACTCCTCATACTAAGATTGAGTCCTTGGATGATAATCAGGGTAAGTAGGGATGGGAGGAACCAGGAAAGAAGATGTTCAAAGAACATTGTGGTAGAGAAGATTGGAACTTTCTTATTAAGATTTTTACAAAAATTTTATTATATATGTGCAAATATATATGTTATTAGTGCTCTAAAATTGTAGCCTGATTTTATTATGCTGTCACTTTCAGTTCACACAAAATTTAAAATAGGAATACAAGAAGAGTACCCATCTATAAACTAATGTTATATCCTTGTTGCTTTCAATTCTTTAATGTAGAGGTACAAAATATGACCTTGATATATATATCAAACATATACATATTTGAATATATATGAATTCAAAAATCAAAGTTGATTTTTAACTAAAAATAGTTTGTTGGTAACTTTAAGTTATTCCCAGCTTTAGTAGTGACAAGTTGATGATGTCATTTGTTGTGTCTGACTTTGTTACTGTTGTGTCTATAGACTGTAAAAAGGAAATTTAAAAATGGCTATAAATTAAGAATTTTAATGCATAAGATTACATAATTATTTTCACATTATTATCTGTATTCTATAGGCAAAGTTTGTTCCAGGTAATGACAAAGTCAAGCACACGTAGAGCATGAATCCTTAATTAAAATTTATTTTCATTCCTTTATATAACATGAAACCAGAAGAAAGAATTTCAGTAAAACATATATATATATCTCTTAAAATAAAGGACTTGTGGCACTTGTAATATAACAGCTCATACAAGAAAGAGGAAGACCGAGAATTCAGAGAGGACACAGGGGCTGCCCCTGAGCGTCAGGAGGCCACTTCCGCAATGGAGAGAACAGTTTTAAAAGGAGGAGCTGGGCCCTTTCTCTCTTCCTGGATTGTGTTTTTATCATATAGCTTATTTCTTTGCACATCACACATTCAACGCTAGTAACATCAGAATAACAACTAGCTATAAAAGACGTTTTTTCAAATCCCCAAGGAGCGAGCAATTTCTCTGTCAAGTGTCACAGTTACTAAGATATTCGTTGTTGAAATCTATTCAGACAATTAAATAAAATTTTAGAAATT
This sequence comes from Macaca mulatta, assembly GCF_049350105.2. Taxonomy (NCBI): domain Eukaryota; kingdom Metazoa; phylum Chordata; class Mammalia; order Primates; family Cercopithecidae; genus Macaca; species Macaca mulatta. Next base: position 128,821,822 of record NC_133410.1, on the reverse strand, counting down.
TAAGTTCCATTTCCAACTCTACCAGATAGTAGAGTATCTATAATAGCTCTCTATTGCACTTCACATTGAGAAACTGCTCCATAAAAATAGGAAGATAATTTGCAGAAAATAACCCAAAAGAATTAACAAGATTCTGAGATGACATCTATTGTACTCCGAATTTCAAAAGACATTATTTTAAAATAAGGCAATATGTAACCAAGGATATTTACTATGCATATACATTCATAGTAAGGGCCCCATTCTCTGATAAACAGTGCTTAAAGAAGACAAATAAAAAACCTCAGTGAACTCCCATGGACCTTAAAAATGATGTTAAAAAATGAAGCTAGAGGAAACCTTTTTTATAATTCATTGCTTTCCCTTTCATTTTATTTTTCTTTCTTATGGACTAACCGCTTGACATAACAGATGGCCCTGAAAGTTGTTAATTAGATTTTTATAAACAAAGGTAGCTTAAACTCATTGGCTTCAAACTCTGCTGCTTGTAGCCCTAAGGATTGTGAAAAAGTGTCTCAGAACCCAACAACAGGGTTCAGAGCAGCCAAACTCAGGGATATCAGGGGCTACTTACGCTAAAGTGTCTAGGGGGGTGTGAGCACTGGACTCTAGCATGGAATTTAATTAAAAGGAAAAGTTCTGGGTTTTTTAAAATATCTGTAAGTCCTTCCATATAATTTCAAAACTCTACCATGAAATATTTTATAAAGTAAAAATCTCTTTGGAAATGATAATATGCATCCCTTACTTTATACTGCTTGTAGGATAACAGGTTTTCATGGCATAAGGAACATATTAAATTCAAAATAATATTTACAAGGATATGTGTACTTCTTGAGGTTGTTCTCCTTGTAGATAGAGCTCTTTGTAAGCAAATAACTTTTAAAATAAATTTTTATCAAATCATTTTTAAAAAATGAAACATGACTCTTTTTTCCCATATAAGCTAAAGTGTTTCTTAATGTAGTAAGAACCAGGAAAATGTGAGACATTCTCGAGAGTTGAGGCCGACTTTAAGATGATCTAGACATTCAAATTATGAGACCAAAAGCAGCTATTACAATTATGCTCAATTACATAAAAGAAATTAGCTTTCAAGAATGAAAGTGAAAGGATAAAAATATATGAAAGTCTTACCATAGAAATACAAATATTTTAAAATGAAAGTTTTAGATCTGGAAAGATCTGCAAGAAAAAATTTCCTGGATGAGCCAAATAGCACAATTGAAATGACAAATGGAAGAGACAGTGAATTTGAAGACAAATCAATAGAAAGTATCCAGTCCTGGGCCAACACAGTGGCTCACGCCTGTAATCCCAGCACTTTGGGAGGCCGAGGTGGGTGGATCACGAGGTCAGGAGATCGAGACCACCCTGGCTAACATGGTGAAACCCCACCTCTACTAAAAAAACAAAAAAATTAGCTGGGCGTGGTGACGGGCACCTGTAATCCCAGCTACTCGGGAGGCTGAGGCAGGAGAATGGCATGAACCTGGGAAGTGGAGCTTGCAGTGAGCTGAAATTGTGCCACTGTACTGCACTCCAGCCTGGGCAACAGAGTGTGACTCTGTCTCAAAAAAAAAAAAAAAAGTAGCCAGTCCAAAGAAGGGGAATAAAAGGGTTGAAAAAAATTAACAGATCCTTGGGAACATGTGGACAATAGCAATAGGTTTAATAACTGCATGTACTCACTCACATGTAGAAGCTAAATAAAAGTTGATCTCACAGACATAAAAAGTAGAACAGAGCTTACTAAGGCTGATGGAATGGAGGAATAGAGAAATATTGGTAATGGACACAAAATTACAGATAGCTAGGAGGAATACTTCTACCACTGTAGGATGACTATATTGTATATTTTCAAATAGCTAGAGGAGAGGATACTGAATGTTCTCAACACAAAGAAATGATAAATATTTGAGATGATGAATATGCTAATTATTTTGATTTTGTCATTATACATTTATGTATCAAAAGATCACTATATATCCTATAAGTGTGTACAATCACGTGTCAATTAAAAAATAAAAATTAGGCTGGGCGTGGTGGCTCACACCTGTAATCCCAGGACTTTGGGAGGCCGAGGTAGGAGGATCATTTGAGATCAGGAGTTCAAGACCAGCCTGACCAACATGGTCCAACATTTTAGTAGAAACCCCATCTCTGCTAAAAATAGTAAAAATTAGCTGGACATGGTGGTGTACGCCTGTAATTTCAGCTACTTGGGAAGCTGAGGCAGGAGAATCACTTGAACCCAGGAGGTGGAGATTGCAGTGGAGCTGAGATCATGCCACGTCACTCCAGCCTGGGCAACACAGCAAGACTCTTTCCAAAAAAAAAAAAATTAAAACTTTTAAAATTTTTAAATAAATTTAAAATTAAATTTTGAAAAGTTTTAATATACTCATAATTGTAATCCCAGAATGAAAGAAGAGACAAAATGGTCTAGAAAAAAAAAATGCTTTAAGTAATAATGGCTAAAAATTTCCCAAATTTGGCAGAAGATAAAAATTTACAAATCCAATAACTTCAGAAAATGTGAAACACAATCAGATTCAAAGAAAACCATGCTTTGAGATATTATAGTCAAACTACTCAAAGCCAAATATAAAAAAGAAAATCTTGAAAGTAGTAAAAATGAAATGAGAAATCACAGACAGGTGATCAGTGTTGAATGATCATATGCTACTTATCACAAAGCAGAGACCAAAACACAGTGAAATAATTTTAAAGTGTTGAAAGGAAAAAATGGCAAGCAAAATTCTATGTTTGAAGAAAATATCTTTCAAGAGTGAAGGTGAAAGACATTTTTAGTTAAAAGAAGCTAAGAAAATTTGTTGGTGCCAGACCTACACTATAAGAAATGGTAAGAAAACTTTCTATAGGGTGAGCTTCAGAAATGAATGATGAGCATTAGAAATGTTTATTTCTTATAAATTATAACTAAATGAAGTTTACTTTTTAAAATTTCAGGGCAATTTTTTCATGAAAAATGCTGAATGTTACCATTTGCCACAATGAAATCAAAGCAGGCAGACAAGAGTGTCCTTCCCCACAGAGGCCTCTCTAGTCTCAGCTCCCTCAAGCAATGCATCTGGTATTTGGAAATAGGTCAGAACATTCACATGGCTTTTGCTATTGGCCGGGAAACAGCTTTTTTGAACTATCCTTTTTTCCAACCTACAAATACTATTTTGTGTGATCTAGACATGCTCTAAAGGGCAAGGTGCAAAAAAAAAAAAGGAGAACATCTTTACGAACAACCTGGCTACCGCATTACAACTTCAAAAATCAAAGCTTACACAATAATTGAAGCTAAAGGTTTGATTATTTTCCCCAGTAGCATTAAAAAAAATGAGGTAGACATATGCTGATCACTTAAAAGTGATGTCCTTCTCAGCTCAGTTCAATCCTGACATTCTTCAGAATGAAAGACTCAAAACTCCTGTGTGTTTGACGTAACAGCTAACTGCATTACCTGACCCCAGAATGGATCCTGTGCTGGAAAAGAAACATTATTGGGGTCAACCAACAAAACTGGAACATGAATGGGAGATTAAAACATGCTACCAATGTTAAATTTACTGAAGTTGATAACTGAATGGTGGTTATAAAGAGAATACTCTTATTCTTAGGAAATGCATAAGTATTTAATAATAAGGGGCCATGGTGTATACAACTGTCCTACAAAAATAGGTGTGCACATACATATATATGGAGAAAGAGTCAGAGAAAAATAAATGAAAAAGCAGTGTGGTAAACTGTTAACAAATAGGTCAATCTGGGTAAATGGCATATGGGTATTCTTAGTGTTATTTTGTACTTTTCTGTATGCTTACAATTATTTCCAAATAATCGAAAGCTTTTAAAAATAAAATAAGTAAACATTTTTAAAAGGTGGAAACAACCAAAATCACTCTTTATATAACTAGTGATGATTGGGGGAAAAAAAAAGTTTAATTTCAGTAAAAAATGTCTGCTTGTGAAAATCACTTTATTACAACAAACTATTAGAGTTTATGGACTTTTGTTTTGTTTTGTTTTGTTTTTTTTTTTTTTTTTGAGACAGAGTCGCACTCTGTTACCTAGGCTGGAGTGCAGTGGCATGATCACAGTTCACTACAACCTCTACCTTTCAGGCTCAAGCAATCCTCCTGTTTCAGCCTCCTGAATAGCTGAGACTACAGGCCAGTCTCACAGTGCCAGGCTAATTTTTTGTATTTTTTTGTAGAAATGCAGTTTTGCCATGTTGGTCAGGCTGGTATCGAACTCCTGAGCTGAAGTGATCTGCCTGCTTTGGCCTCCCAAAATGCTGGGATTACAAGCCTGTGCCTGCGTGCCTGACCCAAGTTCATGAACATTTAACACGCAATATTCTTTTCAAGCTTAAGCATTGTAGTTAACATGTATTCCTCTTGCTTCATATTGCTTAGTCTTTAATTTTTAAACATGTGAAAACATACATGAATATAAAAAAGTACACTTTTCCACACAATATTTTCTAAATATTTCTTTCTCTCCTCTCTTTATCTCTCCTTTCCTCCCATCTCTATATCATCCCTGTCTCTACCTCCTTTTCAATCTACCTAAGGCAGAAACTTGGAATTTAATATTTGGTCTCAAAAACAGTTACAGAGACACATTTCTTGATGTCCTCAGTGAGGACTGGAAGGAGAATGCTTTCAGGTGGTCCTTCTCTTTGGCTAGATTGATGTACCTAATCAAATTTAATAATACCCCAAAATAGAGTAGGATAAATTAGATAATTGCTTATTTTCAAATCAATCTATGTTGCTAATATTTTTAATATACTTTATATTATTTTTAAAAACATGGGGCTAGATTCAGCAACATCAAATCATGGGTTGAAAAAACAGGCAAAATATTTCAGGAAAATAAATAAAGCATGGCCTCCAAAATAACGGGTTGCCCTGTGATATCAGATTTGGGCAGGAGATCCAGTCCTCAAACACTCATGCATGGATTGGAAGGCCCAACATCTTCTTGGGTTCAAGGATAGAAAGTTGAGCAGTGTAACTTCCATGTATAGGAACTTTTTCCTTTTTTTTTTTTTTTTTAGAGACAGGGTTTGGGTCTGTCACCCAGGCTGGAGTGCAGTGTTTCAATTACAGCTCATTGCAGCCACTGCAGCCTCTGCAATCTTGATGCCCTGGCCACAAATGATCCCCCTGCCTCAGTCTCCCAAGTAGTTGGGATAACAGGTCAAGCTACCATGCCTGGTTTGGAAATTTATTTTATTTATTTATGTGTTTGTTTTTAAAGGCTAGTGAAGTGAAGCAGTGGAAGTGGAGAAGGAATAAATAATTCTGTAGCTTGTTGTGATCAATTAGTTGTAAACACCACTGCATTAGGACTAGCCTGGTTTGGAAAATTTATGTTTTAAGAACAATGCTAGCTCCAATCCATAGAATGGAGAGAAGGAAAAGTGAGAGTGGTAATCAGAACTTCCTCGAAAATAAACAAAACATACAGGTAAATGAGAAAACAGTATTTACACAGAGGCAGCCAAGTTAATCTAAATAAAACGTTGTTGGAGGATGGTCTAACAATTTCTATTAAGGAAAAGGGGAATAATTTTGGAACACTGCTTTGCAGAGATTTGCATTCTTTTGCTGCAAATTAAAGATTTAAAATATATATACTGACAAAATACTTTGGAAGGGAAGAGCACCAGTGTTCCTTTAGTTCTGAAGAACTACAGTTTTTAAAAATGGGAGAAAAAGTTAAAACTACATAAAATATTTATAACAACATATTAAGACTGTCGTTCTAGATAAAAATGTCAGCAGCTGGTTGTCACTGATGTGGGTACATGTGTAAATTGTACCATCCTCATAACTGGGCCTTGATGGGCCCTGCTCTTTCACAGGCAGTATTACAGTGATGGGAAGTAGATCTCAGAGTGGAAGACAGGTTGGTTTGGAAGTTAAACACTTAATTGTAACTATGTGATGCAAGCTATGTCCTCACAGGCAAGTCACTGAACTACTCTGAGCTCACTTCCACAACTGAAAGTGGGTCAGTTAAACCTCTGAGTGTTCTTGTAGCTTGAAGTGCTATTCAAATATACAGAATATTCATTTACAGGTTAAATCATACTTATGAAATTTGGCATTTGGATGAACACTCTTGGCCAAGAAACAATATATTTTTTAGAGAAAAAAACCCACAGTATTTTATTTCTTTATAAGATAAATAAATTGCAATATATGCAATTTGCTAAAATTGGTTCCTATTGGCTCCCAGAAAACTTACTCTTCATTACTACGATTCTCTGATTGAAGTCAATTCACCTATTGTTTACTAAAGATTAATATTTTCTCCACTATTTCACTGCAACATTAATATCCAAATTGAAAATGTTTTAAGGTTCATTCATACATGGACTTATCACCCTCTCGCTATTTAAAAAATTGTAGTAAAGTTACGTATAGCATACAATTGACCATTAGTGACATTTAGTCCATTCACAATATTATGTAACCATCAACACTATCTCTTTTCAGAACATTTTCATTACCCCTAAAGCAAACCCTATACCCATTAAGCAGTCACTCCCCTCCTAGCACCAACACCACATTTTGTTTACTCATTCATCAGTTGACAAACATATGATTTATTTCTACTTTTAGGCTATTATGAACAATGCTGCTATAAACATTTTGTATGAATGTATGTTTTTATTTTTCTTGGCTCTATATGTAGCACTGAAATTGCTGAGTCAAAAGGTAATTCTAGGTAAAACTTATTATGGAGTCATCAAACTTTTCTGCACAGGCTGCCACATTTTATTTATCTATGAGCAATAGCTTCCCCACTCCCTATCTCCACACCACCTCAGGATGAGAGAGTGGGCCACCTACTTGGCCCAAAATATGCATAATTACATATATCCCATGTCTAATTACTCATGCCAGTTTGTAGAAGAGTAATAACAGCAAAAGAAATAGGTGTCAGTCATTGTTGTAAATGCCTTATACATATTCATATAGCTTTATAACCAATATAACAGCATAAATCTGGTTCCCATTCCCCCCCCCATTTAAAAAAAGGCTTTTTGAAAACTCTCTCATCAAAGATTTTATGTTTCCAGTTTGAACATCCCTCTTTTACCTGCAACATAGAGAAGACATTAAGCAACAGAAACTGAAAACCTTTACAGAAATATTCTACGAACAAGAAGATATGCAGGGAATGATACAAACATGTATTTCTTCCCAATAAGCTTTGGAAATGTTTTCCTAAAGCAAATAGCTGCATTGAAGATTCTGTTAAATTAATAACTTGAAAACATTTTATTTGTCTCAACCTTTTATGGTGATGCATGAGGTTTGGTGGAGTGGAGGGAGGAGGAAAGAAGAGTGTTGAGTGTGTGTGATGAACCCTCAAATAAGTATGAGACTTGGTGTGTGGCGGTTCAGAGCAGGAGCTACAAATTGCATGATCCCTGTGAACCCAAGAGTGTCGACCCTGGATGTCCACGGTAGGAAACCACATTACCCATCCTTATGCCAGCCTAAGAATGTGTATTAGAAAACTAACCTGCATTCCATGAATCAAACCTTTGTTTTAGACTGTCACCTCTCTACAGATAGCAATAAATAATCTGCTATACAAAAATTCAGGCAATCCAGTATATGATTATTTGATTAATTTCATTTGCGTATTTTTTTTGTGTGTGTAGATGGCATCTTGCTATGTTGTCCAGGCTGATCTTGAACTCCTGCCCTCAAGTGATCCTCCCAAAGTGCTAGGATTACAGGTGTGAGACCACCCTGCCCGGCCTATTTGTATTATTAGATTACATTTATTTACAGAGTTAATTTGGGAGTATAAAAGCAATTTTTCAAACTTAAATGGACTATTGAATAATACTTGGTGAAGAAGGATCTATTTTAGAGGTTTAAAAACACAGGTAAGACTGGGCATTGGGGGATGTTGGAGAGGTAGTTCTAGAGATTTCCTCACTGAACTCTCCTTCCATAGCCCCTGAACACTCACTCCCCAAGTACTCAAAGAGCCCTGTTGAAAAACCACTGATCAAAACTAAAGGAGATTGTTCCAATAGTTACCATAATTTAACTACCATTTTCACATATTTGCACTGAAAAAAGTACAAAGTATGCAAGTGCCATAGAGGAGGTCAAAAAGTTAGTTACTGGCTTAACAGACATCATATTAAAATGTTTTGCATTTTAAGAAAGTTTGGGGAAACATTTAATTACTTTTCTCTATCTGTCCTAGACAATATGAAGTTGACTGTGCCCTTTCATAGCTAATCCACATAAACACAGGACCAAGCTGGGGTCTTACCAAAAGGTGGCCACTAAATTCACCATGGGCCAGGCCAAGAGAAGGGATCTCCCAGCACAGGTGCGGCTTTTGCTGACTTTGTCCACACCATTGGCTGTCCACAGGTTGTTCAGTGGCATTTTATTTTTTAATCCGAAAGCATTTTCTGTACTTAGAAAGATAATCAAGCAAGATCTCTGTCAGTTTGTTTCTTAGATGCTGTGGGAGCAGCTGTGCTCATGGAAAGATACCAGTTCTCCCTGTTCCAGGAAAAAGCAGGCCTAATTCATCTCTATTACCTTGTATGCATAACACAGGGGATAGTTAGATGAGCGTTTACAAAATGTGTGCTGAGAGAAGCCTGGCTCAAGAAGGTGCTGCACACACTTTATGAATGTCAGCAAATAGCTATGGACTGACTGGTCAATTGAGTATGAACCATACTTTACCTTTTAAAGATGTTGCTTTTACAGAGAACCATTAATGCATTTATTATTTATCTCTTACTTACTTCAAAAACATTTTGAAGAACTGAACAAAGACTAAAAAATGCATGATATATAAGAATAATAATATTTATAGAAGTTTTACTTAGGAGAGAGAGACTAAAAAATATATAACCTTGAATTAGAGGGATTTAAAATACGTTTCAACCTTAGTTTTTATAAGATATTTTAGCCTTTAAAGCAGAGGTTATTTTAAATTTCTTAAGATTTTGTTCATACCACTTTTTTTTTTAATATATTCTGGTTAAAACTGAAAAACTATAGCCTACAAACTGAATCCAACTTAGAAAACAAAACCAAACATACCCCAACTAGAGGCCAGCAGGTCTTCTGTGTAAGTGATGGACACATTTCCCATTTATCTCGGGAAAGTAAGAAGGTGATCGATTTTGTCAGCAGTGAAATTACTTTTTTAACAATTTCTGCCTAATCTACCTTAGACCTCTAATATAGAAACCAACATATCTCCTGGGTTATTTTACAAATTTAATGCTCAGATGGACCTGCATTTTAAATAGTTATAAAACTGATGAAGGATTCCCAGGCAACGTGGGCACAGCACTCGGGGACTTCCCACTAGTCAGAACTACTTGGGGAGACACCAAAGCTACAATTAGATCAAAGACGCCTCATGTGGAAATCTCCCTGTGACTTCACTGATTCCTGAGACAATGCTAAAACTCTTCAGTGGAACTTATGAAATGAATAATTTTGCAGGAAGCATGCATGAAGAATAATCTAGATGCAGAACTTAGGGCACATTGAATATATATAACAATACAGGTTGAAAAAGTGTCTGGTGATATAAGATGACTTTTTTCCTGAAATTTTTAAAAATGTTTTTTACCCTATGTCTGTGTATCTGAAGATTTTTATGAAACAATCAGTTATCAGATAAAATCATTTTTCTAATTAACACCTCTAAAGTCATTACCAAATAACAATATATGACCCATTGGAAATGCAGACAAACACCTGCTTGTTTTTACAGATTTTTAGATTTTCTACCATAAGTATCTATGTGTACAAATCTGAAGATGCTGTGTGGAAACTTCCACATATGTGAACTTGGAAAAATTTATTTGAGTAATTCTTCTCTTAGTTCAGTAAAGTGCTAATACTGTCCAATTTTTTGAAACCAAATCAAGGAGTTATCTAAAAGCCCAGAACAAGAGGCTAGTGCAGTGGCTCATTCCTATAATCCCAGCACTTCTGGAGGCTGAAGTGGAAAGATCGCTTAAGCCTGGGAGTTCTAAACCAGCCTAGGTAACATAGTGAGATTCCCATCTATATAAAAAAAATTTTTTTTTAATTAGCTGGGTGTGGTGGCATATGCCTATAGTTTCAGCTGCTCCAGAGGCTGAAGTATGAGGATCCCTTGAGCCCAGGAGGTTGAGGCTGTAGTAAGCTGTGATCATACCACTGCACTGCAGCCTGGGTGACACAGTGAGACCCCAGAACAAAGTTTATATTCTCCTACAATATTTACTAAGCATCTACCATGTGCCAATCACTCTCCTAAATATTTTTTGCACACTGTTTCATTAGATCCTGAAATTGCAAAAACAGCAATTACTTTTGCACCAACTTAATACATCATGTAGTCTCTATTAGCCCCATTTTATAGATGAGGAAACTCATGGAGAGGTAAAGTAAATTGCCCACATTATAGCACAGACAACCTAACCTGAAAGCTTATCCTGGTAACCACTTGACTTCTACGGGTGTTGACCCACCTTCTAAAGGTGTTGCAGGGAAGAATAGTTCATGAAGTACTCCCTTCATCTTTCTTACCCTCACCCTTTCTCCCTCCCCAGGACCCTCAGGCTAGCTGATGGGATTGCTTTTTGAGAATGAGGGGATAAATCTCATGACATTCTATCAACAAACTAGATACTACCTTGGAAATGTTTAAAATGTATTACAACATAGCTTTGTACTCAAATGGATTCTCTTAGGGTCCCTCTATGTTTCTTCACTCTCAGTCACTGACACTATTATACTATTTCAGTAGAAATGAGAAAGTGTGAATTTAATATAAACTGGCTCATAGGAGGAGGAGGAAGATAAGGAAGAGTAGGAGGAGCAGCAGAGAAGGGAAAGAGGAAGAAGGAAGAAAAAAGGGAGGTGGGGGGAGAAATCTACTTTAGTATTTATGCTGGAGAAAAAGCCCCAGCGAACCCTGGAAATTTACAGGATTCTAAGGACATTTCCCCAGTTCTAAGATAGAGATGCTCCCTTAGGTGCTCGGGAGTAAGGGTCATGGATCACGGTATATTTCCTAAGTATCTGTTTACAATTCCATTTATAAGAAGTTAATAGTAATCTTCATCTTTTGACATAAACAAAATTCATTTTTCATTGTTTCTGTATTCTTTTACAAGTAAATATAATGGTAGTGATGTAAGGAGACTGTAGGCTAAGTACAGCCTCTTTCTTTAAAGTTTTCATTGATCTCTGCTAGTAATAATACCTTAATAAAGCAGATTCTGTCTTTAAAAAGTCATAATTTTATTTGAAAAAATAACTTCTCATTTAACATTCGAATGAATACCAAGAGTGCTCACGAAAGCCTTATCTGACTTTAATTAATGAGAACAGAAGTTTTTAATGTCATATAAAATAAATGACAATAATCACAGAACAATTTTTACTATTAACCTCCAGCAGAACTGGAGCAAATATAACGCCTTTGTGAAGAAACAAACATTTAAATCCTTTTTATTACTATACACAAACTAAAATTTACTTGTTTTGACAAAATACAAATATGGCAATTGGTCAACTATTTTTTCCACTTGAGTTGATTACCGTAGCATCAACATAAAAAGCAAGAGAGCTTCCAACCAGAGCCTGGAGGTGAGTTAAGGTCCAGTGCAACCTACATCATTCCACTCCCTTTTTATGGATAAGTGGAAAAACTAGACATTAAATTCAGATTATTAATTCTAACAGATTAATTGATTCAAGGTACAATACAATGCTCCTTTTTAAAGTGAGATGTGACAGGGAAGAAATATTTGTTATTGCAGGGAGCTATTTCTTTTTAGTAGTTGTTTTTCCCTGAAAAAAAATTGTCACATTAATAGTAAACATAAATGTCCCCAGATGTTTACTGTGGGAAGGCTTGTACCTAATTTCCTAAAAATTGTGACAAAAACTAGTACAAGGTGTCAGCATTCATCACTGATAGGAAACTTCTTTAAAAAAATCTATGTTTCTATCTCAAGGGCCTTGGACTTATAACCAAATTAAAATACCTTCTATTACTTTCACTTTTTAATATTCCCAATGAATGTAAAAAGTACATAAAAATAATCTAGGAACTGAGTCTCTTAAACAAAGATATTATTAAATATTTTGATACCAATTTTGTCACATCATAAAAGCCCTTGCTTGGATGCAAAGAGCCATCTCAAAAGCATATGCAAAAAATGAAAAATGTTGCACACCTTTTGTGATAATGAGTCAAGCAAAATAAAAATTCAGCTCCTCCATAGACACAATTTTTTAGCAGACAGAAGGGGAACATCGTCTTTATGGGAAATGTTTTTAGCAGAATACTATAGATTCTGTAAAACTCATTAAAGAGTTATTGGTGTCCAGGACAATAAATGGCTTCTGGTGAGAAAATAAAGGCCTACTCTTTCTAAATACTATCATAACTACAAAGATTAAGACAAAATAAGTAAAGAAAAATATATTCCCCTTAAAAGTTGAATGTGAATGCTCTACAAGGTCCGAAGAAAGACAAAATGAGCACTCTTGTTGTTTATCTTTCTGGTTCAGCACAGTTGGGTACAATGAGGGGTGGCAGAAAGAGCACAGTCTTGCCTCGAAAGCTGGCCTGGACTCTAGTCAGTCCCCCCGAGCAATTTCCCAGGGCCACTTACTGATCCTTTCTCAGCCTCTGTTTTCATATTTAAAACCTAGAAATGATAAAACCTACCTTGGAAGGCAGTAGGGAAAGCTAGGTGATACCTCGGTAATGTTTCTAGTATGGTTCTGAGAACCTTTCCAATAAATTTTAGTTTCCTATATGTATTTACTTGGGTTAAATACAGAGAACGGTAACTACTCTTAATGTTTTTAAAAATAGAGACTTTGTCAGTGGCTTTTTCAGGACACTTCACTTGGATCTCATGCTAAGGCCTAGACAATCTTCATTCTGTCTTATTTATGATATCACCACCTCGATAGTTAAATTTGTAGGCAATTGCTCTCATCCAAAACATATTATCGTCATCTTTGTTTCTGACTTTTTTGATTGCTGGACTTCTCATTTATTTCTTCTTTCATTATGCAATCTGCTTCATGTTTTACTAGATTCCAAGCAGATGAGAGTTGTTTTTTTATGCACCACAAAGGAAAGTTTGATTTCACTGGTGACGGAAAACCAAATGGTTGTGGAATCTTCTGCAAATCCAAAGAAAAGAAATAAAGAATAGAGGCAAGAGCATCAGGTGTTGGGTAAAAGCCTGTGCTTCGAGATACACAAATCAAATTTTAAATGTGAACTCCCCTAACTACTAATGTGGTGACCTGGGGGAAGCCATTAGACCTTTGTACACCAAGGACCACTGTAAAACACAGAAAATAGACCCATCTCAATCTTACAAGAGCAGCTGTAAGGGTTAGACAAGGTTGGGTGCATAAAGTCCTTAGCATAAGACCTGACCCATGACCTGCCTGTGGGAAATCATACGTATCATTATTATCACTCAGATTAAATATCAGATTTTTTAAAATGAGTACTTAATCTTGCATGTCTTATCTGTGTCAGGCATAACTGCAAGCCAGGATGTGGTCAGCAAAGAAGCACTTTATTTTTCTCCAATGACTAAAAAGCTTCTTTGTGAGATTTTGTGTGTTGAAATATTCTTTGTCTTTCAGGATATTTCATAAATATTGAAAAGAGAAATGGAGCAGGTAAATAGATGGCCATATACCTCAATTCTTCCCATCTCCCTGCCTTCGGACATTTACTAAGTCATCACCATTTTTCTAGGCTGGGTAAACGTTGTGTTCAGTGTGAAGAGGAAAGTACAACTGTTGGTTCTACCTGCAACATAGATGCCAAATCTCTCTTCTGCATCTTTCATTCTTATTGCCACTCCCAGGATGAAGCCTTACCATAATTATCAGGACTATTGCCTCCCAAACCAGTCTCCCTTCTTCCATTTTTGCCTGCCCTTCGACCTATTGTATCCCAGCAGCCAAAACAATATACTAAAAATGTTACCTGATTTGGTTACTCCTATAGAGGCCCTTCAGGATAATATTCCAACTCCTCACTTTGCCCTATGGATACCTGTGGGACTACTCTCATATCTGACATAATTTCCCCAGGCATTTTTCTCCGGTCACATCAGCCTTCCCTGAACCCCTCCCTCCAAAGGATCAAGCTGCACCCACCTTAAGCCTGTTGTTCCCTCAGCCCAGAAGTTTCAGCTGCGTGGTCTAGAAATGCTGCTTCTTCTCATCCCAGAGCTCAGGTTTAAATGTTATCATTAAATGTCACCTCAGAAAGGCCCTCTTGGATGATACCTCTCTGACCCTGTAACATCTTTTTCTCCACATGGCAGCCTATCTATCTTCTTCTCAGAACCACTAATTATAATCTGCAATATCCCCTCATATTTTATCATCTGTCATGAAGCCCCAGGCAAGAGGGACCCTGCCTGTCACATTCTCAGTTATGTTCTCTACGAGGGTACTGCACACAACAGGACCTCCAGGAATACCTGTCGAGTAAATAAAAAATCAAAACATTTGCAAAAGCAGAAGAACAATTACTTTATATTTTCTTATAGTAAGAAATAGTGAAATGCAATTCATTAGTATAAATGCATTTTATGATAATCAGGAGAGCATATCATGTATATGTAGTATACATACTTGGTATTAGACAGAAGCAACAAATCACTGAACAGAAAGGGATGCCGTTTCTGCTCCCTCCAGCCTTGTCTGAGTTGTTCTGAGCTGTGGATTAGCAGGGTTCATTAAGCACCTTCCAATGATGTGGTTTTCTTATTGTAGGTGTCTATCACAAAAAAGTGCTTTCCTGTACACATCAAATACTAAAGAACAAAAAGTCAGTGGTCAAACATATGATAGCATTTTATGCCAAATTTCAAGGGTTATACAATGCTAAAATTCTGGTCGATCTATCACTGCTGGCAGAAGCCACATGGAAAGCATGAAAAGGAATATAGCCAGACCCTAGGAGCAAACTCCAGCCCCATGTGACAGCTTGCAAGGAAAGGTGACTTCAGTATACAACCTCAAGCAACTGAATTTACCCCAAAGTTTGAATGAGCTCATTAGCAAATTCTTCTCCCAACCCTCCAGTAAGGAATGCAGCCAGCCCTGATAAACACCTTGATTAGCCTTATGGAACCCTAAGCAGAGGATCCAGTCAAGCCTATCTAATCTCCTGATCATGCAACATAATAAATTCTCATTGGTTTCAGCCACTAAGTTTATGGTAATTTGTTATAAATTCATAAAACCTTTATACTTTGGTACCTGAAAATGGTGTGCTGCTGTGATAAGCATCTAAAAATTCAGAAGTGGCACTGGAATCAGGAGTAAGTGGATGCTAGAAGAATTTTGAGGAGCATTAGAGAAAACACCACCTAGATTGTCTTGAACAGACTCTTTGTAAAAATATGGACATTAAAGACTCTGCCCGAGAGGGCTTGGAAGTTATGGAGGAGCATTATAGAGAAAATCTAGCTTGCCTTAGAGAAGAGTTAAGTCAGAACAAACAAACTTTGGGTAGAAATATGGATTTTGAAGACATTGCTGTTGAGAGTTCAGAAGAAATGCATTGAAAATGGGAGGAAGGGAGATCCTTGCTGCAAGCAGGCCAACAAAATAAAATTGCACCCTCTAGTTATGTAGAGTATGGACATTTTAAATGTGAACTTGCATAGTTAAGTGAATAGGTTTTCAAGCAAATAGGTGAAAGAAGTGCTTTTTTTTTCTTGTAGGAAAATGTGAGAAGAGAAAGATAAGTTGAGAGAAGAATTATTAATAAAAAGAGAGTCTGAACTTGTTAAATAAAAGAGAATGAGACTTCATGATTTGTGAGATTCTTTCCCTATTCAGGTACCAGTGATGGCAAAATTAATAGGATGCTTCAGAAAATGTGGCAGAGAAAAACAAAAGTTGAACATGTGATTATACAATCTGTTACTAAACCTTCATAAAGATCAAACAATGAGAGTACTCAGGTACAGTAAAGGCTCTTTGAAGAGATTAAGGATGTGGGATATAGATCCCCTCAATATAACTAGAGGCACTCAAAAAGCTTAAGGGCATTTTCTTGCAGCCATCTATGCAGCAGACAAAAATACTATAGCGATGATGTCAGAAGACTTGATGAACCCAAATTCTGCCTAATGAGCGAATATGAGTGACAACCATGGGAAACCCATAAAGTTCTTGAGAATTTTATATCTGCAGAAACACTGCCAAGTTGTCTTGAAAAAGACAGAAAGAGTATACAATAACAGAAGACTGTCAGATCCTCAAACCCTACTGGCAGAAAACAGGCTGATAAAACTACTCAACTGCAAACATGTGCTACTTTTCATGAAAAGCTAGCAGATGACACAGAAAGCAGTGCCCAAAGTCCAGAGGGAGAACCAATGACCCAGAGTCAGGGATCAAAGCCACAGGGCACTGTGTTTGAAGTATTCTTGGAGATATTCTTTTAAAGTTACTAATAGAATACATAGTATGCCTTGCATACACAATAAATGTCAAAAGACCACTAAGAAATTTGCAGTACCCATGTCTCTAATCTGGCAAAATGTCCATCATAGTAATAAAATAGAACATGTAATCTGGAAGAATAATATCTAACTATGCAGTTATAATGAATTTAAAATGAAGTAACCTATCAAAAGCATTCTTAAACTATGTAATGTTCTCCATAAATATTTATTGTTAGTTAATTCTGATTCGAAGTGACAGAGAGATCATCTTCTATCCAAAGAAAAGTTTCCACTGCTTTTTAAAGGAAAAATAAAATCACATTTTCCTAATGTTTTAAGCCAATTTGTATTTTTGGAAAGTGCATTTCTATTGCATCACCTAAGCCACTATAGACCGTTATTCCTCAGAGAAGTGTCCAATCACTGTGAACCGTTATTTCTGAATAACAGACAGCATTTAAAATCTGGTTAAAAATAAAAAGGGAAACACAATTTATGGCCCAACATGCATAAAACAAAACAACACGGAGACTTGCAAAGAAGTAATTACAATTTGGTTACACGTTAGCATAAAAATGTAGATAATTAAGGATTCTGAAAAACTGACTCCTATCTTGTCTAAATTAATACTCAAATTTTGGGGAAAATTGCTAAAGAACACCAAACAATACCGGAAACATCAAAAAGTTTCTAAACTTAACAAAGTGCTTAAATGTTATTTGGTTGAGCTATAACCAAGCTCATGTGGTCATAATAGGTAAGGCCAACTAGACTGAATAGAACATAAAAGCTCAAAAGAGGGGCAGACATTTTCACAGACATACAGAAAATTGTCTCCTATGGAGCCAGGAAAGCATCTTCCCTGAGAATACAAAGCATTCTCTCAAGCTCAGCAGCACTAAATCTTATGAACATTACTAACCCTACAAAACCGGTTCTAAAGTTAAGAATTAGTTCATATGTTGTAGAGGAAACAAGACAGAATGCTTCCTGAGACCACCAGGCTTTTTTGATGGTCAAAACATGCATATGAAAAGAATACATTGTGCAGTGAAGCCTTAAATGACCACTTTTTGATTAATGTGAACATCCTTCATTCTTCCATTCTTGGTGCTGAAAATCGGTCATGTCTGCAGCACCTCGCAGAGCAGCACAGGCAAATCTTTGAAGCCTGAGGATTCCTCAGTAGTCAGGATCACTCACCGTTATGATGTCAAGGTTCTAAGGCTCATCCGATAACTGACAAACTGGCATACTCCCTTCTCAGATTTTCTACCATCTTTTAACTTCTAAAATCTCACCTTTATATTTTTAGATCATTGTAGATTCACAGTGGTTGTAAGAAATAATACAGAAAGATTCCATCAGCCTTTCATCCAGTTTCCCTTAGTGATAATATTTCCCTAACCTATAAGTACAATAACATAACCAGGATATTAACATGGATGCAATCAAGATACTGGACATTTCATTTGCCCCCAGGATTTTCTGTATTTCCCTTTTACAGCCACACCAACTTTCTTTCCACCTCCGTCACCTTTTTAATCCCTGGCAACCACTAATCTGTTCTCTATTTCTATAATTTTGTCTTTTCAAGAATGTTATATAAACAATTATATAGTACATAACATTTGTGGATTTTTTTCACTCAGCATAACTGGAGATTCATGCAGATTGTTACAGATAATTACAGTTCATCTATTTGTCTCACTTAGTAGTATCCTATGATGTGGTTATACTTCAGTTTGTTTAACCACTCACCTGTTGAAGGACTTCTGGCTTGTTTCCAGGTTGGGGCTATAACAAATAAATCCTCTATAAACATTTGTGTACAGGCTTTTGAATCAACATACATCTTTATTTCTCTGGAATAAATACCCAGGAATGTGATTTCTGGGTTGTAGTTTCATGTTTCATTTTAAAGAAATTGTCAAAGCATTTTTCAGGTATCTGTATCATTTCACGTTCCCACCAGCACTGTATGAGTGACCTACTTTCCCAGTGTCCACACCAGTATCTCGTGTCACTGTTTATGTTAGCTGTGCTGACGGGTGTGTAGCGATCGATACCTCATTGTGGACTTAACTTCAATTTCCCCAATGGTTAATGATCCTGAACTTCTTTTCATATGTTGATTCACCATCTGTTTATCTTCTCAGTATTATAGAACTTATGGTATTCTGCTAAAAACATTTTATGTAAAAATAGGGTTCCCTTTCCAGTAGAAGAGTAACCTTTTCATAGAGGAAGAGGTGGCTGTACAACTAGGTGAAATGCCTTGAAGCCACGCAGCCATGAGGTAACACAGGGACTTAAATCCAGCTGATGTAGGAGGTCACACAAGCCTAGGGCAGTCAGGCCCCCTCAATCTTCTCATGTGGAGAGTCTCCTTGTTTTGGCAACCGTGTAGGCCTGAAATTTGATCTTCCTAATAAAATTTATTGTTGCCTTTATAGTACCCTGAATCATTGTTTGAATATGTATATTTTATTGCACAGTAGCTAAAGACTTCAAGGAGTCTGTATTTGATTTATCATTTAATTCTCATTGACTTTGGCACATTGAGGACATTTTTGAATGAATACTTAAAACCATTTTCTGCCATGGATGGAGACAACAAAGTCTCTTTGGTTTATTCCACTCATATAACAAGTAGTGTTTGAACCTGTAGTACGGGAAAGGCACTTAGGTTGGGGCAGCAGCAAACAAAAGGGAGCCAGGCCCGACTCTTACATAACCTACATTTGAATGCGAGAGACAGAAGTTTACCAAATATTCACACCAGTAACTGTGTAACACAAGACTGATAAATGCTGCAAAGAAAAATTACAGAGTGAGACGTGAGATGTAAAGAGGGAGCAATACCTGATTTTGTTGTGGAGAGGCAGGCAAGGGAAGCCCTCCTTGAAGAACCCATTTGAAATACGCTTTTTAAAAAATAATTTGGAATTAACTAGAAAGAGAGGTGGAGAAAAAGGGAGAGAAAGTGTGAGAGAAAGAGGAGTGTGTATTGAGAAGAGAGGTTTCATTGCTTAATGCAGAAGGGATGTAATTTGAGTATATCAAGTTTCAGAAACATGAAAGAGTTTGCAGGATTGGAGACACCAGAGAGTGAAATAATCCTGAAGACGTAGGAAGGGACCAAAAATGTAAATCTCATTTGTCCTTTTCAATCTTCAAGGTTTTTTATCCCTAAACCAAACTGATAAAAGTGGTATATAGATAGTGGCTTACAGATACTTCTAACAGCTTGTAAAGGGACAATACTAACCTGGGACAAGCTTGCCTGTATTTGGTACTATGGAGGTTCATTGGGTAACACTTTCTGGTCCCTCATCAAACATCCGTGATAATGTATTTAATGTATGAAGCATAGCTCGACTTATCTCTGTACATTTCCCAATGACCAAATTATTACAAGGTGATTTCCTCTTTCTGCCTCTCTCACGGAGTAAGAGAACTCTCTCCTTCTAGAATCTAGTGATTCATAATCAATTATTATATGCATTAGAATTACTTGAGGAAATTAAAAACCCTCCCACTCCCATTCCCTAAAAGTTCTGATTTATCAGATACAAAACCCCTAAATTTTTAGAAAGTACTTTGCAGGTGATTCTTGTATATAACCAGGATAGTAAATGACTGTTTTTAAGGCATGCATTGAGAAATATGTTATGCTTTGATGTCATCTTCTCCTTGTAGTGAAGCCAAGGAGAGAAAACATTTGCTTAGGAAAATCCAGGGAACTTTCCTTAATACGATAGTTACCTTTACATGTAATAGCTAAAACTTAATTTATTCTGAAACAACATTGTGGAGAGGGTTCTGGGAAGAGTTGGAAACACCAGAAATGTGTCTCCCACCTAGACAAAAATTGCACTGGCAGAATCTGTCTTATGTAACTATTTTGGAGCTCTGGAGTCTATTGAAGGCTTGCATTTCCCAGAAAGAAGGCTTAGACAGTAAATTGCGGCTAATTTCAGTCCATTTCAGCTCTTACCTCAGTAGCAATGTGGCAGGAAATGTGCCCAGCAATGTGGCAGGCAGCTGTGCACATGGTCCTGAAGCAGCTCCTTGGAAGGAGCCAGGGTGGGCAAAAAGAACACTGTCTTCAAATATCAGCAATCTGTGTCTAATCCCTAATTGCTGCTCTGATCACAGAGGTGCAGACAAAGAGGTGGGCAGCCATTATTGTTGTGCCTCTCCCCATTGTTGCAGGCTCCTGCCCCTCAGGCTGAAGTGACTTCTAAGGGTTGTAAAGGGCCACTGGTCTTTCCCCACTTTATTTTTGCTTTTCCCCTGTTGATAATGAGACAGTATAGACTAGGACATTCAAAAGCAACTGCACATATGGGGAAAATTAGGAAGTGACTAGGTATGCCCAGAAAAAGGTACAGGCTGAGAGAAGGCCTCAGAAGACTTTAAATTTACACTTCGGGCTGATCTTTCTTGTAGAGACAGCCTGCAACAATAAAAAACATACACAAAACAATGGAAAACAGCAAACCCAGGTAAAGTGCGACTCTGATTTCCAGAGTTAGTGTTTATTATATTCAAATATCATTTTCAACAGTAAAATCACACCACCAACAAAAAAACGAAAACAGGAAGGTATGGCCCATTCAAAGAAAAAAAATTATTCAATAGGCACTATCCCTGAATTAGACCTAATGGCAAATCTACTAGACAAAGACTTCAAAACAACTGTCTAAAAGATGTTCACAGAACTAAAGGAAGATGTGGAGAAAGTAAAAAACACATGTATAAACAATATGGAAATATTAATAAAGAGACAGAAAACAAAAGAAACCAAAAATAAATTTTGGAGCTGAAAATTATACTAACTGAAAAGAAAGAATTACCACATGAATTCAAGGCAGATTTAAGCAAGAAGAAGAAAGGATCAGCAAACATAAAGATAGAACAATGGAAATCATCATGTCTGAGGAACAGAAATGAAAGAGAGTACAGAAAACTAAACAGAGCCTAAAGGATGTATGGAATATCATCAAATAAGCCAACATATGCATTGTGATAAACAAAAATGGTAGAGGAGAGAAAGAGTAGAATAGAATATTTGAAAAAACAATGGATGAAACTTCCCAATTTGATGAAAGACATGACTATAACTATTCAACAAGCTCAACAAACTCCAAATAAGATGAACTCAAAGAGATCAACACTGAGACACATTATAATTAAACTCTGCAAAGTAAAAAAAAAAAAAAAAAAAAAAAAAAAAAAAAAAAGTGAGAGAGAGAAAATCCGGAATGCAATGAGAAAGGTGACTCATCACATGCAAGGGATCCTCAAGAAGGTTATCAGCAAATTTCTCAGCAGAAACTTTGCAATCTAGAAGGCAAGGGGCCAATATATTCCAAGTTCTAAAAGAGAAAAAAACTGTCAACCAAGAATACTATATTTGGCAAAACTGTACTTTAAAATTAAGGCGGAAGTTAAATTCCCGGATAAACAAAAGCTCAGGGGGCTTGTCACCACTAAACTTACTTTGCAACAAATTCTAGAGAAAGTCCTGGAGGGTGGAATGAAAGAACACTAACTGTAACTCAAAGTTGTACGAAGAAATAAGGATCTCGATAAAGGCAAATACATGGACAATTGTAAAAGCTGGTGTTATTGTATCAATAGCATGAAACTGCACTTTTTGTTTTCCATATAATTTAAGATTTTTTTTAAAAAATTCTTAGTATAAAAAGCTAGTATTATAGTAACTTTGGTTAGTAACTCCACATTTTGTTTTCTCCATAATTTAAGAGACTGATGCATTTAAAATAATTACAGGGATATCTTGGAGATATTGCAGGTTTGATTTTAGACCATGGCAATAAAGCAAACATTGCAATAAAGTGATTTACATAAAATATTTGGTTTCCAAGTGCACATAAAAGTTATATTTATGCCACTCTACTCTAGTCTATTACATGTGAAGTAGCATGACATCCAAAAAAGTATATACCTTAATTTATAATCCTCTATTGCTAAAAAATGCTAGCAATCATCTGAGCCTTTAATGAGTTGTAAACATTTTGCTGATGGAGAGTCTTGCCTCAGTGTTGATGGCTGCTGACTGATCAGTATAATGGTTGGTGAAGATTAGAGTAGCAGGGCATTTCTTAAAAGAAGACAACAATGATGCTTGCCACATTGCTGTGGTCTAAAATCAAACATTCCTTTCACAATAGGAAAAGTATGCAATGCTGTTTGATAGCATCTTACCCACATGAGCACTTCTCTCAAAAATTGCAGTAAATCCTCTCAAACCCTGCCACTTCTTTATCTGCTAAGTTTATGAAATATTCTACATTCATTGTTGTCATTTCAACAATATTTACAGGATCTTCACCAAAAGTAGTTTTCATCTCAAGAAACTACTTTCTTTGCTCATCCACAAAAAGCAACTTCTCATCCATTTAAATGTTATCACAATATTGCAGCAATTCAGTCCCACCTTCTGGCTCCACTCCTAATTCTAGTTCTCTTGCTATTTCTACCACATCTGCTCTTACTTCTTCCACTGAAGCCTTGAACCCTTCACACTCATCCGTGAGAGTTAGAATCAACTTCTTCCAAACTCCTGTTAATGTTGATATTTGGAGCTCCTCCCATCAGAAGAATCACTGTCTATGGCAGCTATAGCCTTACAAAACATATTTCTTAAACAGTAAGACTTGAAAGTCAAAATTACTCCTTGATCCATGGGCTATGGTATGGATGTTGTGTTTGCAGGCATAAAAATAATGTTAATCTCTATCAAAGCTGTTGGTTGAACAGGTATATTGTCAATAGGTAGTAATATTTGGAAGGAATTATTTTATTCTTAGCTTTAGATCTCAGAAATCAGCTTCAAATATTCAGTAAACCAGGTGTGCTGTCATTCAGGCTTTGTTTTTCTATTTCTAGAGCACAGAGTAGATTTAGCATCATTCTTAAGGGCCCTGCGATTTTCTGAGTGGTAAATGAGCATTGGCTCCAACTTAAAGCTACCAGTTGCACCAACCCCTAGAAAGAGAGTCAGCCTGTCCTGTGAAGCCAGGCATTGACTATTACTCTCTAGCTATGAAAGTCATAAATGGCATGTTCTTCAAATATAAGACTGTTTCATCTACATTGAAAATCTGTCGTTTACTGTAACCACCATCTTCAGTGATCTTGCTTAGATCTGGATCACTTGCTACAGCATTTACACCAGCATTTGCTGCTTCACCTTGCCCTTTCATGTTATGGAGGTGGCTTCTTTCCTTTAACCTCATCAACCAACCTCTGCTAGCTTCCAAAGTTTCTTCTGCAGCTTCTTCACCTCTCTCAGCCATCACAGAATTGAAGAGAGTTAGGCCTTGCTCTGGATTAGGCTTTGATTAAAGGGAATGCAGTGGCTGGTTTGACCTTCTATGCAAATCACTAAAACTTCTCCATATCATCAATAAGGCTGTTTGGCTTTCTTATCATTTGTGTCTTCACTGGGTAAGCAATTTTACTTCAGGAACTTTTACTTTGCATTCACAACTTGGCTCACCATTTGGCTCAAGTGTCCTAGCTTTCATTCTATCTTGGTTTTTGTCATGCCTTCCTCACTAGGCTTAATTGTTTGTATTAATAGCTTTCGATTTAATCTGAGAGACATTCTTCCTTTCTCGGAACACTTAGAGGCCATTGTAGGGTTATTAATTGGCCTGATTTTAACATTGCTCTGTCTCCAGGAACAGGGAAGCCTGATGAGAGAGACAAGGAACGGCCATTTGGTGGAGCACTCAGAAAGTACAGATTTATCTATTAAGTTCACCATCTTATATGGCATGATTCATGGCACCCCCAAATGATTACAGTAGTAACATAAAAGGCCACTGACATAGATCACCATAACAGATATTAAAATGACGAAAGAGTTTGAAATTTTTGAGAATTTCCAAAATGTGACACAGAGTTATGAAATGAACATGTGCTGCTGGCTAAATGGTGTCAATACATTTGCTTGATGCAGGGTTACCACAAACCTTCAATTAAAAATAAAAACAAAAAACCAATACCACAATATCTGTGAAAAGGCAAAGTGCAATAAAAATGATGTATGCCTATATAAAATACTGATTGGTCATCTTCAAAAGTCTTAAGTTCTGAGAGCCAAAGACTGAAGAACTGTCCCAGATTGAAGCAGGTAAGGAGACATGACAATAAATGCAATATGTGCTCCTGGATTGAAGCCTAAGGCAAAAAAGGACATTAGTGGGTCAACTGACAAATTTGAATAAAATATGCAGATTAGTTAATGCTTTTGTATTAATGTTAATTGCCTCATTTTGATCATTGTGCTGTGGTCCAAATGTTAATATTCATGAAAGCTAGATGAAAGGTGTATGAGGATTCTTTGTATTATTTTGCAGCTTTTTAAAGCCTGAAAATTAAATCGTTTAATTAAAAAACCAAATTTAATTTTAAAAAAGTCAATAAGACCTAGGAATAATAATGGTGGGAAAACACAAAATGTTATTAATGAAAAAATAATTCAGAATATGATAATTATTGGTGTAATTTTCCCAACTTTCAAGAAACAATTGTGCTTTTTATTTTACACTTTTTCATCCAAACATTACAAAAGTGGGAAGCTATCAATTGTCGACAAGATGTATTTTATTCTAACTTTCAAATGTGGTAAAATACTACATCTATGCTATATTCAGATGCTAGAAGTCACATTGTCACAAGAGATCTAGTGTTGGTTCTAACATGAGAGAAATGACCAAGTCCTGTTTACCTCTTAAATAGCCTCTGAACCTTCCCCTGTCACTCAGACCTCACAGCACTAGATCTTGCTATCAAATTGAACTGGTTGGAGTCACATGCTTGTTTGTAAGTTAGGGGAGTGGACAAGTTATAGTCCCTCTAGACTAGACCCCATGGAAAAATAATAATAGATAGTTACAAAACAAAGTATGAGTGAACTATGAAATAATGAAAACACATGGCCTTTGAATCTCACATACCTGAAATTGAGTCTCAGTCAACAGCTCTTTGTGACTGTGAGTAAGTTGCATGACTATTCTGAACTTCTGGTTCTTCTACTAGAAAACAGAATAATTTCATCTGTTGGTTTGTTTTGAGGATTAAATAAAGTAATTCAGGCAAAGCATTCAGCAGTGAGTGTGAACACCAAAAGAGGCTCTCAATAAATCTTTTTCCTCTTCCCTATTTTTTTCTCCTTTCAACAGAATGAATTAACTACATTTGGCACTCGAATTTTCTTACTTTTAAGTGAAGACTGGTTAAGTAGAAAAACATTTTTATAGGCTCACGAGTTAAAACATCTTTGCTATATTTAGCTTCAAGCACAGCTTGATTTGGGACGCAAAGGGCGTTAGATGTGGTTTCCCTGATGTTTATTTACTCTGCACCTGTAACAAATCTGCCGGATTATATATGAAAAAAAAAACCATACAGACCGGGGTCCCATTCGAATTTAGTACTACAGAGCTCAAAATGTTCACAGCATTGGTTCTGCAACCCTACTATATTTCTCTTTTCACTCTTCTCAAAAGGTCAACTCCTTTGAAGCTAAGTAAAGACTATTTTCTCCTTAACAAAGTCATCTACCAAAACCCCCAAAACTTCTGATTTCCTAAAAGTTTTAGCGTCTGATTTGTTGTCTTTGTGTTTATTACAATCATCATGTTCACCAAATTTAACCATCAAATGGATGATTCAAATAACATGTTGATTAATTCAATATCATGTCCTCTTACTCCACACTCTTATGGGCATACACGAGGCCCTATCATTACTGATAACTTTACTACCAGCAAAATATTTCAAGCATCAACTTTTTAAACCACGAATTCAAATCAAGTAAACTCATTTCTACAATTCTGTATACTAATGAAGACTCTTAATGTGTTGACCTCATCACTTCCTGCCACATAATATACTATTCCTATACACATTTCCCTCACTATCACATCACCATAATCACTTCCTTGCATACTTCCCCCCAACACACACTGACACACACATACACATTTACACATTCAATGACTTTGTGTCTCTCCCCTCTATTGTATTGGTCTAACAAAACCCTAGCTCTGCTAAGTCAACTATATGCCTACTCCCTGCCTGAGTATCATCAGCTGAATCTAGTAAGAAAGAATTAGACTCTCTTTCTGACTAGGTTTATAACCATTAAACTTTGGTAAGTATTTAGCTCTGCCTGGTCATGCTACTACATCCTCTAGTTGATTTTCCTTCCCATATTTTAAGACTATTTCATACCTGATTCTCTCTCAATCAGGCATTTAAATATTTGTTTAATGAAAGGTTGAATGAATGAATAATTTCCCTAGTCTTTCATATATCTATGTTAATATTTTTCTTTATGTTTTGGCCTGACAGTAAAAATAGCTTCCAGCTTCACATGCTACATTAAAAAAGAGCAGCTGGCTCTTCTATTCCTGCAAAGTCATTTTCCTGCAAAGTCAAATTCCTGCAAAGTCATTGTATCTTATGCTTCTGTTCAGGTCATATGCTTGTCTCTGAATCTGTCACTAAAAGGTACACGTACTATATTATTGCCACTGGTCTGGGTCATATCCTTCATGCATGAGGATTGAGTATGGATTGAGAGTGGGTGTGGGTGATCTTTCTAGGAATTTTGTAGACGAGTATAGTATGTGAAGCTTGAAGCTGTTTTTACTGTCAGGCCAAAACATGAAGAAAAAGATATATGAAGGACTAGGGAAATTATATGTACTGCATGACAATCAGGTATTTGACACAAGTTAAGTCATTTGAGGTCAATTCTTAGCTCAATAGTAAATGCAGTGAAAGGGTGGTCATTAAGAACCTAGGCTCTGTTTTGAGTATTACCTTAAAAGCACAGGCAACAAAAGCAAAATTTGACAACTAGAATTACATCAAGCTAAAGACTTTCTACACAGTGGAGGAAAGAGTCAACAAAGTGAAGAGACAATCTACAGAATGGGAGAAAAAGTTTGCAAACTATCACTCCGCCAGAATATATAAAGAACTTAAACAACTCAACAGCAAAATAACAAATATTTCAATTAAAAATGTGCAAAGGATCTGAATAGACATTTCTGAAAAGAAGATATACAAATGGCCAAGAAGTCCATGAGAAAAATGCTCAACATCACTAATAATCAGGAAAATGCAAATCAAAACCACAATGAGATATCATCTTACCTTAGGTAAAATGGCTATTATCTAAAAGATAGAAAATAACAGACACTGGTGAGGATGCAGAGAAAGGGAAACAAACACTCATACACCATTGGTGGAAATGTAAATTAGTATAGCACTATGGAACCAGTATGGAGGTTTCTCAAAAAACTAAAAATAGATGTACCATATGATCTAGTAATCCCACTGCTGGATATATATTGAAAAGAAGAAAAGTCAGTATATCAAAGAGATATCTGTACTCTCATGTTTATTGCAGCACTATTAACAATAACCAAGATATGAAATCAACCAAAATGTCCATCAATGAATGAATGAAGAAAATGTGGTACATATATAAAATGGAATATTATTCAGCCATAAAAATGAATAAAATCCTTTCTTTCTTGGCAACATGGTTGGAACTGGAGGATATTCTGTTAAGTGAAATATGCCAGGCACAGAAAGACAAATATTACATGGTCTCACTAATATGTGGGAGCTAAAAAAATTGACCAAATGGAAGTAGAATGGTTATTACAGGCTGATAAGGGTAGAGAGGTGCAGGGATGAAAAGGGGTTGGTTAATGGGTACAAAATACAGTTAGGAAGAAGGATTAAGTTCTAGTGTTCGATAGCACAGTATGGTGACTACAGTTAACAACAATTTATTGTATATTTCAAAATAGGTAAAGGAGGGCCTTTGGAATGTTCACAACACAAAGATGTGATAAACATTTGAGGTGACAGATATCCCAAAAACCCTGATCTAATCATTACACATTGTATGCATGTATCAAAATATCACATGTACCTCATAAATATGTAAAACTATTATATGTCAATTTGAAAAAGAGTTTAAGCTCTGGAAACAGAGTAAAAAGTGAGGAGTATTTCTGTTATACACTTTTATAAGAGCATTTGATATTATAATTTCTTATATACATTTCCTCTTTAATTTATGGGCTATTGGGATTTTCTTTACCGATTTTAGTGTAGGTGACTTGTCACACAATTATTCTAGTTGAAGAAAATTTTATTTCTCTAAAAAGTTATTTTTAATAGTAGTAAAATTAAAACTAGATCCACAATTCTTTCCTTTTTAAAATACAAATATCTGAGTCTTTTCATTCTATCCTCAGCATTTAGGGTACAAAGCTGTATCTCAAAAGCCTTAAATATATTAGCAGGGGTGGATAAAAAGGTTTTCATATTTTTGAAATGCTGATTTTGAGTATAGGAACCAGGCTATTAACATTTTTTCCATCTCTAAAATAAACTTTATTGCTGCTTATGCACACCCAAATACACAGAATTGTGTATGATCAATATAAACTGAATCATAACAGTGATTTTCCTATGTTTCTTTTACAGAAATTATCAAAAGTTCGAGAGACAAATTTTGAAATAAATATGGAGACAAGTTTCTAATAAAGTGTGTTCACAATTACTCCCTAAAAGTATTAATATTTAATTTAACCCCTATTATTTATGTGATGTCTTAACAAGGTCTAAAATATGTGTTGATGCAATACACACATACCATTTTGGGAGAAGAGTCTAAAAGTTTCCTTTTTCCAAGATTTATTCTTGCCTGGATTTCTTCTTGGTAGTTCCATATTAGTTGCTTTGTGCTGGAAAAATACATGTTTTTAAACATGATTGTGTTAACTTTAATGGCATAAGAAATACCACAGTGAATGACATAACTATTCCAATTAGAAAGATCTGTTTGACTTAATTGCGTTGTGTTCTTATACAGTACTAAATTCGGTAAAGTCTTCTTAAAACCAATACTGTAGAGAGAGAGAGAGAGGGACAGAGAGAATGTGTGTGTGTGTGTGTGTGTGTGCATGCACATATGTAT
The DNA here is from genome assembly GCF_049350105.2 of Macaca mulatta. Taxonomy (NCBI): domain Eukaryota; kingdom Metazoa; phylum Chordata; class Mammalia; order Primates; family Cercopithecidae; genus Macaca; species Macaca mulatta. Next base: position 128,792,228 of record NC_133410.1, on the reverse strand, counting down.
GTTTGTGTTGGTGTCTTGAGTCCTTGCTAAACAAGATAGGATGCACATACATTCATACATATATACATACATATTATGAGTAGGAAATATTTTGTATATACACTCATAAACTGTAGGTATTTTTCAAATAGTTTATTAAGCACTTACTATATAACAACCATCATTCAGTCCCCTGGGGATATAGCCATGAACAAAATAGATAAACGTCCCTGCCCTCATAGAATTTACATTCTTGATAGACAAATGATAATGATAAACATAATAAATAAGTTATCTAGTATGTGAGATGATGACACATTCTATCACTTTCTAGAGCTGGAAAAGGGAATCAGAAATTCCAGGCACTGTGATTTTAAGTAGGGTGGTGACAGTAGGCCTCATTCAGAGGCTGACACTTAAGCAATGGCTGGAAAGATGAGAGAGTGTGCCATGCAGATATGTAAAGAAGAGTAAGGAAGAGGAAATGTCAGTGCAAGGCTCTGGGGTGAACACATGCCTGGAGGGCTCGAGAATCAGCAAGGAGGTTAACATGGCTGGCGTGGAATGGACAGCAGAGATCTTGACTACCAAAGTAGAGAACACGGAATCTGAAGAAATAGAGAAATATTGGTTATTAATGTGAAACTTCAATAATTCTTCCAGAATGGGGATTTTATGAAGTGAATAAAAATAACTAAAAAGAAATGTTGGGTGTTAGGAACTCTGAGAATTGAGGTCTGAAGAAAGAAAAGCCTGAAAGTATAAAAAAGAAAGGTTAAGGATTGAATTTTAAGGTTAAATGGGAATGAGGTAAGTGGTAAGATTAAGATGGAAAGAATCTGTATTGAGCATCTCACAGTTTATATACATTACTTATTTAATCAAGTTTCCCAACAACGTAGTTAGGTTAGTACTGTAGCACATCAGTAAAATGTAACAAGTAAGTCGACTTATACTTTAACTTATATTTTCATTTTCCCTGCTATAAAGGGAAGTAAGTCCCTGACGCATCATTAGGGGAAAGGGGTGAGTGTGAGTCATCAGAATGATTAGAAGGTAGCTCCCTACCCCCAGGAAGAGAGATAAACCTTCTTGTATCAAAAATCTGGGCGTTTCCTGATGTATCTTCAATTGCTAATGTGAAAGATTAGAAGGAATTTTTTTTTGCTGAGAGGTCTAAAGAGAGAATAACAGGATTCAGGGAAAAGAAAGGCAAGTGGAGAAGTAAAGGGGATCTGGATCTGAGAGAACTGCATGGCAGAATCTCATTTCATCTAGTGGATTGAGAACATACTGCTAGGATGGGGATGATGGGAATGCATAGGGCCTGTCACACCCTGACCAACTTGCCAGGGCAGCTCCCTCATCACCATTAGAGAGCCTGTGTTTAAAGGTGTCTAGTATGACTCTTTGAGAGTGAAATGCTTGCAGGGCCCATGTTTCTAGTCACCTAAGCACTACATGATGACATAGCTAAACTACAAATATTCATGCCTTCTAGCAGATTGCTGAGCACGGAGTATTATGGTAGAAGAGCTCATATTCATATCTTTTTGGAAGCAGAATTAGAGGCATGAGATCATCCTGCTCTAGGGAAAAAAGGAGTAGATAGCTTTTTTCCATGAATACAATTACAAACGTTTTATTTATATATATACATACATTTATACATACTCACATTTATTTATATGTGTATACATGCATAAATTTACATACATTCATATATGTAAATTTAAATATGTTATAAAAGCAATAATTTATTTAACTCATAAAACCAACATAGGAAATTTAGGAAGTTTAAATCATGAGAAGTTTAACTGTGGTCCTGTTCAAAACAAAATATTGCTATTTAGTTTTCTCTCTTTCTTTCTTTCTTTCTTTTTTTACTTTAAGTTCCAGGATACATGCGCAGGGAGTGCAGGGTTGTTACATAGGTATATGCTGATAGGTTTGCTGCACTTATCAACCTGTCACCTAGGTTTTAAGCCCTGCATGCATTCGCTATTTGTCCTCATGCTCTCCCTCCTCTCACCCCTACTCCTGACAGGCCCCAGTGTGTGATGTTCCCCTCCCTGTGTCCATGTGTTCTCATTGTTCAGCTCCCACTTATGAGTGAGAACATGCAATGTTTGGTTTTCTGTTCCTGTGCTAGTTTGCTGAGGATGATGGCTTCCAGCTTCATCCATGACCCTGCAAAGGACACAGTCTCATTCATTTTTGTGGCTGCACAGTATGTACCACATTGTATTTATTCAGTCTATCATTGATAAGCATTTGGGTTGGCTCCGTGTCTTTGTATTGTGAATAGTGCTGCAATAAACATATACGTGCATCTATCTTTATAATAGAATGATTTACATTCCTTTATGTATATATCCAGTAATGGGATCGCTGGGTCAAATGGTATTTCTGGTTCTAGATTCTTGAGGAATCACCACACTGTCTTCCACAATGGTTGAACTAATTTATATTCCCACCAACAATGTAAAAGCGTTTCTATTTCTCCACAGCCTTGCCAGCATCTGTTGTTCCTTAACTTTTTAAATAATCGCCAATCTGACTGGCATGAGATGGTATCTCACTGTGGTTTTGATTTGCATTTCGCTAATGATCAGTGGTGTTTAGCTTTTTTTTTCATATGTTTGTTGGCCACATGAATGTCTTCTTTTGAGAAGTGTCTGTTCATATCCTTGGTCCACTTTTTGATGGAGTTGTTTGTTTGTTTTTTTCTTGTAAATTTGTTTAAGTTCCTTGTAGATTCTGGATATTAGCCCTTTGTCAGATGCATAGATAGCATAAATTTTCTCCCATTCTGTGGTTGCCTGTTCATGCTGATGATAATTTCTTTTGCTGTACAGAAGCTTTTTAGTTTAATTAGATCCTACCTGTCAATTGTGACATTTGTTGCCATTGCTTTCAGTGTTTTTGTCGTGAAGTCTTTGCCCATGCCTATGTCCTGAATGGTATTATCTAGGTTTTCTTTCTAGGGTTTTTATGGTTTTAAGTTTTATGTTTAAGTCTTTAATCCATCTTGAGTTAATTTTTATATAAGGTGTAAGGAAGGGGTCCAGTTTCAGTTTTCTGCAAATAGCTAGCCAGTTTTCCCAACACCGTTTATTAAATAGGGAATCCTTTCCCCATTGCTTGTTTTTGTCAGGTTTGTTGAAGATCAGATGGCTGTAGATGTGTGGTCTTGTTTCTCAGGTCTCTATTCTGTTCCATTGTTCTGTATGTCTGTTTTGATACCAGTACCATGCTGTTTTTATTACTATACCCTTGTAACATAGTTTAAAGTCAGGTAGCATGATGCCTCCAGCTTTGTTCTTTTTGCTTAAGATTGTTTTGGCTATGTGGGCTTTTTTTTGGTTCCATATGAATTTTAAAGTAGTTTTTTCCTAATTCTGTGAAGAATGTCAATGGTAGTTTGATGGGAATCGCATTGAATCCATAAATTACAGGATGGCCATTTTCACAATATTGATTATTCCTATCCATGAGGATGGAATGTTTTTCCATTTGTTTATTTCCTCTCTTATTTCCTTGAGCAGTGGTTTGTAGTTCTCCTTGAAGAGGTCCTTCATGTCCTTTGTTAGCTGTATTCCTAGGCATTTTATTCTCTTTGTAGAGATTGTGAATGGGAGTTCATTCATGATTTGGCTCTCCGCTTGTCTATTGTTTGTGTATAGGAATGCTTGTGATTTTTGCACATTGATTTTGTATTCTGAGACTTTCCTGAAGTTGCTTATCAGTTTAAGGAGTTTTTGAGCTGAGATGATGGGGTTTTCTAAATATAGGATCATGTCATCTGCAGACAGAGACAATTTGACTTCCTCTCTCCCTATTTGAATTCCCTTTATTTCTTTCTCTTGCCTAATTGCCCTGGCCAGAACTTCCAGTACTATGTTGAATAGGAGTGGTGAGAGAAGACATTCTTGTCTTGTGCCAGTTTACAAGTGAAATGTTTACAGCTTTTGCCCATTCACTATTCTTTTGGCTGTGCATTTGTCATAAATAGCTCTTATTATTTTGAGATATGTTCCATCAACACCTAGTTTATTGAGAATATTTAACACGAAGGATGTTGAATTTTATTGAAGGCCTTTTCTGCATCTATTAAGATAATCATGTGATATTTGTCATTGTTTCTGTTTATGTGATGGATTATGTTTATTGATTTGTGTGTTTTGGACCCACCTTGCATCCCAAGGATGAAGTCTACTTGATCATGGTGGATAAGCTTTTTGATGTGCTGCTGGGTTTTATAGAGAATTTTTGCATTGATGTTCATCACGGATATCGGCCTGAAGTTTTCCTTTTTTGTTGTGTCTCTGCCAGGTTTTGGTGTCAGAATAATGCTTGCCTCATAAAATGAGTTAGGGAGCAGTCCCTCCTTTTCAATTGTTTGGAATAGTTTCAGAAGGAATAGTATCTGCACCTCTTTGTACCTCTGGTAGAATTTGGCTGTGAATCCATCTGGTCCTGGCTTTTTTGTTGTTGTTGGTAGGCTATTAACTACTGCCTCAATTTCAAAACTTGTTATTGGTCTATTCAGTGATTCGATTTCTTCCTGGTTCAGTCTGGGGAGGGTGTATGTGTCCAGGAATTTATCAGTTTCTTCTAGATTTCCTAGTTTATTTGTGTAGAGGTGTTTATAGTATTCTCTGATATTAGTTTGTATTTCTGTGGGGTCATTGTGATACCCCCTTTATCATTTTTATCGTGTCTATTTGTGTCTTTTCTTTATTCATCTAGCTAGTGGTCTATTTATTTTATTAATTTTTTCCAAAAAAAAAAAAACTGCTCCTGGATTCATTGATGTTTTCGAAGAGTTTTTCGTGTCTCTATCTCCCTCGGTTCTGCGCTGATCTTAGTTATTTCTTGTCTTCTGCTAGCTTTTGAATTTGTTTGCTCTTGCTTCTCTAGTTCTTTTAATTGTGATGTTAGGGTGTTGATTTCAGATATTTCTAGCTTTCTGATGTGGGTATTTAGTGCTATAAACTTCCCTCTTAACACTGCTTTAGCTGTGTCCCAGAGATTCTGGTATGTTGTTTTATGTTCTCGTTGGTTTCAAATAACTTCTTGATTTCTGCTTAATTTCGTTATATACCCTGGAGTCATTCAGGAGCAGGTTGTTCAATTTCCATGTAGTTGTGTGGTTTTAAGTGAGTTTCTTAATTCTAAGTTCTTATTTGATTGTACTGTGGTCTGAGAGACTGTTACGATTTCTGTTCTTTTGCATTTGCTGAGGAGTGTTTTACTTTCAATTATGTAGTTGATTTTAGAGTAAGTGCCATGTGGCACTAAGTAGAATGTATATTTTGTTGTTTTGGGATGGAGAGTTCTGTAGATATCTATTAAGTTCACTTGATCCAGAGCTGATTTTAAGTCCTGAATATCCTTGTCAATTTTCTGTCTCATTGATCTATCTAATGTTAACAGTGGGATGTTAAAGTCTCCCACTATTATTGTGTGGGAGTCCAAGTCTCTTTGTAGGTCTCTAAGAACTTGTTTTATGAATCTGGGTGCTCTTGTATTGGGTGCATATAGATTTAGGATAGTTACCTCTTCTCATTGAATTGATCCCTTTACCATTATGTAATGCCCTTCTTTGTCTTCTTTGATATTTGTTGGTTTAAAGTCAGTTTTGTCAGAGACTAGGATTGCAACTCCTGCTTTTTTCTGCTTTCCATTTGCTTGATAAATTTTCCTCCATCCCTTTATTTTGAGCCTATGCGAACCTTTGCACATGAGATGTGTCTCTTGAATACAGCACATCTATGGGTCTTGATTTTTTATTCAATTTGCCAGTCTGTGTCTTTTAATTAGAGCATTTAGCCAATTTACATTTAAAGTTAATACTGTTATATGTGAATTCGATCCCGTCATCATGATGCTAGCTGGTTATTTTGCACACTAGTTGATGCTGTTTCTTTATAGTGTCATTGGTGTTTATATTTTCATGTGTTTTGCAGTGGCTGGTACTGGTTTTTCCTTTCCATATTTAGTGCTTCCTTCAGGAGCTCTTGCAAGACCGGCCTGGTGGTGATGAATTCCCTCAGCATTTTCTTGTCTGGAAAGGATTTTGTTTCTCTTTTGCTTATGATGCTTAGTTTGGCCAGATAGGAAATTCTGGGTTGAAAATTCTTTTCTTTAAGAATGTTGGATATTGGCCCCCACTTTCTTCTGGCTTTTGGGGTTTCTGCTGAGAGATCTGCTGATAGTCTGAGGGGCTTCACTTTGTAGGTAACTCGGACTTTCTCTCTGGTTGCCCTTAACATTTTTTACTGCATTTCAACCTTAGAGAATCTGATGATTATGTGTTTTGGAGTGGATCTTCTCATGGAGTATCTTAGTGGAGTTCTCTGTATTTCCTGAATTTGAATGTTGGCCTGTCTTGCTATGTTGAGGAAGTTATCCTAGATAATATCCTGAAGTGTGTTTTCCAACTTGGTTCCATTCTCCCCATCTCTTTCATGTACTCCAATCAGTTGTAGGTTTGGTCTTTTTATATATTCCCATATTTCTCAGAGGTTTTGTTCATTCCCTTTCATTCTTTTTTCTCTAATCTTGTCTGCCTGACTTATTTCAGCAAGCTAGTCCTCCATCTCTGATATTGTTTCTTCTGATTGATTGATTCAGCTATTGATACTAGTGTATGCTTCACGAAGTTCTTGTGCTGTATTTTCCAGCTCCACCAGGTTATTTATGTTTCTCTCCAAACTGGTTATTCTAGTTGGCAGCTCCTTTAATCTTTTATTAAGATTTTTAGCTTCTTTGCATTGGGTTAGAACATGCTATTTTACGTCAGTGAAGTTTATTACCCACCTTCTGAAGCCTCTCTGCTTCTGTCAATTTGTCTATCTCATCCTCTGTACAGTTCTGTGCCCTTGCTGGAGAGGTGTCCTTGGAGGAGAAGAGGCACTCTGGCCTTTTGGGTTCTCAGCATTTTTTTGTTAATTCTTTTTCATCTTCATGAGTTTGTCTAGTTTCTATCTTTGAGACTGACCCTTTGATGAGGTTTTAGTGAGGACTTTTTGTTGATGCTGTTGTTTTTGCTTCTGTTTGTTTGTTTTTCTTTCAACAATCAGGTCCCTCTTCTGTTGGGCTGCTGCGGTATGCTGGGATTTCACTTCAGGCCCTATTCATCTGGTTCATTCCCACACCTGGAGATGTCACTCAAGGAGGCTGGAGAACAGCGAAGATGGGTGCTTGTGTCTTCCTCTGGGATCTCTGACCTCCAGGGGCACTGACCTGATGTCAGTAGGAATGCTCCTGTATAGGATGCCTGACAGCCCCTGTTGGGGGGATCTCACCAAGTTGGGTGGCACAGTAAGCAGGACCCATTTAATGAGGCACTTTAGGTGTCTCTTGGTGGAGGGGATGTGCTTTGCTGGGGGTAAACCCACTCATCTGGGCTGCCCAGATTCCTCAGAGCTAGCAGGAGTAACGACTAAGTCGGCTGGTTTGCAGAGACTACAGCCACCCCTCCCTTTAGGTGCTGAGGCCCAGGGAGATCAGAGTCCTGTCCCTGAGCCCTGGCTGGAGTTGGTGTTCCTGCAGGGACACTCTGCAGCTACAGTGTTGGCTGTCCTGCCCCACCTTCCCCAAGGAGCTCAGAGGGCTTAGGCTGCAAGCAGCCACAGCAGTGGTGATGGCCACTCCTCCCTCTGGGAACCTGGCAGGCTTAGGCCGATTCTAGCCCAGTGGCTGTTGAGAATCTGTGGGGCTCCGTGGTTAAGACTAAAGGCCTGGGTGGTGTGGGTTCCCGAGTGAGATCTTTCAAGCCATAGGTTGCACAATTCCATGGAAAAAGCATTGTTTCCCAGGCTGGGTAGCACGCTCACCCACCACCTCCCTTGGCTGGGGATGGGGGCTCCCCTGCCAGCTGTGGCTCTCAGGTGGGCCGCCGCACCATGCTGCTCTTGCTTCTTCACCTGGGGTCATGCTGGCCATTTAGTCAGTCCTAAAGACAGAACCCGGATACCTTGGTTGCTGGGGCAGAATTTGCACATTATTTTGGATCTTTCTGATGGGAGTATCTGGTCGTCACTGTTTCTAGTTGGCCATCTTGGCCATTCCTCTAGATAGTTTTTATAAGGTATCATAATACCCTTAGTACTTTTTGGGAACTGACATTTATGGAGGTGAAATAACTTTTCCAAATTCATGTGAATAAATAGAAGATATAGTCTGTTTTCCCTCAAAGTTGTTTACCTCAAGATACCTCCTAAAGCAGGTGACATAGACCCTATTACCAACTAAATAGTGAATTAAGTTCCTATAATCTTAGAAGAAGAAAACTGAGTATTGGATCTGATTAAAAGGATTTTCAGCAGGCAAATAATTACACTTTAAAAAGGATGATTTTAGGCAATTATGTGTTCTTCATTTTTGAAAAAGTGATATGAAGTTTTTTCTGTTTTTCTCTTTTGATTAATTAGGTTTTGAAAATACCTGGCTTTTTGAATGCTGGATATACTAAAAGAAGAAATAACCTTGATTAATTCATATAGATAGACTTTAATAATGCAAATCAAATGTGAAATCTTATTTCACATTCTTATGAAAAGTTCCACTAATGGTAGCATGTTTTTAAAGAACATCTTTTTAATCACCTTCTTCCCTAAAAATATAAACCTCATGCTATTAGATTACATCATTTCCTTTCACTGTTACTGTGATCAAACTGATCACCAAGTCCTGCCTCATTTCCCTCTGATTTTAACTTATATTATTTCCAACATTTCTCTTAATTTCTGGTAATTTTGATATACATGTAGATTTTCCTTCCAATAATTTGGCTTCTCAGTTCCTTGGCCTTCTCTTCTCTAATGACATTGTGCTCCCTTTTACTAGGGACTCATCCCCATAGTCAGTGTCGGTGCCTTGTCATTACTAAAAGCAGCTACACCCACCATAGTCTCAAGTTCATTTCTCCTTCTCTCTGACCATTGCTTTTTATTAGCTATTTCCAGCTCATTTCCTCTAATTCTATTTCCAAACATCTGGGACCTCCACCCAATTGATCCAACCACCTTCTAACTGTAACTCATTTCCACATATCTTCTCTTTCCTCTTTATCAAGTTTAAATTTTATGACCACCCATTATAATAATCTTGTATACCACCTCAACTTTCTTGCCCCTTTCTTGTTCCATTATACTAATCTGCAAAATCACACTCGAGTAAATAGAGCTGTTCCACTCTGTGCATGCACCCGTGCTGCTGAGTATAGCTGAAGAAAATATACCACTGTCCTGACCATTTTCCCTGCTAAGTACCTGACTGTAGACCTTAAGTGGGCCATAGATGCTTCCAGCAATCACAGTGTATTCACTCTCCCAATCTACATAATAATCATTACACCTTTTCTTCTCTCTTCTTAAACCTCTAAAATCTCCTTCTTGATTCTTACTTTTAGCCTTAATTTCTGCTTTATGAAAAAAATTGGCCAACCAGAAAAGTATTTTTACTAGAATTTCTTCACTCCTTTATCCATCTGTAATAATCTGTATCCTTACTCTGTTTTCCCATCTGTTACTAAAGAGCAGTGGTTTTCAAATTTAGCATGCATCCAAATCAACTGGAGGACTCAACAGAACATAGATTACTGGGCACCATTGACAGAGGCTCTGATTCAGTAGATTTGGGGCCAGGCCCTAAGAATGTGTATTTCAAAAGCTGCCCAGATGATGCTGATGTTGTCAATACAGGTACTACACTTGAGAACCATTGATAAAGAACTAGTTTTGTTCCACCTAAAGCTAATCACCTCACTTGGACACTATATTCAATCCACTTATACATTCTTAAGACCTCACTCTAGTAATTATCTCTCTTCTGCATTATTAACTTTCCATTCTCTACTGGATCATCCTAGTGGTATATTATATTGTTTGAAATACTTTCCCTTTTCGTTTTAAGACAGATTATGCATTTTTGCCCCACTAACTTCAGGTTTCACTATATGACTTGTTTGGGCAATTAAATGTGAGAGGAGTTGTTATGCACCACTTCTAAGCAAAAGTGTTAAGTCTCATTGAGTGGTTCTGCCACGTTCTCTCTTCCCTCTTCCATGATGAAAGTAATAGCCCAGATGGAGACTGCTCTTTCAACCTGGATCCCAGAGTAAAGCAAATATGACAGAGATGTAGTTAAATCAGTGATGAACACATAGCATGAACAAGAAATAAACCATTTTGGAGCAAGTCACTAAAATTTCAGGGTCACTTATTCCCATAATATATTTTATTCTAAACTGGATGATACAATCACTATTAGCATATAAACTTGTCTCTGTTTATCTCATTTTAAAAAACCTCTTGAGTCTATTTCTCCTAGCAGCCAACATTTCTTGCCAATTCCATCTTTCCAGTCACTCAGACAAAAAAAAAAAAACAAAAAAAAAAACCCTGGCTATATTCCTGTCTGTTCCTTCTCTCACATTCCACACCCAATCCACTGAGATATCCTGTTGTTTCTACCTCCCAAATACATTTAGAATTTGACCACTTCTCATTGTCTCAAAACACCTTTAGTCTGTAGCACAGCATCTCTTATCTGGATTACTGCAATATCCTTTTAACTATTCTCTCTGCTTCCACTCTCATTATTATTCTCAGCACAGCAGCTAGTGTGACTTCTTTGATCATGCAGCTCTTTTCTCAAAACCTTTCAGTAGCTAACCATCCAATTCAGAGTAAAAGCCAATTTGCTTAGAATGTCTGATATGGTTTGATTCTGTGTCCCTACCCATATGTCATGTTGAATTGTAATCCCCAGTGTTAGAGGAATGGCCAGGTGGGAGGTGATTGAATCGTGGTGGCGGACTTCCTCCTTGCTGTTCTCATCATAGTGAGTTCTCATGAAACCTGTTGTTCAAAAGTGTGCAGCACTTCCCCCTTCGCTTTATCTTTCCTGATCTGCCTACTTCCCTTTCACATTCTGCCATGATTGTAAGCTTCCTGGCACCTCCCCAGCCATGCTTCCTATACAGCCTGTGGAACTATGAGTAAATTAAACTTCTTTATTTCATAATTTACCTAGTTTCAGGTAGTTCTTTATAGCAATGTGGTACAAATACAAATTGGTACCAGGAGAGTGGGGGCATTGCTATAAAGATATCTGAAAATATCTTTGGATCTTTGAAGCAACTTTGGATCTGGGTAATAGGGTGAGGTTGGAACAGTTTGGAGGGCTCAGAAGAAGACAGGAAGATGAAGGAAAGTTTAAAACTTCCTAGAGACTTGTTAAATTGTAGTGGTATGGACAATGAAGTCCAGGCTGAGGTGTTCTCAGATGGAGATGAGGAACTTATTGAGAAGCAGAGTCAAGTGACTTCCTGCTATGCTTTAGCAAAGAGACTGGCAGCATTGTGCCCTGCTCTAGAGATCTATGAAACTTTGAACTTGATAGAGATGATTTAGGGTATCTGGTAGAAGAAATTTCTAAGCAGTAATGTGTTCAAAATGTCATCTGGCTGCTTCTAATAACATATGCTTATATTTGTGAGCAAAGAGATTATCTGAAGCTGGAACTTACATTTAAAAGGGAAGCAGAACATAAAAGTTTGAAAAATTTGCAGCCTGACCCTGTGATAGAAAAGAAAAAACCATTTTCTGAGGAGAAATACAAGCTGGATAGAGAAATTTGCACAAATAAAGAGGAACCAAATGTTATTATAATAGCCAAACAATGGGGAAAATGTCTTGAAGACATTCCAGAGACCTTTGTGGCAGCCCATCCCATCACAGGCTCACAGGCCTGAGAAGGGAAGAAAAGTTTTGTGGGCCAGGCCCAGGAACCCACTGCCCTGCACAACTTTGGGACATAATGCCCTGCATCCCAGCTGTACCAGCTCCAGTTGTGGCTAAAAGAGCCACAGATATGTCTCAGGCTACTGCTCGAGAGGGTGCAAGCCCTAGCCTTTTTAGCTTGCATGCAGTGTTAAGACTGCAGGTGTGCATAGGGCAAGATTTGAGGTTTGGGAACCTCTGCCTAGCTTTCAGAGGATGTATGAAAACACCTGGATATCCAGGCAGAAATCTGCTTCAGGGGCAGAGCCCTCATAGAGAACCTCTACTAGGGCAATGTGAAGGGGAAATGTGGGGTTAGAGCTCCCACACAGGGGTACTCCCTAGTGGAGCTGTGAGAGGAAGACCACCATCCTCCAGATCCCCAGATGGTAGATCCACTGACAGCTTACACCATGCACCTGGAAAAGTCTCAGGCATTCAATGCCAGTCTGTGAAAACAGCTGAGGTCGTGGTACCCTGCAGAGCGACAGAGGCAGAGCTGCCCAAGGCCTTGGGAGCCCACTCCTTGCATCAGTGTGGTCTGGATATGAGACATGCAGTCAAAGGAGAACATTTTGGAGCTTTGAGATTCAATGACTGCCCTGTTGGGTTTTGGACTTGCATGGGGCCTGTAGCCCCTTTCTTTTGGCTGATTTCTCCCTCTTGGAATGTATTTACCCAATGTCTGTACTCATATTGCATATTGGAAGTAACTAACTTGTTTTTTATTTTACAGGCTCGTAGGTGGAAGGGACTTGCCTTGTCTCAGATGTGACTTGGACTATGGACTTTTGAGTTAATGCTGAAATTAGTTAAGACTTTGGGGTACTGTTGGGAGGGCATGATTGTGTTTTGAAATGTGAGAAGCACATGAGATTTGTCAGGGAAGCAGGGCAGAATGATATGGTTTAGCTCTGTTCTCCCCACCAAATCTCATGTCTAATTGTAATCTTCAGTGTTGGAGGAGGTGCCTGGTGGAAGGTGATTGAATCATGGTGGTGGACTTTTCCCTTGCCATTCTCATGATAGTGAGTAAATTCTCATGAGATCCAGTTGTTTAAAAGTGTGTAGCACTTCCCCCTTTGGTCTCTCTCCTGATTCACCATGTGAAGATATGCCTGCTTCCCCTTCACATTCTGTCATGATTGTGAGTTTCCTGAGGCTTCCCCAGCCATGATTCCTGTACAGCATTTGGAACTATGAGTAAATGAAACCTCCTTGTTTCATAAATTATCCAGTCTCAGGTAGTACCTTATAGCAATGTGAGAACAAACTAATACAATGGCCTATAAGAACTTACATAGTATGTAATAGAGAAGGAAAGAATGTGTATGTATATATGTATGATGTGTGTGTATGTATTTGTGCATATGTGTGTGTGTTTATAAATAAATATATGCTAGAAAGAAATCCCTCAAAGTATTACAAGTGGTAGTATACTAATGATGGAAGTATGAACAATTTTAAATTTTTCTCTATATTTGTTGGTATTTTTCCAGTTTGCTTCAATGATATGTTTACAGTCTTTAAAAGGTACAATGAAAGCTATAATAAAATCAAATATACAAAAGAAGCAATGTTTACAATATTCAAATTCTTTATTTTGTAGGCTTGCCCATAGATGCAGTTCGCTTACTTTTTAAATCCACCTTTCTCTCTTGCTACTATTTCTATGTCCTTTTATAGCTAGAGTGGTAAAAACAACTCTTCTACTTTTGATAGATAGTCATTAGTGATTATAAACTTTTGGGTTTACTTCCCATTAAGAAATAAATTATCCATATCCTCTCCAGCATCTGTTATTTTTTGACTTTTTTAATAGTAGCCATTCTGAATGGTGTGAGATAGTATCTCATTGTGGTTTCGATTTGCATTTCTCTAATGATCAGTAATGTTGAACTTTTCTTCTCATATTTGTTGGCCATGTGTATGTCTTTTTTTGAAAAGAGTCTGTTCATTCCCTTTGCCTACTTTTTAATTTTTTATGTAACTTTGTTTAAGTTTATTATAGATGCTGGATGAGATGCAAAGTTTCAAAACTCTTTCAGATGCATAGTTTGCAAAAATTTTCTTTGTGGAAGACAAAGTGTGGCAATTCTTCAAAGGCCTAAAGTCAGAAATACCATTCAACCCAGCAATCCTATTACTGAGCATATATCCAAAGAAATATAAATCATTCTATTATAAAGGCACATGTACATCTATGTTTGTTGCAGCACAACTGACAATAGCAAAGACATGGAATCAACCCAAATACCCATCAATGATAGACTACATAAAGAAAATGTGGTGCATATACTCCATGGAATACTATGCAGCCATGAAAAAGAATGAGCTCATGTCCTTTGCAAGGACATGGATGGAGCTGGATGCCATTATCCTTAGCAAACTAATGCAGGAACAGAAAACCAAAACCTGCATGCTTTCACTTATAAGTGGGAGCTGAATGATGAGAACATATGGACAAATAGAGGGGAACAACACACATTGGGGATTATCAAAGGGTAGAGGGTGGGAGGAGGGAGAAAATCAGGAAAAATAACTAATGGTACTAGCATTAATACTTGTGTGATAAAATAATCGATACAACAAACCCCCATGACACATGTTTACCTATGTAACCAACCTGCACATCCTGTACATATACCCCTGAACTTAAAAGTGAAAACCAAAAGAGAGAGAGAGAGAGAGAGAGAGAGAGAGAGAGAGAAAGAAATGAATTAAACAGGTATTTATTCAGAGCTAGATAAATGGCTCCTAGAGAACTCCGACTCCTTTTAAAGGAGCTCATAATCTACCTGTTAGGTAGACAAACTCACAGCATTGACTAGTGCTACATGTTTATATGCACAGAATACTATGGGAGCATAGGAGATGGGCAGCAGCTATAGGCTGGGGACATCGGGGAAGGCGCCCAAGAAGTGGTAACACCAGAGCTGCCTGAAAGGTGAGTCAGCACACCCAAATAATCTAAAAGCATGGTTTTTATTCTTAGGCCAGCAGTTCCCAGGGTCTCAATAGGACCTGTTTTAATCACTAGGAGGTAGTTCATTCCCACATACCCTAGTGATTGCAGTAAATAGGTGTTAGAAATGATCTACTTGTGTGAAATAATATCCCATATCCACAATTTTGGGAGATTTGCAGAGCTATACATTCTGTAAGTAAGAAATCTGTTCAAGTTAGAACCACACTCTATATAAAGGTGTGGCGCTGGGGTGAATTTCAGGATGACGATGAAAGGGAAGATGAGCTCACTATGAGAGGTATTAAATTTGAAATGCCTATGGGATATATGGAAAGATCAAATGCACAGATATATTCAGGGTGTCAGCAAATGCCATACTGTTTGGGACAGTCCTGGTGTATGATTTACAGTCTTTAGCCCTTAGGGACCTCAGGCATCCTGTATATCAAAGCAGTTATGCTCCTGCACTGAAGCTGAAGTGAAATTCCTTCCCCCATGGATCTCATGCTTCTAGTACAATGAAGCAATCACACCTCTCTGTGCCACAACTGACTCAGCACCTCGCCCTCAAAGATCAAAGTAAACCCAAAATTAGCAGAAGGAACAAAATAATATAAATCAGAACAGAAATAAATAGAGAACAGAAAAACCACAGGATCAATACAACTATGAGTTGTTCTTTTCTAAGTTTCTAATCCTTTGCTCGTCTAAGAAAAAAGGAAAGAAGACTCAAATAAAATAAATGAAAGTGAAAGAATTACAACAGACACCTCAAAAATAAAAAGGATAATAAGGGATTGTTGTGAACAATTATATGACAACAAATTAGATAATGTAGAAGAAAATGATAAATTTCTTAAAAAAAGAAAAAAACCCACAAACTACTAGGATTGAATTAGAATAAAATAGAAAGCCTGAGCAGACCAGTAATAAGAGATTGAATAAGTAATTTAAAAAAAAATAAAAAGCTCCCTACAAAAAATGGCCCACGACCAGGTAGCCTCGTGGCTGAATTCTACCAAACATTCAAAGAAGATGTAATAGCAATACTTCTTAAATTCTTCCAAAAAAATAGAGCTAGAATAAATCCTTCCAAACACATTTTACGAAGCCAACATCACCATGATACCTAAGTCATCACAAGAAAAGAAAACCACAGGCCAATTTCTCTGATGAACATTAATGAAAAAATGCTCAATAAAATATTAGCAAACTGAATCTAACAAGATCTTAAAAGGATATAAATCATCACCATGACCAAGTGAGATTAATTCCTTACATGCAAGAATGATTTAACAAATACAAATCAATGCAATACATCACATTACAGAATGAGAGATAAAAACCTCATGATTATCTCAATTGACATAAAAAAGGCATTTAACAAAATCTAACATCATTTCTTTATAAAAAGTCTCAAGAGTTTAGGTATAGAAATAGAGTTTCTCAAAATAATAAAGGTTATTTATGAAAAAATACAGCTAATATCACGATCAATGAGGAAGCACTGAAAACTTTTCCACTCAGATCTGGTACAAGACAGGGATGCCAACTCCTACACTTTCTATTCAAAGTAGTAGTAGAAATACTAGCAAGAGAAATCAGACAAGAAAAATAAATAAAAAACATCTAAATCCAAAAAGGCAGAAGCAAAATTATCTCTGTTTGCAGATGGCGTGATCATATATATTATATATACACACACACACATATACACACATATATATACGTACACACACACACAAAGATTCCATAAACAAACTGTTAGAACTAATAAGCATCTAGTAAAGTTAGAACTACTAAACTTACGGGATACAAAAGCAAATTACGAAAATCAGCAGCATTTTTACACACAAATAATCACCTAACTAAAAAGGAAATCAAGAAAACAATCCCAATAACATCAAAAACAATTACAATAGCATCAAAAATATCTAGGAATAAATGTAACCAAGAAGGTAAAAGATCTATACACTGAAAACTGTAAAATATTGACAAAAGAAATTGAAGTAGACACAAATAAATGGGAAGATGTTTATATTCATGGACCAGAAGAACTAACATTGTTAAAATGGCCATGCTACCTAAAGCAATATATAGATTCAACTCAATCCCTATCAAAATTCCAGTTACATTCTTTACATAAATAATAAAAACAATCATAAAATTCATATGGAACTATTTTTTTAAAAACCCAAATTTGAATTCTGAGGAAAAAATATCAGATGGAGGCATCATGCTCCCTGATTTAAAATTATATTAAAAATCTATAGTAAACAAAACATTATGATACTGACATAAAAGACACATAGACCAATGGAACAGAATGTAGGCACTAGAAATAAATTCAAACATATATGGCCAACTAATTTTCAACAAGGGCATCCAGAGGACACATGGGGCAATCAGATAGTCTCTTAAGTAAATGGAGCTAGGAAAACTGGATTTCCACATGTAAAATAATGAAATTGGACCCCTCTCTTACACCAAACAGAAAAATCAATCCAAATGGATGAAAATAACTAAATATAAAACCAGAAACTCCTAGAATAGAACATAGGCGGAAACCTGCCGGACATTGATTGGCCTTGGCAATGATTTTTTTGGATATATTAAGACCACCAAAACCTCAGTCCGCAAAAGCAAAAATAAATTTATAGAATTACTTGTGCACAGCAAAGGAAGCAATCAAATAGAATGGCAGCCTACAGATTGGAAAAAAATATTTGCAAACCACGTATCAGAAAGTGGTTAACATCTAACATTTATAAAGAATGTGTACAACTCAATAGTGAAAAACCAACCCAATTAAAAGACCAGCAAAAGATCTGGAGAGACATTTCTCCAAAGAAGATGTAAAACTCTCCAACAGGTACATGAAAAGGTACTCAACGTCATTAATCATGAGGGAAATGCAAATCAAAGGCACTGTGAAATATCACCTCACAGGTTATTATCAAAAAGCCAAAATGTTGGTGAGTGTGTTGCACACTGTTGGTGGGAATGTAGATTGATAAAACCATTGTGAAAAACAGTATGGAGCTTTCTAAAAAAATTAAGAATATAGAACTACTATATGACCCTGTAATCTCTCTTCTGGGCATATACTCTAAGGAAATGAAACCACCTTATAAAGACATGTGCACGGAGATGGTGGACTAGAAACAGCTCATGTGTGCCTCTCTAACAGGGAGGAAACAAAAGGCTAGTGAACACTGAGCCTCTAAGTAGATCATCTAAGAACTTATGCCTGCTCCATCAAGGCATCAAGGGGACCCAGAGAGCAAAGAGGAGTTAAGCTGGGCAGCCCATCTGGGAATAATGCAGAGCCAGGAGAAGCTCCCCAGTGCAGGAACGGGTGAGTGAGTGAGAGTCCCTGGGGAGATTTACACTCTCCAAAGACATCTGTGCAACCCTGGGAACAGGGACATTCCCCTGCCCACCCCCAACCTCACACTGCCTTCCCCACAGCAACACCCCACACTTCTAAACTGAGGCAGAGAGCCACCCAGCATTTTTGCTGAAGCAACTCTCAAGTACCAGGGACCTCTACAAGTCTTGGACCCTAGAACAGACTGGCAGCAGTGCCATAGCCCCCAAAAAGGCTGCAGTCACAGTGCCTGAGAACAGACACATGTCTGTGTATATTCATTACAGTACTATTCACATTCACAAAGACATGGAATCAACTTAGATCAGATGCCCATCAACAGTAGACTGGATAAAGGAAAGGTGGCACATATACACCATGGAATACTACACAGCCATAAAAAATGAATCAGATCATGTCCTTTACAGCAACATAGGTGAAACTAGAGGCCATTATCCTAAGGGAACTAATGCAGGAACAGAAAACCAAATATTTCATGTTATTACTTATAAGTGGGAGCTAAAACATTGAGTACACATGGACACAAAGAAGGGTATAGGCACTGAGGCTTACTTGAGAGT
Organism: Macaca mulatta; assembly: GCF_049350105.2. Classification (NCBI taxonomy): domain Eukaryota; kingdom Metazoa; phylum Chordata; class Mammalia; order Primates; family Cercopithecidae; genus Macaca; species Macaca mulatta. The sequence continues at coordinate 128,773,535 of NC_133410.1, read as the reverse complement.
TGAGAGTAGGAGTAGGGTGAGGATTGAAGAACTATCTATCAGATACTAAAATTATTACCAGACTTACGAAATAATCTGTACACCAAACCCCCACACATGCAATTTACCTATATAACAAACCTGCACATGTACCTATGAAGCCAAAATAAAAGTAAAAAATAAATAAGAAACAAGGAAAAAAGAGGTTTATTTTTAAAAAGAAAAAAAGATGTACACTCCCATGTTCATTGCAGCATGATCACAAATAGTCAAGATATAGAAACAACCTAAGTAAGTGTCCACTGGTGGATGAATGGAGAAGAAAACTGTGGCACATATATGCAAAAAAATTACTCAGGCCTAAAACAGAATGAGATCTTGCCATTTGCCACTACACGGATGAGCCTGGAGGACATTGTGCTAAGTGAAGCCAGACAAAGAAAGAAAAATACTGCATGATCTCACTTATATTTGCAATCTGAAAAAAAAAAATCAAATATGCAGACAGAAGAGTAGTTACCTGGTGGGGTTTGCGGAGATGGAAGTAGGGAGGAAATGGAGATACGTAGGTCAGAGGATACAAAGGAGCAGATACGTAGGATGAAAGATAGGCTGGGCTAGGTGGCTCACGCCTGTAATCCCAGAACTTTGGGAGGCTAATGGGGGTAGATCATTTGAGGTCAGGAGTTTGAGTCCAGCCTGGCCAACATAGTGAAACCCTGTCTCTACTAAAAGTACCAAAAAAATAGCTGAGCGTGGTAACGCTTACCTGTAATCCCAGCTGTTCAGGAGGCTGAGGCAGGAGAATCACTAGAACCTGGGAAATGGAGTTTGCAGTGAGCTGAGATTGTGCTACTGTACTCCAGCCTGGGCAACAGAGTGAGACTGTCTAAAAAAAAAAGTCTAGAGATCTAATGTGTGACATGACTATAGGTAATAAAATTATATTGTATGTGGTACTCATGATAAATTAGTAGCTTTTAGCTGCTCTTGCCATAGAAACAACCCAAAAATTTGTAACTATGTGAGATGATGGATATGTTAATTTGCTTCACTAAAGTAACTTTTTTCTTATTTGTATGTATCCTATAACACAGGGATTCCCCAACCCTCAGGCCGCGAACCAGTACCGGTCCATGGCCTGTTAGGAACCCAGCCACACAGCTGGACGTGAGCTGCAGGCCAGTAAGCATTACTCCCTGAGCTCTGCCTCCTGTCAGATCAGTGACGGCATTCAATTCTCAAACAAAAGCAGAACCCTATTGTGAACTGAGCATGCAAGGGATGTAGGCTGCGTGCTTCTTATGAGAATCTAATGACTAATAATCTAAGGTGGAACAGTTTCTTCCTGAAACCATCCCCATCCTTGGAAAATTGTCTTCCATGAAACAGACCCCTGGTGCCAAAAAGGTTGAGGACCGCTGCTATAAAATTGTGCTATAGACCTTAAGCTAAATATCTTTTAAACTAACTTTTAAATCAAAATTGAAGGAATTATAATTATCATATATAATATCCATTAAATATGAAATGGATTTTCAATTTTAATAAACCAGGACCAGAAATCTAATTGGTTTATTGGGATTAAATAGATAAGTAATCCCAAAGAGTTTTGCAACCTAATTAGTATATTTTAATGAGAACTAAATAAATTAGCATTAACTTAAAACTTATAAAGACATATTGGTAGTTGAAGAAGTCGCAAGAAATTCATAAATTTAAGACCAGGTGCAGTGGCTCATGCCTGTAATCCCAGCACTTTGGGAGGCTGAGGCAGGCACATCATTTGAGGTCAGGAGTTCGAGACAAGCTTGGTCAACATGGTGGAACCTTGTCTCTACTGAAAATAAAAAAAATTAGCCCAGTGTGGTGCCGGGTGCCTGTAATTCCAGCTTCTAGGGAGGCTGAGGCAGGAAACTCACTTGAACCCAGTAGGCAGAAGTTGCAATGAGCTGAGATAACACCACTGCACTCCAGCCTGGGTGACAGAGTAACACTTCATCTCTAAATAAATAAATAAATAAATAAATAAATAAATACCAGAAACTCATAAATTTAAGTAACAGAAATAAACTGAAAAGAGAAACAAAGCAAGATTCAAATCATATTTGTTCTTAGTTTTCTTAATAATTAATGTTTATTTGATAATATCTGTTTCTGATAGATACTCAGTAAATATTTGACTAAATTAACATTTTTCAAACTAGAAATAACTATTTTATGTGATTTTAACATTATTATTACAAAAATTTAGGCAATACAAAAAGCTACAAAGTAGGAAAACAAAACAATTAAACCTATAACAACATATCCAAGATGTGTTATTTAAATTTTAAATTTTAATTTTAACATTTTGTGCTTACTTTTGGCTTTTAACAACTTTATTGATATAACTCACAACTATACAATTCACTCATTTAACATACATGTTTCAATCAGTTTTCAGTGTGTTCACAAAGTTGTGAAACCATCACCACAATCAATGTTAAAACGTTTTTATCACCTCCAAAAGAAAAGAACCACACTCGTTAGTATTCATTCCCCATTCCCTCCTTAGGCACACTGCAGTCCTAAGCAACCAGTAATTTACTTATTGAATCACGCAATACCTTGTCTTTTGCCAATGTCTTCTTCACTTAGAATAACATTTTCCAGATTTACCCACACTGTAGCATGTGGCAGTACTTTGCTCCTTTCTATTGCTAGATAGTATTCCATTGTATAGATATACCACATTTTATTTATTACTTCATCAGTTGATCCATATTTGAGTTGTTTCCACTTTTTGGCTATTGCAGTCATGAAACAAGCAGATGTTTTGAGAAATGCATCATTAGGTGATTTTGTTGTTATGCCAACACCATAGAAGGTACTTACACAAACCTAGATGGTATAACTTACTACACACCTGGTCTATATAGTATTGTGTATTGGTCTTAGGCTACAAACCTGTACATGTTACTGTATAGAATACTGTAGGCAATTGTAACAAAACGGTATTTGTATATCTAAACAGAAAAAGAGTATGGTAAAAATGAGGCATAAAAGATGAAAAAATGGTACACTTGTAAGGGCAACTTTTTCATAACCTTTTGGAACCACCAACATATATGTGGTCCATTATTGACTGAAGCATCCTTACGCAGTTCATGGCTGTATGTACATTTATGTAAAAGTTTTTTTGTAGACATATACCAGCAGTAGAATTTCTGGGTCACATGGCATTCCTATGTTTAACTTTTGGGAAACTGCAAGACTATTTTCCAAAGCAGCTGTACCATTTTACACTCCCATGGGCAGAGTAGGAGAGTTTCAGTTTTGTCACTTCCTCACCAATACATCTTATTTTGTGCCTTTTTTTTTTTTTCCCATAGCCATCCTGGTGGGTATGAGGAATGCTTAGACTCTTTTTATGTATTTATTGGCCATCTGTAAATTTTCTTTTGAGAAATGTCTATTTGGGTCTATGGTCTGTTTTTAATCGGGTTATTTGTCTTTTTATTATTATGTTGTAAGAGTTCCTTATGTATTCTAGATACAAGTCCCTTATCAGATAAATGATTTTCAAAGACTTTCTCCAGTTGTGAAGGTAGTCTTTTCATTTTCTTGATGATATCTTTTGAAGCACAAAACTTTTAACTTTTATAAAGTTCAATTTTATATATTTTTTTCTTCTGTGTGTCGTGCTTTCGCCTAATCCCCAATAAAGAAGGCTTTGTGTAATCCCAGGTCCTGAAGACTTAGGCATATATTTTCTTCTAAAAATTTTATAGTTTTAGCTCTTACATTTAGGCCTATGATCCAATATGAATTAATTTCTGTATAGGGTGGGGGGAGGGGGTCCAACTTCGCTCTTTTGCATGTGAATATCTATTTGTCCCAGAATCATCTGTTGAAAAAAACTATTCTTTTTCCATTGAATAGTCATGACACCCTTGCCCAAAATAAATTGATTAAAAATGTAACAGTTTCATTCCATTGGCCTATGTGTCTATTTTTTTTGTAAACTTCACATTGTCTTTATTAAGGTAGCTTTGTAGTAAACTTTGAAATAGGGAAATGCAAGTCCTTCAACTTTGTTCTTTTTCAAGATTCTTTTGGCTACTCTGGGTCTCTTAAATATAAATCTTAGGGTCAGGATCTGAAGTTATGTATCTTATTATTTATTATTTGATGTTCTTGTAACCCAGACACTTATAAATTCAAACTTTATTGTATTTCCTACCTGTAAAGTTATATTAAGGATTTGTATACATTCTGAGACATTTAAAACATTAATTCTGAATTTTTAAAATTAGAGAATGACATAGACTTAAGTTCAGCTTTAAGGTAAGAACATTCTTCATGTAGCAGTGATAGGTCTTGTCATTATATGAAGAATGTCTTTGAAAATGGCAATGTATTTTAAAATATATATTTGAGGGAGATAAAACGTACTTCCCCCAAATAGGTCACATATGTCTCTGTTTAAAAATTGCTTTATTAAAACACAACTTTTAGTGTGCACATATTCATATCATTTATGCTATCAAGAAAGACCCTTCGAGGAGGCAACATCTGAATAGAAACTTGATGAATGAAAAGGGGACGTTCTGTGTGAATACCAGAGCAAAGTATACCCTAAGCAGAAGGAATAGCATATATGAATCCCTGAACAAGCTTGTTATGTTGGTAGAAAAGCAGGAAATTTGGCATAGCTGAAGCAGAGTAACAAGAAGGAGGAATAGCAAGTAAGTTTATTAAAGTAGTTAAAGACCAGATCATAGCTGGGTGCGGTGGCTCTCGCCTGTAATCCCAGCACTTTGGGAGACAGAGGTGGGTGGATCACCTGAGGTCGAGAGTTTGAGACCAGCCTGACCAGCATGGAGAAACCCCATCTCTACTAAAAATACAAAATTAGCCTGGTGTAATGGTGATGCCTGTAATCCCAGCTACTCAGGAGGCTGAGGCAGGAGAATCGCTTGAATCCGGGAGGCGGAGATTGCGGTGAGCTGAGATCGTGCCACTGCACTCCAGCCTCCAGCCTGGGAAACAAGAGCAAAACTCCATCTCAAAAAACAAAACAAAACAAAACAAAACAAAAAATCGGATCATGAGGAGCCCTGCTTACCACAGTAAGAAGTTAGAACTGTATTCTAATTTTATTACCATGATTTAAGCAGAGGAGTGACATGATGCAATTTAATCTTTAATAAAATCATTCTGGTTGCTGTGTGGAGAAGAGATTGCAGAAAGCCAAGAGTTCAGGGAGACAAGTTAGAAGTCCAGATAAAGAATGATTATGAATTGAACCAGAGTGGTAGATGGTGAGGTCGGATCCAAGATCTGTTTTGTTTCTTAAAATTATTTATTTATTTATTTTATATTTTCAACATAGAACCACCAGGATTGGCTAATTAATTCAATACAAAGTGTGACGAAAAGACAGAAGTTCAAGGATGACTTCAAGATGTCTTACCTGAGCAACTGAAACAATGGAGATGCCTTTCATGAGTCTGTAAAGACTTGGGACAAATGTCTGTAAGGAGAGGAGACAAAAAAGCAAATAAAGCTTAATTTTTAAATAATTAGATTTCCAAATGGAGATGTTGAAAAACTTGAGTTTGAAGCTCAGAGGCCAAAACTGAACACATACATTTGGGAGCCAAAAAAAAAAAAAAAATTAAAATCACTTGGAGAGAGAGTGGCTGAAGACAGCATCTTGGAGCATCCTCTAAAATTGTAAATAACTAAAATAAAGAAGATAAACCAAAAGAGACTGAAACTGGATATCCATGGGAAAAAGAGGAGAACCAGGAAAAGCTTGCTTTCCTGGATTGCAAGTGAATAAAGTGATTGAAGAAGGTAGTGTGGTCAAATGTTGTCAAGAGCTCCTGAAAAATCAAATTAGATGCAGACTGAGAATTGACCATTGGATTTGGCAATATAGAGATCTTTGATAAGATTCGATTTAGTGGAGAGGAGGGTCAAATCTTATTTCAGCTGGATCAAAAAATAATAGAGTTGAAAAAGTAGGAATTATGAGCACATTTTTATAAGAAACATCATTATATATAAAAGGAAATACCACTGTAAGGAAGGCAGACAATTCCAATGGCAGCCAGAAGAGGTAATAGGTAATGGAGGCTTCTATTTAAATGTGGGCAATAGTATAGCAAACATATGCTGATCAGAATGATGGCATAGATGGGAAAATTTGATGATGCAGAAGAGTGAATAATTGTAGGAGCAAATTGCCTGAAACAGTAAGATGTGAGGTGGTGAGCAGCACAAATGGAAAGGTTGAACTCAGTGAAGACCGGGGGAATAGCCAATATGCATATTTAGATGCAGGTAGGTTGGTATATTTGGTGGTGAAAACATAATTGTAAATGGAAATTGCATTGTGAATGAAGTTGCAACTGTGCATTTTTCTCCAGCCTCACTGAGCTAGTTTGTCGTAGGTGTGCGATATGTGAAGTGGTAGATTTAACTATGGTTGACTTTGTGCCAGTAAGTAGGACATAGGGGCAGAGGTGCAAGGTTGCCAAGGTTCATAAGAGATGAACTGTAATATCTGATCATTGTGAGGACAAGTGAGTAGGAAATGAACTATCTTTTGTTCTGACTTTATGTCGGAAATTTTACAAGTTTGGGCAAAAGCTTTGGCAAGGTGGATCAAATGCTTAGGCCAGCAGAGTTAGACTGGTCTTGTAGGCAAGGAGCAGAAAGAAAAGGCAGAATAAAAGGATATCAGGGATGAAAGAGAGAATAGAGCAGGCAGACTATGCCACCCTTGAAGGGTCAGTGGCCAGCAATTAGCTAGGTTGGATTGGGGCAATAGCTGGAATAGAATAATTCACTGTGGGATGTGTTGCCCTAACAGAGACAGCTACCAAATGCTATTATGCGGTGTACCCAGGGCATCCCTGAGCAATATTTCAAGCTATCATATTTGTAAAAATTCCAAATAACCAAGAGTCCAATCCCAATGACAAAGATGCTTTAAGTCAGTTCTCTCATGCTGGCTCACAGGGTAAGTGTTCACTGTTTCCCCAAAGCTGAGACAAGGGTTCCCATATCTTGGTATTTGATTGGGTTGCTGACAATGCTGTTCTTTTCTGACACAAAATCCAAGTACCAACAAAAGAGGTTTTCTCCTATCATTTTCCCATGAGGGTTCATTATTATATTTTATCTTTGTCATACACCTTGTTAATCAGCAGGCTGAATGATTTGTAAAAGATAATATTCTTTTCTTGTCATAGGAAACTCTTTCCATGTAGTCTAAGCAGAATATGTATCATTTATTAAATTTTTACCAGAAGCCAGACTACACTAAACTCCTTACATACATTGTCTCATTTATTTATCTCTACCTACAAGGTAGGTATTATCATGACCCCTTTTTTCACATATAAAGTAATTGAAGCCCAAAATGTATAACTGACCTGCCAAAAGTCAGATGGCTCATAAGGATAGGAGCCAGTATGAAAACCAGAACTTTGTCCAGTCTTTCCTTTTAGCCTGTATGGGGTTTTGATTTAGAATGGAACTGGAGATAATCAGGGGAGGAGATACTACTCAGTCTTCTGTAACACACAATTCACTTAATTGCCATTGTTCCAGAGCATATAAATTACTTGACTACAGAAGGAGCAGGTATACTTGGGTTTCAACTACATAACAACAACAACAATGATGATTATAATAGCAAAAATGACAACATTAGCAACTGTGAATTTGCTTACTTTCTGTATTTGTCAGAAATTTGAGTTCTGCGATCCTGATCTGAAATTTGAGGTCCAAAATCTTGATATGTATATTGTCCAATGCCTTGTCTCCTATGTCATATAACAATCAAAAACTCTTCCCAGAAAACCCATGTAAAATTTATAGGCAGCAGAATACACAGAACCCACAATTTTTAAATAGTCCATTTGATCTGGGGCTAATTGCTGTACTAAAATCACCCTCTATCAATAATTCAAATTGGGATCTTAAAGAGATACTTCATTTCCACATTCATTGTACCACTATTCACAATAGCCAAGACGTGGAAACCACCTAAATGTACATTAACAGATGCATGGATAAAGTAAATGTGGCATATACATAAAATGGAATATTCAGCCCTAAAAAGGAAGACATTTCTGGTACATATGGCAACATGGATGAACCTTGAGGAAATTATGCTAAGTGAATAAGCAAGTCACAGAAGGACAAATACTACATAATATCACTTAAATCAAGTATCTAAAATAATAAAACATGGAAGCAGAGAGGACAATGATGGTTGCCAGGGGCTGTGGGTAGGGGGAAATGGGGAGTTGCTATTCAATGGGTATAATTGTTCAGTTCTGTAAGATGATTAAGGTCTAGAGAACTGCTGTAGAATATTGGGTCTATAGTTAACAATAATGTATTGCCCACCTAAAAATTTGTTAAGAGGGTAGATCTCATGTTAAGTATTCTTAACACAATAAAAATCACTCTCTCTCAGCTACTATTTTTTTATGTGTTTGTTTCTTGTTTAATAAAACTTACACATTTTATTTCACTTGACTATGAATTCTAATTTCTCCTTACTTAACCTTAACTCAAATCTTACTTTTATTTTATAAAACTAGGACATATTAGTTTTGTGAAAACATTATTTCTAATTATTTGCTAATACCTGCTTTCCCTTCTATCTCCAATAGAAAGAACTCAGTCTTTATGCAAAGATATTCTGATAATGTAATACAGATTTTACAGAACACCATATTATGTCATTTCTGTTGAATAATTTATTTTAGTGTTTCTATCCATCAAAATACAGTATTCATATGAGGTGACTTTAAGAATTTTCCTTTTCCTTGTATATAGACATATATAAATTAAGTAGTTGCCTGACAACATGTAATTGTGCTGACATATGTTATTTGGGGATTTATATGGTGTTTTTTTCCAAAGAGTGATTTAAAAATTTTTTTTTAAATGATAAAGATAAAAATTCTAATGTGAAGGCTAGAGAGGTTTTAATTAAGAAAAGGGCTGACAAATTTTCCTGTTGATGACAACTCTGACATTGTTACATTTACTTGTGAGAACAATGAGAGAAAAGAAAGGAGGATGCTTTTTGAAAGTCATTGGTATTATTACTCAAGGCAATGAGCTGTTAAGTACAAGCTTAATTATGAGCTCTGTTCATCATCCTGATACTTAATAATGCACCAGATGCACTTTTCCGGCTCTGTCAATTGTCTGCCCTGTCAGTTGACCGAGCCTTCGCTGTCAAATAAGTGACTGTCTTCCATTTTCTGAGGATAGATGGTTTACTCACATCTAGCCCTAAGCAATGTCCAACTCATGTTCTTCTCAAAATTTCTTGTTCCCTGGGACAGATTCCACCAGAAATTAGACTGGAAATTTGCTTGCTGACTTGCCATGTCCTAGATCATAAGAAACAGGGGAAAAAAATCATTCAGCTTTAACTGTTCTCATAATAAATGATTGAGATTTGTCAGACGACAGAATAATTTTAGGAGAAAAACAGTTGTTTCGCCATGGAGATTTTCAAGAAGCTTTACTAGCTCAAAGAGCTAATGAAACTATTGTATCCTGCACAGATACGGCAAAGGAGCGCTATTAAGTATAGTGCTGCTCTGCTATGAACAATTCCTTAAGTCTTTAATTTATTTTTCAGAAGAGGTGAGCTCAAATTGAATAAAGAATTGTATTTTTTTTAAAGGCAAGGAACAAGCAGTTATAAAAAATAACATTTTGATTCTTATAAGTGGAAAGTTGTAAATTAACATATTTTAGAATTCTAAACTACCCATCACTAATGAAAAAACCAAGTCTCCAGTTTTCAAAGAGTAAAAATTCATATTAAATTCCAAATTTTCTTACCAATCAAATCAACCTGCAACTCTTTCAAGTGCTCACTGTTGTTTTATTTTGAGTTTTAATAAGAAAGTTAGACCAGAGTTTACGTAAAACAGCAGCCTTACAATTTTTTTCTTGTTAGGTGAAGTATTCTTTTCCTGCATATCTTCAAAGCTCAAGGATTAATCTTCAGTGTTATACTGACAAATAGGGTCTAGGTAACATATGCAATTATTTTTGTCTTGCAGAGTAAAAGACCTTCGTTCTTCAACAATTACACACACACACACACACACACACACACACACACGTGCATCCACAACCTGAAAATTGAGCTTCTGCCAGGTCCCGTTGCCATCTGTCTGAGGAAGAAATCAGTAATTTGATAGACTTTTTCATATAGACTGACCATCTGCAACCCTGGTAACTGTATTTAAGCTCTGAGCTCCCTGTAGGAAATCTGTCCGAATGTTTTTTCAGTTCATCCGGTGTTTTATGTTTTAAGTATTTTAAAACTAAATAAACAGGCAACTTTGGTTGTATTGGGAGAAATTTCCTTTCAAGCAGAGAATGATCCAAGTAAGCACTTCTGAAGATTATATCCAGTTGCATACAATTTGACATTGTGCCTTTCTGGGAAAATGTGAGATTAATTGAAGATACCAATCAGAAAACAGAGATTATGACAAGTTATGTTCAAATAATCTGGACATTGATTTTGGCACGTTCATATAATTAATATCCTTTTGATGTAATAATAGATAATTTGAGTTATTTGGAATTATTAAGTAAATTAAATCCCTATAACAGAAACAAGGCAGTCTATGCTGCATTAATAAGTGAATCTTTTATGATACATAGTGAATGTACTAGAGTAAACATATTAAATGATAACTTCATGAAAAGTCCCATGGCAAAAGTCATTTTCTATAAATTTTAGAAAGGACCATTAGTTTCCTCTCATAAATGCATAGTAAGAATGCTTAGTTTGTGCGAGTTCAAAAAAACCACTCACACAAAAGCTATGCAATAAATAATTATTAGGTTGGTGCAAAAGTATTTGTGGTTTTTGTATATGGTGCATTTTACAAAGGTACATTTTTATGTCTATACCTAATTCAGTCTTAGAAAAATGTTTTTGTGTTCTTCGATCGTATGAAACTGAATGTGCAAGAATGGGTTTGATTTTACTGTTTGTTCTCCATAAAAACACATATAGCTGCAAACAATCCAAACATATTCCTGATGATTATTAAGCTTTATAGAATCACTGAAGCATCTATGGCTCCAGTATCAGAACCCAGCTTTCTGACTGTGGCAAGGAGTCACCTAGAGCCAGTAGGCAACATAGAATGGAGCAGAGAGTAAACATCTGCTCCTCAGGATCAGTGACCACTACGCCTGCAGCCCCTCCTAGCAATTCTCCTATCTCTTCCACTCTGGATCATGTCTTACTTCTCTACTCCTCCCCTCCTTAGTCAAACTCTCTGACTGTTGCTCTTTGTCTCCTTAAACTTTTTACATCTTCTAGCCCTTTCCTCTCATCCAGAATCCCTATCTGGCCCTCTGGGCCATCTTGCCCAATTGTTACTTAACACTTAGGATGATAGCGTATGTCTTTCCCTTCCTCGATTAAAAGTTCCTCCAGGGTGCACACCACATCATATGCCTCACCGTGATCCCATGTAGCCCTACAAAATACTTTAGTAATTAAATATTCAGTAAATTTATGTTAATTTGGTACCAAGGACATACAATTTTAACATCAAATATATTGGACTTGACCAGAGATGGTCCGTAGAATTTAATTTGCATAACGCTCTGGTTTATCAGAATTGATTGCAGGAAAAGCTCTGTAGAAAATAACGGATGGAAATATCTGGCTGGGTGCGGTGACTCATGCTTGTAATCTCAGCACTTCAGGAGGCAGAGGAGGGTGGATCACCTGAGGTCAGGAGTTTGAGACCAGCCTGTCCAACATGGCAAAACCCCATGTCTACTAAAAATACAAATAATTAGCCAGGTGTGGTGGCAGGCGCCTGTAATCCCAGCTACTCAGGAGGCTGAGGCAGGAGAATTGCTTGAACCCAGGAGGTGGAGGTTGCAGTGAGCTGAGATTGCGGCCATTGCACTCCAGCCTGGACGACAAGAGCGAATCTCCATCTCAAAAAAAAAAAAAAAAAAAAGGAAAAGAACTGATAGAAATATCTGCTGTGATAGTGGGAGATGGGAATGACACACATGTAAAAATTTGTTCTCCAAGACTAAACGATGCCAAGAATTAGGCGTAAAAATTTCAGCTTCTCATCTAAATGTTTTCAAAAGATCTTGCTGAAGTTGTCTTTACATGGACTTTTATAGAATAATACGTGTTCCTGGCCATGCTCTGCTTCTGTATTGATAAAATGAATATTTATTTGTTTCCTTTAGACCAGTGGGTTCCGATTCTGCTCAGGAGTCTGGGAAATGGGCTAGGCTGTGTATAGCCCAAAATGAACGTTTGCTTTTGGAAGTAAGCCTTTAGGAGCGCATGGGACTACCCTATAAAATTCATCCCCACTCCTGGTCTGTAACAGTGGGTCGTGTGAAAAGATACTCAGCCTCTAAAAGGAACTCTTTATTGTTTCAGATTTTATAGTAATGGTCATAACAATTAAGAATTTCTTGACTCAGAAAACTGATTCTTTGCTTCATTTTATTTGTTAGCAATTGTTGAATTTTTTTATGCTGCTCATAAAACTGGAGGCCAAGACAAGAGGGCTGACTTGTATAAGTTATGAAAGTAAAATAAACAATACTTTGCTCTTCTCAGAACATCCTAACCCCACAAACACCAAAGAAACAAGAGTGTCACTGAGTGTGAGGTTGGGGCTCTCATGCCTTTATTGCACATTGTTACACTGAACTGCAGTTAAAGCCAGTCTTGATTAAAGTTCTTTGTTTGTGTGTTCTCATCACAAGACACCATACTCCACACTAAAAAGTTGAGAAGTCAGCCAAGGTGCCATTTGCCTTTCATCACTGTCTTAAGTTTTGGAAGTTTAAATTTCAGAAGACCAAACAGTATCACTTGGAATTATAACGCATTATGTAACCAAGTCCATTAACTAAGAAAGGAAAAGCTAAAGTGACAGTTGCCTACCTGTGCCAAATGACTTACAGGTGCTTTAATTTTACTCAATTTATTTTCAGGACCTCTCAGCTGCTATTTCTCAAGGGTTGCTGGGAAACACCACTTTTTCTAAATCTACAGAGCTCTTAGAATATGGGTGTAATTGTCCTCCTACTTGGAATATACAGTAAACAGACAAGGTCAGCGTCTTTGGTGGTAGAAGAATGATACAAACAAAATAAACATAAAATGTTTTTTGTTTGTTTTTTTGAGATGGAGTCTCACATTGCTGCCCAGGCTGGAGTGTCGGTTCACTGCAACCTCCACCTCCTGGGTTTACATGATTCTCCTGCCTCAGCCTCCCAAGTAGCTAGGATTACAAGCACACACTCCCATATCCAGCTAATTTTTTGTATTTTTAGTAGTGATGGGGTTTCAATATGTTGGCCAGACTGGTCTCGAACTCTTGGCCTTGTGATCAGCCCGCCTCGGCCTCCCAAAGTGCTGGGATCACAGGCGTGAGCCACCGCGCCTGGCCAAAATGTTTTACAATTGGAGAAATAATGACCTATGGGTGATAGAAAAAAGGAGACACGAAAAGTACAAAAAGTAATCAAGCATAGAAATTAAAAATATTCATAGCACCTATAAACAAAAGGGTTAGCCCATATGTGAAATGGTAAACGAACTGGACAAAATATGTTCCCTTTTTACTTCTCTACACTCATCAAAGTTAATATTCCATAAAAGTATTTGTTATTTTGATAATCTTGTTTGTAAAGAAGGCCTTTGCATACTTTTCTGTGCCCTTTTTTTCCTGGTAGACAGGAATTTTTCTATATACATTTTACTTGTTTCTCTGTCCATAGTTTCTGCAGGTCAGTGTAACAATAAATTTATTTTCTCTTAGAAAAAAGGATGTAAAACAACCTAAGTTTTAAGAATAAAGAAAAGGTGGTACATATACATAATGGAGTACTCTTCAGCCATAAAGAAATGAGATCCTGTCATTTGCACCGACATGGGTGAAACTGGAGGTCGTTATGTTAAGTGAAATAAGTCAGGTACAGAAAGACAAACTTCGCATATTCTCCCTTAAGATTACTTAAAGTTACTTTTCATCCTGACATTGTGGGAGCTAAAAATTAAAACAATAGAACTCATGAAGATAACAAGTAAGAATGATGGTTACCAGAGCGTGGGAAGAGAAGTGGGGGTGCGAGGAGAGAAGTGGGGATGGTTAATGGGTACACAAATATGCTTAGAATAAAAAAAGACATAGTATACGACAGCACAACAGAGTGACTACAGTCAACAATAACTTATTGTACATTTTAAAATAACTAAAACAATATAATTAGATTGTTTGTAACACAAAGAAAAGATACATGCTTGAGGTGATGGATACCCCAATTATCCTGACGTGATTAGTATGCATTGAATGGCTGCATCAAAACATTTCATGTACCTCCTAAGGATACACCTAGTATGTACCCACAAAAATTAAAAATAATTTTTTTTAAAAATAGAGAAAAACAGGTGTGCTATCTTTGAAAAGAACTTTAAATAAGTTCTTTAATTTTTTTAGTTTCATTTATTTTTTATGAGGAAGTTGATACAGAAAGTTTATAATGATTAGGTATGCTTTTTCCAGTGTATTGACATGGTTTTATTTCTCTTTAGCATGATGGGATATGAGCCATGTAAACACTCAGTTGGGGTGGTCATCTAGACAATATAATGACAAATATCTTTTTAAAACAAAAATCTAGTTAATGCTTAGCCTTGTGAGGGAAGTGTTGAACTTAAGGCAGAGAATTGGATTCCGTTTTCAATATATGTATTTAAGAGGTAGTTGTATATTATATTCTCTAGAGTCTTTCCAGTTTCATGGCCCAGTAATTTAAAATGTGCAAAGTATGATTTCTCTTCTTAAAGAGCTTAAATCTAAGCTATGCATATACTTACACATTTTTGCCATCACCGTCCCACTCATGTCATATTTCTCCCACTAAACAGCTTACGTAAGTTTACTTTTTACCCTGACTTTGAAATTGTCAGTACTTTGTATCCATATGATTTAAATTTTGTGGGAAATTAGATTATTTTATATTCTCTCTAGTGGAGTGGGAAAGGGGTAGGAGAGATAGGAAACATCTTTTCAAAAACTGGATTCAAGCTAAACTGGTATCTTGACACTCACCAGGTCCTACCTGCATCAAGGATACAGAGAACCTAGATGTTCTCTGTTGAGGACCTGTCAGGTAAGAATGACTTGAATTCACATATTACTGTGCAAGTGAATATTTGCAAATGTGAAGATTCCACAAAACATAGTTATACTAAAGATGAAAGAACTGTTAAAGCAAGAAATACAATACCCTTTGATAAAACTATCAGAATGTTTGTAAATTGATTTTAACTTTTTAAGTTAACAGCATCTATGGTTTTGACTATCACTGAGAAGATTGAGAGTGTATTGATAATAAAATATTGGACACTATATAATTCTGTAAATAATGTAACTTGTTTTAGATATATTTTGCACAGGCATAATATCTTTTGTCTGCCTCCTTTTCTACTCAAAAATATTTATCAGATATCAACTACTTTCTATAAACATTTCACATTAAAGTTTCTATTTGATGAATCAATTTGTTTTTTATATCCACTTTTACATTTTATAGCTTTTGCCATTTTGAACATGCTTTGGAAGTCAAAAATCTACCAAATTTCCCCATTCAAATTTTGTGGTTTTGTTGTAGGTAGTTTGTATTGTCAATGTAAATTTATGTTGTTTATTTTTACCTTTAATATTCACTCTGAGTCCTCTTATATAATTGAAGACTTCTATAGCTGTCCAGGATAAATCTATTATGATACTACTTAATACCCTTCACCAACTCTAAGATATACTTTCGTAAAAAAGGATCATATATCTAAAATTGGGATCCATTTTAGAACTGATGTAGTGGTATAATTTAACTGACCACATTTTTTCACAGTGACACATAAAATCATGGTATATTTGAGATTAACTCTTTTTAGATTCAATGAAAGAGTAATTTAATTTTCTATATACATATATGTTTACTTTTGACATAATGTACAAATTTACTATTGCAGAGAGCAAATGAAGATCAAAATAACCAGGACAAAGTGCACTCAAGATCAAATCACTGGGTACTAATTTGTGTATGTCATTTTCCCCATTTTCTATGGCTTCAGCTCAGTAGCTAGAAGAGATTTGTTCCCTCTCCTATTATGTCCTTTGTGTTCCACTCAAACTCACATTAACTAACTAAAATAATTAGTCATATACTCAAGGGAAATCACCTTTTGCAACCTACTGAGACTCTTTCTTTTCTTCTTCCCCCCCCACCTTGGTTAATTCTCTCATTTAAAAGAAGTTACTGTGTCCCAATCCAGTGCCAGACACAGAACATGAGCTAAATAAATGCTAATGAAAGAGTTGATATAAATGAAAAAGCCAATGAATAGGCAGATCCTATTCTCACGATGTAAGAGATTATAGAAACCAGTAGTTTTCCAAAGCAAGGGACATTGTCTGTGCATTTATAACATAAGATATCAGTCTGAAAATACCGTATCATCTCAATATTTTGCAAGTGTTCTGGATCTTTTGATACTGATTTTCACTTCCAGTTTATGGGTTAATCTGTGGAAAGATCTTCCAGCAAAAATAGTGTATATTTAATTCGTGCATTATTTTAAGTTAAAACAGTCATTCAAAAAGTGTATGGCGCTCAGTCAAAACATTGAAAGTAGCTGGGAGCATGCAGCCAATATTAACAGCATCTTTTACAGGTAAATTCTTATTTCATAGCAAGGAAAAAAGACAGAAAAGAGAGGGGGGAAAATCCACAAATCTGTTGCCTTTGGAAGTTGTAGAAACTGTATAGACCAGGATAATTTGAAAGCAGTTAGATTGTTTGCAAAAAGTAGCAAAAGGCTCCTAATGACGTAAATCCCTAGAAGGTTAGTGTCCCTGAATAAGTATGGACAGAAACAAATAGACCTAAACCTTGAAAAAAATTTGAGAAGTGGAAGATTGATAAATAAATTTAAAGAAGAGAGAAAGTAATGATGATAATTATAATGATGATTTGAGTAAATTCATATATAATATTAGAAAGTGGTGTTCAGGGTTTATGAAATAGCTGGAATTTGTGAGGAAAGTACTAATGGGTGGGAAGATATTCAGAGAAGGAATAACAGAAATCTTCATGGGGACCCCCTATGCAGTTTTGGCCAAATACCATTTTCTAGTATATACAGGGCAAGATTTTACAAGGACTAGAGCAAAACAGCTACTGGGTGACTGTGAGTGGAATACTGATTCTGGAGATGATATGGTATGGGGAATAATTAGAATTCCAACCATCCACAATGGAGAGAACTTTCTTAATATCCTCGATATTCAGTCACCGTCCAGAGAGAATAAGTTTGAGAAGGGAGATTACACTAAAGGGTATGCTAGACACAACCAAATAAAGTCTTATAGCCTCACGGCAAGTCTCAGTGGGATCAAGCTGATCCTCCATTAATTTAACTGCCTATTAGTGCAAAGCTCAATGATCTTCGTGGGAAGATAAGAAAACCCAGACACTTGATAACAGCATCCACAGACTCCCTGCAGATAATAAAACACTACTATATATGAGAAGACACAAGGAAATATAACATGTAATTATGAAAAATAACAGACAAAAGTAAGAATCTCAGTGATGACACAGATCCTGGGATTGGTAAATAACATTATTTAAAAAGTTATGATAAATAGATGAAAGGATAAAAGTGTACATTTCATGATACTAAAGAGCCAAGTCATCAAGAAGTCATAACAATCCTCTTTCATATGCACCAAATAATAAAGTTTTAAACTACATGAAGAAAAAAGCAGACAGAAAATATTGACAAATTCACAATTATTATTGATATTTTAAACATTCCTCTATCAGTATTCAAGAGAGTAAGTAAACTGAAAGATCAGGAAGAATATAAAAAACAATTTAATCTAATTGACATTTATGGGATATTATATACTCAGTTCTTCAACAATACACATTCTTTCAAAGTGCACATAAAGTATTCATTAAGATAGATCATACGCTGGACAACAGAAAAGTCTCTCTAAGTGTAACTGTATTAGAGTCATGCAGAGTTTGCTTCCAGACCATAAAAAATAAAATTAAGAATCAATTAACACAAAGCTATTAGGAAAATTTCAAAATATTTGGAAATTGAGCAATACATTTCTAAACATCTATATATCCAAAAAGAAAACATAAGGATAATTATGAAATATTTTGAACTATATGATAATGAAGACACAACAGGTCAAAATCTGTGTGACACTGCTAAAGTAGTGCTTAAGGAAAAACTAACAGCTCTCTATTAGAAGAAGAGAAGTTCTAAACTTCAACTTCAGCTAGAAAACAAAGACTAAATTAAATGCTAATACATAAAAAAAAAATAATAAACATATAAGTGGAATCAATGAAATAGAAATAAGCAAACACTAGAATAATCAGCAAAGCCAATGCTGATTCTTTGAAAAGATTAATAAAATTGGAAAACTCATAACTAGACTGATCAAGAATAAAAGAGAAAAAACAAATATTACTATTAGGAATAGTGTGGGTAAGAGTAAGGAAACTGAAGACATTAAGTATATAATAAGGTAATACTATTAAAAACCTTATACCAAAAAACTTGGCAATTCAGATGAAATGTAAAAACTTCTCTGAAGGGAAAAACACAAATTGCCAAAACAGATACAAAAAGTTAAAAAATATAATAGCCCCATATTCGTTTGAATTTGTAATTAATAGCTTTCCCTCAAACACATTTTTAGGCCAGTCTCTGAGGAATCCCACAAGCAATTAAGGAAGAAATAAGACTAATTCTATGCTTTGTTTCTTTCCAGGAAATAGAGGAGGAGAAAAAGAGAACACTTTCCAATTCATTTTATGAGACTAAGATAATCTTAACACTGGTAAGAACAATACAAAAAAATTTTTTTGCACATACAATTAGCTCTTATGAACATAGGCACAAAAGAACCCTGACTAAATATAAGGAATTTAAATCCAGCAATGTATAAAAAAGAAAATATATCATAACGCAGAGAAGTTTTGTACAGGAAGGCAAAGTTGTTTCAACATTTAAAAATCAACTAATTATTAATTTTAACTACATAAACATAATAAAAAGGGAAAATAATCATCTCAGTAGATGCAGAAATAGCATTAGAAGAAATCCAAAACTTATTCACAATTTTTAGAACCTTAACAAACTAGGAGTCGACTCATAAAAGTTATTTATACAAAATCTATAGCTAAAATTATACTTGATGGTAGAAGACTGACACTGCTTTCTCTCAAGGAGATTGGGAACAAGCATAATATTCACTCTCCCTAGTCCTATTTAACATTTTTCTTGAGGTCTTAGCCAATATAACAAGGAAAAAAATACAAAGCATTAAGATTGGAAAGAGAAAACTAAAACTCTCTCTGTTTACATATAATTGTTTATGTAGAAAATTCCTAAGAATCTACAAAGCTATTAGAAACATTAAGTGGATTTAGCAATGTTACAGGTTACCAATAGGTCAAAAACAAAAATCAGTTGATTTCCTAGATTATTTTGGCAATGCACAATTAGAAAATAAAATTTAAAACCTCAGTATTACTTATAACTAGTAAATGAAGAAAAATATTTAAAAAGAAAATGTAGAAACTACCATATATAAATAACATTAAAAATCATGAAACATAAAATTCTTAGGGATAAATTTAATAAAATATGTGCAAGAACTTCTCGCTGAAAACTACAAATCACTGCTGAGGAAAAATTAAAGGACACTTGTGCTAACAGAGAGATATACCATACCTATGAATCAGAAAACTCAGTATTGTTAAAATGTTATTTTTTCCCCAAATTGACCCATGGACTTAAGACAGCCCCAGTCAAAAACCCAGAAGGCTTTTTAAAAGTTTGTTTTGTTTTTAGAAACTGGCAATCCTATTTCAAAATACATGTGAAAATAGAAAATATCTAGAAAACCTAGTCTTGAAAAGGAGAGTAAGATTAAAGAACTGACACTAATTTAAAGACATACTGTAAAGCTATAATAGTCAATAGTATTAGCATAATGATACACAAATCGGTCAAAGGAAAAGCATAGAAATTCCAGAAATAGATTCACATTGACTTTTTAACACAGGCACTGAAACTATTCAACAGAAGAACGAAAGCCTTTCTTTTGAATAAGTGGTGCTGGAACAACTAGATGTCTATTGAAAAAAATTAACTTAAACCTCTATTTCACACAAAAATTAATTAAATTTATATTATAAACCTAAAAGAAAAAGCTAAAATGTTAATATATCCATGGGGAAAAAGGAGACATTCTTTACTAACTTGAGTTTGGCAAACACTTCTTAGGAGACAAAAAGCACTAACCATTAAAAAAACAAAACTGAACTTCATTAAAATTAAAAACTTCAGCTCATCAAGAGTTACCACTTATTAAGAAAATTAATAAGCAAGTCACAGACCAGGAGAAAATGTTTGCAAAACATATATCAGACAAAGAACTTGCATCTAGAATAAAGAAGTCCTACAAATCACTCATTATAAAAAGAATCTATTTTTAAAAATTTGCAAAAGATTGAAAAGATACTTTATAAAGGAAAATATACAAATGACCAATAAGACATAAAAAGTGCTTAACATTGTTAATCAGCAAAGTTAAAACTGCAACCAAAGTGCAATACCACTACATACTTACTAGAATGGCTAAAATTAAAACAATGACAATATCAAGTGTTGATGAGAATGTGGAACAACTAGAACTGACATTGCTAGTGAACGTGAAATGTTACAAACATTGGAAAATAGCTGTGTAGTATCTTATAAAGTTAAATGAATATCTACCAATGTCACATTCATTTTCTATGTATTTACCCAATATTAAGGTAAATATATATCCACGAAGATTCATACAAGAATGTTCATAGCAACTTTATAATGTCAACACACACTCAGGGTGCTCTGTTCAGTTATATGATGGCTTTTGGTTTTTCACTGTTAACTGATCTTAATTACATTTCATGCAACCAATGAACAAATATTTTTAAGACACTATTTTTTTTCTAGATGATTAGGCTTTGTCATACTTTTCTTCCACTTGATAAACAATAAATGATCTTACTGTGGAGACTCTGGTCAGTGACAACAATGGGATTGCTTTAGTGGGGCATTAGTCCCTTTTCTGAGTCATTAAGCCTTTACCACATATCCTGCAGTTTGGTAATAGACTACCTGCCACTGAAATATCACTTTTTGTGTTTTTGAGCTTGGGCAGCTCTTTCACCTCTGTACTTGGGTTTTCTCTGTGCTCTCAGTGTGAGATTGCTTTTTCTTTTCATGCCTTCCTCATCCATTCAACAAATAGTTATTGTCTGCCTACCATGTGTCAGGTGATGAGTGGCACTATGCAAGATGTTAAGCAGTGCAAAAAAAAAAAAAAAAGAAGCCACCATGCAGAGGCCCTCTTCCTCTTTGAAATTATGCTCTCAAGTATTTGGGTTCAGACTGTAACCAAATAATCTAACAGGTTTGAGTATAATTAGAACCGCGAAACAGCACAACACAACACAAACGTTGGGAAGAAAAGTTAAGTGGCATATGAGAGCATTTAACAAGCAGATTTCATGTTCAATACAACAAGCAGATTTTTTCCTGATGAGTTAAATTTTGAACTGAAATCAAGAGGATTTATAAACATGAAGTAGGAAATACAGATGAGATGCTGGATGGAGTAAGTTTCAGACAGTGAGAATTACTGTGTCTTATGCCAGGTGGGGAGACCCATAAAGGAGCTACAGGAAGGCCAGGGCAGCTAGAGGGCATAGAGCAAAGAACAGCCCAGGACAAGGTCAAATTAGAGAGACAGGTATGTTAAAGTGTGTTAAATATTTTAGCGTTTGTTCCCAAACAGTGGAAAGCCTCCAAAGGGTTTTAAGCATGTGTGTTAGAAAGAAGAAAGAGTTTTTTTTTTTTTTAATTGGATTTTGAAATTGTCACTTTAGCAGTCACTTCATCAAAGTTCTTTTATACCATTAAGCCTTTCTCCTCAATTGGAGGTGATTTCTGTCTCCTGTGAATACCATAGTCATTTTCTGTATCTCTTGTAAAATCCTTAGAATAGTCTTATCTTGTACTATTGCATACTTGTTTTATCACTTCTACACTATAAACATTTTGAAGATTGGGAATTCTTATTTCATTTTAAAATACTCTGCTGTGCTCAACAGGGTAGTAGGGTCTCAATGCATTTGCTGTTCAATCTGTGAGAAAAAGTAACAGAAAAAGGTATTGATTTATGCTCACCCAATGACCAAACACAGGATGAGCCAGAACACCCCATACTTAGGGTAATCAGTGTTGCAGTGAGGATGGAACATATGGCAGTGAAGTCAATTGTCTCTCAAGACAGATCAGTTGGCTGCCTGACAAGGCCCCCATAGACAGGAAGACCACTGGGCCATCATCTCATTTCATTTCAACTTGGGTAATCTGAGATTTTTACTATGGGTACACCCAGAGGAAATCAGAACAGGAGTTGACAACTCCCAAGAACCAAACACAGAAACAACTTTAAAACAACTTTAAATAAAAAAGGATGCTATTCTTATTTACAGAGAACACCACAATTATGAAAGTAACCAGATACTTACATTCAGTTATTAGCAAATTATCTTGTTAAAGGTGAGTATGCCCAGGAAGCCAAATTATATGCAAAATATTACTTGAAAAAGCGAGAAATCAGAACAAAGGAAGTTAATTGTTTCCTCTCGATGGCCAGAGTTATCAAGCTATGCCACTAGGATTCTGGCAAGGACCACATAATAATATTTGTTGGCCAAGGCAAGCTTTCTCTAGTTAGTTACTGCTGGGGACACCCTCAGAAAATTTCCTTACAAACGTTTTTCTTTTTCCTGGAAAGGAAAACTAACCCCCCCCTTTTTTTTTTTTTTTTTTTGAGACGGGGTCTGGCTCTGTCACCCGGACTGGAGTGCAATGGCACAATCTCAGCTCACTGCAATCTCTACCTCCTAGGCTCAAGTGATCCTCCCACCTCAGCCTCCCGAGTAGCTGGGACTACAGGCACGTGCCACCATGCCTAACTTTTGTGGTTTTTTTGATAGAGACAGTTTCACCTTGTTGCCCAGGCTGATCTCGAACTCCTGAGATCAAGCAATCTGCCTGCTTCACTCTCTCAAAGTGCTGGAATTAAGGCGTGAACCACCGCACCCGGCATGTGTGATATTATTGTCTTCAATGTGTTAAAAGTTTTGGCCTGGCGCTGTAGCTCACGCCTGTAATCCCAGCACTTTGGGAGACCAACGCAGGTGGATCACCTGAAGTCAGGAGTTCGAGACCAGCCTGGCCTACATGGTGAAACTCCATCTCTACTAAAAATACAAAAATTAGCCCAGCATGGTGGCACATGCCTGTAATCTCAGCTACTCGGGAGGCTGAGGCAGGAGAATCACTTGAACCCGGGAGGCTGGTTGCAGTGAGCCAAGATCACGACACTGCACTCCAGCCTGGGCAACAAAGCAAGACTCTGTCTCAAAAAAAAAAAAAAAAATCCATTAGATTGTGGCTAAGCCTTAAACTAAGGAGTAAGGAGTATATGTAAAAAAAAGAAACAAAATTTAACAATGCCCAATAAATAATTATCTGATTCAGTTAAAGTAATATATTGAATATATAGTCTCTGCTACAATATAAATCAATTTAATAATATAGCTCTGAGAGGCAATCTTATTTTTTCACTTTCAGGTTCTTGAGCACAGAGAAGGTCCCTCCTTGTTCCTTATTAAGAACAAATATGGCATTGTGAATAAGTACAGCATCTTCACAGCAGTCAAACATGCAATATTCCCAAATAGTGCAATGAATTGTTCCAATAGTTTTAAAGATTTAATTAAGAATCCTACTGTGCCTAAATTACCTCCCCCAAATGAACTCAGTCTTTATTAAGAAGCCTCTCAGTAGGAACATAAGATTGTCAGAGCCTGCAGTTTTAACCTTCAACTTTATGGAGGTTAAATTTGTACAATTTATGAAATATCTGGCTGGTAAGAATGTTGGTGCACTCCAAGACCGATTAAAACAAGCTTGTTTATATTGTTCAATTGTATAAGAATCTGGCACTTACCTAGAGATATGTGTTAACATATTCCATCGTGGTTAGGAATTTGTAAATTTTATCTTTCTATATTTTGAGTTTATTTTATTAGAAACACTATAAGTTTAGGATTGTTAGAGATTCCTAGAGAATATTATCAAAATATTGTTAACCTGTTCACCTCCAATAACCCATTTTGCCTTAAAGCCTACTAGCTAAAATTCACACACATTTTTTTGGTCTATCTTTTATTGTCCTTGTACTTCCAACTTGTTCTTATGTTTTCAATATTTTTTCTTATAGATGGCACAAAATGATATATTTTTGACTTTTATTTCAGGTTTATTGATACATGGGCAGGATTGTTATATTGGTAAACTGTGTGCCATGGAGGTTTGGTGTACAGATTAGTTAGTCACCCAGGTAATAACTACAGTACCTGATAGGTATTTTTCTTTTTTCATCTCCCACTTCCTACCTTTCACCCTCAAGTAAGCTCTGGCGTCTGTTGTTCTCTTCTTTGTGTCCATGTATTCTTGTTTAGCTCCCACATAATAAGTGATAACATGTGGTATTTGGTTCTCTATTCCTGCATTAGTTTGCTTTGGATAATGGTCTTCAGCTCTATCCATGTTGCTGCAAATGACGTGATCTTATTCTTTTTAATGTTTGTGTAGTATTCCATGGTGTATATGTACCACGTGTTCTTTAACCAGTCTACTGTTGATGGGTATTTGGGTTGATTCCATGTCTTTGCTATTGTGAATAGTGCTGCAATAAACATACACGTGCATATGTCTTTGTGGTAAAAATGAATTATATTCCTTTGGGTATATATTCAATAATGGGATTGCTGGGTTGAATGGTAATTCTGTTTTAAGTTCTTTGAAAAATCACCACACTGCTTTCCACAATGGCTGAACTAATTTACACACCCACCAGCAGTGCATAAGCATTCTCTTTTCTCCACAACCTTGCCAGTATCTGTTATTTTTTGGCTTTTTAATAATTACCACTCTGACTGGTGTGAGATAGAATCTCATTGTGATTTTGACTTGCATTTCCCTAATGATTAGTGATGCTGAGCATTTTTCATAGGCTTGTTGGCTGCATGTACATCTCTAGAAAAGTGTCTGTTTATGTCCTTTGCCCACTTTTTGATGGGGTTGTTTGTTTGTTTCTTGTACATTTGTTTAAGTTCCTTACTGATGCTGGATATTAGATCTTTGTAGATGCATAGTTTGCAAAATTTTTCTCCCATTCTGTAGGTTGTCTATTTACTCTGTTGATAGTTTCTTTTGTTGTACAGAAACTCATTATGATTAGGTCTGTTTTGTCAATTTTTGTTTGTGTTGCAGTTGCTTTTGGCGTCTTTTTCATGAAAGCTTTACCAGTTCCTATGTCCAGAATGACATTGCCTAGGTTTTCTTTTAGGGTTTTTATAGGTTTAGGGTTTACGTTTAGGTCTTCAATACATCTTGAGTTGATTTTTGTATATGGTGGAAGGAAGAGGTCCAGTTTCCATCTTCTGTATGAGACTAGCCAGTTATTCCAGCACATTGTAGGTGTGAGGTCTTGTTTCTGGGTTCTCTATTCTGTTCCACTGGTCTATATGTCTGTTCTTGTACCAGTACTGTATTATTGTTTTCACACTGCTGACAAAGTGATACCCAAGAATGGGCAATTTACAAAAGAAAGAGGTTTAATGGAGAACTCACAGGTCCACATGACTGGGGAGGCCTCACAATCATGGTGGAAGGCAAAGAGGAGCAAGTCACATCTGATGTGGATGGTGCCAGGCAAAAAGAGAGCCTGTGCAGGGAAACTCCACCTTATAAAGCCATCAGATCTCATGGGACTTATTCACTATCATGAGAACAGCACAGGAAAGACCTGCTCCATTGATTCAATTACTTCCCACTGGGTCCCTCCCACAGCACGTTGGAATTCAAGATGAGATTTGGGTGGGAACACAATCAAACCATATCAAGTACCATGTTGTTTTGGTTACTGTAGCCCTGTAGTATAGTTTGAAGTCAGGTAACATGAGGTCTCCAGTTTTGTTTTTTTTTTGCTTAGGATTGTCTTGGCTATTTGGCCTCTTTTTTTGGTTCCATATGATTATAAAATAGTTTTTTCTAGATCTATGAAGAATGTCATCTGTAGTTTGATAGGAATAACATTGAATCTATAAATTACTTTAGGCAATATAGCCATTTTAGTGATGTTGACTCTTCCTTTCCGTGAGCATGGAATGTTTTTTTTTTTGTGCCTTCTGATTTCTTTGAGTAGTGTTTTGTAATTATCATTGTAGAGATATTTTACCTCCCTGGTTAGATATATTCCTAAGTATTTTATTCTTTTTGTGGCAAATGTGAATGGGATTGCATTCTGGATCTGACTGTCAGCTTGCATGTTGTTGGTGTAAAAGAATGCTACTGATTTTTGTACATTGATTTTGTGCCTGTAACTTTGCTGAAGTTGTTTATCAGATGAAGGAGCTTTAGGGTAGTGACTACGGGGTTTTCTAGGTGCAGAATCATGTCATCTACAAAGATAGTTTGACTTCCTCTCTTCCTGTTTGGTTGCCTTTTATTTCTTTCTTTTACATGATTGCTCTGGCCAGAATGACTAGTACTATGTTGAACAGCAATGGTGAGAGAATAAAATTGTATTTTTTAAAATCCAGTTGTATAATCTAAGTCTCAAAATGTGATTTTCAAACTGTGGTCTGGAGCCCCTGAAGATCCCCAAGAACTTTTGATGGCGGTGGGGTAGGTGAAGTCAAAATTCTTTTAAAATAATAATAAGACATTATTTGCTTTTGTCACTTTCATTCTTTCATGTACACAGTGGAATTTTCCAGAGGATGGGTAATGTATCACAAGAAATTTAATGCAGAAGCAGATATGCAAATCTAGTCAAACTGTAAAGCCAGACATTGTAGAGATTTATAAAAACACAAAACAATGTTACTTTTCTTAATACCATAGATCCAGAAAATCTAAGACAGGTCTCAGATTAATTGAGAGAGTTTATTTTGCCAAGATTGAAGATGCACATCTGTGACACAGCCTCAGGAATTCCTGATGTCATGTGCCCAAGGTGGTCGGGACATAGTTTGATTCTCAGCTTGAATTTTCCCAGCTTAGTAATTTTGGGGCACAAGATATTTTCCTTTCACGATACATTTTTGTTCTGGGAAATAGTTATTTTCACAGAAATTACCATTTACATTAACATATGATAAGTTTATTACTGTTGTTTAAATAAATTAACAAGTATTTTAAATTCTTTTCTTTTAGTTTTTAAAATGGCAAATGTTGATAGATGTGATACCCATAAATAAAATCTACTTGAAGTCCTAACCTTAAAAATATTTTTGTTTCCAGAATAAAAAATTTAAGAACTACAGCCTTAAAATGTTAAGGCCTTTAAAACTTTAAAAGTTTTAAGCTTTAATATGGACTAATTTTAGAATGTTGAGTCAGTGTATTTATCTTTCTTTTTAATAATTTAAGGCCATATAATGCATTGATTTCAATGACCCCATTTTATCTTGGCACCTTTGTGGTGATTTAACTGAGGTAGAATGTCAGGTGATATATTCTGTCAGTATTTTGAAGGTATATTCCATTGTTGTCTAATTTCTTTACTGTAGTAAATTAGTTGGGTTGACTGAAATTTTGGTAATATAATCTTGGTATTTTATTATCTGCTGACTCTACCTCATGGAGTAAACGTTTTCTTATGTGCTGTGATTTAGATTGTGGATTTGTCTTCATTGGGACCTAATAGCTGAACAGCCTGGAATAAGAGAGCCAGTCACTCCAAAGACGTTTTATGCAAGTTCCCTTCAAGGGATTTGGAGTTACCACCGGTCTGAGACCACTTCTTTTGTTGTGGTAAAATATACATAACAAAATATTTTTCATTTTAACCTCTTGTAGGTATACAATTTAGTGGTATTAGAGACATTTTCAGTGTTACATAACCATCAACATTACCTGTGCCTCAAATTTGTTATCATCCCAAATATAAACCCTGTATTCATTAAGCAATAACTTAATTCCCCCCTCCTCCCAACACTTGCTGACCTCTATTCTGCTTTCCATTTCTATCAATTTGTCTATTCTAGATATCTCACACGAGTGGAATTATATAATATTTGTCCTTCTGTGGCTGGTTTATTTCACTCAATTTAATATTTTCAAGTTTCATCCATGTTGTAGCATCTATCAAAATTTCATTCCTTTTGTGGCTGAGTTTTTTTCATTTCATTTAATTTGATTTGATTTTAAGTTCCATGATATATGTGCAGAACATGCAGGTTTGTTATTTAGGTTAAGGCACCATAGTGGTTTGCTACACCTATCAACCCATCACCTAGGTATTAAGCCCCACATACATTAGCTATTTATCCTGATGCTCTTCCTTCTCCCGCATCCCTGACAGGCTCCTATGTGTGTTGTTCCCCTCCCTATGTCCATGTGTTCTCATTATTCAGCTCCCATTTGTAAGTGAAAACATTCAGTGTTTGGTTTTCTGTTTCTGTGCTAGTTTGCTGAGGATAATGCCTTTATTCCATCGTATGTATATATCATATTTTGTTTATCCATTCATGATGGACACGGGTTGTTTCCAACGTTTGGCTGTTGTAAACGCAAATTGTAGTATACAAATACCTGTTTGAGTCCTTGCTTTCAATTCTTTTGGATATACCTTTAGGAGTGGAATTGCTGGGTCATATGGAAGATTTTGAGGACCTGCCAAGCTGTTTTCCACAGGAGCTGCACCATTTCATATTCCCACCACAATGTATGGGGATTCCAATTTGTCCACATTCTCACCAACAATTGTTATTTTCCATTTTATTGATTATAGTCACCTTAGTAGGTGTGAAGTGGGGACCACTTTCTATGTTAATTTCTTGGTTTGGGGTTTCCTACACCTCACAGGTAGTTCATACTCAAAATCCAAACTTGTGTGAGGGCTGACTAATGCAAGTAATTCTCAGAGCATATGACTTTTTCTATATCGAGCCTATGCATATTCCAACAAGCTTCCTCCCATCATCTCATTGTTCCAGTGTACAGATTTTTCTCAGCACCATTTCACTGAGGTATAGACTTCCAAGAGTCCCAAATGAAGTGTTAGGATTCAATCCCTCCAACATAAACAGACCTTGCGTCAGCATAACCATTAAAACACAAACTTCCCCCTACTTCTCTCTTAGCCCCCTTTTTCCAGGGCTCCAACAAGATTGGGTGACAGATTTCCTGCTAGGGTTTCACCTGCCCAGTCTCCTCCCCACAAACCTGTTCCACATGCCCCCTTCACCTGAGACCCATGAGAATTTCCTTTACTTTGTTGCAATTTCAGGTACATTCTCAAAATATGTTCATTTTATTTTCCTTGTGTGTGTATGTTTTATTTTGTGTGGGAGTATTTTCAGGTTACCTAATTCATACATTGTCAAATTATCCTCCAAAAAATTATGTTCAATCTTCAGGCTTAATTTTAAAAAAATAATCATAATATGTGATTGGCAAATACAAATCTAGTTAAGACTACTCATCTTTTAAAGATGTGTTCAATTCTTTAATAATAACATTGACAGATCCTTACAGAAGTAGGTTAGAAATTACATCATGATAAAAGCTTGGATTATTGACATATTGCAATATTTCTCTGAGTGAGTTCCGTAAAACAGTTTCCAAAATAGACTAACATCTTAAATATGAAAATAGTTATTCCAAGATCAAGTTAATAAAATATTTTGTTAAGCTTGATTAAACAGATTTCTTCACTGCAAGATTTACATGTAATATATGTAATGCATATGTAAATGCTGTATCTCGAAGAAAGCATTTCTCAAATTTATCTTCTTGGAGCATCATGTAGTACTAAATATTCAAAGGCACAAAACTTCTGGAAACCTTGACACTCATATTTAAAGATGAAATTTCTAATTTTTCCATCAAGTTACATAAATCAGGCCATTATTTTTGGATCACGACATATAAATGATTCAGAAGCTTATGAATTAATGATAGACTCTGATTCTTGGTAGCTACAATATTATGATATCTTAAAGAAAGCTAAACTTTTATTTCTTTTTCATTTTATTCTTACATAATCCCTGATACTTTCATATATCAATAATTTTAATAAAATGTAAAATTGGAATACTAATCTACTTTGTTACGTGACATTATGGGAGTATGGAAAAGGAATTAGAGATTTCAATACAGAAAGGAAAACACACATTTAAGAAATTAGTTTTCCATAGCAGCAGAGTCCTATTTGCTCCATAGTGATTAAACCAAAATAACTTATCTGAAAGCTCTGGACACTTCAAATTAATGGAAAGATTGAAGAGAACATTAAAGTCTCATTACCCTAGATGGTGATTTATGGATTAGGTTAAATAGCCTAAATATTCTCCCATCTGCTTAGAAATATATCTTTAGAATTTAAAATTAATTTTAATAATTCTAGTTTTGAATGCAGTTTTTCATACACCAAACTTATTAAAAGAGTTTGCAACACTTCCGTGGGAAAATCTCTAAAGTCTAACATAATTGAAATGAGCTCAGAAATACAAAAACAAAAGGACCCTTAAAATATATGTAAGTATCAAAGGAATGGAAATAACTTCATAAAAAGTCAGATAGTTTATTGTTTATTAAGGAACTGATTTTTCCAGTTTGTTGAGTATTATGTTGCTTAGATTCTTCTCCTGACTTTTCCAACGAACTAGTCATATCCCCGTTAATTAATAACTGTATCAAAAGGCAGTCAAAACTAAAAACTTTTAAAAATCACAACATAATTTGAGTAGAAAAAGTCCTCAGAGGGGATCTATTGAAACCACCTATTTACAAATGAGGAGACTGGTGGCAGGTGAGGTAAAAGATTTACCCATGGTAATAGCCACTGAGTGATCTCACCCTGTCTTTGACAGTTTCAATCCCATAACCCAGAACAATTGTTTATTGAGATCCTTTATCACATTGCTGAAAATTTCCAGTGATAGCTATATAGACAGGTCACTCATTCTCCCCCAAAATATTTCATTTGTATATGTATGTATATACCACTTACCCTCCAAAAGTATAAATCTAAAACTACATAAATATCAGGCATTGCACTGCATGACCTACTAGTTATTCCCTATAAAATAAATTATGTTTTCTTTCTTTTTCTCCATTTCTATCCATTTCTATTTCTCTTTCAATCTCTTAGTTTCTGCATCTTTTAAATTTTAGTAAATTCCATTCTCATAAATCACTAAAATTCAAAATAAAAATGGCCTTGTGAAAAATCTCATTTCATGGTAATTCCAACCACGCAATAGCAAAGAATCATAGCATTGGTCTAAAGGAGCTCCACAGCTGCAAAATGTATGACTACGACTGGCCACAGTCCTTTAAAAAGTTAGTCAGCCCTCACACTAAGAATACAGCTGTGCTTCAGGTTTTTGTTTTTGTTTTGTTTTAAACCTTGAAATGATAATAAGTATACCTCCCTCTTAGGGCTATCAGAAGAATGCAATGAGATAATGGACCCAAGGTGCCTAGCTCACAGTCGAAAGCACAGTAGGTGGTCAAAATAGGTATTGTTTTACTTCCTTATCTGCTTTGTAATTGCATCATTATTTCAATTCCATAAAGATAAGAAAAGTATGTTTGGTTGAAATATAATAAAAATATAAAAATAGATGGAAGACTTTGTAACCCATTTCAAATTATTTTCTCCAAACTACTCAGAAATTCAAAATGGACGGATGAAACATAAGCAAAATAGAAAAAGAAATATCCCACTTTACTTGTGCTTATTTGGAAGAACTAAGACGGGTCAAGCTAAGGCTCCAGGGTTTGTCATGAAGTGCTCAGTCTATCTTTTTTAGTACTGGGAAGTAATCTAGGGGAAAATTAAACATTCAGAGACCACTCAGCTGCAGGCATTTTTCCATAGTCCTGTTTTTATTCAAGTATTCAACATACGTAATTAAGCAGCTGTTGTGTAGTGGCCACTGGGATACTTGATGGCTATCAAAGTTAATAAGAAACTAGTCATATCCCTGTTAAAATAAGTAAGTGTTCTCAGAAAGCTGACAAGTCTATTACAGCAATTAAGCTCCACGCGGTAAGTGAAATATGAGAGAAATGAATAGGGTTGGATCATAGCGCAGGGAGACCTCAGCCTGCTTAGAGGTAGAAGGAGAAATTAGGCCTTAGTAAGCTAAGTCTTTTAGAAGAGGAATTGGCCAGTTCAAGAACTGATGGAAAGGAGGATATTCCTTCCAGGGGCCTTTAGAGGCAAGCAATCAAGTATTGTGAAATAGATAGAAAAGTATCACGAGTGCAAAACTAGCAGACTGATGGGAACTTCCTGCTGTTACTGTGAAGGCTTGCTGGTCTTTCAATGACTTCTTTCAAATAAAAATGAAAGTTTCTTCTTTCAAAGAAGAAGCTTGCCACATGTAAATTTAAAATAATTATTAGATACAAATTCTCATACAGATTATTGAACAAACGAAGAAAGTAACGTGACTGACAAGATGGTCAGAACAGGCTTCGTAAGACTAGAAGGAGAAAGATGGATGAAGCATCTGAAATAAGAAAGATGTTGAGGTATTAGAGCAACAGAGAGAAAGCTGGAGTGGCCACAGAGGGAGGAAAAGGGTGAGAGTAGATGAGAATGAGGTTGAGGTATGTTTTGTATAGAATTCATTTTTCTTCAAGCCAAGAAGACAACAGAAAAAATACATATTTAATTGTGAAGATAGTTTAGTTTTTAATTTTAAGATGATCTCCTTTCAAATGCTTTAGATATTACTAGAAAAAAATTATATTCTAATTGCATATTAAATTAGCTCAGTTTGTGACCAGCCTGGCCAACATGAAAAAACCCTGTCTCTACTAAAAAAAAAAAAAAAAAAAATACAAAAATTAGCCAGGCCTGGTGGCATATACCTATGGTCCCAGCTACTTGGGAGGCTGAGGCAGGAGAGCCTGGGAGGTGGAGGTTGCAGTGAGCCGAGGGTGTGCCACTGCACTCCAGCCTGGGTGACAAAGTGAAACTATGTCTTCAAAAAAAAAAAAAAAAAAGCTAGCTCAATATATATTTTCTTCTCCTAACAAATTAATCATAAGCTTACTTAGGTAGCAGTTTTTCAATATTTAAAATGTGATTCAATTTGAGAAAAATTGATTTACATATATATTTTCAGGGCCACATGCCTATAAGAAATGTACTCACATTTTATAATTCAACAACAATTTTCAGTATTATGTCTTCACATTCCTTTTAACTGATAAAAATCAGAAGAGACTGAAATACACAGTCACACTACAAAACTGGTTAGTCCTCTCAGGATTACACAATTCTAAATAAGATTTGTTCCCTGTCATATAGAACAATGCCAGTAAAAACTTAATGGTTGTCATAAAAAAAAATTAACTTTATTTCAAGAATAAAGAGGCTGACCTAAATAGAAGTATAAAAATATCTATTTCTGTCAAAACTTTTACCTTTTAAAAGGTAATTTGAGGGGCGGAGCAAGATGGCCAAATAGGAACAGCTCCAGTCTCCAACTCCCAGTGCAAGCGACACAGAACACCGGTGATTTCTGCATTTTCAACTGAGGTACTGGGTTCATCTCACTAGGGAGTGCCAGACGATCGGTGCTGGTCAGCTGCTGCAGCCCGACCAGCGAGAGCTGAAGCAGGGCTAGGCATCGCCTCACCTGGGAAGCGCAAGGGGAAAGGGAATCCCTTTTCCTAGCCAGGGGAACTGAGACACACAACACCTGGAAAATCAGGTAACTCCCACCCCAATACTGCGCTTTAAGCAAACAGGCACACCAGGAGATTATATCCCACACCTGGCCGGGAGGGTCCCACGCCCACGGAGCCTCCCTCATTGCTAGCACAGCAGTCTGCGATCTCACAGCAAGGCAGCAGCGAGGCTGGAGGAGGGGTGCCCGCCATTGCTGAGGCTTAAGTAGGTAAACAAAGCCGCTGGGAAGCTCGAACTGGGTGGAGCTCACAGCAGCTCAAGGAAACCTGCCTGTCTCTGTAGACTCCACCTCTGGGGACAGGGCACAGTAAACAACAACAAAAGCAGCAGAAACCTCTGCAGACGCAAATGACTCTGTCTGACAGCTTTGAAGAGAGCAGTGGATCTCCCAACACGGAGGTTGAGATCTGAGAAGGGACAGACTCCCTGCTCAAGTGGGTCCCTGACCCCTGAGTAGCCTAACTGGGAGACATCCCCCACTAGGGGCAGTCTGACACCCCACACCTCACAGGGTGGAGTACACCCCTGAGAGGAAGCCTCCAAAGCAAGAATCAGACAGGTACACTCGCTGTTCAGCAATATTCTATCTTCTGCAGCCTCTGCTGCTGACACCCAGGCAAACAGGGTCTGGAGTGGACCTCAAGCAATCTCCAACAGACCTACAGCTGAGGGTCCTGACTGTTAGAAGGAAAACTATCAAACAGGAAGGACACCTACACCAAAACCCCATCAGTACGTCACCATCATCATCAAAGACCAGAGGCAGATAAAACCACAAAGATGGGGAAAAAGCAGGGCAGAAAAGCTGGAAATTCAAAAAATAAGAGCGCATCTCCCCCGGCAAAGGAGCGCAGCTCATCACCAGCAACGGATCAAAGCTGGACGGAGAATGACTTTGATGAGATGAGAGAAGAAGGCTTCAGTCCATCAAACTTCTCAGAGCTAAAGGAGGAATTACGTACCCAGCGCAAAGAAACTAAAAATCTTGAAAAAAAAGTGGAAGAATTGATGGCTAGAGTAATTAATGCAGAGAAGGTCATAAACGAAATGAAAGAGATGAAAACCATGACACGAGAAATACATGACAAATGCACAAGCTTCAGTAACTGACTCGATCAACTGGAAGAAAGAGTATCTGCAATTGAGGATCAAATGAATGAAATGAAGTGAGAAGAGAAACCAAAAGAAAAAAGAAGAAAAAGAAATGAACAAAGCCTGCAAGAAGTATGGGATTATGTAAAAAGACCAAATCTACGTCTGATTGGGGTGCCTGAAAGTGAGGGTGAAAATGGAACCAAGTTGGAAAACACTCTTCAGGATATCATCCAGGAGAACTTCCCCAACCTAGTAGGGCAGGCCAACATTCAAATTCAGGAAATACAGAGAACGCCACAAAGATACTCCTCGAGAAGAGCAACTCCAAGACACATAATTGCCAGATTCATCAAAGTTGAAATGAAGGAAAAAATCTTAAGGGCAGCCAGAGAGAAAGGTTGGGTTACCCACAAAGGGAAGCCTATCAGACTAACAGCAGATCTCTCGGCAGAAACTCTACAAGCCAGAAGAGAGTGGGGGCCAATATTCAACATTCTTAAAGAAAAGAATTTTAAACCCAGAATTTCATATCCAGCCAAACTAAGTTTCATAAGTGAAGGAGAAATAAAATCCTTTACAGATAAGCAAATGCTTAGAGATTCTGTCACCACTAGGCCTGCCTTACAAGAGACCCTGAAGGAAGCACTAAACATGGAATGGAACAACCGGTACCAGCCATTGCAAAAACATGCCAAAATGTAAAGACCATTGAGGCTAGGAAGAAACTGCATCAACTAACGAGCAAAATAACCAGTTAATATCATAATGGCAGGATCAAGTTCACACATAACAATATTAACCTTAAATGTAAATGGACTAAATGCCCCATATGAAAGACACAGACTGGCAAACTGGATAAAGAGTCAAGACCCATCAGTCTGCTGTATTCAGGAGACCCATCTCACATGCAGAGACATACATACGCTCAAAATAAAGGGATGGAGGAAGATTTACCAAGCAAATGGAGAACAAAAAAAAGCGGGGGTTGCAATACTAGTCTCTGATAAAACAGACTTTAAACCATCAAAGATCAAAAGAGACAAAGAAGGCCATTACATAATGGTAAAAGGATCAATTCAACAGGAAGAGCTAACTATCCTAAATATATATGCACCCAATACAGGAGCACCCAGATTCATAAAGCAAGTCCTTAGAGACTTACAAAGAGACTTAGACTCCCATACAATAATAATGGGAGACTTCAACACTCCACTCTCAACATTAGACAGATCAATGAGATAGAAAGTTAACAAGGATATCCAGGAATTGAACTCATCTCTGCAGCAAGCAGACCTAGTAGACATCTATAGAACTCTCCACCCCAAATCAACAGAATATACATTCTTCTCAGCACCACATCGCACTTATTCCAAAATTGACCACATAATTGGAAGTAAAGCACTCCTCAGCAAATGTACAAGAACAGAAATTATAACAAACTGTCTCTCAGACCACAGTGCAATCAAACTAGAACTCAGGACTAAGAAACTCAATCAAAACCGCTCAACTACATGGAAACTGAACAAACTGCTCCTGAATGACTACTGGGTACATAATGAAATGAAGGCAGAAATAAAGATGTTCTTTGAAACCAATGAGAACAAAGATACAACATACCAGAATCTCTGGGACACATTTAAAGCAGTGTGTAGAGGGAAATTTATAGCACTAAATGCCCACAAGAGAAAGCAGGAAAGATCTAAAATTGACACTCTAACATCACAATTAAAAGAACTAGAGAAGCAAGAGCAAACGCATTCAAAAGCTAGCAGAAGGCAAGAAATAACTAAGATCAGAGCAGAACTGAAAGAGATAGAGACACAAAAAACCCTCCAAAAAATCAATGAATCCAGGAGTTGGTTTTTTGAAAAGATCAACAAAATTGACAGACCGCTAGCAAGACTAATAAAGAAGAAAAGAGAGAAGAATCAAATAGACGCAATAAAAAATGATAAAGGGGATATCACAACCCACAGAAATACAAACTACCATCAGAGAATACTATAAACACCTCTACGCAAATAAACTAGAAAATCTAGAAGAAATGGATAATTTCCTGGACACTTACACTCTTCCAAGACTAAACCAGGAAGAAGTTGAATCCCTTAATAGACCTATAGCAGGCTCTGAAATTGAGGCAATAATTAATAGCCTACCAACCAAAAAAAGTCCAGGACCAGATGGATTCACAGCTGAATTCTACCAGAGGTGCAAGGAGGAGCTGGTACCATTCCTTCTGAAACTATTCCAATCAATAGAAAAAGAGGGAATCCTCCTTAACTCATTTTATGAGGCCAGCATCATCCTGATACCAAAGCCTGGCAGAGACACAACAAAAAAAGAGAATTTTAGACCAATATCCCTGATGAACATCGATGCAAAAATCCTCAATAAAATACTGGCAAACCAGATTCAGCAGCACATCAAAAAGCTTATCCACCATGATCAAGTGGGCTTCATCCCTGGGATGCAAGGCTGGTTCAACATTCGTAAATCAATAAACATAATCCAGCATATAAACAGAACCAAAGACAAGAACCACATGATTATCTCAATAGATGCAGAAAAGGCTTTTGACAAAATTCAACAGCCCTTCATGCTAAAAACGCTCAATAAATTCGATATGGATGGAACGTATCTCAAAATAATAAGAGCTATTTATGACAAACCCACAGCCAATATCATACTGAATGGGCAAAAACTGGAAAAATTCCCTTTGAAAACTGGCACAAGACAGGGATACCCTCTCTCACCATTCCTATTCAACATAGTGTTGGAAGTTCTGGCTAGGGCAATTAGGCAAGAGAAAGAAATCAAGGGTATTCAGTTAGGAAAAGAAGAAGTCAAATTGTCCCTCTTTGCAGATGACATGATTATATATTTAGAAAATCCCATTGTCTCAGCCCAAAATCTCCCTAAGCTGATAAGCAACTTCAGCAAAGTCTCAGGATACAAAATTAATGTGCAAAAATCGCAAGCATTCTTATACACCAGTAACAGACAAACAGAGAGCCAAATCAGGAATGAACTTCCATTCACAATTGCTTCAAAGAGAATAAAATACCTAGGAATCCAACTTACAAGGGATGTAAAGGACCTCTTCAAGGAGAACTACAAACCACTGCTCAGTGAAATAAAAGAGGACACAAACAAATGGAAGAACATACCATGCTCATGGATAGGAAGAATCAATATCGTGAAAATGGCCATACTGTCCAAGGTTATTTATAGATTCAATGCCATCCCCATCAAGCTACCAACGAGTTTCTTCACAGAATTGGAAAAAACTGCTTTAAAGTTCATATGGAACCAAAAAAGAGCCCGCATCTCCAAGACAATCCTAAGTCAAAAGAACAAAACTGGAGGCATCACGCTACCTGACTTCAAACTATACTACAAGGCTACAGTAACCAAAACAGCATGGTACTGGTACCAAAACAGAGATATAGACCAATGGAACAGAACAGAGCCCTCAGAAATAATACCACACATCTACAGCCATCTGATCTTTGACAAACCTGAGAGAAACAGGAAATGGGGAAAGGATTCCCTATTTAATAAATGGTGCTGGGAAAATTGGCTAGCCATAAGTAGAAAGCTGAAACTGGATCCTTTCCTTACTCCTTATACGAAAATTAATTCAAGATGGATTAGAGACTTAAATGTTAGACCTAATACCATAAAAACCCTAGAGGAAAACCTGGGTAGTACCATTCAGGACATAGGCATGGGCAAAGACTTCATGTCTAAAACACCAAAAGCAACGGCAGCAAAAGCCAAAATTGACAAATGGGGTCTCATTAAACTAAAGAGCTTCTGCACAGCAAAAGAAACTACCATCAGAGTGAACAGGCAACCTACAGAATGGGAGAAAATTTTTGCTATCTACTCATCTGACAAAGGGCTAATATCCAGAACCTACAAAGAACTCAAACAAATTTACAAGAAAAAAACAAACAACCCCATCAAAAAGTGGGCAAAGGATATGAACAGACATTTCTCAAA
The DNA here is from genome assembly GCF_049350105.2 of Macaca mulatta. Classification (NCBI taxonomy): domain Eukaryota; kingdom Metazoa; phylum Chordata; class Mammalia; order Primates; family Cercopithecidae; genus Macaca; species Macaca mulatta. The sequence continues at coordinate 128,734,461 of NC_133410.1, read as the reverse complement.
AGAAGACATTCATACAGCCAACAGACACATGAAAAAATGCTCATCATCACTGGCCATCAGAGAAATGCAAATCAAAACCACAATGAGATACCATCTCACACCAGTTAGAATAGCAATCATTAAAAAGTCAGGAAACAACAGGTGCTGGAGAGGATGTGGAGAAATAGGAACACTTTTACACTGTTGGTGGGATTGTAAACTAGTTCAACCATTATGGAAAACAGTATGGCGATTCCTCAAAGATCTAGAACTGGAAATACCATATGACCCAGCCATCCCATTACTGGGTATATACCCAAAGGATTATAAATCATGCTGCTATAAAGACACATGCACACGTATGTTTATTGCGGCACTATTCACAATAGCAAAGACTTGGAATCAACCCAAATGTCCATCAGTGACAGACTGGATTAAGAAAATGTGGCACATATACACCATGGAATACTATGCAGCCATCAAAAAGGATGAGTTTGTGTCCTTTGTAGGGACATGGATGCAGCTGGAAACCATCATTCTTAGCAAACTATCACAAGAACAGAAAACCAAACACCGCGTGTTCTCACTCATAGGTGGGAACTGAACAATGAGATCACTTGGACTCGGGAAGGGGAAAATCACACCACGGAGCCTATCATGGGGAGGGGGGAGAGGGGAGGGATTGCACTGGGAGTTATACCTGATGTAAATGATGTGTTGATGGGTGCTGACGAGTTGATGGGTGCAGCACAGCAACATGGCACAAGTATACATATGTAACAAACCTGCACATTATGCACATGTACCCTAGAACTTAAAGTATAATAATAATAAAATAAATAAATAGATAAATAAATAAAAGTAATTTGAGGTGCTTATCATTTGAGAGGTTAAATCAATAGTGGTAAAATATTTCAGCTATTTCAAAGTGGTCAGATCCAAACTAACCACTTTTTGAAAAACATGAATTACATATTACATGGTTGTCTATTTGACTTTTCCCTTTTGAATATACTTTAGTTCAAGGTAGATAATCCTTTAAATTTTATGGAAAAACATTAAATAGCATGCATAAATTAAGTGCTTAATAAATCTTTCATGATTGTTAAAGATTTATTGTTCTAATTCAATTTCTAATCTTAAAATGACTCATGGCAATTAAATAGCAACTGAATTCCAGCACTGGAAGAGTTTATAATTCAGTCCAAGGTTCTCATTTTATACATGAGGTACATGAAGTCCAGAGAAATTTAATGACTTGACTAAATTTGATAAACTAATACATAACACCTAGACTTCTCCAACCTGCAAATTTTCTCTTCATACTCAAAGAAGAAAATTTAGACAGAGATCACTTCTGCTGCCTCCAAATATGAACGGCCTGGTGGTTATCTCATCGGAATAGATGGAAAAAGAAAAATAGTTCATATTCAGTGTTAAAAAATAAAAGTGTTTTTACTTTAAGCAGTTAGAAAAAAAGGCAGAAAATATATAAAACATATGTTAAAAAATAAAGATCTATGAAGTGTGTATTTAATAGTTTCAACAGGGTCAATGCTATTTTCTGGCAATAGGTGATTGCAAGTTTTTCAAAAACTTGGCTATTATTAGCAAACTTCAAAAACAATCTACCTTCATAATCATTTTCTTTCTCTTCTTTTTTTTCTTTTCTTTTTTTTTTTTTTTTTTTTTTTTTTGAGACGAAGTCTCACCACTCTGTCGCCCAGGCTGAAGAGCAGTGGCGCGATCTCAGCTCACCGTAACCTCCGCCTCCCAGATTCACGCCATTCTCCTGCCTCAGCCTCCTGAGTAGCTGGGACTATAGGTGCCCACCACCACGCCCAGCCAATTTTTTGTATTTTTAGTAGAGACGGCGTTTCACCGTGTTAACCAGGATGGTCTCAATCTCCTGACCTCGCGATCAGCCTGCCTTGGCCTCCCAAAGTGCTGGGATTACAGGTGTGGAGTCACCACGCCCAGCCCTTCATAATCATTTTCTATCTGCATTCAAGGAATTTACAGTTTACTTAACTCACATATTTTCTATCTATTGTTATTGCTGTTGTGTTAATGGTGACATTATCAGTTTGAGGAAATCCAGTCAAAGAATTGAGTCTCTGTCTTGACCAATCTTACATTCAGCAGGAAAAGTTAAATAGACAACCAGATACCTCTAATCAAACTCTTGAAATACATGACCAGTTTCTAAAATAAAAAGAATTTTACATTCACAAAGCAGAGAAAGGTTTTAGTTTAGAGGACTTTTTCGGAAGTCAAGGCTGAGGACTGATAGGGAGGGCCTCCAGAGACCATCTCACTAATTCATCTCTCTGGTATCCAGAGGTTTATTGTCTCCATTGGTACCTATTCGTAGGCAGAAAATAATCCTGAAGGTAGATTCATTTTCAAGTTTTGTAATGCTAAACAATAAACCTAGTCATTACCCAATATATCACCTATCTTTACTAAGGAAACTACTTAACAGATTTGAGATGATGGGTGAATAATATATAAAATATTTAGAAATTATGGCAAGTTATTGAATCATTAGTTTAATTATTAATATATGAAAGGAAAGTATTTTAATATTAAAAGATTATCTAAAATTATAGATTCTACAATTTCTTGGGCACTTGATCTTTTTAATCAAATTCAATTAATCAAAACTTAATAGAGCCACTTCAAATGGAAAATTATTGCCCTAAAGAGACTGAGGTTTAAATGTTCTTAGGGTTAAAGATATTTTTAGAAATAAATTAATCTTTCATGAAGCCAAAGTGGATTATAAATTCAGAGAAAATCTCACTTTGTCAAAACACTTGTAATCTAGAAATCAAAATAAGCATGTGGAATATTTTTATAACCAAAAAGTTACAATAGAGTCCCTCTCTATTTTCTGAAGCACTAGATTAGCTCTGCCAGCTTTTTCAGCAGTCACATTATTCTCCCATACATGTCCATTTTTTATGTCTTCTATGTAGAAAATATGTTAACTTACTTTTCAGAGACAACATCCAGAGACAGTTAAAGAAGCAGATAATTTCATAATCAAAATCTTTACTCTCTGATATAGCTGAAACGATACTGCTTTGAGTTGTATTCTAGCCCCAAATAATATTTCTAGGAGAAAAACACAAGATTCTTGGGGTCTTCAAAGACAGAAGAGCTCACATGTAAGACTCCTACAGAGTTTTACTATTTAAAGATAACCTAAATCCTATCCAACCATGTTTTTATGAAGGAGGTCGTTAACCTGAAGGTTTAAATAACCGAATGAATAATCTAAATGTTAGATCTTAAAATGTATTTTATTTATGAATTATATATATAATACCTTTTACTATTTATAGTTTATATTCAGTACCTCTTTTAAAAAGAACTGCATGGGCCGGGCGCAGTGGCTCATGCCTGTAATCCCAGCACTTTGGGAGGCTGAGGCTGGCGGATCACGAGGTCAGGAGATCGAGACTATCCTGGCTAATATTGTGAGACCCCGTCTCTACTAGAAATACAAAAAATTAGCTGGGCATGGTGGCGGGTGCCTGTGGTCCCAGCTACTCAGGAGGTTGAGGCAGGAGAATGGCAAGAACCCAGGAGGCAGAGCTGTCAGTGAGCCGAGATAGCGCCACTGCACTCCAGCCAGGATGACAGAATAAGACTCCATCTAAAAAAAAAAATGCATGTTATGCTTTCAATCTCAAATAGAGAAGACCAAATCAATCTTTTAGTTCTTACTCTTACTCTTGCCTTTTTCATGGTTCCTTCTACCTAGGACTGGTCTGGAGTCCATCTGTATGATACTCTGAAGCTCATTCAAAATCATCATACCCTTTGGCACTGAGATCATCTGATGGGCACCTGACCTAGTCTGGGGAGCCAAAGGTGGCTTCCCTTAGGAAAAGACATTTGAACAGAGATCTGAGTAGTAAGTCCTAGATTTAAAAAGTAGGATGAAACTAGATTAGGGAGACTGTTGCTGGTAGAAAGAACAGCCCTAAGGATGCAAAAATCAGGAAAAAGGTAGCACAGAATGAACCTGATCACTGGTGCCAAAGGCTACTGTGATGAGCTTTGTAGACTCTGTTAGTGAAAATTGGACTTGGGGTGGGGAGTGAGAAGGATGATGAGAGGACTGGTACATTTCTCACCTTCTAAGAAAAGTAGACAAAAACATTTTTAACTTTGATTTTTGAGAAACTATTATCTATTTGAGAAGGTTTTTGAAAAAAATTAAAAGAAACCATTCACACATTCTGAAATGTCAGTGAATTTATACGAGTGATAAGAAAATCAGTAAATGTGGCAGTAAGAAGAGAAATGTATAATACAGCCAGGTAGCATAACCATTAAAAGAGCAGGAGTATTGCCTGGAAATGGCAATAGTAAACATGAATAACGATCCCACTCAAGGCCCCTACACAGGGGAGACATAATAAATAAGTTCAGCAAGAGGGCTGCTGGGAAAGCATTATCTTCAGACAAGGCAAAGGTAAGGTGAGACAGTAGAGATAACATTTGAAGAAGTCATTGAAAAAGTAGGAGATGCTTATGGTCATAGAAAATGAGTTCGCCAAAAGAGGGATTTTGAAGGAAAAGATGAGCGAGCTAGATGAACAAATAAGAGTTAAAGAAATATAGAGAAAATATGATCGTATCATGTTTCCATGGCGACGGTTTCATAGGGATGGGGAAGGCAGTGATTAAAATTTGGCTTTTTTAGTGAGAATGACTATAGGAAGTGTGGTAGAATTAGTCTACTCATGCTCTCTTCAACCACACTTCACTACAATTTTTCCACTCACATAAACTTAGCTTCGATCTCCACAGTCCAGTGAAACTACTCTCTAAATTCACCAATGATTTCCATGCTGCTCAGCCCAGTGGACAGACTTCACATAATCTAACCGTCAGCAGCCTTAAGCATATTTGACCCTGCTCATTTTCCTTTTGTGTCCCTACACTCATACATTCCACATTGTTCCATGGCTGCTATTTCTCAGTCTCCTTTACTGACTTCTCCTCTTACCCTTCTATGAGGCTTTTTTCTCTTTTTTCACCCTCTTTCTGGATAACATCAACTAATTTCATGAGTTTAAATACCATTGTAATGATCCCCAAATTTATATTTCCAGCCCAGACTTTTCCTCTGAGTTTGAGTTACATTTCTTCAGCAGCTTATCTGACATCTGTATTTGGATGTCTAAAAAGCACTTCAAAATTAAATGATTCTCCAATTCCTTCCACTTCCATCCTGCCTCTACCATCACAATACTGTTAGTAGGACAAATAACTAAAATGAAAAACTAGTAAGTATGAAAGGCATACTCTCTGTCTCTTCTTGATTTTAATGAGATAGATTTATTTGCTTTATTATAGTTATTAATGACTTTTTTTTATTATTGTTTCTGTATGAGTCGAATAAGATTAACATCTCACAATAGTACTGTTTAGTGACTTAGTAAACTAGAGCCACATTGAGCTTGCATCATTTGGTTTGATTCTTGCTCCATTATGATTGCTATGTTTTATTTTGTTATTATTATTCATCGTTTTTTTGAAAGAAATCTTGCCTTTGTTTAATTTCTTTCACCTTTTTTTCTGGAGAATTATCCTTTATAGCAGCAATTTAGAGGGATGGTTAAGCTCGTGGACTCCAGAGCCACACTATCTAGATATTCAGCCCAGTTTCATATCTTTTCAGCCAAATGACTTGTCTCAGTTTCTTCATCTATGAAATGGAGGTGATGGTGTTATTATCTACCTTGTGAAGATGATTTATTACATACAAAGCTCCTAAAATGGTTTCTGACACAGTAAGTTGTCGTAACTTATGTTATTTATTACTCTTACTCAACTAACTATACCATTGTTTCTGATACTCCAGAGAAAGAGAAAGCCTGTGCTATCACCCACTTCAGTTGTTTTCAACTGAATACTATTTTCATTATCAACATTATTTTTACCTCACTCTTATATCTATGATTTCTGTGGGAAAATTTAATAAACTGATCTTTTTCAGAAGGCAGACTATGTTGAGAAACAGCAAACCGTTAAGTAAAACCTCTTAGCCCACTTTATTTATTTTAGTTTCATTTTTAAAGCCAAAAATGCTCAGGTTTTAACATAGTATTCTTGTTAGAATTGGTCACCATACAAGCTTTAAACATTCATATTAAACTCAACTGAAAACAGAAATTACAGGGCAGTCTTGAAAACATAAACTTATCTTTTACCAAGTAAGGTCCAAGGAACATATTAAGCAATGCTAGGCTCAGGTACCATTTTAAAATAGTTTTGGCACAACAGTTGGAAAAATTGAGAGCTCAGAACTAACTGTGTCACACATAATGCCAGTAAGCTTTTATTTTGCCTAAGTGTATAGATGATAATCACGGATTGTTTTAATAAGAATTGCATAAAAGAAAATCATAATAGTTCTTTTAAGGGTTTATAAAATTTTGCTGGCTTTAAAAATGGCATGGAAGTGGTTCTCTGGATTATCTATGAATCAATTATTAAACTATGAAATACAAGTAATTTGAGTATGATGCCCTTCAGCCTTGATAGCTTTTCCTTTTTAAGATGCATGCAAAATAATATTAGTACTTTCATCAGACATATAAGGAGTGCCCAAAGCAAGTACAGTCTTATTGTAGGTTTTACTGCATTTACAATTGTGATAAAGATATAAGTTTTCCTTATGAAGGCAATAATCAATTAGAAGAGAAGATTTGAAAATGTTTAAAAGTAATATGGGCAGGGTACAGTGCCAAGCACCTGTATTCTTAGCTACTTGGAAGATGAGGTGGGAAGATCTTTACAGCCCAGGAGTTCGAGGCTTCAGTCAGCCGTCATTGCCACACTGCACTCCAGGTTGGGTGACAGAGTGAGACCTTGTCTCAAAAATAAAATGAAATAAAGGAATAGGTACTGTGTGGATACCACCAGTATTGTGGCTAAATTTCATTAGGCTGATTAGTAGTCACCACTAAATGTAATAATTCTGGCAAAGATAATTTGCCTGTTGTCATGAAAATATTCTGCATTCATCAAAATAGTTAATTATGAAAATATATAAAAAGACAACATGAAGTTGACTAGGTATATTTTAGTTTTATATACTTGAATTGCCGTAGTAATTATTCTCCTCACAGTAAAATGATGGGACAGGTCTTCACCTATCACCTTATGAAGTAAACGAAAAAAAAACTTCCGAGTTTAAAGAGTAGTTTTAGCAGACACCTCCAATTTCAATGTCTCAAAAAACTTCACTCTAACTGCATGTTAAAATGACAGAAATTCACAAGAAGAGACATGACAACAGTAACAAATTTTTGGAACCAAAAAATACATACTACAAGAATGCTTCTTCCAAAATCTGCGGTAAACAAATATATACTGTGGAATACTACTCAACAATTAAAAAGAACAAACTACTGATACATGCAACAAAGAGATGAAATTGATAAATATGCTAATAACAAAGCCATTTTAAAGATCTGCATATCGTATAATTATATGTATACAAATTTTTATAATAGACAAACTATGGAGTCAGAAAACAGATCAGTAGTTGTCTGATGCCGGGGGTAAAAGAAAAGATTGACTGCAAATGTGCAGAGCTAACATATAAGATAAAAGAAGCAAGTCAGAAAAGGCTACATACGGTATGATTCCAACTATGTAACATCCTGGAAAAGGTAAAGCTGTAGAGACAGTAAAAAGATCATTGGTTACCAGGGGTTCAAAGGATTGGAGATAGTTTGGTAATTTTTCTATTTATAAACAAAAGGAGGTGCCGGGTGTAGTGGCTCACACCTGTAATCCCAGCACTTTGGGAGGCCGAGGTGGGTGGATAACCTGAGGTCAGGAGTTCAAGACCAGCCTGACCAGCATGGTGAAACCCAGTCTCGACTAAAAATACAAAAATTAGCCGGGAGTGGTAGCACGCGTCTGTAATCCCAGCTACTCAGGAGGCTGATGCAGGAGAATCGCTTGAACCCAGGAGGCAGAGGTCGCAGTGAGCCAAGACTGTGCCACTACACTCCAGGCTGAGTGAGAGAGTGAGACTCTGTCTCAAAAAAATAAATAAATAAAAATAAAAAGCGGGTTGGAGAAGGGATGAATAGGTGAAGCACAGACAATTTTTAGGATGCTGAAACTATTCTGCATTGAACCAGTATGGTATTAATACATATATAACATCATGCATTTTTCACATTTTCCAAAACTCATAAAACTGTACAATGGAAAGACTGAAACGATGTAAACCATGAGCTTCAAATAATAATAATTTAGCAGTTTTGTTCATGAATTGTAACAAACGTGCCACACTAATGCAAGATATTAATAATAAGGGAAACTGTATACAGGGTGGGGTGGGGGCAGGGGAAAGCATATATGTGGAACTTGATGCTACTACTCATTATTATACCCTTAAATTTTCTGTAAATCTAAAACTATACAAAAAAAGGAAATGCTTTGAATATTCTGATTTTTTAGTTTTTCCAATAATAACCATAAAATAAAAGAATTTCAGATCTATGAGGCATCCTTTCCTTTCTGGGCCAAAAGAATAAATGTGCACATTTCCCTCCTACTGCCATCAAATCTGTTTTCCTTTTCCTCATAGCAAATCTTCTTAAAAGAATTAACTATATTCAGTGTCTCCATCTCTTCCTCTCTATCTTATGTAAAATGATTTCACATTTATTATTTTCAAAGAAGGCAATCAATGGCCTCCTTCCAATGGACGCTTTTCAGTGCTGATCTTATTTTAATTTATGCAGCATTTTTGTATTTTTTTCAGTGCTTTCAAGGATAAATAAAATAGAGTAGAATGTATAAATTTTAAATGTGTCTCTACCGTTTTTTAATATATGTACTCACCTCTGTGGCAACCAACCCAGTCAACATGAAAAGGCTTACTTCTTTTCGTCTTAAAGAAGCTTCCTTAATTTTTGTTGTTCACGTTTTCCTGCTAGTGATGAATAATTTCGTGTTTTGCTCTCTGAAAACATTTTCATTTCACCTGCAAATTGACCAATATTTTTATTAGATAAAGAAGTGTGTATTGACTTTCTTTTAGCATTTTAAGGTTATTCCATTGTCTTCTGGCTTCCCTCATTATTTGCAACTAGTCATTTCTCATTCATACCTAAGGTTGTTTGTAAGGTTTTTCTCTTTATCTTTGGTTTTAAATAGTTTGACTATGGTATATCCAGGCAAGCTTTTCTTTGTAATTACTCTGCCTGCTGTTCACTAAGCCTTTTAGTTCTATGATTTTGGATTTTTAACCAGTTGCTTTTTAAAAAATTTAAAATTTAAAATTGTTTAAACTTTATTGGCTAGTCTCTGTCTCCCTCTCTCTCTCTCTCTGTGTGTGTGTGTGTGTGTGTGTGTGTGTGTATATTTCTACCTCAGTCTCCATTTTCTCTCCTGGGATACCAATTACATGCATACTAGACTGTCAATATTTTCTTTCAGATACTTGCTTTTCTGTTCAGTTCTGTTAAAATGATAATTTTTAAATTAAAATTAAAAAGATACTTTAAAAATTTCTTTTTATATACTTCAATTTTATTATTTCTATTGGCCTGTCACTAATAATTTCTTCTGTTTAATTCAGTCTGCTATTAATCCAATCCAATAAATTCTGCATTGCAGATATTCTTAAATTAATATATTTTTGAGGGCAACTTTACGTTCAGAGCAAATGTGAGCTTATTCTTCAAAATTCCCATAGGAGAAAATTGATGGGAAGGCAGGGCTCTTATATTTCTTTCAGATTTTGATCCATTATGTCAGCCTAGCTTGACTGTTTTCCCTTTGTCCTAACAACTTTCTTTGTCAAATTGTTGGGACAATGGGAAAACAGATCCCCAGACTACCCTCAGAATGCAAGTGGCCATTGACTTGTGATAATCTAGATAAGTTTATCTAACTTTGGAATTCATTTTCTTTAGAGTTATTTGATTCTATAACTCTTTGATGACTTAAAATACAAACATTGTGTTAGTACGTTCTCATGCTGGGTTATGAAGAACTACCCAAGACTGGGCAAGTTATAAAGGAAAGAGGTTTAATTGATTCAGAGTTCCACAGGGCTGAGGAGGCCTCAGAAAACTTACAATCATGGCAAAAGCAGAAGCAAACACATCATTCTTCACATGGTGGGAGGAGAGAGAAGTGCCGAGCAAAAGGGGGAAAAGCACCTTATAAAACCACCACATCTCGTGAGAACTCACTCACTGTCATTAGAACAGTATGGGGGTAACCACCCCCATGACTCAGTTACCTCCCACCAGGTCCCTCCCATGACACATGGGGATTATGGGAACTAGAATTCAAAATGAGATTTGGGTAGGGACACAGCCAAACCATATCAAACATTATTTTTAGTTTATCCATAGATACATGAAATCAATGGTCTTTTCAACCTTCTATAACCTAACCAGAAATATAAAACAGTGACCCATCTTCATCTTTTTCCTTGGCATTCAAGATGTCATAATAGCAAATTTCCCTTCTCTCTTATTGTGAACTCCTTTTCTTCCTGTTTTCTAAATGCTGGCATCCCTCAGAGCTCTTTCCTCTGTCCTATTCTTTCTCATTACATTTTCTCTCTCAGGATGACCTTATCCAATCTCTTCCATATGTTAGTGATCCCAAAATCTATTTCTTGCCTAAGCTCAAGGGACCACATAAAAGCTTTAGGCCTTTTGAAATTTAAAATAGGTTTTAAGATTAAAGACTTTAAAAACAAAGAACAAATGGCTTCAGTTTCTAAAGAAAAGAGCAGGATTTTAAGGCAGAAGTGTTTATTTTGAAACAAACAAACAAAAAAAACCACAGTATTTGACAACCATGTGTTTAAAAATTTCATTATAATTTGCAGCCTAAGGAAGAACTTACAAATTTTATTCATCATCGATTATTCACAAATACAATTTTCTTTCAAGAGAGAATCGTAATTTTATAGACGAAAAAGTGAAGTCTTATAGTGGTTAAGCTGTCCTTGTAAATAGCTTCCAAAAATCACAATCAAAAATTGTAATTGGCTAATGAAACTATAAATGTTATGGCAACACTTAGATTGATCACTCCAATTTACTACTTTCTTAGAGGAAACAAATATTGTGAATATAAAAAATACTATATTGTTAGACTAGAAACAAACTTGTTATTAGACCTGCCATTATGTTTAGATCTTAGTATACACTAATGTTTAGTGTTATAGAAAAAGAACTTTTGCAATCTCTTACTGTCATCTGTGGAGCTCAAATCAGCTCTGCAATAAAGCTTCCCATTCACCAAATAATTTCATCTCTCTTATAGATTAAAATTCTCGAACATTAAAAAAATTTTTTAAATGTGGTATAAATGCCTTATACATATTACAGATGAATTATTAAAAACAAAACACATGCCACCCCAGCTTTTAAAAGGGTTATATTTCACAAGTTTGGTCAGTGAAAATACCAAAGCCAGATCACCCATCCAAACAAAGTATAATAACCAAGTAAAAATGTGGCCTGTTATGCAAACAGAGCTTCCGTACAAGTTTCCTAGACCCTCCTTCCAAATACAGTCAGAAATTCTGGAGCTACTACTCCACAGTTGTCTTTGTTTTCTCTTTATGATGCAAAATTACTTAAATCTCAATATGGCTAAAATACTAGTCTTGAATCCTGCAATATCCCTGAGATTGATTTTTTTTTTTTTTTTTTTTTGAGACAGGGTCTCACTTTGTCACCCACGCTGCAGTGTAGTAGTGCAATCTCAGCTCACTGCAACCTCAGACTCCTGGGCTCAAGCAATCTTCCCACCTCAACACCCCAAGTAACTGGGACTACAGGCACACACCACCACATCCTGCTAATTTTTTGTATGTTTTGTAGAAACGTTTTGCCATGTTGCCAAGGCTGGTCTGGAACTCCTGAGCTAAAGTAATTGGCCTGCCTCGGCCTTCCAAAGTGCTGGGATTACAGGTATGAGCCACCACGCCTGGACTGAGCCTGAACTTTTTAAACCATAAACATTTATAATCACTGAAAATTTCAGAATAACAAATGCACATTTTAATTTTTAAGAATTTTTATTCTTTTTTAACTTTTATTTTAGAATTGCGGGTACATGTACAGATTTTTAACAAAGGTATATTGCTTGACGCTTGGATTTGGAGTATGAATGAATCTGTCACCAAGTTAGTAAGTATAATATCCAACAAGTATTTTTTTTAATTCCTCCCCTTACTCACTCCTCTGGTACTGTCCAGTGTCTTGTTCCCATCTTTGTGTCCACATGTACCCCATGCTTAGCTCCCTTATAAGTGAGAACATATATTTGTTTTTCTGTTTTTGTGTTAGTTCACTTAGGATAATTTCCTCCAGCTGCATTCATGTTGCTGCAAAAAACATGATTTCATTCTTTTTATAACTGTGTAGTATTCCGTGGTGCATATGTAACATATTTTCCTTATCCAAGTCACTGTTGATGGGCACCTGAGTTTATTCCATGTTTCTGCTATTGTGAATAGTGACTTGCATACCTTATATTTACTTTAAAGTACATCAACATTGATGTGTGATATTATGTATGTGTTATTTAGTTTAAGTTATACCCTTAATTGATAATTCACTTTCCAGGGATGATCACCTAGTAGACATCAGACAGTCCTCACTTCAGAGAAATGTACTGCAAGGACTTCAGCTATCTTTTTTTCTTGTCAGTGCTAGATTTTTGCCAATTAAGATAATGCACATAGGAAATGGGGCTTCATTTGTGAAAATCATGCTTGTGTAAAAGCATAATGAATATTACAAATAGGTCCTTTCTGGTGACAGTAGTGGTATTCAAGATATGTTGTCTGAAGGTTTAGAGATACCTCCCACCCTTGCATGAAAGGATCTTTGGACACAAAGCTTGAGAATTAGATCTTACTTGCACTGGGGTCCAGACGGTGCAGTGGAGAATTCTGTTTTCCTGATGCCAGATACAATATTAGCCAAATCTTGCCTCCAGATTATTGTTACAATTGTTTCAAGTAAACCTTTTAAGCAAGGTGGTCTTCAGGGCACTTGAAAAGACTGAGAGTGGGAATGTTATCAAATTTTCAGAAGATATTGTGCATACAGTTTTGTTCACACTTGGTAAACTGTGTTTGTTTAATAATTTGGTTTGAAATTTACATTTATTATAAACTAGTAATAATGTTGTGGAGAAATAGATAAACTGCATCTCCCCAAGAACTTTTTGCAGCCACGAATATTTTCTAAAGGTACCTTAAGGGTTGCGCTGTCTCAAGTCAGTTTGCATCAACATCTGTCCATAAGCTCAGAGTCCTATCCAGAATTCCTGCAATGGACACCTTCCTGGGACTCATTTCTTAAGCATCTTCTGGGAATTAGTGTATGGAGAGGCTCTAGCAACTAAGCATCTCTTATGAAGGTGTAAAAGCTTTTAATAATTAAGGAAATGGCAGCATATTAAATAAGAATTCCAAGGGACTCCACAGCCTTTATTATTCACATAAACTATGACTAGAGACATTATAAATATAGAAGAGACTAGTGAAAGAAGGACAGATCTGCACACAGCAGAGCTTTGCATTATAGGCTGTTTGGTTTCCAGGAATGTCCAAACTTAAGGACAGAATACCTGTATTCAAACACTTTCCTTACATAATAGATCATTCATGCCTTAAAGAAATTTAATAACTTACTGAAAGAAACCACTTGTTGGTTTTCTTAGAAATAAGCAGATTTTTCTTTAAGTCATTCAGCTTCCAGAAATCCACATTATGGTGCTTAGTCACATACATTTTCAGGTCACTTACTCATAGAAAGCCATTGATACACAACCTACAACCAGTGTTCTGCTTCCTCATACGGTACCTGAACGTTTTCCTCCAAGTTCCCAGTGTCATCTTGTCTCCAGATGGTAATTTCCCTCTGGCCCTCTTCCTTCTTAAGCCCTTTCCACACCGGTCTTTAAGCAACTGGCTTATGATCACTAGCAGAAGCAAAAGAATAGAACAGAGGAAAAGAAAAACAAGACTCTTATTCAAGTACCAGAACCAAGAAAAATTCCAATTATAATGTCATTGTGTATAAAGAGCACAATATTTAAGGCAATTTTTAAAAAGGTTCCATATTGCTTTTGGTTGAAAGCAAAATAAATGAATTCATATTACCGTAGGTTTCAAAAAACGTTACTTGGGAGGATCCTAAGTATCTAACTGCATCAAAGGTAGAGCTTACTATTCAAGCTTCAAGAAAAAAACAGAAGGGGCCTTAGTAGAAAGTGCTCATGGTCTCTCTATCTGAGTCACATTGCTATAAGTTACTTTGTTTTAACTGCTTTTTTCCTCCTATGCACCAACTCAAGATTCAGATTTCTAAGGTAAATAATCATTTTGTCATTGCTGAAATTATTTTTCTATTCCTATTATCTGAAGATGAGGCATATTTTGTGCTGGGCAGACATGCTGAAGAGTGTGCAGGGGGAGAGACCACATTCCTGTAGATGAATAAAATGAAGTGTATCTGCAAAGTGAAAAAAGAAAAAGCATGAATTTACTGTGTACCATCTTGTCAATTATTTAAAATATATGATTAAAGAAAAAAGACTACTCTGTTGACGTTTCAAGTCCTTGATTACAAACCTGTAACATTTGAAGTTTATATGGAGACATTTGCCATTATGAATTCAAGATAAAACTGATTGATGTGTGCTTTTGAGTCTCGAAAGGTTCAAGTCAAATCTTTAAGTATTTTTAAACACTGATGAAAGATCAAAGCAATGGAAAAGTCAATGTAATGAAGAATTTTTCATGCATTTTAAAAACAGATACTAAGTTTTACAATGGCTCTTGAGGAAATGCTGTAATGTTGATGAAATGGCAATTCAGGAAAGCTAAGTCAATTCCACAAATACTTGTTGAGTATTTCTAGTCTATGCAAGCCACTAAAGCCACACACAAATAAATGAAATCTGTCCCTGTCCTCAAGGAGCTTAAAATATAATGAGGAAGATAAACTAAAATTTCAGATAACTGTAATATCAGGTAATAAGACAAGAACCATAGAAAGTTATAAATAAAATGGGATATATTATACAAAATGGGAATTGATTATGCGTAACTAAAAGGATCCAGAAAGAATTTAGGAATGAGCATAATTTGAAAAAATTTAATAAGAAAAGTCAACACTTTCTGATTACCTACACTTTTTTGGAAGTCTTACATTCATCACCTCATTTAATTCTCAACACCATTCTTTGGAGTAAATATTATTATCCCAAATTTTTGTACAAATGGAGACCCACCTAAAGCTAATAAAATAACTTGCCCAATGTCACCCAGGTGACAAGTGGTCCAGTTCTGCCTAATAATATACTCCCCACTGGTTCTTGGAGATGTGCCCTTGTAACATATGATGGTGGAAAGACTCTGCTTTCAAATAAAGATTTAGCAAAAACAACTTTGTCTTGGGTTTACTATAAAGAGATTTACAAAGGGAGAGCAAGAAAATGTAGATAAAGTAGATACGTTTTTGTCCTTTATTAAGATAAATTAAATTGGAAGAACTTCTAGTTAAATATGGTAGAGTAAAAAAATACTATCTTATTCCATTGGGGCTACCATAACAAAATACCATAGACTGGGCAGTTTATAAACAAAAGAAGTTTATTTTTCACTCTTCTAGAGCTTGGGAAGTCCAAGATCAAGGTACCAGCTGATTCAGTGTCTGACGTGAGCACCTTTCCTTCATAGATAAATGTCTTCTCACTGCAAATTCACATGGCAGAGCAAACAGGATCTCTCTTTTTTTTTTTTTTTTTTTTTTCCATAATGAGGAATGCTTAAGCATTCCCTTTTTCTCTACAGCCTCGTCAACATGTTGTTTTTGGACTTTTTAATAATAGACATTCTGACTGGCGTGAGATGGTATCTCGTTGTGGTTTTGATTTGCATCTCTCTGATGATTAGTGATGTGGAGCATTTTTTTCATATGTTTGGTGGCATTCGTATGTCTTCTTTTTAGAATTATCTGTTCATGTCTTTTGTCCACTTTTTAATGGGCTTATTTGTTTTTCACCTGTTGATTATTTTAACTTCCTAATAGATTCTGGATATTAGACCTTTATCAGGTGCATAGTTTGAAAATATTTTCCCCTATTCTGTAGGTTGTCTGTTAACATGTTGTGTGGAAGCACCTAGTTTAATTAGGCCCCACTTAGCAATCTTTGTTTTTATTGCAACTGCTTTTGAGAATGTGGTTATAAATTCTTTGCCAAGGCTGATGTCCAAGAAAGTATTTTTTAGTTTTTTTCTAGGATTTTTTTTCTAGCATTGTTTTAGGTCTTTACATTTAAGTATTTAATCCATCTTGAGCTAATTTTTCTATATGGTGATATATAAGAGTCAGTTTCATTCTTCTGCATATGGATAGCTAATTCTCCCAGCACCATTTACTGAATAGAAAGTCCTTTCTCTATTGCTTATTTTTTTGTCAAGGATCAGATAATTGTATGTGTATGGCTTTATTTCTGCATTCTTTATTCTGTTCCATTTGTCTATGTGTCTGTTTTTGTACTAGCACCATGCTGTTTTAGTAACTCTGACCTCATAGTACAGTTTGAAGTTGGGTAATGTGATACCTCCCTCTAAAGGAACTAATTCTGTGTATGAATAAATCACCTCTGAAAGGACCCTACCTTCTAATACCGTCATCTTAGAGGTTAGGGTTTCAACATATACATTTTGAGAGACACAAACTTCAGAACGTAGCAAGCACCTACCTATTGTTACCTTGACTCAAAACCCCCCAACAGATTTTTTTAAATAAGGGAGGGGTTTCTGATTGTTGTATTGACAGTGCAATACCCTACCAGACAGCTCTCCCCATGGAAAATAACTGTAAAAACCAGACATACTGCAAAAAGAAATTTCCTGAAGACACTAGAGAATGAATAGTAGGCAGCCTCTTGTGCTATGTGAATACTTGAAAGAGGAGAGAAGAAGGGTTGTACAAAGAATATTTATGTTTTCATGGCTTTTAGCCTGAGGCTAAGTGCAGTTAGCATGTCACACTCAAGGCAGGTATCAGTGAAAATATCATAGCCTTCCTGGCTCAGGGGACAAGAAAACTGAAGTCAGATAATACATGGATACTGTAAAAAGTAAAAAGAGGGAAATATTTGAAAGAAACAAGCCCATTGAAGAGAGGATCCCCAAATGCTATCTACCCATATCTTTCATCGGCCCCTTATCTTAGTCAATTCTGTACTGCTATAACAAATTGCCATAGACTGCATAATTTATAAAGAACAAATATGTATTTCTAATAGTTCTGGATGCTAGGAAGTTCAGTATAAAGGTCCTGACAACTTAGGGTCTGGTCTCTCCACTTCCAAGATGGCACCATGAGCACTGCATCCTCCACAAAGGAGGAATGCCATATTCCTCCATGGCCAGAAGCACAGAAGAGAAAGCCTACCCTCTGAAGCCCTTTTTATAGTGACATAATCCATTCATGAGGGCAGAACCCTCATGACATAAACATTTCCTATTAGGTCCCATTAGGCCCTATCCCCCAACACTGTTGCACTAGGGATTAAGTTTTAGATACATGAATTTTGGAGGACACATTCAGACCATAACACCCCTGGACAATGTATGTGTGGCATAGATTCAAAGCAGATCAGCAAAAATCAAGAAATATAACTGATGCTAGAGCTTCCACTCAAGAAACAGACTTCACATTTCAATCCTAGTCAAAATACTAGCCCAATAAAACAAAAGAGACAACAATTATTGTACAAAAATAGCAAAATCCCCACAACTCAATAGTTATAGTGTTCAGAATAAAATTCAGAATTTCTTGACATACAAAAACATGGAAGACATTTCAACCAAAAAGAAAATCAAACAAGATCAATCCCAAGATGAAAGAGATCTTGGAACTAGCAGGCAATGATTTTTAAAACAGCTCCTATAATTATTCTAAATAAAATAAAACAAAATATGCTTGTGATGAGTAAAGAGATATAAAATCTTAGCAGACACAGAAAGTAAATGAACAAAATGGCATTTTTACAACTGAAATATACAATATTGGAACTAAAAGTTTCAGAGGGTAGATTTAATGATGCAAGTCCAGAAGAAAGAGATAACAGAGGAAAGAATAAGTAAACTTATTATCAATTAATAATAATTATCCATTATACTTTAGAGGGAAAAGATGTGGTGAAAATAGAACAGAGACTCAGGACCAGTTAAATATCAAATGGTATAACAGATATATAATTATAATATATATGAATCCCAAAAGGAAAGTAGAGAATGAAACAAAAAATATTTGTATAAATAGCGGCTAAAAATGTCCCAGATTTGATGAAACAAAAGAAATTTACAGCTACAAGGTGCTAAATGAACATCAAACAACATAAACATAAGAGAACCAGCACTTACCTTCCTTATAAATGCCTAACATGAATTAATTACTTAATATTTACAAAAACCTTCAAAAGGTAGGTAATCTTCATGTTTAGATAGAAAACTGATACACACACACAAACAGACATACACAAACAAATAGTTATATACTTGTACAAGATAATCAATAGTCAATCTATAATTTGAACCCAGCATTTTGACTCCAGAGGCCATGATTTAACCTAGCCTTGCACATATGCTTAACTGGTATTGTGAACTCTTGAAAAAGAAACTGAAATTACGAAACAGAAAAATATTTAATCATATAGAGACAAATATGGAGATGTCTTGTTCAAGAAAAATTTGATGAATATTTACTAACTGATCTATGTCTTGGGAACTTACTAAATTTCATGCATAAAAAATTATGGACGCTCAAACTAAAAAAAGCAAGTCATAAGCAAGTTAGAAAATATTACACTGGCCTCAAGCTGTGGTATAGCTGGGAATATAATATATATGAACTTATTTTTTTTAAAACTACTTGATAAAATCCAGCCAGCTAAATAAAATTAAAAACTTAAGTACTCAGAAGGAAAAAGTTCATAGTAAACAGGACTTCCTGATCTCTGAAATTTTCATATTTCTCTGGAAATATAGAACTAAGGCTGAAAATTGAATATTATGGCCACAAAATGAAATATAAGCTTATAAGTCCCAGTGATGTTGAAATATTGATATCAAAATCAGTAATAAATATTTAGGAGCAGATGAGAGAGAAGATGAGGGTTAGTGTAGTTGTGTGCATCGATTATCTAATGCTGTGTAAAAAAATATTGCAAAACTTAGTGGCATAAGCAACAAACAGTTTTTAACTCACATAAGCCAGCCCTATTCAGTAAGAGAAGAAATATAAGAATGCAAGGTGAGACCCACTGGAGGCCATCCTGGCAGCTGTCTACACTGTGTGTTCATTTTCTCATCTTTCCTAGTGATAGGGTTTTGTTGTATCCCCACCAAAATCTCATCTTGAATTGTAGCTCCCATAATTCCCAAATGCTGTGGGAGGGACCCAGTAGGAGATAATTCAATCATGATGGTGGTTTTCCCCATACTGTTCTTATGGTAGTGAATAAGTCTCATGATTTGATGGTTTTATAAGGGAAAATCCCTTTTGCCTGGCTCTCTCATTCTCTCTTCTTTGCTGCTGTGTAAGAGATGCCTTTCACCTTCCATGATGATTGTAAGGCCTCCCCAGCCATGTGGAACTGTGAGTCCATTAAACCTCTTTTTCTTGTAAATTGCCCAGTTTCGAGTATATCTTTATCAGCAGCCTGAAAACAGTGTTATACAGTACATTGGTATAAGTAGAGTGGGACACTGCTGAAAAGACACCCCAAAATTTGACAACGACTTTGGAACTGGGTAACAGGCAAAGGTTGGAACAGTTTAGAGAGCTCAGAAGAAGACGGGAAAACATGGGAAATTTGGAACTTCCTAGGGACTTGTTGAATGGCTTTGACCAAAATACTGATAATGATATGAACAATGAAATCCAGGCTGAGGTGGTTTCAGATGGAGATGAGAAACTTGTTGGGAACTGGAGCAAAGGTGACCCTTGTTATATTTTAGTAAAAAGACTGGTGGCATTTTGCCCCTGCCCTAGGGATTTGTGGAACTTTGAACTTCAGAGAGATGATTTAGGGTATCTGGCAGAAGAAATTTCTAAGCAGCAAAGCATTCAAGAAGTGACTTGGGTGCTGTTAAAAGCATTCAGTTTTAAAAGGGAAACAGCAAAAAAGTTTGGAAAATTTGCAGCCTAACAATGTGATAGAAAAGAAAATCCCATTTTCTGAGGAGAAATTCAAGCCAGCTGCAGAAATTTGCATAAGTAAGGAGGGGAAAATGTCTCTAGGGCATGTCAGAGACCTTTACAGCAGCCCCTCCCATCACAGGCCTGGAGGCTTAGGAGAAAAAAATGATTTCGTGGGCCAGGCCCAGGGTGCCCTGCATCCCAACCACTCCAGCTGTGGCTGAAAGGGGCCAATATAGACCTTAGATCGTGGCTTCAAAGGGTGCAAGCCCCAAGCCTTGGTAGCTTCCATGTAATGTTGAGCCTGAGAGTGCACAGAAGTCAAGAACTGGAGTTTGGGAACCTCCACCTAGATTTCAGAAGATGTATGGAAACACATGGATGTCCAGGCAGAATTTTGCTGCAGGGGCAAGGCACTGATGGAGAACCTCTGCTAGGGCAGTGTGGAAGGGAAATATGGGGTCGAAACCCCCACAGAATCCCCAGTTAGGTACTGCCTAGTGGAGCTGTGAGAAGAGGGTTACCGTCTCCAGACCCCAGAATGATAAATCCACCAAGAGTTTGCACTGTGAACCTGGAAAAGCCAGACACTCATTGCCAGCCCATGCAAGCAGTAGGGTGGAGCTGCCCATGACCATAGGAACCCACCTCTTGCATCAGCATGACCTGGCTACAAGACATGGAGTCAAAGGAGATCATTTTGGAGCTTTAAAATTTGACTGCCCTGCTGGATTTCAGAGTTGCATGGAGCTTGTAGCCCCTTGGTTTTGGCCAATTTCTCCCATTTGGAACTCCTGTGTTTACCCAATCTCTATACCCCCATTGTATCTAGGAAGTAATTAACTTACCTTTGATTTTACAGGCTCATAGGTGTAAGGGACTTGCCTTGTTTCAGATGAGGCTTTGGACTGTGGACTTTTGAGTTAATGCTAAAATGAGTTAAGACTTCCAGGCATTGTTGAGAAGGCATGATTGGTTTTGAAATGTGAGGACATGAGATTTGGGAGGGGCCAGGGGCAGAACAATATGGTTTGACTGTGTCCCCACCCAAATCTCATCTTGAATTGTAGCTCCCATAATTCCCTCATGGAAGGGAACTGGTGGGAGATAAGTGAATCATGGGGATGGTTTCCCCCATACTGTTCTCATGGTAGTGAATAAGTCTCATGAGATCTGATGGTTTTACAAGGGGAAACCCCTTTCACCTGGCTCTCTCTTGTCTGCTGCCATGTGAGACCTGCCTTTCACCTTCCACCATGATTGTAAGTCCTCTCCAGCTATGTGGAACTCTAAGTCCATTAAACCTCTTTTTCTGATAAACTGCACAGTTTTGGGTGTATCTTTATCAGCAGCATGAATGGACTGATTCACATAGCAAAGAATTTACTAATATTGTACAAAGTTGAAATATGGGGTTACCTTATTTAACAACTCCAGATTCAGAATCGTTTTTAAATAAAAAACTATGGAATACTTTATTTTCAAGTGGCTTTAATTCATTTTGGTGACTAAGTTAGAAACTCATCTATCATTTATCAGTGATCCATAAAAGAATTATTCAGAACCATAACATATTCTCTTAGCAGTGTTCATGGCCCATATGGAATTATTCCATATTTAATCATAGGCTTTCTATGTGGAAATTAACCTTATTTTATTTTAGAAATAAATTCAAAATCTAATCTCTCATTTAGCATCAATGGGAGGAATACTGCATAGAAATAGCCTTTTACACATCTTTACAGTGTATTTTATAAACTTCAGGCTTAAGAAAATTTATGGAATGATAGAGATTGTGAAGAAATAATATAAAAACAATGATAATTCTAAGCAAAAGTAAAGGAAAAGTCACCTTTTTGCAATATGGAAAAAAATTATTTGGTGTGACTTTTCTAAAAACTTTTTCTGTGTTCATTTTAATTTTATTCTTTTTTTAATTTTCATTTTTATTTTAGATTCAGGGGGTACATGTGCAGGTTTTATCCATGGTTATATTGCATGAGTTTGAAGTTTGAGCTTCTATTGATTCTGTCACCCAGGTACTGAACATGGTACCCAACAGGGAGTTTTGCAGTCCTTGCCCTACTCCCTCCAACCACTCTTTTGGAGTCCCCAATGACTATGTTCCCCTCCTTATGTCTGTTTGAACCCAAGGTTTACCCCCGACTTATATGTTAGAACATGTGCTATTTGTTTTGTTTCTGAGTTAGCTTTCTTAGGATAACAGTCTCCAGCTGAGTCCATGTTGCTGCAAACGACATGATTTCATTCTTCTTTTATGTTTGTGTAATATTCCATGGTATATATGTACCACATTTTCTTTATCCAACCCACCATTGATAGGCAGCTAGGTTGATTCCATGTTTCTGCTATTGTGAATAGTGCTGTCATGTGCATATGTGTGCATGTGTCTTTTGGCAGAATGATTTACTTTCCTTTGAGTATACACCCAGTAATGGAATTAGTTCATCCTCTACTTTTATTCTACTAACGCATCTCACTTCCCATTATTTTTCAACAGATGGCTTCATTCTTTAAGATCAGTATCTTCCTGTTGGAAACATGCCTGCTTCCCTCTCACCATGTGAACTTTACACATACTGTGCTTTGTGCCTGAAGGACTCACCATTCTTTATGTTATTTAAATCCCCAGCTTCTACTTCAATTCAAATCTTTATGGTCTCTGACCTACCAAACTTAAAGGTGATATCATACAATCTAATACTAAAATATATTCTGTCTTTTATCAGTCATTGTTTTTTCATTAGGACTACTCTCTTCTCCCTAAGTAATTAGATTGCAAATATTTTGGTGTCAGAAAATGTATTTTATGATTTAGTATTGCCCATTACCATGCATTCTGGTATACACTTAATTACCATAATATAGTTTCTTTATTACTACCTGAAATGAAAAATGCCAATGATATGAAAAAGGCCAATGATATGTTGAGTTCAAAATGGATATTTTGAGCTGAATGTTATAACAGAAATATAATGGTATCATACAATAAAGGTAGCAGCCCAATAAAACATTACATTTATACATTCAGTACTCATTATACATTCAATGAATACTGAATGTATAAATGTAATGCTTTATTGGGCTGGTTACCACCATCAATCATTCCATTTTTTTGTTACCAACAATAAATATAATGTGCTTAAAGGTATATTTACTATTGTTAATAATATCCCTCCTAGTTATTGAAAGACTATTGTATATCAAGGTTTTTCATACTTAATGTGTATTCATTTTGTTAGTCTTATTGCAGAATTTTGAGTAGAACTATTTGGCCCTTTTGTGACTAAAGGAAAAGAATGGTAATATTTTTGAAAAGTATAACTTGGATGTCAGAAGAATCTGAGTTCAAATTCTGGCTTTTTCCCTTACTAGTTAAGTGACATTAATATTTCTGATTCTCAGTTTTTTGTAAAATGGAGATTAGTAAAACCAAATTCACAGTGTTGTTGCAAAGAAAGTACCTAATATAGACTCTGGTATACAATAGATGCTTAATAAAAGATAGTTTCTTCCAGCACATTCTAAACCAGTGTGTTCCTATGAAACTTTTAGAGGTGAGTCCTTCTCCTTCTCAGGTGAAGGTGAGCTTTCCACAGATAATATGTGATTACATTCCTACTGCCCAGTACCAAGACTGTTTTGAAAATATGAAAGGGAAGTACATATTTGTCAGAGTATGTTTATTTGTAATGCTCACCAAAAAGGATCTGGATCTTAGATATTGGTTCGAGATATTAATCCCAGTATAAAGAATGAGTACTTTCAGTGTTCAGAGTACATTATTCTAATTATTTCATAGGCTATTCTATCAGATTAAAATTAGAAGATAATATGATAATTATTAAGTGAAAAAAATCAGGCTTCAATATGCAAAATATTTTTAAATAAAATTTTATTTATTGTAAGTAGTTTATAAGTAATAATAATTTTAAAAAATATAAAAATGGCCAGGTGCCATGGCTCACACCTATAATCCCAACACTTTGGTAGGCCAAGGCGTGTGGATTGCTTGACTCCAGGAGTTCAAGACCAGCCCAATAAGCATGGCGAAACCCCATCTCTAAAAAAAATACAAAAATTAGCCTGGTCAACCTACAGAATGGGAGAAAATTTTTGTAATCTACTCATCTGACAAAGGGCTAATATCCAGAACCTACAAAGAACTCAAACAAATTTACAAGAAAAAAACAAACAACCCCATCAAAAAGTGGGCAAAGGATATGAACAGACATTTCTCAAAAGAAGACATTCATACAGCCAACAGACACATGAAAAAATGCTCATCATAATTGGCCATCAGAGAAATGCAAATCAAAACCACAATGAGATACCATCTCACACCAGTTAGAATGGCGATCATTAAAAAGTCAGGAAACAACAGGTGCTGGAGAGGATGTGGAGAAATAGGAACACTTTTACACTGTTGGTGGGATTGTAAACTAGTTCAACCATTATGGAAAACAGTATGGCGATTCCTCAAGGATCTAGAACTAGATGTACCATATGACCCAGCCATCCCATTACTGGGTATATACCCAAAGCATTATAAATCATGCTGCTATAAAGACACATGCACATGTATGTTTATTGCGGCACTATTCACAATAGCAAAGACTTGGAATCAACCCAAATGTCCATCAGTGACAGACTGGATTAAGAAAATGTGGCACATATACACCATGGAATACTATGCAGCCATCAAAAAGGATGAGTTTGTGGCCTTTGTAGGGACATGGATGCAGCTGGAAACCATCATTCTTAGCAAACTATCACAAGAACAGAAAACCAGACACCGCATGTTCTCACTCTTAGGTGGGAACTGAACAATGAGATCACTTGGACTCGGGAAGGGGAACATCACACACCGGGGCCTATTCTGGGGAGGGGGGAGGGGGGAGGGATTGCACTGGGAGTTATACCTGATGTAAATGATGAGTTGATGGGTGCTGACGAGTTGATGGGTGCAGCACAGCAACATGGCACAAGTATACATATGTAACAAACCTGCACGTTATGCACATGTACCCTAGAACTTAAAGTATAATAATAATAAAAAAAAAAAATTAGCCTGGTGGAGTGGTGTGTGCCTGTACATAGTCCCAGCTACTTGGGAGGCTGAGGTGGGAGAATCGATTGAACCTTGAGGTCGAGGCTGCAGTGAGCAGTGATTGTGCTACTGCACTCCAGCCTGTGTGACAGAGCAAGACCCTGTATCAAAATAAATATATAAATAAAGTTAATTTAATATAAAATATAAGTATTTGTGTATACAAAAAGGTTTATTTCTGTGTTGTGTGATTATGAATACTTTTTGTTCCCCTTCATTTTCTACAATGTTCATGCAATGTTCTTAAAGGAATCTGATCTACAGCTTGAACATCCCTTCCTAACTTTTCTTAACTTCTATTCCTATATAAAGATTGAGTTTCCAGTTCAGGAATTTTCTTTCTTCTTTTCTTTGTGAGTTTTCTGAACCAGACGCAGTATTCCTCACTTTCATTTACTTAAACAAGAGGAGAGCTATGGCTTTTAACCCCCCTTTCCTCTCCTTAATCTAGGTAGGCTTGTGACTACATCAGAAAGGACATATGCAACTTCCAGCACTAAGTCATAATAGGCATGAAAGCATTCTTGGAATTTGGCACCATGCTTTGAGAAAGCCCTGACTGGTACATGTGGAGATGATGCATGTAAAAACCATAGGTATGTGTCCAAGCTAATAGTCCAGCTGAGAACCGAGCCAACAGCCAGCATCAACCACCAGACAAGGAAGGAACATGTCTCCATATGATACAAGCCTTCAGTCACCCAATCACCGTGGCTTTCAAATATATCCAGTTCAGGCCCCAGAACATTTTGGAGCAGATAACCAGCCCTGCTGTGCTCCATCTAACTTCCTGGCCCACACAAACATTGACAGATCATGGTTGTAATTGTTTTAAGTCATTAAGTATTGGAGTGATTTGCCAGTTAGAAATAGACAACTAGAACATATCCCCAAAACTTAGTGACTTTAAAAAACACCAGATAAAGTTAGTATAGCTTAGTTTTATAGACCAAGAATTCAGGCAAACCTCATCAGCAGGGTAACTGTTCTGCTTCTCATATCATTGACTGATGCTGCTCAGTGGTAGTCAGCTAGTGAATGGGCTGCTTTGGAGAGTCTGACAGTTTCACTCACATGTCCAACATCCTGGAAGTTGCAGCTTGAAGATGTGATTGAAAACTTGAGCACTTCCCAGGCATTGCAGGCTCAAATTAGTCTTATGTGTTTTTATGTGTTAGAGACCAGAGAGTGTTCTTTTAGCCCCAGGTAAAAGTTGCAAGGCTTCTTAGGACCTGCCCTCAAAAGCCCCAGAAAGTCTCTCCCACTATGTTCTATTGCTTAAGCATGTCACTAAACCAGCCCAGATTTCAGTAGAGTGGAATTAAATTCCATCCCTAAATGGGAAGAATACCAACAAATCTGCAGAGCCACGTTTAATCTACCACACTTGGTATCACAAGAACTAGTGTGAGAGCAAGGAGTTTACAAGACTGAGAGTTTAAAGGCAACAGTACATCACTTTTCTTTATCTTTAGGTTGAAATGTACTCCTCAATAGCTATTTGGACCCTCAGTAACTTTTTTTTTTTCATTTCAAAGCCCATTATATTAAGGCCAGCTGTTATGCTAATCACCGAAAATGTCAAATGCCAAACTTTTGTGTGTAGGTTTAGAAATTTAAAACAGGCCATGTAGGCTATTCTAAGTATACATTACTTTTGTATTAAGAAAAAGATAAAGGTTATTTTTAAAAGCAAAATTCTTTCAATCCATAGCTAATCTTTGTTACCAGTTGAGAGAAATGGTACAAATTCTAAGTGAATACAGGAATCAGTAGAAATTTCAGGTACAAGGCGAAGGATGAGTCTTCTAAATAAAATGAACTTCAGATTCTTGATATTTTCACACGTGTTGTTGCAACATATTCTGCTTTGTGTTAAAATTGCTAGTAGGATTCTGCCAAGGAATTATGAAAAGCAAATTGAATGTTAAGCAATGAATTTAACGTCAACAGCTGCCTTCTAGCAAGCTTTCTGTCTTGGGCATATGGAACTACTGCTTATCTCAATATAATCATCATTAACCTAATAATCAGTAGATGGTTGTTGGATTCATACTTTTTAACTCTAGTAGTTTCAAAGTCTCCAGTTTGCAATCCACTATTCATTTTGATTTGTACATTCCACACTGCTTTCTCTTTTCTAAGAATGACTGTTTAAAGAAATTGTACTTACATTTATTCCTTTTTAAATCTAGAGTGTATCTCCCCAGTTTAAAATAAAAAATTAAGAGAAGCTGAAAACTAATTTGACATTTTTTCACACAATCTCTCTTCTTCCTTCAGCTTTTTATTTTTCTTTATCATCATTATTAATACATACTGATTGAGGGCCTACTATATGCAGGGTACATTGGGCTACATGCTCTGATTACAAAAAGAGATAGAACACAAAGCCTACATCAAGGGTTTCGCAATCTCGTTGAGGCTATGTGACATATATATTTTTAATAATAACAATACAAGGTAGTTTGGGACTGGCGTGAGGCCCCTTGAAGTTGACTAATGTTATCTAATCTAGGAAACCATAACCAGATACCTTATTCCTCCCTGTTTCAAACCACTCTGGCAACCTGACCGTTTACTGGTCACCGAAGCTCCTGGTGGCATCATTCAGGACATCCTCAGATATAACTTCCTGCTATGATTCACTCTTTATGGAGGAGTCTTCTTGTTCAGTTAGCCAGATGACTACTACATGAAACATAAAGAGTTTCCCTTTCATAGAGTTTTCAAAAAGGCTGCTGAAAGAAGCCATTATTATTAAAACTAAGAAGTTAATATTAATAGGAACAAGAGGGAGATAGAAAAACAGAGAGAGAGAAAACATACAAAAATGGGGATAGAAAAAGGGTGGCTATGGCATGAGAAAGAGGGCAAAGAGTAAAAGGCCTGTACTGCCAAGGGAGCAATAGTTCCCTTCAAGTCAGTGTGAGTTATCTATTGCCACCATAATGATGTATAACAAATAATCACAAAGCCTTGGTAACACACAATGAGCATTTCTTGCTCACACATCTGGGGACATTAAGGAGTTCTGATCTTGACTAGGCTTGCCATAGATTCTTTTCTTGGCAATGGCAGACAGGCAAAAGCAAGAAAACTCAACTGTACAAATATTCTGCAAGACTATCAAGTAGAAACAGGAGCTCAGAGGCAGAGAAGACCTGAGAGTATACATTATCCTACATGACCTGAGGCCTTGGAGAAATATTGGTGAAGACACCAGAAGGAACATTGAAGCCAATTTTAACTTGACATTAAAGACAGAGAAACCCAAGCTGATACCTAGTGTATTTGTTTTCTGTTGCTGCTGTAACAATTATGAATTTAGGAGCTTAAAACAACATACACATATTATCTCACAGTTCTGTACGTCAGAAATCTGGGTTGGCTTCACTCATTTCACTGTTCTGATTTCACAAAATCAAGGTGTTCATTAGCTGGGTCTTTATCAGGATGCTCTAGGAAAAATACACTTCCAAGCTTATTTACGTTGTTGCAGAATCCAGTTCCTTGTGACTGTAAGGGTACCATATTCTTGCTGTCTGCCAGCTCGGGGTCATTCTCAATATCTAGAGATCATACACACAGCCTTGGCTCCCTTCACCTTTAAAGTCAGCATAGAGGGTTGAGTCCTTCTCATGCCTCAAATCTATTTGACCTTCTCTGCCTCATCTCTGTTACTTCCAACCAGAGAAAATTATCTGCTTTTGAAAGTTCATGTGATTAGATTGATCCCACCTGAATAATCGAGGATAACCTACCTATTTTAAGGTGCCTAATCTCAATCGCATCTGAAACACCTTTTTGCCGTGTAACATATATCCATAAATTCCAGAGATTAGGATAAAGATACGGGGGTGTGGGAGGGCTGGGATGGGGGTTGCCTGCTGTACCTGGGATCACGTGAATCACAAACAATTCTTTTTCATGAACAGCCTACCACAGATTTGATAATCATGGACCCCCAGATTGTCTATGCCCAATTTCGTGCATTTTATCAATTACTAGTCTGTGTGTGTGTTATACCATGTGCTCTCATTTGGATTTCAAAAAATATAATGGCTATAATTAGAAAACGTCTGTTTCCTATATGATTACTCTTTCTCTCTGCCACTAGAAAGAAAAAAAAAAAAACTGGGTCAGAGGTATAGTCAGTAACTTAACTATTCCTAGAGCACTTCATCTTCAAGAACAGCATTCTGCCAAAACCACCGCCAGTCATAGATTCTCACACCAAAGATTCTAATTCATCTACAGTTTGTAACTATGTCTAGCTATTATAAATTGAATTGTGTGCCCCAAATATCACACATAGAAGTCCTAACTCCCAGTACCACAGAATGTGGTATCTTATTGAGAAATAAAGTTGTTGCAAAAGTAGTTACTTAAAATAAGTTCATACTGGAGTATAGTGGGCCCCTAATCCAAAATATATGACGTCATTATAAAAAGGAGAAATTTGGACACAGTCACACAGGAAGAAGGTCATGTGAAGATGAAAACAGAGACTTACAAACCAGCGAACCCCAAAGATTGCCAGCAAACCATCAGAAGCTAGAAAGAAGCATGGAACAGCTTTTCCTTTACAGATCTCAGACAGAACAAATTCTACCAACACCTTGATCTTGACCTTCTAGCCTCCAGAACTGGGAGACAAAATATTTCTACTGTTTTAGTCACCCAATTTGTGGCACCTAATGGCAAACCTAGAAAACTTACACAGTCACTAACTTGGATAAATCTCTGGTAAAGACCTGAACCTAATTACAGTGTTTTTAAAGAAATACATGTTTGGCTACTTTTAATTACAATTAATAGAACCTGGCTATTAAAGAATGTATTTAAAAAAAGAATACAATCCCTAGGAATACAGCTAACAAGGGAGGTGAAACATCTCTATAATTAGAATTTAAAAACACTGCTCAAAGAAATCAAAGACACAAACAAATGGAAAAATAGTCCATGTTCATGGATAGTAAGAATCAATATCATTAAAATGGACATACTGCCCAAAGCAATTTACACATTCAATCCTATTCCTATGAAACTACCAATGACATTCTTCACAGAACTAGAAAAAAAAGTTTTAAAATTTATATGTAACTAAAAAAGTGCCAAATAGCCAAGACAATCCTAAGCATAAAGAACAAAGCTGAAGGCATCACGTTGCCCAAGTTAAAACTATACTACAGATCAATGGTAACCAAAACAGCATAGCACTGGCACAAAAAAAGACACATAGACCAATGGAGCAGAACAGCGAATTCAGAAATAAGGCCACACACCTACCATCTGATCAGATCACCATGTGATCTTCAACAAACCTGACAAAAGCAAGCAATGGAAAAAGGACTCCCTATTCAATAAATGGTGCTGAGATAACTGGCTAGTCATATGCAGAAGACTGAAACTGAACACCTTACTTATATCATATACAAAACTCAAGATTTATCAAAGACTTAAATGTAAAACACAAAACTGTAAAAAACCTGGAAGACAACCTAGGCAATACCATTCTGGATGTAGGATCTGGCAAGGATTTCATGATGAAGATGCCAGTAGCAATTGTAACAAAGGCAAAAAATGACAAATGAGATCTAAGTGAATGAAAGAGCTTCTGCACAGCAAAATAAAATATCAACAGAGTAAACACAGCAAAAGAAAATATCAACAGAGTAAACAATCTACAGAATGGAGGAAAATATTTGCAAACTGTGCATCTGACAAAGGACAAAGGTCTTATATTCAGAATCTATATGGAACCTAAACAAACTCACAAGCAAAAAACAAGCCCATGCGAAAATGGGCAAAGGACATAAATAGACACTTTTCAAAAGAAGACATACATGCAGCCAAGAAGCATATGAAAAAAAGCTCAACATCACTGATCATTAGAGAATGCAAATCAAAACCACAATGAGATATCATCTCACACCAGTCAGAAGGACTATTATTAAAAAGTTTAAAAATAACAGTTGCTAGCAAGGTTACAGAAAAAAAAAGGAATGCTTATACACTGCTGGTGAGAGTGTAAATTAGTTCAACCTCTGTGGAAAGCAGTGTGGTGATTCCTCAAAGAGCTAAAAAGAGAACTACCATTCAATCCACCGATCCCACTACTGGGTGTATACCCAAAGGAATACAAATCATTTTACCATAAATACTCATGCACACATATGTTCATTGCAGCACTATTCACAATAGGAAAGACATGGAGTCAACCTAAATGCCCATAAATGACAGATTGGATAAAGACTATGTGTTAGATATACACCATGGAATACCATGCAGCCATAAAAAATAATGAGATCATGTCCTTCATCCAGAGGTCACTATCTTTAGCAAACTAATGGGGAAACAGGAAACCAAATTCCACATGTTGTCACTTTTAAGTAGGAGCTAAACAATGAGAACACATGGACACAAATAGAGGAACAACAGAGCCTGGGCCTACTTGAGGGTGCAAGGTGGGGGGAGTGAGAAGGTCAGAAAAAATAGCACTTGGGTACTAGGCTTAGTACCTGGGTGATGAAATAATCTGTACAACAAATCCCCTTGACACAAGTTTATCTATGTAACAAACTTGCACATGTACCACTGATCCTAAAAGTTTTTTTTTTTAAGAGCAAACTGTATTATGTTGGAAAGTTGTAAATGAAATAGATGGAAATGACTATACTAGCCTATGTTCAGAAATAAAATTATATTGATATTTAAGCCAAATTATTAGAGTTTGAAGCCTATATTTGCTTATGGAGATATTAAGTCCCATCCCCCATCCCCTTCTCCTTTGTTTCTGAATCTCCCCTATACATATCTGGAAGTCTTCTTTGGGGTCTTGCATTGTTTGGGGATGCGTCTGACTGTGTACCTCAGCTCTGTCTTCTTCATCTGAGTACCACTCCATCCCTTCTGCTCCTGGTACTATCCAGTGGAGCACAATCTGGCATGCTTAACAATCCCACATGCAATGACCTTCTGACTCTTAAAGTGACAACATAACATTGGACTCTGTAGCTGGAAAAGGAGACTGGGGCAGGATTGGAGCTTGCCTTCTCATAAAAATCTATGCTATAAGTGATCTGATGGGCCACAAAGCAATGCTGCATGTATCTAATGTCTCAACAAGTCTTTCATAACTACAGTTCTTCCAGCTTCTAGCCTCCACTTCTCTTGCCGCTGGGTTCAAAATCTACCACAAAGGCCTAAAATCTACCCTGAAGAAGAAAATCCAATCCTATCCCCTACATAGAAATCAAGTCTTCACCACTTAACTTTCACAAAACTCCTCCCTCCTGCTGCTCCCAAAACAAAAACTTCACAATTCTTGCACATAGTACCCAAAAGGGGCCATCATTCTACCAATTTCACAACCAATCTGACTCTATTTCCCCTTTTAGATTCAGCTAGGATTTACAGCTCAGTAATAAAGAGTAGCTAAGGAAAGTCAGAGGAAGGCGAGATTACTGAGAATACAGTCAGTAAAATAAATTTAACAGAGGATGAAAGATTTTAACAGGAAGTAAGAAATTTAGATCAATGGAGAGATGGAGGGCATTCTAGGCAAGAATTTCAAGAAAGAAATGTCACTAGCAAAGAAAAAATGGAAACATAAATTTGGCTGACCAAAGACAAAGATAATATTTATCTCACTCAGTCACTCTGACTCTTCAGAGGTATCCATTTTTTTAAAAAAAATCATCTTTAATCTCAATCCACAAGTATCTTCTTTCATTTTCCCTTATTAGAAACAATTTCCACATTCCTGGGAATAATTCAAACCAAAAATATTATTTTCTCATTCTCTTAAAATGGTGTTTTTTAAAATCCAGATAACTCACCCTAGCTTTGCCTACAATGAGTTATTGCAGTTTGCTTTACTTTACCTATGCCACAATTTTGGTTTCTGCAGAGTTTCCATGCTCTCCCATCAGGCAAACTTCTTGTTTTCCAGTTTTCTTCTCTTTAGCACCACCACAAGCTCCAAACTGCAATTTTCACCCCTCCGCAAACCTAAATGGAGTAGACACACCTTCTCCCCCATTAACTCTTCCTAGCAACCTCAACCTTGCTAACTAGAGGTCTCAGTGGCAAGAGGACATAGCTACTTGCTGTTCACATCCAAGACAGAGTAGAACATTCCTAGGAAAAAGCATGTCTTTTTCCAGATACTCAAGGGATCTAGGATCCTGTGAACCCAGAGCTGATTTCTATCCTCAAGCCTTTATGCAATCATGACAGCCACCACTTTGGTTCTGGTTTATGCCAACTGCCTTCTGCGTTTGTATGTGTGTGTGTGTTGAGGATGTGTGTTATGAGGAGTGCTCATGTATGCTCATTTATTTTTCAGCAGAACATGAAGTTATACAGATACTAATCGCAGGGATTACTTTTTTGCGGGTCAATTTATGGCTGTGGTTTTGTCTCAGAGGAATATGTTTTGGTGAACTGAGTTCACTCAAGACTTAAATTGCTCTAATCGTTTAATGCATGAAATGTACTTGCACTGAGAATGGGAAGGTTACTTGCTTGTTAAGAAAACAAGGATTACAATTGGTTGACAAAACCCAACTGAAATAGTTATGAAAGGTCATATAAACAGGCACATGTTTTTGTAGGGCTCTCTAAAATGTAAAATGTCTATAGATAGTAAAATAATCCTGGTGGTGATACAGCAGTATTGCGAAGTCTTGTAAAAGAGATTAAATTAGCTCATGCTGAAAAGTCCATTAAATACACACTAATCTATTGCTGAAAACTCACCAAGTAAAGAATTCAATCTGGGCCGGGCGCGGTGGCTCAAGCCTGTAATCCCAGCACTTTGGGAGGCTGAGACGGGTGGATCACAAGGTCAGGAGATCGAGACCATCCTGGCTAACATGGTGAAACCCCGTCTCTACTAAAAATACAAAAAACTAGCCGGGCGAGGTGGCGGGCGCCTGTAGTCCCAGCTACTCGGGAGGCTGAGGCAGGAGAATGGCGTAAACCCGGGAGGCGGAGCTTGCAGTGAACTGAGATCCGGCCACTGCACTCCAGCCTGGGTGACAGAGCGAGACTCCGTCTCAAAAAAAAAAAAAAAAAACAACAAAAAAAGAATTCAATCTGTTATATTTCCTTCTTGATTTTTTACAGTCACTGAAATATACTTGGATTAAAAAATAGGCATGGTAATCTGTGACCTTCATAGTTGTTAGGGCACAGCTGAATCCTGTTTAAAGCTTCCAAGAGTTGGATTTTTTTTTATAGTAAGTGCTACTTGGAAAAAAAAAATGACACATCTTTGGGAAGTGTTAACATTTTGTTGTTGCTGTTATTGCTATGATTTTTGTAAGGAATTCATCTGAAGTTATAAAATGTTGGCAGAAAAGAGAAACGACATTTTCTGAAGGTCTACGATGTCTTGGGCACTTTGCCACAGAAAACTTTAACTTTCACGTCAATTTTCAACCTAGGCATTGTTATTTTGAATTTACAAATGTGAAACTAAGAGTCTTAGATAAAGGAAATTGCCTGCTTATGCTCATAAATGATCATGTTTATATTCAGACCTAGATCTAACATGCAAATTCTTTCCCATCTCAAAACTTTTGCTTCTGTAAGTTCACGATTCTGGAATATTCCTCTCCAGAGTCTGGGATCCCTTCTGATCTCAGCCTTTGTTACCTAGTCAGGTCCTAGGAGGTTCCCTCTGGAACCCCCTCTTCCACTGCCCTGACCCATCTCAGCGCTGTGTTTCTTTCCTGTGAATCACTTAAGATATTGTTTAGTTGGTTGGCTTTTGCCTGTTTCTTCCTCTAAAATGTCAGCTCTATGAGGACAGGGACCATATTTGTCTAATTCATTTCAATATTACCAAAGCTTAGCACAAGCCTGACATACAATAGACAATTCAGTAAATATCAGGTGACTCTAAATGACTCCAGGCTTTTTTCACTCACTATGTTGCATCACATGGATCATTAATTCTATTGAAAATTGTTTTGTTCATTAATTCCCAAAGTAAAAAATATTAAAGATAAAATAAGAAGATTTCCTGATTGGATACTTTGGTCCCATATTACTATTTCCCATACAAATCTTTTTGGTTTCTTGCATCATCTGAAAATCAAGATGTTTTCATATTCTCCAAAACATTTCCCAACCTGGAACAAGTAGAAAGGTGACAACCCTGAAAGAGCTATATATTTTGTGGAGAGTTCAGAGTTTTGTGTCTACAGCGCTATTTCTTATCTTCTCCATGACAGGGATTGGCAGAACAGTATATGTGTGTTACAAATATATGAAAGTGGGATCATGTTGTTCTTGGGCAACTAACATAAGTTAGGCATTGTTCTCTGTCTGGAGATTCAAAGTACCAATAGAATACAATTCCTTTCCTTAAGGAACTCACAGTTATGTAAATCAGTTTACATTAATTTTCATGTTTTCACCTACTAAATAAGATTAACATTGACAACCACTTATATCCCAGGGATACAAAGCTTGGGATGTGGAGGGCAGAGGAAATAGCAGTAAATAGCAAAAGTCTTGCAGGGCTTTTCTTATTTCTTTTTTGTTATTATTAGCTGCTATGCAGTGCATGTGTTAGAGCTGACCTCAAGGGAAGGACTTGACTTGCGAGAATTTGCCATTTGTTTCTCATTGTTCCCCATTGCTGGTTGCCTAGTCATAGTCTAACTTTATTTAAAGCCCAAGGGAAGTTAAAAAAGCATATTTTATTTCCCACTCCACTCACAGTAGGGGAAAGCCATGGGAAAGTAGATGTAATAACATTTGTTGCCAAAGGTACAAAAGTCCATAAAGTATAAGCATACCAAGGTGGAAGCTACACACACACATACGTATGATAACACCACAGCTGAAGTATCAGTTCACATTGGAGAGGCCATGTTATGACAAATTTCACTGGTTTGTACATGTTATGACAAATTTCACTAAAACAGTTTATCTGTCTAGAGTTTTATAGCATTCAAGTCCACACTGAGTAGTTTTTGATACTATTCTCTCATATGTTATTTTGGGCAATTCTTAGAACAAATGAGGTAGGGACTCAGAAGCAAAGGTTACTGAATTTTTGCAGTCATACTTACTTACTATTGTAGTTGTACGTATCTTCAAGAATGTTGTCCCCCAATATAAAAATCAATAATGGACAAATGGCATTACTATCTACAGATGTATACTGATTAGAACCATGGCCTTGAAAAAACCATGGCCTTTTTTCTCCTTTCTTTCTTCCTTTCTTTCTTTTTTTTTTTTTTTTTTTTTTCGTTTTCTGGTCTATATTTTAAAAATACTGAATAATTTTTAAAAAGTGGGAAATCCAAAGTAGATTGCTCTAAAGTTTTCTTTAGAGACAACTCCAACTAATATGCCAACTATTACTGTCAGTGGTGAAGTGACATTCTTTGCTGTGGATTACTGAACAGCTTATAAATTCTACAGATGTTTGTGATTTTTCTTCAACTTCTTATAATACTCCAATAGTACAGTTATGTGAAAGGTATTTAAAGGCAAGGTTAATAGTTATATGGACCACCCAGAAACACCACAATGGTCTACCACCTGTTTGAAATAAAAAACCACCACCCCTGACATTATGAGAGAGTGCCTACAAGTTTGTGCCTGCAGGTTTGAGTTAAAGTGCCAGAGTTTGAGGGCATCATATTAGAGTCAGCCATCTTTGTTCTTTCCCTGTAAGGAGCTAGCAAGAGAGTCACCTCAGGATTTTCTTAAGAACTCTAGTTACTTACCCACAGTAGTCACCTGTCTGTCTTTTCCTTTTCTCCCATTCTTTACATTCTTCTATTTTCTTTTCTTGCTTGAATATAATTTCTATCAAAAAAAATTAACTTTTTGTTTTGTTTTGATTTCTAAAACTCTAGCTTGTTTACTTGGCATTATTTTTGTGACATTTCCTTTTAATTTATATTGTAATATTTGTTATCTCTCTATCCTTACTTTAGTAACTATTTGCCTGTTTAATCTTTATTTTCCACTGGTTAACCATTTGCAGAAGAATGAAACTGGACTCCTACCTTTCACTATACACAAAAATTAACTCAAGGTAGATTAAAGACTTAAATGTAAGACCTCAAAGTATAAAAATTCTAGCAGAAAGCCTAAGACATACTCTTCTAGACATTAGTTTAGGCAAATAGTTTATCATGAAGACTATAAAAGCAAAAGCAACAAAATGAAAAATAGGCAAATGGGAACTAATTAAACTAAAGAGCTTCTTCACAGCAAAAGAAATTATCAACAGAGTAAACAGACAACCTATACAATGAGAGAAAATATTTGCCAACTATGCATCTAACAAAGGCCTAATATCCAGAATCTATAAAGAACTTAACAAGAAAAAAATAAAGAGCCTCATTTAAAAAGTGGGCAAAGGACATGAACATGAAAAAATGCTCCACATCTTACTAATTATAAGACAGATCCAAATCAAAACCACAAGATACTATCTCACACCAGTCAGAATGGCTATTACTGAAAAGTAAAATAATAATAATAATAATATGTCGGTGAGGTTGTAGAGAAAAGGAAATGCTTATACACTGTTGGTAGGAATGTAAATTAGTCCAGCCACTGTGGGAAGCAGTTTGAAGATTTCTCAAAGAACTAAAACATGAACTGCTATTTGACCCAACAATCCCATTACTGGACATATATACAAAAGAAAATAAATCATTCTACCAAAAATACATATGTACTCATGTTAATCACAGCACTATTCACAATAGCAAAAACAGAATCAACATAGGTACCCATCAATGGTGGATTGGATAAAGAAAATATGGTATATATACACCATGCAGCTATAAAAAAGAAAAAAAAGAATGAAATCATATCTTTTGCAGGAACACAGATGTAGTAAGGCCGTTATCCTAAACAAGATAACAGACAAACAGAAAAGCAAATACTACTCATTTATAAGTGGGAGCAAAATCTTTGGCTCACACAAACATAGAGATAGGAACAATAAACACAGGGGACTCCAAAATAATGGAAGGAGGGAGGGGCCAAGGGCTACAAAACTTTTTATTGGGTATTATATTCACTATCTGGATTATGGGATCAATAGAAGGCCAAACCTTAGCACCAAGCAATATACACTTGTAACAAACTTGCACAAGTACTCTCATGATTGAAAATAAAAAAGAAATGTTTAAAAACCTTATCTTCCTGCTTTTATTTTCTTTAAAAATGTTTTTGCCCTTAGAATTTGATATTTATTTTTCCTTCTAACTTATTTTTTTCTAATCTCTGTTCTGTTATTTTTCAATCTCTACATTTGTAACTTCCTTTGATCCACCATTACTATTTTGCTATCTGCCCTGAAAGGCAGACATCATACCTGTTTCATGTTCTGAAGCTTCCAATCATGAGCAAAGAAATTAGTAACTTAAAAAAATTTAAATAATAAAGTAACATAAAAAAATTAGTAACTTAAAAAAATTTAAATAATAAAGATTTAAATAATAAAGATTTTTAAATTAGGAAATTTGACTATGAATTTTGTAAGTAAACCCTACTACAATTATGAGTGGCTATAACAAAACACTATAAACTGAGTAGCTCTCACTTACTATGAGAAATAAGTTCCCATCCTCCAGAACTTATTTCTCATAGTTCTGGAGGATGGGAAGTTCAAGATCAAGATGGCAGCAGATTCAATATCTGGCAAAGGCCTGTTTCATGATCCATGGATGTTGTCTTCTCACTGTGTCTTCACCCGGTAGAAGGCGTAAGGGGTCTCTTTTGTAAGGGCACTAATTACATTCATGAGGACTCTGCCCCCATGACCTAAGAATTCTTCGAAAGTCCCATCTCCTAACACCATCACCTTGAGCGTGAGGATCTTAACATACGAATTGTAGGAGGACATAAACATTCAGACCATAGATGAAACAGAGCTTGACCTCCCCAACTGCTCCACTGCAGCATCCCTAAGTAAATGCCCTGGCAGATGTCTATTTGGAGTCATCTGCATGAAGAGCACTCTGTCTAAACAAAATTATCCCATTGGTCCATGTGGACCAGCAGCTGCATCCTACACCAAGTATGTGACTAAAAAATGATGCCTCTAAATTTTTGAGTGGTGGAAACCAGAATTTAACTCTATTCACAGGGGTGTGTTGGTGTGTTTTTGTGCACACACACTTGTACATTAATATATTTGTTTAGATAAAGAAAAAATCCAAATTTTTAATAATGAGTATTCCTGGAGAGTAAAGATGGGTGGGGTTTTTAAAACTTAATTCATATTACTTGATTTTAATGTACATGTATCATAGTTAAATTTAAAACAAGTATTAAAATTAAATATATCATTTATGAAATGAAAACATAATTCGTTGCTTCCTTTGAATACTCTAAAACTCTACAGACCAGTAGGAGTCTGTACCTGAACTGTACCATTCTAGTCTCTGCTGGAATAAATTTTAAATGAATTATTCTTTAGTGTTATGCCATTGAACTTTATTAAAGGAGGTTCCAAGAAATTTCTCTGTGAAATGTGTTGTTTTATTTACCCTACATATGTTGTTAAGAAAACAAGTCATTACATTTAAACCTGGTATTTTAATACCAGTACTACTGGGCAGGTCTCCTCAGAGGCAGCCTGGATTACCTCTTAATGAGTTTATGAATCTTGAAACTAATTACATTTCCCCCTTCACTTTGGCTGCTAGAAAGCTCTGAGCCAAATAGCCAGCCCACTTGTAGCAAGTAGATCGAATCTTGCAGTAAATGTTACATTCATTCACTCATGGTTACATCTTGTTTTTTCCATAATATCTTCTCTTTACCTTGATTCCCTCACTTATTTGTTTTATTGTCTATATTTCGGCAAGCTGTCTGAAATCCCTTTAAAAACAAAGCAAGGTATAAATAACTAAAATCATAAATATTCAAAGCAAACAGTTCCAGGAGACTGTGACATTTCTATTTATGACCTAAATATTCCTGCTAGTCCTAATACTCATAATACTTTCATTTCCGCTCCATAGCCCTAGGGAAGCCATTTATTCTTAATATACTGTTGAGCCTATTAAGCATCTAAGGATTTTTTAAAGAGAAGATTGTTCAGGGAAAAGTGAAAATATTCTCATAACTTTGTATGAGTCTCCAGATGAGAAGTTTCCTCAGGAGTACTATGCAGGGAAAAGGCTATATTTGTCACATGTTTAATAAACAATGTGGAGGTTTAAGCTGTCATTTACATTTTCCATTAGTTATATCCAAAATTAGAGTATCATCCATTTAGATTTATTAAATTCATTCTCTTTATATTGTTATTGACTGAGCCCCACTGACACGTAGAAAGAATTAAAAGCTATATAAGTTAAAAGTAACTCTACTTTTGTTTCATTGCAAGTACTCTGAAAGAAATAAATATAAAATATTCCTTTCAATCTCTTGCCTAATTAAAACAGGATTTCTGGCAAAACATGGCATGATAAAACTGTTTTGATTTCACTACAATAGCTGCGCCTGCAAAATAACAAAGAAAAAAGGATAGAAAACTCTGGTCAAACTAAGAATAGTCCCAAACTGTAAACTGTGAAGAATACCTGCCAAAACCAAAGAGCATGCCACACACTGATACATACCTCTCCAGAGTTCTTGCAGAGAAGGGAGTTTGGTAAGTGACATAGCCTTGAAAGTCTTAGCAGCTATTGTTTGCTTGCATCAAGTTCTGCAGATACCCAGTTCCACCCACACAGAATCATAAAGTAGACATGACAAAAGAAGGAATCATTTATACCCACCGTTTTTATTTCATAAGACATAGCTTCCTAACTCAACAGGTGGAGTAAGAATGAGGAAAACATATAATCATATTTGCAGTAGATACTAGACTCGGTTAACAAAATAACAAAATAAAAACAAACTCATGATTCGGAAAACCATTAACATACAGTATTTCCCTGTATGTATGTCTAAGTGCAGGAGAATGTGCTCCCAAAAACTAAGACACAGAAAACATGCGAGAAGGGTTTTGAGACAAAACTCACAAATCAATGCTGGTAGCTGCCTTAGATCACGCTCCATGTTTCCTTGTACACATGATATATATACACATCACATGCTTCTTATCTATTCATCCATCAATTCGCATTTAGCTTGTTTCCATATCTTGGCTACTCTGAATAATGCTGCAATGAACAAAAAAGTACAGATATCTCAAGATCATGATTTCAATTCCTTTGGATATATACCCAGAAGCAAGATTGCTGGATCATATCTGATATGGTTTGGCTCTGTGTCCCCACCCAAATCTCATCTCTGATTCTAATCCCGACATATTGAGAGAGGGTGCTGGAGGAAGGTGACTAGATTATAGGGCGGTTTCCCTTATGTTGTTCTCATGATAGTGAGGGAGTTCTCACGAGATCTGATGGTTTAAAAGTGGCCGTTTCCCTTGTACACTCTCTCCTGCTGCCTTGTAAAGAAGGTGCTTTCTTCTCCTTCACCTTCCACCATGATTGTAAGTTTCCTGAGGCTTCCCCAGCCACGTGGAACTGTGAGTCAATGAAACCCCTTTCCTTTATAAATTACCCAGTCTCAGATAATATCTTTATAGTAGTGTGAGAACAGACTACTACAATATGGTAACTTTATCTTTAATTTTTTGAGAGGCCTCCATACTGTTTTCCATAGCAGTAGCACCATTTTACATCTTCACTAACAATGCACAGGGTTCCAATTTCTCTACACCTCACCAACACTTGCTATTTTTTGCAGTTTTAATAATGACCATTTTAACAGGTGTGAGGTGATAGCTCATTGTGGTTTTAATTTAAATGTCCATAATAATTAGTGATATTGAACACCTTTTCAGATACCTCTTGGTCATTTGTACATTTAGAGAAATGTTTGTTTAGGTCCTTTGGCTATTTTTTAACCAGGTTATTTGCTTTTTTGCTATTGAGTTATAGGAGTTTCATATACACGTTGAATATTAACCCCTTATCAAATATATATTTTGCAAATATTTTCTCTTATTTTTCAGGTTGACTTTGATTATGTTGATTGTTTCCTTTGCTGTGTAGAAGCTTTATGGTTTGATCTAATCTCACTTAATTTTTGTTGTCATTGTCTTTGCTTGCGATGTCATAACCAAAAAACCATTGCCAAGATCAACATGAGAAAGCTTTTTCTGTATGTTTTCTAGCAGTTTTATGATTTGGGGTCTTATATGTAAGTCTTTATTCCATTTTGAGTTTATTGTTGTGTATGGGGTAGGATAAAAGTTCAAATTTATTCTTTTGCATGTGGATATCCAACTTTCCCAACAACATTTATAGAAGAGACTGTATTTTCTCATACTTTATTCTTGGTGCTGTTCTTGAAGACTAGTTGAGCATATGTGCATGAGCTTGCTTCCGGGCTCTCAATTCTGCTCCACTGGTTTATATGCCTATTTATATGCCAGCACCATACTCTTTTGATTACTATATCTTTGGTTTATAATTTGAAATCAGAAAGTAGGATGCCTCAAAATTTGGTCTCTTGCTTAAGATTGCTTTGACTAGTCTAGGTCTTTGTGATTTCATCTGAATCTTAGTATTGATTTTTCCATTTTTGTAAATAATGTCATTGGGATTTTTGACAGTAATTGCATTTAATTTGTAAGTCATTTTGATAGTATAAACATTTTAACAATATTGAATCTTTCAACTCAGAAACATGGGATATCTTTCCATTTATTAATGTCTAAATTTTCTTCATTAAATTTCATAATTTTCAGTGTATAAGTGGTTCACCTCTTTGGTTAGGTATGTTTCAAAGTATTTTATTCTTTCTGCTGCTATTATGAAACAAACTGTTTTCTTAATTTTCTTTTTGGATAGTTCATTTTTAGTATATGGAAATACAACTTATTTTTGTACATTGATTTTGTGTCTTGTGAAATTACTGATTTTGTTTATTAGTTCTACCAGGTTTTTAGTAGAATCTTTTAGGTTTATAGTATGTATAAAATTATGTTATCTGCTATCAGAAATAATTGTACTTCCTTTCCAGGTTGGACAATGTGAGTATATTTTTCTTGCCTAATTGCTCTGGCTAGGACTTCCAGTACTAAGTTGAGTAGAAGTGGTTAGCACGGGCATTTTGTATTGTCTTTGATCTTATAGGACAAAAGACTCTTATAGCTTTTCACTATTGAACATGGTGTTATCTGTGGGTGTGTCATACATTGCTTTGTAATTGCCATATGACACCACAGACAGCCTTTATTACATTGAGGAACATATTTTCTACACCTAATTTGTTGGAAATTTTTATCATGAAAGGATGTTGAATTTTGTCAAAAGCTTTCTCTGCATCTATTGGAATAATCATATGGTGTCTGTCCCTCCATTTGTTAATGTGGTGTATCACAATTATAAATTTACATAATTTGAACCCTTTCTGTATTCCTGGGGAAAATCCCACTTAGTCGTTATATATGATCCTTTTAATGTACCATTGAATTTGGTGTGTTAGTGTTTTACTGAAGTCTTTGCATCTGTGTTCAACAGTGATATTGGTGGGAAATTTTCTTTTCTTGTAGTGTCCTTGTCTAGCTTTGTCAGAGTAATGCTGCT
The DNA here is from genome assembly GCF_049350105.2 of Macaca mulatta. Classification (NCBI taxonomy): domain Eukaryota; kingdom Metazoa; phylum Chordata; class Mammalia; order Primates; family Cercopithecidae; genus Macaca; species Macaca mulatta. The sequence continues at coordinate 128,690,494 of NC_133410.1, read as the reverse complement.
CTCACAGAATGTGTTTGGAAGTATTCCCTCTCTTCATGTTTTGAAAGAGTTTGAGAAAGATTGGTATTAGTTATCTTCCAAATGCTTGGTAGAATTTAGCAGTGAAGGCATCAAGTCCTGGACTTTTCTTTGATGGGAAACTTCATTACTGAAGTGACCTGCTTTCTCATTATTGATATATTTAGATTTTCTGTTCCTTCAAGATTCAGTCTTAGTAGATTGTATGTGTCTGGGAATTTATCTGTTTCTTCTAGGTTACATAATTTGTTGGCATATAATTTTTCATAGTAGTTTTTTTTTTTTTGATTCTTTGTATTTCTGTGGTATCAGTTGTGATGTCTCTATTTTCATTTCTAATTTTATTTATTTGAGTCTTTTTTTCTTTGTTTAGTTAAAAGTTAGTCATCTGAAAAACACTTCTTAGTTTTGTGGATTTTGCCTATTGTTTTGCTAGTCTCTATTTTGTTTATTTCTTATCTTCAATTTATTTATTCCTTTTGTTAACCTTTGGCTTAGTTTGTACTTTTTTTCTAGTTCTTTGAGGTGTAATGTTAGGTTGTTTATTGAAATTTTTCTTTTTTATTGTAGTTATTTAGTGCCATAAACTTCCCTTTTAGAACTGTTTTTGCTGCATCCCATAAATTTTGGTATACTGTATACACATTTTCACTTGTCTCAAGATATTTTCGATTCGATTTGCTTTTTGATTTCTTCTTTTACCCATTCGTTGTTTAGGAGCATTTTGTTTCATTTACATGTATTTGTAAATTTGGGGGAATTTCTTATTATTAATTTCCAGTTTCATGCCATAGTGGTTGGAAAAGACAGTTAACATGATTTCAATCTTAAATTTGTTAATACCTGTTTTGTTTCCTAACATATGAGCTACCCTGAAGAATGTTCCATGTGCTTTTAAGAACAATATGTACTCCACTGCTGTTGGATGGAATATTCTGTATATGCCTATAAGGTCCATTTGGTCTATAGCATTATTCAAGTCCCCTATCCTTATTGATTTTTGTCATTGTTGATCTGTCATTGATCTATCATTGTTGAAAGTTGTGTATTGAAGTCTCCTACTATTACTGTATTGCTATCTATTTCTCCCTTCAGTTCCGTTAATATTCATTTTATATATTTAAGTGCTTTAATGTTGGCTGCATATATATTTATAATTGTTATATCTTCTTGATTAAATGAACCCTTTATCATTATATAATAACCTTCTTTATCTCTTATGATAGTTTTTGTCATAAAGACTACTTTGCGTAATCTAAATACAACTACCAGTGGTTATCACAGGAATAAAATATCTTTTTCCACCTCCCCATTTTCAGCCTATGCATGTCCTTAATGCTAAAGTGAGTCTTTTGTAGATACCATATAAATGATTTTTCTTTTTTTTAACCCATTCAATCACTCTGTCTTTTGATAAAATAATTTAATCAATTTACATTTAAAGTTATTATTGATAGGCAGGACTAGATTTTCTAACTATTTTGTAGTTCCTTTATTTCTTTCTCCATTGCAGTCTTTTTTTGTGATTTGATGATTTTATATTGTTATATTTTGATTTATTTCATGATATCCTTATGTAACTACTACAGATTTTTTCATAATTACCCATGAGGTTTACATAAATAAAACACCTTATACTTACGAAAGTCTATTTTAAACTGATAACAATTTAGCTTCAACCACATACAAAAATTCTACACTTTTACTTCTCTACCCCCACATTTTATGTTATTAATATCACAAATTACATGTTTTTATATTTTGTGTTCATTACCAAATTACTGTAGGCACAGTTATGTGTCACATCACAACATTCTGATCAACCACAAACCACATATACAATGATGGTCTCATAAGATTATCATAAAGTTGAAAAACTTCTTACTGTCTAGTGACGTTACAGCTGTTATAACACCATAACACAATGCATTACTCATGTATACATCATGATGCAGGCATAAACAAACCTACTGTGCTGGCAATCATATAAAAGTATAGCACATACAATTATGTACAGTACATACTATTTAATAACGGTAATAAATAACCATTTTCGGTATTTACCATCTATACTTTTTATAATTATTTTAGAGTGTACTTCTTCCACTTATTAAAAAAAGTTTACTGTAAAACAGTGTGCCATATTATGCCAGCAGCAACCTCTTACATCTTGTGTTTATTGTGTCCTTTGATTGTATTATTGTATCTTGTGGTTAAATTAATCTAGTATTGTTTTGTTCATCATGGCCCTTAAGCATACAAAATCTGCAAATAATGCTGCTGGTAGAAGCCACATCAAGTGATTGACCTGACTGACTGGGAAATGAAATTAAAAGTGATTAAGGATTATAGAGGGGGAAAATGTTATTGCTCACCAGTCAGGCATGTTCCATTACCACATAGGTACGATCTTGAAGAACAAGAACAAAGTGACAAACTGTTAAAGAATCTGCTTCATTGAAGGCAAGGAGACTAACAAAACTTTGACATGGGTCTATATCAGATATGGAGACACTACTTCTAATAAACTGGATTGAAGACAAGACACAGAAACATATCCCTCTCAGTCCCATGAAGTTCATGGCCAATGCAAAAGGTTTGTTTGCAACATTGAAGGAAAAGTTTAGGCCTGACTACGTTGGTAGATTTAGTGCTAGCTTTGGGTTGCTTAAATTATTGAAAAATTGTTATTCATTACATAATGTGGAAGTGAGTGGTGAGTCTGCAAGGGTTGATGTGAAGGCAGCTGAAGAATTTTGGAAAACTCTAGATAAGCTGATTGTGGAGGAAAATTACTTGTGAAGCAAATATTCTATACAGATGAAATCTCCATCATATTCCAGAAATGGATGCCTGAAAAGATTTTTATCTTAAGGAGGCCAAGTCAATACCAAGTTTCAAGGTTTTTTAAAAAGAGGATAACAGTCTTGCTTGAGGGCAATATTGCACGCTACAAATTGAAACCCTTTGTGATCTTGCACAGTGAGAACCCCAAGTCTTTCAAACATATCAATAAACACACACTGCCTGTGTACAACAAGAAAAATAAGAAATCATGGATGACCCACCTCCTCTTTCAAAATGTCCTCCTAAATTGTTATGCCAGCAAAATTGAGAAATACTGTTTAAAGAATAATATGCCTTTCTACATTTTGCTTATTGTTGAGAATGCTTCTGCATATTCTCTTTTTATTGGTGATCTTTATCCCAAAGTCAAAGTGGTGATTCCAAGTACCACATATTTAAGTAAACCAATGGATCAACTAGTTATACCAGCTATAAGACCTATTACTTGAGGAGGATTTTTGCCCAGGTTACTGTTGCAATTGAGAAAGACACAGAGAAGACACTGGTAAAATTCTGGAAAAATTACAACATCTATGACTGCATCAAGAACTTTGCTTGGGCTTGGGTGATGTCACTGTGGACTATATATGAATGGTCCCTGGAAGAAGGCACACAAGTTTCATCTGCAATGTCAAAGGATTTGCCAAGGATGAGGGTGTTATAAAAATGAAAAAAAAGGCTAGGCACAGTGGCTCATGCCTGTAATCCCAACAGTTTGGGAGGCTGAGGCGGTTGGATCACCTGAGATCAGGAGTTCAAGATCAGCCTGACCAACATGGCAAAACCCTGTCTCCACTAAAAATACAAAAAAATTAGCTGGGCATTGTGGTGGGCACTTGTAACCTCAGCTGCTTAGGAGGCTGAGGCAGGAGAATCGCTTTAATCTGGGAGCCAAGGTGGCGCCATTGCACTCCAACCTGGGCAACAAGAGCAAAACTCCGTCTCAAAAAAAAAAAAAAAAAAAAAAAAAAAAGATAAAAGAAAGAAAAATTGTGTGGCTCAGATGGCAAACAATTGTAACCTGGGTGTGGATGAGGATGACATTGAAGAGCTCCTAGAGGTGGTTTCTGGCAAATTGATTCATGAGGAATGGTTTGAACAGGAACAGGAACACAGAGCTTAAGAAGAAACAAGAGAAAGAAAAACTGGAGAAGAAAAAGAAGAACCTCGAGAAAATTCACACTGGAGGGCTTAGCAGAAGCTTTTGCAAACCTCAAGAAGATCCTTAAAAAGACTGAAAACATGGACTCTAACTCTTAATAAAAGGTTTTTATTAATAGAGATGAACACTCAAGGTACATAATTTGCTTACAAGGAAATCTAAAGGGGGGAAAAAAAAAGCAACAAACCAAGCAAACCATCATGGACCTAGTTCCAAGAGGAGTGACACATTTTCAAGAATAGCCTCAGGCAGTTTCTTCAGGAGGTATTCTAGAAGAAGATATTTTTTTCATTGGAGACTACATATCCATGAAAGTTATTGCCACTGAAGACCTTCCAGTGGGACAAGATGTGGGGGTGGAAGACAGTGATAGCCATGATCCAGACCCTGTGTAGACCTAGCCTAATGTGTATGTTTCTGTCTTAATTTTCAATAAAAACATTTAAAAGTAAAAAAATACAAATGTTTTAAAATAGATAGGCTTTTGGAATGAGGATATAAGGCACAACTTATTTTTGTACAGCAGCACAATGTGTTTGTGTTTTAAGATAAATGTTATTACGAAAGAGTCAAAAAGTTAAAAAAAATTAAAGGTTTATAAAGTAAAAAGGCTACATTAAGCTAAGGTTAATTTATTATTGAAAAAATTGTTAATAAATTTAGTGTAGTCTAAGTGCACAGTGTTTATGAACTCTGCAATAGTTCACAGTAGTGTCTTGGGCCTTCACATTTGTTCACCACTAACTTCCTGACTCACCCAGAGCAACTTCCAGTTCTGAAAATTCACGGTAAATGACCTATATAGGTGCACCATTTTTTATACCTTTTTTTTTTTACTGTATCTTTTCTATGTTTACATCCACAAATATTTACCATTGTGTTACAACAGCCTACAATATTCAGTATAACATGCTGTATAGGTTGGTAGCTTAGCAGCAATAAACTATGCCATATAGCCTAGGTATGTAGTACATTATACCATCTTAAGTTTGTATGTAAGTATACTCTGTGATGTTCACACAGTGATAAAATTGACTAACAATGCATTTCTCAGCATATATGCTCATTGTCAAGCAATGCATGACTGTGCATTTATTTTTCAGTCTTTTGTCTTTTAACTTTTATACTAAACAGTGATTTATATACCACCATTACACCATTAGAGTATTTTGAATTTGACTAGATACTTACCTTTACCAGTGAGTTTTATGTTTTATATGTTTTCATATTGCAAATTAGTATCCTTTCATTTCAACATGAAGAACTCTCTTTAGCATTTCTTGTAGGGCAAGTCTAGTGTTGATAAACTACCTTAGTTTTTGTTTGTCTGAAAAAGTCTTAATTTCTCCTTCATTTCTGAAGAACAGCTTTGCTGAGCATAATATTCTTTGTTGACAGAATTTTTTTTCTTTCTTTCAGCACTTTGAGTATATCATCCCACTCTCCTTTAGCCTGTATGGTTTCTGCTAAGAATTCCACTGAGAGTTTTACTGAGATTCCTTTGTATGTGACTGGTGGTTTTTTCTTGCTTTCAAAAATGTCCTCCTTATCCTAGGAGGAGAAGCCCTGGATTATGTGCCTTTTCTCAATTCCACAAAGCCAGGCTGGATACTGGGAGTCTCTCATTTATTTTCCCTAAGACAGTGTTCTGAAGTTTTCAAGGTTGTGGCCATTATCCCAGTCCTACAGAGTCAAGTTGGCTACTGAAATTCTGTTTCTGAAATCTGTTGTGCTGCATGATGGTACTCATGCACAATGACCATGGTATGCCATTCATGGGGACATCCAGGGCACTGATATGGGGGCACATGCAAGGTGCTGATATTGTTTGTTGGCTGATTGGGGTGTCCATAAGCAAGCTGTTTTGCTGAATTCATGGGATTGTCTCTTGGTAGAGTCCATGAGCCAGTTAACAGGAAACATAGCCCATTGCTGAGATCCATGTGCTACTAGACCTTGTTCCTAGCTACCCTTAGACCATGTAGCTGTGCCAATTCCTTCAGTGTTTTGGTTGGCATGAAACAGAAATGGGCCTCCAGGGTAGTGTCCTATAAGACTTCTGAAGCCACAAGTGCACTTCACTCTTGCTCTCCTTCAGAGATAAAATTGTGGTTTGAGGAAACCTCTCTCAGTACTGAGCTGTGCCATCTTCAGGAAGAGGTGGTGATGCAGGTAAAGTGAAACTACTTTTCTTACCCTCTTCAATGAGTACGTTCCCAAATGCTGGATTCTCTCAGCTGGACTCCAGGGTTCCCAAAAATGTATTCTCACCCACAGGTAGCTGTGAAAATTGATGTTTCTGCAAAGGAGTGAGGACTGGAATCTTCTATTCCACCATATTGCTGATGTCCAAGTGGCTTTCTAAACTTCTACTTGGATTTTCCTGTAGTGTACTAAAGAGGCAGATATGATAAAAACTACATTTCCTGAATGAATTTTTAGATACAGTTCCAGGTATGATTTAGGTTCCACCAAGGCATGCATTTTGTTTTGTTTTGTTTTGTTTTGTTTTGTTTTGTTTTGAAACTTAAATTCAGAACTGAGGAGGTAAAAATAGAAGCATAGAATGAAGTATTTCTTTTCCAGGGTGGATTATTCCAGCTGCAGCATGGTTCTCAAGCTAGTACCTATAGTGATAGCTTCCCAGTGTGGTGGGCAGTTTTCTCATTTTGACAGAAGCAACAGCTATGCTTACAGCCAACTCTGTTCCATGCCTTTATAAATCATTTCTGGAAGCTCAGAGTATAACTTATTTCTGCAATTATTCCAATATTTCTGAATTTTATATAATGTTACAGTAAATCCTTTATTAAACAAGCTAGATTCTGTTCTTTGCAACTGAATATCTCTACAACAAAGTATCAAAGAAAGAGCAATCTAAGATTTGCTATCTGATCCAACTAGGCTTCAATAGAAAAAGTCTTCCACTAAAACTAAATGGTGGGATCTAAAGAAATCCATAATATGCATTGGTAAAGCAGTTACTTATCACCCGTGGTCACCTGGAATGAAGTATCTTTTGGAGTCAATGCCTTGATGGATCAACTGGCCACAAAATAAAATACTATGGTAAAAATGAAGAATTTAAAGTTCATGAAGTTCTCTACTTTTAACTACATTATTGTAGTTAAAAAGACTAATAAAAAATGAAACAACTAGTTTAGGATTTTAAATTCCAGCTTAGGTCAGGTTATGATTAATATAAGCCAGTTCACAATATTATCTAGCCTTTCTGGGTCCAGTAATCTCACTACTGGGTATATATTCAAAAGAAATAAAATGAGTATGTCAAAGAGATATCTGTACTCTCATGTTTATTGCAGCACTATTCACAATAGCCAGAATATGGAAACAATCTAAATGTCCATCATTGGATGAATAGATAAAGAAAATGTGGTAGATATACTCAATGGAATACTATTCAGCCTGAAAAAATGAAGAAAATCTTGTCATTTGCACCACCATACACCAACCTGGAGAACATTCTGGTAAGTGAAATAAGCTAGGAACAGAAACACAAATAGTGCATAATCTCACTTATATGTAGAATCTAAAAAAGTTCAACTCAAGGAAATAAAAAATAGAATGGTGGTTACCAGGGACTGGGAGAGGAGTGGAGGATCAAAGAGATGCTGGTCAAAAGATATAAAATTTCAGTTAGATAAGAAATAAGTTCAAAAGATCTGTTGTACAACATGGTAACTATAGTTAATAATAACGTATTCTATTCTTGAAAGTTGCTAAGAGAGTATATTGTAAGTGTTCTAATAATAAAAAACGATAAGTTTGTGAGGTAATGCATATGTTAATTACCTCGATTTAGCTATTCCAAAATACATATGTATTTCAAGGGAATATATTATACATGATAAATATATACACTTTTATTGTATAATCAATTTAAAAATACTTTTTTAAATTAAAAATATATATATTTAAGAAAATACTTCCTTGAAATTTTAGCATATTAATTGGGAAAGAGTGGTATCCTGACAGTTTTAAATGTAGACATTTGGTTACACTAAAATAACTGTGAGTAATCCAGGTCTCTAACTGCCTGAAATGGCAGGGAGGGGGCACCCTGGTTAGCAGAAATAGTTCTTCCTCTGTCTGATAAGTAGAGATTTGCCTTGCCTTAGAGTCTTTAATGGCTTTACCTGAGCAAGATACCTTTTAAATAGGCTGTCGAGTCTTCTCATGTTTCATTCTTTCCATCTTTCATTGCTTTGAGATTAATAACCAAGATCAAACCCAAATATTATAGTGAGAATGGTACAAACAGTAACTCAGAAAGTCAAGAGCATATGCGCCCAAGTAATTAAACTGTTTTGCTATTTTGCATTGTTGTTAACCTGGAGAATACCATGAAAAAGGATTCTAAGAACGCCAAACCAGGGAAGAAGAAACAGAATTACAGACCACAATGAATTTATACATATAACTATACTTTCACTAAATAAACTAGACATGCCAGAAATCCTTGGAATACTGTCAGAAAAGAATTTCACATTTTAACAAAATAGAAATGTTAAATAGACTAACCAAGTACAACCCACCTCCCAGCTAGATTTCCTGAGAGGACATATACAAAGTAGAATGTGATTCACTCTTAAAAATAAGGAAATTCTGGGCCAGGCGTGGTGGCTCATGCCTGTAATCCCAGCACTTTGGGAGGCTGAGGCGGGTGGATCACGAGGTCAGGAGATCGAGACCATCCTAGCTAACACGGTGAAACCCCGTCTCCACTAAAAAATACAAAAAAATTAGCCAGGCGTGGTGGCAGGCTCTTGTAGCCCCACCTACTGAGGAGGCTGAGGCAGGAGAATGCCGTGAACCCGGGAGGCAGAGCTTGAAGTGAGCTGAGATCATGCCACCGCACTCCAGTCTGGGTGACAGAGCAAGACTCTGTCTCGAAAAAATAAACAAATAAATAAAAATTAAAATTAAAATAAAAAAAAAACAAGGAAATTATGTTATTTGCAGTAACATAGATGGAATTAGAGAACATTCTGTTAAGTTGAATAAATCAGACACAAAGCAACCAACAATGAATATTCTCACTTATATGTAGAATCGAGAACAATCAGACTCTTAGAAGCAGTGAGTCTGTAGAATGCTGGTTACAGAGGCTGGGAGTGGGGGAAATAGGCAGAAGATGATCAAAGAGTACAAAACCTTAGAATAAGGTGTCATTGGGGGTTTTGAAGTCTATTGCACATCATAGTGAATATAATTAATAATAATGTATTTGAAATATTTCAAAATTGCTAACAGAGTACATTTCAAATGTTCTCACTACAAAAATTGATAAGTATTTGAGGTGATAGATATGTCAGTTAGCTTGATTTAGTTATTCCGTATTATATTCATAAATCATAACATTACTTTGTATCCCATAAATTTATATAATTATAAATTATCAATTTTTAATAAAATAAAAATAAAATCCACAAGAAAAAAAGAAATGAAGGGAATACTTAGGGATCAACTGATAACCAGAGTTTTGGCTCAACTTCATCTCAAAGTGGGCCTTGTGTGTCTAAGAACATATTTGTGTTTATTCCCTCCATTCATGAATGCTCAATTGGAAAAGATATACTTAGTTACAGACAGAATCCCAACACTGGATCCCTGAACTATGAAGAAAAGGATTATGGTAGAAATAGCAAACTGAGAGCCTCAGGAATAAGTCCTTACTACTAAAATAGTAAATCAAAATCAATTCTGCACTCCTGAGAGAATTTCAGATATTAGTGCCTCTATCAAGTACTTAAAAATCCTGAAGTTGTAAATCCTATTCTGTCCCCATTTAACTTGTGTTTTGTATCATGTAGAAAACAGATTAGCCTTAGGAAAAAAAAAAAATCAACAGCTTATTATTAACTTAATCAGGTGATGACTTCACTTATAGTTGCTGATACGTATGTAAGATTTTTAATGGAACAAATCAACTAGGCTCCTGGTACCTTGTATGCTACAATTCACACACACACACATATACACGCACACATATACACACACACACATACACACACACACACACACACATTTTTCTTCAGCCAGCAGAGTCAGAAGGTTAAGGTTATGATTGCTTCCTTTCAACAATTTGGCATTGTGCTGTAGTTAGTCTGCAAAAATTTACATTATTTCACCATTCCATAAGCCATCATGCTGATCCTCTATATTAATGACATAATGCTGGTAGAATCTGATGAGCAGGGAGTAGCAGCTACCCTGGATAGTAAGCAGAGAGTAGTAGGAACCCTAGGAACTTGGAGAAACAATTCCCTGGAAAATTAAGTTTCCGAATAGGCTTCACCTCAGGGAGTTCAGAATCTGAGGCATATCAGGATATCCCCTCTACAGTGAAAGACAATGGATCTGCACCTTACCTTGTTATCGCTAAAACAGAGATGTAACATTGGATAGGTTTTTATGAATTTTGGAGAAAATATCTGCATGTGTGTCTTCCTTAAGCTCATTAAATAAATATTGTATAAGTCTGCTGACTTTAAGTAGAAGCCGGGCCACAAAAAGACATTCACGCTAACCCAGTCTACAGAGTAAGCTTCTTCATAACCCAGCAATTGGAATGGGGAATGCAGAAGATCTATTATTAATCCAAAGGTCTATGGAAGAACAGACTTGTATTCACCCAATGACAATCCCTGATTCTGATTGAAGATTCAAAATAAACTTCTAGGATTTTGAAGCCACACCAGCCTGTTTTTAGAAGATAAATATCTTCCTTATACAAAACAAATGTGCCCTTCCTGCCAGTCTTTTTGGTAGAGGCTTAGACTTAATAGTGAGATACATAGCATGAGATGAGACTGTTCATCATAAACTGTGTCATGTGATCTGGGAAGCCCTAAAGGTGGTATGTAAAAATGAGATTTACAAGCTTTAAGTCTGTAGCAAGACCTAAAGGCACAAGTAAGTTCCATGAACATATGGTTTCTCCTCTTGCTGTGCTGTCTTTTCTCCTTTCAGTAATTCCACTCAGGGCTGCCTAGGGATTTCCTAGGGCTAGTTGACTGAGGAAGACAAAAGTTGAGCCTGGTTTGCCGAAGGGTCTGCATGATATGCCACACTAGCCAAAAGTGGTCTGCTATAGTATTACAATTTTATACTTGGACTCAAAATAAAGAAACACGTTGAAAAAAATCAATACAAAATTAATTTTTTATGAGTTGGATGTTCTGCTGCTGACAAGCAGTGCTCTGCATAGAGTTATATGCATTAAAGTAACAAGTACCAAAAGTAGAAATTCAAAGAATGTTAGCTAAAAATTTAACTGCTGTAAATTTTTTAAAAGATAGTGAAAATGCTTTGAAATTTTTGTCATGAAAAGTGTACAATTTTCAATATCTTGTGATGTATTTGTAATCTACCTGGGCACATTAGTTCAGAAGCTCTGGCCTAAAAGATGCATTGAGGGAGATGCACTTGAGATGGCAACACATCATAGTCATAGAATCACAGAGACACATTTTATTTGTAAATGGAAGGTCTGGCAGGGGACACGAGTGAGATATGGTACTAGAAATAAGGATCTGTTGAAAATGGGTAAGTACAGAACATTCAGCTCCCAACCCTACCCCTCTTTCCCACGTGTACACACTTATACATATCACAAATTCAACAGTCAAGTTTCTGCCCCAGGCAAAGAATTAGAAGTTTCCTCTCAGAAGGAACTGACTGGCCCTGAGCAAATACCTTCATATAATGGCATTATACTAAAAAATAGTTAGTTGTTTATCTAAAATTCAAATTTAACTGTGTGTCCCATATTTTTATTTGTTAAATATGGCAACTATAATGTAGAGGTTCTCCAGTTTAACACTAACCTCCCTGCATGGCCACATCAAAGCAAAGTCCATTTGTGTACAAATATGTTCTTATAATGTGAGCAAAAGTCTCATCAATACATATAACCACTTTATTATAATATATAAATGAACAACCAGGGATTACCAAATATTTGAGGAAAGCTTCAGCATGAAAGTGAAAGGTCAAGATTTAAAGCTGGAAAAATATTATCCTAAATTTATATACAATATTTAAAGAATAGAATAAAACTTTTAAAAATAATATTTTTATTATTTTTAATAATATTTTAAAATTCTTTTTTTCTTTTATATTTTGCATTCTTTAATCCAAAGGAACAGAATAAAACTTAAACAAAACCTCTTATTGGAAGAACAAAAAAGGTTAGAAGAGATATTGCATCACCACCCAAAACATGTTATAAAAAAGGAAAAATCAAGCCAGGCATGATGACTCACATCTGTAATCCCAGCACTTTGGGAAGTCAAGATGGGAGAATCACTTCAGCCCAGGAGTTTGAGACCAGCCTAGGTAACATAGGGAGATCCAGTGTCAAAAACAAAACAAAAACAAACAAAGAAACAAGGACCAATCAGAAAAAAAAAAAAAAAAAGAGAGAGAGAAAAGAAAAAAATCCCTGATTGAAGATTGAACAATTCTTGGAATTTTCAATTATGATTACTAAAATGTTTTAATTTAGTAGAATATTTGGTAGATATAATTGAGAGAATGTTCTGTGAAAGTGCAGTATGAAGAAAAAGATGGGAATGGGGAGAGATGAACAAGGTAGAGAATGAATTCAGAAAGTCCAAAACCAGAATAATACAAGTCACAGAAGGAGATATCCAAGAAAGCAGAAATGAGAGTATCACAGAATTCAAGGGAATATGCCAATACTAAAGTACATAGATCTGTAGAAGAAAGAGTATACTTAGAGCTCATTCCAGAGGATTTTTTTAAAGATTAGACATAATGATATAAACTTTCAGAACAATAATCAGAAGGACATCAAAATTTTTATCAGTATTATTGGATGCTAGGAGACATTTTCAGATACAGACTCAGATAGTTATTTCCCATATTCCTTTATTTAGAGAGCTGTGAAAATAAACTATAGCAAAATGAGGATGAGAACCAAAAAATATGTTGGAATAAATCCAGAAAAGCAAGGAAGGAAGCACCAAGCCCTGAGATGGCAGCTGTGAAGCAAGATGAGAGAGCAACTAGCATGGGGAGGAGCACAAGATGCAACTCCCTGGAGGGCAGCTTAGGACATAAAGGGGAATTTCATGATACTATGAAGAACTTTAAAAGAAAATGAGGAGAGACTTACAGTTTGAACTCTGATATGTAAAGAGATTTGAAGTCATTATTCCCATCCTCGTAGGACAAAAGCTGTACAAACTGCAAATTAATGACTTTTCTTAGTTCCATCAGAGAATTAAGGTGACAGGGCTAATCAACACCTTGAAATCTAGAGACAAGCTAATACAGAGAGTTATGACTGTAATCAGCATACTTGAAGCTGAAGCCACTAGATTCAGTAGCTGGCAGGAACACTTACATGGCAATTTTGTTGAATCACTGAAATTTAGTGAGTATTAGTTTGAGTGTTAAAAACTCCTGAGGGCCTAATTTTAGAGCGGCCCCGATTTTACGGTTTCACTTCCAGGAACTCCAACAGATTTTCAAGGTGCAGATCAAAGAAAAATCCCCTTATATTTTGGGCTAGAGGAGGGGGATGTAACTGTTTTGAAAGATTTTTATGAATGCTCTCTGTAACAAGGATCTGTCCTTCAGAGCCTTATGTGATGTGAGGAAAAGGCAATTAGTGAACTCCAGCCCTCTCTATCTTTCCTCTCTTTTGGGCATTCCCAAGACCCTTTCCTTGGGTTTGATCAATTTGCTAGGATGGTTAACAGAACTTGGACAAGCACTTATATTTATTGGTTTATTATAAAGAATATTACAGAGTACAGATAAACAGCCAGATGGAAGAGATGCACAGGGCAAAAGGTACGTGGGAAAAGATGTTGAGCTTCCAAGCCTTCCCCAGGTGAGTCATTCTCCAGAAAAATCCATGCGTTCAGCAACCCAGAAGATCTCAAAACTCACCCAGTGCTTTTAGGTTTTTATGGAAGCTCCACCACATACATATGATTGATTACATCATTGGCCATTAGTGAGCAACTCAACCTTGAGCCCCTCTCCCTTTCCTGGAGGTCAGGGGGTAGACTGAAAGTTCCAATCCTCTAATCTCATGGTTGATTCCCCTGGCAACCAGTCCCAATCAGGTTATCTGGAAGTCCCCAGACAGCAGTCATCTCATTAGCATACAAAAAGGTACTGATCACTTAAGAGATTGCAAGGATTTTAAAGGCTATCTATATACTCGGAAACATGGAGGAAGACCAAACGTATATTTCACAATATCAGAGGAGTAAATTATTTAAAGTTTTGAAAGAAAAGAAAACCCTGGAAATCTATGAGCAGCAAAATGAGTCTCCAATAATTAAGTAGAAATAAAGCTTTCGCAAACAAGTAAACTCTGAGACAGCTTGTCATTAACAGACCTGCCGTGCAAGAAATGTTCAAAGAAATTCTTCAAAGAAAAAGAAACGATATAGGTCAGAAACTTGGATCTATAGAAAGAAAAAAAGAGCATCAGAGAAGGAATAAATTAAGATAAAAACACTTATAGTCTTCTTATTCTTAACTGATAGAATAGATAACTGTTTGTCTGAAGTAATAATAGCAATAATACATTGGATGACTGTAGTATATTGACAATTGAATGACAAGAATATTATGAGGAACAAGAGGGAGGAATTGAAATTATTTTGTTATAAACTATCTGCACCACTCATAAAGCAGTATTATGTTATTTGAAAGTTGGCTGAGATTAGTTGCAAATTCTAGGATAATCATTTAAAACTTTTATCTAAAATGCATAATCAGTATCCTAAGAGAGGAGAGAAATTGAACCATAAAAAATACCTGGTTCAAAATCATACAGGAGCAAGATAGCAAAACAGGAAGCCTGGACCATTGTTACCCCCATGGACACACAAATTTAACAACAACACCCAGACAAATTCCCTTTGTGAGAAATCAGAAACCACTTGAGAATCTCCTGTACCACAGGCAAAGGCAAACCAGTATCATCAAAGCCAATAAGAAAATTTGAGGCACCCTCTCACAATAAATTCTATTCCATGAGCAGGGCCACATGATCAGTGCCACAGTGCCACATGATCCCTCAACTCCCAGATTTCTCCTTGGGAGAGAAGGAAGAGACTGATCTGTACATTCAACCCTCTAACTTTTTTGCAGGCTTCCTGAGGGACTGCTTTCTGTCTTGCCCGAACCTGAATGCTGACAGCAAAAGGCCACACGTATGAAGCAGCTGAGAACAAAGGCAGAAGCTTGGACTAGCATGTACGCACTTGCCACAGCTTCTCCAGCTCAGCAAAGAGTGAGCCAGCAGAAATCCCCAAATCCCAACTTCTCCCTGAGGAAGAAAGAAGCTAGACCTTAAGTCCAACATTTCAACTTTTCAGGGGGCTGCCTGAAGGCAGAATTCAGCCAGACTGAAATCTATCTTGCCTGTCTTGGAGTGCTCACAGGATCTGGCATACTCTAGATGTCTGGGAGCCTCGGAGAACAACAACAACAACAACAAAAAGAGTTCAGGGCATGCTGTTTCTCTAAAAAGCCCACAGTAGAGCAGATGGACACCAGAAATAGTAAGAGATTATAAGTTCCTGAAAAATAAAACCAGAAAGTCTTCCAATTGGGAATTTACATGCACAAGTCCAGAAAAGATGCATACACAAAGAAGGCTTGAGAGACCCCCAGAATATTTGGCTGAGGTGACAGTGAGGGCCTTTACCTGTACATGGCCAGTTCTTGAAGACTGAGAGAGGTGGCTATTTCTTCTAATGCACAGATACCCACAAAAAGACTCAAGGGGGCAGGGAATAGGGACAAAAAAGCATGGCCCAAAGGAAAAAAACAAGATAAATCGTTAGAATCTGACCTTAATGAAACGGAAGTTTATGAATTACCTGACAGAGAATTCAAATTTTGAAAAATCTGCCATAAAGATGCTCAATGAGCTCAGAAAAAAATAATGCATGAAAAGACTAAAAATTTCAAAAAAGATAAGGAAAATATAAAAAAGAAGCAAACAGAAATTTTGGAGCTAAAGAAAATAATAACTGAATGTAAAAATTAACTACAGGGATTCAACAGTAACCTTGAGCAAGCAGAACAAATAATCAGCAAACTCAGCAGGACAGGTCATTTGAAATTATCCAGGCAAAGAAGAAAAAAGAAGAGAATGAAAAAGAGTGAAGAGACTTATAGGTTACCATCAAGTTGACCAATATATGCATTATGGAAGTACCAGAGAAGAAGAAAGATAAAGAAAAAGAAAGCTTATTAGAAGAAATAATAGCTAAAACCTTCCCAAACCTGAAGAAGGAAATAAATACCCAGACCCAAGATATCCAGTCAAACGAACCCTAGGAAGTTCACACTGAAACATAATTTAATTGTCAAAACCCGAAGTCAAAGAGAGAATTTTGAAAGCAATAAGAGAAAAACAAGTTTTTGTATCCAAGGGAGGCCCCACAAAACTGTCAGCAGATTTCTCAACAGAAACCTTACAGGCCAGAGGGAAATGTATGCTATATTCAAAGCAATGAAAGAAAATACTACCAACTAAGACTACTATTCCAGCAAAACTTTCCTTCAAAAATGAATAAAATATGAAGACTTTACCAGATAAACCAAAGCTATAAGAGTTCATAATCTCTAGATCTGCCTTGCAAGAAATGCTAAAGGAAACCTTCAAGTTGAAACAAAAGGACCCTAAATAGCAACATGAAAACATATAGACATAGAACTTGCTAATAAAGGTAAATAATATAGATGAATACAGAATACTGTAATCTTTTAATGCTGGTGTGTAAATAACTTAATTTTAACATAGGAGTTAAAAGAAAAATATTTTAAAAACTATACTTACAAAAATATGTTAATGTATACACACTAAAAACATATTTTGGGACATCAATAACATAAAATGTTCATGAGGGCAAGATAAAAGTCTAGAAATTTTTTACGCAATTGAAGTTAAGTCATTATCAGCTAAAATAGACTGCTATAACTAAAAGATGTCTTAAGTAAGCCACATAGTAACCTAAAAAAAAATCCTTTAGAAGATAAGCAAAAGAAAGAAATCAAAGCATGACAATAAAAAAAATCAGTAAAACACCAAGAAAGATAGCAAGAGAGGAAAAGATGGACAACAAAGCTACAGGGCAGACAGAAAACAATTAATAAAATGTCAATAGAAAGTCCTTCTCTAACAATAATTGCTTCAAATGTAAATGGATTGAACTCTCCAATCAAGAGATAGTGTGGCTAAATGAACTTAAAGATAAATGATCCAATTGTATGCTCCCTATAAGAGACTCACTTAGGTTAAAAGACACACATATAGGCTGAAACTCAAGAGATGGAAAAATGTTTCATGTAAATGGAAAGCAAAAGAGAGCAGGAGTGGCCATACTTAGATCAGACAAAATAGACTCTAAGTGAAATATTGTCACAAGAGACAAAGAGGATAATACATAATCATAAAAGTATTAACTATGAACATATAACAATTATTAATATATATGCAGCATACATCCTACATCAGAGTACCTAAATATATGAAGAAATATTGACAGAGCTGAAGGGAGATACATTACAATAATGTTAGGAGATTTCAGTACCCCACTTTCACTAACAAATAGAATTCCCAAACAGAAAATCAATAAGGAAACAGATGACAGAACAACATTATAGCTCAAATGGTTCTGACAAACATAGACAGAACTTGTGACCCAAGAGCAACAGAATACAAATTCTTCTCCAGCACACACAGAACTCTCTCCAGGACACATCACATGTTAGGTAACGAAAAACTGTTAATAAATTTAAGAAGACTGAAATCATACCAAGTATCTTTTCCAACCACAATGGAATGACACTAGAAATCAATAACCAGAGAAAATATAGAAAATTCACAGATATGTGGAAATTAAACAAAACAGTCTTGTACAACCAATGAGTATGAAAATAAATCAAAAAGAGTATTAGAAAATGCCTTGAGAAAAATACAAATTAAAACACAATATACAAAAACCTATGGGATACAGCAAAAGCAGTATTAAGAGGAAAGTTTATAGTGATAAATGCCTATATTCTAAAAGGAAAAAAAAATTTCAAATAAAAAAATCCAATGGCGCACCTCAAGGAACTAGAAAAAAAAAAAACGAAATCCAAAGTTAGCAGAAGGAGGGAAATAACAAAGATGAGCAGCAATAGATGAAATAGAGAATTAAAAATTTTTTAAAGTCAATGAAACTAAGAATTGGTTTTTTGAACAGACCAACAAAATTGGTAAACTCTTAGCTAAACTGAGAAAAAAAAGACTCAAATAAATAAAATTAGAAAAGTGGAGACCTTACTGATACCACAGAAATTCAAAGGATTATTTGAGACTACTATAAATAAGCATATGCCAAAAAATTGGACAACCATGAAGAAACAGCTAATATCTTAGAAACATGAAACTTACCAAGTATGAATTATGTAGAAATAAAAAAACTGAACAAATGAATAATAAGTAAGCAAATGGAATCAGTCATCATAAACCTCTCAAGAAAGGAAAGCCCAGGATCAGTTGACTTCATGGGTTAATTCTGCCAGAACATTAAGGAAGAATTGAAACCAATCCTTCCCAAATCCTTACAAAAAACTGAAGAGAAAGGAATACTTACAGCCTCACTTTATGAGGCCAGAATTACCTTGATACCAAAGCCACACAAAGACATTGCAGAAAAAAAAAGAAGAAAACTACAGACGATATTCCTGATGAATATAAAAGCAAAAATCCTGAACGAAGTACTAACAAACTGAATTCAATGGCACATTAAAAGTATTCCATAGAACATGACCAAGTGAAATTTATCCTAGGATGCCAGATGGTTCAACATATAAAAATCAATCAATGTGATACAACACATTAACAGAAAGAAGGATAAAAATTACATTATTGTTGGGTGTAGTGGCTCATGTCTGTAATCCCAGCACTTTGGGAGGCTAAGGCAGGTGGATTGCTTGAGCCCAGGAGTTTGACATGAGCTTGGGCAACAAGAAAAAACCCCATCTCTACAAAAATACAAAAATTAGCTGGGTGTGATGGTGCATGCTTGTAGTCCCAGTTACTTAGAAGGCTGAGGCAGGTGGATCAATTGAGCTCAGGAGGTAGAGGCTGCAGTGAACCATGGTTGCACCACTGCACTCCAGCCTGGGCAACAGAGCAAGACCCTATTTCAATTTTTTAAAAAATTACATGAGCATCTCAATAAATACAGCAAAATATTTGACAAAATTCAACACCCTTTCATGATAAACACACTCAATAAATTAAGTATAGAAATTATCTCAACATAGTGAAGGCCACATATAAACATCCCACAACTAACATCAAACTCAATGGTAAAAATACTGAAAGCTTTTCCTCTAAGATCCTTGTTCTTAGATCCTCTAAGAAGAAGGCAAGGATACCCACTTCGCCAATTCTATTTAACATAACACCAGAAGTCCTAGCCAGAGAAATTAGTTAAGAAAAGAAAATAACAGGCATCCAAATTAGGAAAGAAGAAATAAAACTATCTTTGTTTACAGATGAGGTGATCTTATATGTAGAAAGCCCTAAAGGTTTTCTTTTAAAAGAAAAAAAAAAAACTGTTAAAACTAATAAATTAATTTATTAAAGTCACAGCATACAAAATCAATAGCAAAACTCAGTTGTGTCTTCATATGTTAACAACAAAATACCTAAAAAGGAAATTAAGAAACAATCGAATTTACAATAGCATCAAAAAAATGAAATGCTCAGGAATAAACTTAACTGAGGAGAAAAAATGTATACACTGAAAACTACAAAACATTGCTGAAAGAAATTAAAGAAGAAAAAGAAATAAATAACAAGACATCTATGTTCATGGATTGGAAGACTTAATATTGTCAAAATGTCCCCATTACCCAAAGCAATCTACAGATTCTATTCAATCCCTATCAAAATCCTGTTGGCATTTTTTGCAGAAATAACAAAAACAATCTCAAAATTCATGATTGCTCAGCATGTTGGCTCACAGTCTTGCTCACATGGTAGCTTCAAACCACTCTGAAACCACAAAGGACTCTGAATAGCCAAAACAGTCTTAAGGAAAAAGAACAAAGCTGGAAGTATTTCACTTTCTGATTTCAAAACATATTAGAAAGTTACAGTAATTAAAACAGTGTGGAACTGGAACTGTCATATGGACAGCCATGGAAACTAATGGAAGAGATTAGAGAGCCCAGAAATAAATACACCTATGGTCAGGCATGGTGGCTCATACCCATAATCTCAGCACTTTGGGAGGCCAAGGTGGGAGGATCACCTGAGGTCAGCAGTTCAAGATCAGTCTGACCAATATGGTGAAATCCTGTCTCTACTAAAAAAACAAATATTAGCTGGGTGTGGTGATGGGCGCCCATAGTCCTAGCTACTTGGGAAGCTGAAACAGGATAATTGCTTGAACCTGGGAGGCGGAGGTTGCGGTGAGCCAAGATCATGCCACTGCACTCCAGACTGGGCAACAGAGTGAGACTCTGTCTTAAAAAAAAAAATTCACCTGTATATGGCCAGTAGGTCTTTGACAAGAGTACCAAGAATACACAATAAAGAAAAGATAGTCTCTTCAACAAATGGTGTTGGAAAAACTGGATATTCATATGCAAAAGAATACATTGGACCCTTATTTTATACCACATGCAAAAATCAACTCAAAATGGCTTAAAGACTAAACATAAGTCCTGGAACTATAATATTCCTAGAAGAATGCATAGGGAAAGAGCTTCATTATATTGGCCTTGGCAAGCATTTCTTAAATATGACATCAAAAGCACAGGCAACAAAAGCAAAAATAGTTAAGTGGAATTACATCAAACAAAAGAGCTTTGCATAGCAAAGGAAACAACAGAGTGAAAAGCAACCTACAGACAGGGATAAATATTTAGAAAGCATACATCTGATAAGGGATTAGTATCTAAAGTGAGTGTGTGTGTGTATATATACGTGTGTGTGTGTGTGTGTGTGTGTGTGTGTCGCTATTGAGTTGTAGGAGTTCCTACAAAATATACTGGAGAATGTATTTTGTAGGAACTCCTACAACTCAATAGCAAAAAGAGCAAACAACCCAATTAAAAAATGCCCTGAGAACCTGAACAGACATTTGTACAAAGACATACAAATGGCAACAGGTATATGAAATGGTGCTCAGTATCATTAAGCATCAGAAAAATGCAGATCAAAATCACAATGACATATCACTTCACGCCTGTTAGAATGGTCATTATTTAAAAAAACAAAAACAAACAAAAACAGCAAATAACAAGTTTTGGTGAAGTGGTGAAGAAATTATAACCCTATGCACGGTAAAATAGCGCTGCTACTTAAAAAATTGTATGGAGGCTCCTCAGAAAATTAAAAAAGAACTATCATATGATCCAGCAATTCCACTTCTGAATATTTATTCAAACGAGTTAAAATCAGTATCTTGATAAGATATTTACACTTCCATGTTCACTGTGGCATTACTCACTCTATTGAAGATGTGCAGCCAGGTGCAGTGGTTCATGCCTATAATCCCAGCTCTTGGGAGGCCAAGTCAGGAGGGACACTTGAGCCCAAGAGTTGGAGACCAGTTGGGCACCAAGGCACAACCCCATCTCTACAATAAATATTTTTATAAGTTAGCCAGGTGTGGTTGGCATGTGCCGGTAGTCCTAGCTACTCAGGAGGCTGAAGCAGGAGGATTCCCTGAGCCCAGGAGTTTGAGGTTGCAGTGAGCTACGGTCATGCCATTGCACTTTAGCCTGGGTGACAGAGAAAGATCCTGTCTCAAAAAAAAGAACACGTAGAATCAACTGTTGTGGGAAGTCAGGGACCCCGAATGGAGGGACGGACTGAAGCCGCAGCAGAAGAACATAAATTGTGAAGATTTCATGGACACTTATCACTTCCCCAATGAATATCCTTGTGTTTTCCTATGCCTGTCTTTACTTTAATCTCTTAATCCCATCATCTCCTTTGTAAACTGAGGAGGATGAGTGTCACCTCAGGACCCTGTGATTGTATCAACTGCACAAATTGTTTGTAGAGCATGTGTGTTTGAACAATATGAAATTTGGGCATCTTAAAAAAGAACAGGATAACAGCAATGTTCAGGAAACAAGAGAGGTAACTTTGAACTGGCCTCCGCTGAGCTGGATGGAACAGAGCTATATTTCTCCTCTTTCATAAGCAAATAGGAGAAATATCACTGAATTCTTTTTCTCAGCAAGGAACATCCCTGAGAAAGAGAATGCACCCTGAAGGTAGGCTTACAGATGGCCCCTTTTTAAGGCATCCTGTATTTTATGGTCGAAGCGGAAGGGATGAATAAGCCGGGGTCTCCTATAGTGCTCCCAGGCTTATTAGGATGAGAAAATTCCCGCCTAATAAATTATGGTCAGACAGGTTATCTGTTCTCAAACCCTGTTTCCTGGTAAGACAATGGGTGCCCGAAACTTCATTAGCAATTTTAATTTCTCCTCTTCCAGTGGTCCTGTGATCTCCCCCTGCCTCCACTTGCTTTGTGATATTGTATTACCTTGTGAAGTATGTGATCTCTGTGACCCACACCCTATTTGTGCACTCCCTCCCCTTTTGAAAATCGCTAATAAAAACTTGCTGGTTTTATGGTTCAGGGAATCTTCCACACTCAGTGCAACTGGAATGGAGATTAGAGGAAAAGAATCATTTCATAGTTTCCCTACATGGCTGATATACTCTCTGACTGACCTCTTGATTCTTCCCTTAGCCTCAGCCGCCAGTGACCTACCCACCTCCCAGTTCCTCACGCCTATGATCTCTTCTCTAAAGAAGGCAGCAACCTGGGGCAGTGTCTCATCAGGACAGCTCAACCTAATTGCTTCCCCTTACCCTATAGGCTCCATAAAATAGTGGAAAAGTAGACTTGCCTTTCTCTCTCTCTCTCTCTCTCTTCTCTTTCTCTCTCTGTCTGCAGCCTCTTGAGCAGCTCCAGTACTCCCTCCTACCTCCCACTTCCATGACTTTGAAGCAACTGTCATTGACATTCTCCCTACAACCCCTGGCCTCAGACAAAAAGGATGCATTTCAAGCTCTTGCAATAACTTGCAGAGCTCCATCCCTGTGTCCTGAGAAATGACCCTGAGTTTCAGCAGCTCAAAAAGACTCCAGTTGGATAGTGAGAAGCCACTGCTTCCTTGCAAGAACCTTCCCAAATTTCTCTAAGTGATTTTCTCGGTGTCTTCTCCTACCTACCCTGGAATAATGGCAACACCTGCATAGGGAAGAAAAAAGACCAAAGCACTCCTTACTTCTATAAATTGCCTTTCTTTAATACATTATCTTAAATTTCTGCTTTTCTGTTTATATAGATTGGATGGTAAGGGTGGTGGCGGCAGGGGGTGGATGTCCACAGACTAATTTAGCCACTTCTTAGTAAGCCCTTTGATTTTCTGTCTCTCTTGAAAATGTGCAGGTACTTTATAATCTATTATTCTCATCTTCCAGGCTTCAGTCAAAATACCACAAAAACAGGAAATTCCCACTGAATATTCAATTAACATATTTATATAGTGATTAGGATAATATATTTAATTTTTTCATATACATGCTGTTACTCTGACATTTATCTTCATTTAGGCAGCAGCTAGCGAGTTCTATGTCTCCAGAAGAGGATAATGCAGAAAAATATACAAGATTATTTTTAAAAAATCAATTTTTTGGCTTTTGGTGTTCAATAACAAATGCCCACGTGTAAGGCAAAAAACTGGGGAGAATAAATGACCAGATAGGGCCATGCTGATGATCCAAGAAACAAACAAAACGTGACAGGTAGAGGCCCATGTAGAAATATGACAGTGACACAGATGAGCTGACCCCATCTCCTTGATGTTATTTGATCTCCCAGAACTTAGAGGCAATCAGAATAATGGGAGTTCCATAAAAAATTAAATTCATGTATAAAAATTAAACTTAGTTATTTGCACAACTAGAGGCTCTTATTTGAAATTGGGGACCAGGCATATTTGCTCACTCCTGTAAACCCAACATGTTGGGAGGCCCAGGGGAGAACTGCTTGAGGCCAGGAGTTCGAGACCAGCCTGGGAAACATAGTGAGACTCCATCTTTACAAAACATGAAAAACTAGCTGGGCATGGTGGCATGCACCTGTGGTCCCAGCTACTCAGGAGGCTAAAACAAGATGATCATTTGAGCACAAGAGGTAGAAACTACAATAAGCCATGATATTACCACTGCACTCCAGTCTGGGTGATAGAGTGAGACTCTGTTTTAAAGAAAAGAAAGAAAATAAACAGACACACACACACACAATTTGGACCTTGATATGGTTTGGCTCTGTGTCCCCACCCATGTCTCTTGTTGAACTGTAATTCCCCGTGTTAGAGGAGGGGCCTGGTGGGAGGTGATTGAATCACAGGAGAAGAATTCCCCCCTTGTTGTTCTCGTGATAGAGTTCTCACAAGACCTGGTTGTTTGAAATTGTGTAGCACCTCCCGCTTTGCTCTCTCTCTTTCTCCTGCCAGCCATGTGAAGACATGCTTGATTCCCCTTCACCTTCACCATGATTGTAAGTTTCCCGAGGCCTCCCCAGAAGTGGAAGCCTGTATAGCCCACAGAACTGTGAGCCTATTAAACCTCTTTTCTTTATCAGTTACCCAGTCTCAGGTATGTCTTTATAGCAGTGTGAAAACAGACTAATACAGATCTGGCATGTATCTATATGATATAAATAAATAAACAAATATGTTTATATAAATATATCATATAAAAATATATGAAGGCTAAGATATGTAGCCTTGTATATAAGATATATATCTTATAAGCTGTATATATATACACACATATATGTGTGTATATATACATTTATACTTAGAAAGTATATATGTATATATGAAAGTATGTATATATACACACACATATACATGTATACATGCACATATATACATATATACTTTCTAAGTATAAAGATAAACACTGTTAATGGTGCTTATCTTTAGGGAGTAGAATGGAGGATAGTAGCGGGGAATATGAACTTTTACTTTCCCCTTGGAAACTTCTGTTAAGTCAAATAGTTTTGTAATTTATTCATTTATTCCACAAAGTATAGATTATTTTGTGAAAATGTAGTTAAGAGTTAACAAGGAACATACTAAAAACAAGCTAGAAAAACTACTTAATGTAATTTTTTCTAGGTTCTAGGAGAGTAACAAAAAGAAGGAAGATTCAGTAGGAAAGGAAAGCAATGAAGAAGCCAAGAAAGAGACAAGGAACCCTGGAAAGAGAGTCAGCAAAGAGAGAAATAGAAACATTAATTTCATGTATGAGTAGCATGAGGTCAAGGGCTTCAAATAGTGTGTCTGTAGCCTCCACCTTTTTAGAGAAACACCGGAAAACTGACGTGAACCTAAAAGGAGACAAACTGGTTAGTGAAGGAACTGGGAGACATATTGACTAAGGAACTACAGCAAGTTCATGTTCAAATGAGATCAGAAGCCTTATAAAGACTGTAGCCACCTGCAAGACCTTCAGATGGCAGAAAATTAGACTAAATTTTGCCCCGGTAGCAAAGAATTAAAACTGAAGAGTAATTAAAAGAAAGTGAATTATATTCTCTAGAAAATTTTCTAAAAATTAGAGACATTAATTTAAAACCAATTCTATATATCCTTCAGAGTACTTGGAAGTGTTGTGAACTATTAATCCTTTGGCTTTGCTTTGGACTTGATGGCAAAAGTAGCTGCATGCAGAAGTAAAACTGTTAAGAATGTCACATAAAACGTGAAGGTGAGCCCAGCATGAAGGAGCAGTCTCTTCCAGTGGTGAGGTACAATCATTCTTATCTTTAATAAGAAAGAAGAAGTCATAGCTGTAACAACATCTAGATGACCAGGGTTGCCTGACTTTAGGAACCCAAGAGAAAAGTTTCTGCATTCATGTATAAAATTTATGCATGAATTTATTATTCAGATAAGAAAAGGTATAGACACAAGGGTACTCCCTTCCTGCCTTCTTTTTTTCTTCCCCTTACTATCACTGTCTACCACTAAGCAACAGTAAGATTTAACTCTGAATATCAACCCTAAACATTTATGTGTTAGCACAAGCTCCCACATATTAGATTTCTGATGGCTAAGAAGTGTTTAGAATAGCTTAGCATGAGAATCAAATGTCAGCATTATTTTAGAATGGCAAAATAATAAGCCAAGAATATTCTAGTCCCAGTTCTCTTCTAAACATTAATCACAAGAAATGAGCCCTTCTAATTATCTTTAATTTAGGAAGAAATTCACAAATGACAGCTGGTTATTTGCAGGTCAGAATCAAGACAGCATGTACTATTTAATAATCTTGAAGCTGGAAAATTAAACTGAAGGAAAAAAGAGAGAATTGATAGAAATCAAATGCGCAGTTGTTTTCTTAGTAGGTATTTGCAGGAGCACTTAATAACTTAATTGCAAAGGTCCTTTTTAAAACCAGAAAGACTATTCACACCTATCTGTTGTGGCATTAAATAGTCATTCAGAGTCTTGGTTAAGTGTTTTCTGTTGGAATCAGAGGCAGCATCAAGAGTTGTCGAATAAGAATCCTAAGAATAACTAGTTGTGACTATTGTTATATATCTTTGTGTAATTATATACACTTTATTGTATATTAACTTGTTTAATCATCACAAGAACATCCTCTTTGCTGAATATCCTCTTTGAATTACAGGTGAAGAAACTGAAGACTGGAAAGGTCAATGTCTTAGCCAGAGCCAAGTGGCTAATTCAGAGTTTAATACACATTTGATCTCAAACCCATAAACATTCCCCTTTCAACGGAGCCTGCCTCTCTGAAATACTGGTTCTGTCATTAATTATTAATTATTGATTAATTTCTCTTGATTTTCATTTTCTCCTATGCAAAATTCTGTTACTGAATTACATGAATTCCAAGACATCTTTCTGATCTAACATTCCATCATTCCTCTATTTAAAAGCTTATGTGAAACCAGAAACAAAGTATGTAATTGTAATGTCAAATTTTTAAACATAGTTGATTATTCCTCCTTGAAAATGTAAATACTACATGAAGAATCAACAAATAAACCATTAGGTCAATATTTATTGAGAGCTGACTCTTCTTCAGAGTGATGCTTGTAATTGACATGGAGGGCAAAATGATATTAAAAAGTAAGATTCCTGCCTTCTTGGAACTCAGAGACAAATGTGGGAAATGGGCAAGTCAAGAAACAATTTCAAAACCATATGTTAAGTCAAGAAACTGGACATGAAAGAAGGGGCATGTAATAGACACCAACAAGTCAGGAAAGGCTCTCTGTCAAGGGAAATGCACTTTGAAGGACAAGAATTTAACCAAGTAAATAAACAGGAGAGAGAAAGATGTTTCATGCAGAGAGAGTTGCAGATATGAGATATGAGAATAAGCTAATAGCCTAATTTGCATACAATAACCATTCAACTCTCAAAATGTACCCTTATTTGCCTAATGTGGCAGAAGTAATCCTAAATAAATCTGTTCTACAGTTGAGCAAAATGATTTTCATAGATGTTAAGCAACATGACTAAGCCATCCCTGTTGTGGCTGATTCCAAAGTACAAATCCTATGCTCTTTTCCTCTAATCATCACCATCTCCCTGTACATTTCTTTCTTGAGACTCAGCTGACCATAAATAATCCTGGTGCAGAACACTGGACAACTAACGCAAAACTGAGTAATTCAAAAGAAAATATATGAATATAAAATCAGCTGAAAAACCATATATGAACCTGCTTTAAACCCATTTCGAAAGCCCTCCTTGAATCTGTTCTGCAGCCATGTATTACAGGCATAGCAAAGAAAGAGATGCTTTTCTGCAAAATGGTAGCTGGAGGAGAATTTTTTCTCCTCTGAGGTTTAAGAGGGCAAGCCATCATGCCCACAGAACTGTAAACATACAATCGGGCTCATTTTGTATAAGCAAAAGCATAATTTTATGTGTGGCTTGGCAATCATGATAATTTATGAATTTATATATTTTAACAAGGTATTACCCACCTATAATTTTTGAACCAAAAAGGTAAAACTTGAGTTTTCCTTACTAATTTTTACATCTCAAGGAAGGAATGATTTCTTCAAATGTCCACTTCATGACATTCACTTCTTAACTGCATGTTTGGTGTATTGAGAAAAACTAAATACCCTTAAGTGTGTGGATTTTATATTTAGCAGGTGTTTCCCCAGACTTGACTGGGTTTGGAAAAGGTGTAGACATATGAGTCACATTCTCAATGATAACAAAAATAAGAACAATACTCCAGAGATTAAGACCCCGAAAGAGAGATGCAGATTTTTCCATAGTTTGAAGCTATAAAAGCAATTTCTGTCAGAACATGTTAACAACTTTAAAGCAGATGTTAGACAACTGTGCTCTCTAAAGATTCTGACTACCCTGCTTCAAGAAACTGTTCATCTGCTTAATTGTTAAGTCCTTTCTTAGAAAGTTTCAGAGTCTCACCATGTGACATGGCTCCCTCCTCCAACCTCAGATTATGACAAACATATTCAGTTGAATATTTCACCTAGCAGCATTTTTCCATTTTAATGGTATAAGCCATACTTTTGGTGTTTCTCCTAACCCCACTGAAGTGGCCTATGTAGCTATTCTTCTAGAGGAAAAGTTCTCTTTCCAAAAGGAACTCTGATGCTAATTCTTTTGTTTTTAAAGATGAGAAGATAATGTTTTCCACTAAAATAGCAGTAATTTGGTTAAATTTAATTAATTTTGAAAAGTTGTCATAAACAACAAACATTAATCAAAGAGATAAATAAAGACTTAAGGTGGGAAATACGTTCATTCCATAAAACCCTTCATTCAACATTTGTTTAATAAACATTTACTGAGTGCTATGTGCAATGATCTGTAGTAAATGAACACTGAAGAACCAGACAGACATGGACTCTTGAAGTTACAGCCCAAAAGGGATGACTGGTCATTTCTTAAAGTCTACATACACAGAACTTGCAAGAGATGATGTGTAGAAAATAAGTGAGCGCAATGGCAAAGAGGAGTAAGGGGCATCTGCTTGGAGAAGATGATGAGAAAAACTGCCTGTAAAGAAGTGATATTTCCAGCACTTTGAGAGGCCGAGACGGGCTGATCACAAGGTCAGGAGATCGAGACCATCCTGGCTAACACGGTGAAACCCCATCTCTACTAAAAAATACAAAAAACTAGCCGGGCGAGGTGGCGGGCGCCTGTAGTCCCAGCTACTAGGTAGGCTGAGGCAGGAGAATGACGTGAACCCGGGAGGCGGAGCTTGCAGTGAGCCGAGATCCGGCCACAGCACTCCAGCCTGGCGACAGAGCGAGATTCCATCTCAAAAAAAAAAAAGAAAAAAGAAAAAAAAAAAAAAGGTGATACTTGGGCCAAGACCTATAGAATGGGAGAAGAGTGTCCACCTGAAGATTCATGTCAGAGTGTCACTGGTAGGACAAGTCTCTGAGGAGGGAAAGGAGAAGCTGAAAGGAAGCCACCCCAGACAAACACAGATATTCTCTCTGTTACGAAGGGTGTTACAAAGTCCACCCTTTGTAACAATGAACAGCAACCTTCGCCTAGAGAAAAGGGTGCTGAACCACTCACACTCCCACAGCTGGATGTGCAGCCCCCTTCCTCCTACTCTCTCTTAAGCAGGGTCTCCTTTCAAATGGAAGCCTTAAATGCTGTGTTGTGGTACCTCAGGAAACATCCACCACGCCCTCAGGACTTGTCAGGGAACGTAAATACTGATCCATCTGTAACTCATTTGCTGACCCTTTAGAAAGTAGACCAACAGACAAACTTTCGACTGACGGCTGGTTTTGTTTTGTTTTGTTTTTAAATCTTACTTATTGGTAACAGAGTCATCAAAAATGGTATGTTTGGGCAGGGGCCTGTGGCAGTTACTTGATGAAATGCAGCAATTGACACTTAGAATCAAAACACCATTTAAAAGCCTTTAGAAAAACACATATGGACATGATAGTCAATAGTTGTCCAAAAAAAATGCTTATTCATAAGTTAGTACCAGTCTGAGTTGGATTTAGAGCATTTCAAAACCCTTTGTATTCCAACCGATGTATGACTTATACACTCAACATTGCTGAAGCATCTGTGCCCTATAAACTACTTCTTTGGTATCACAAGTGAAGGTAGATAATAGATATATGAAATAATTCTCAGAGTGCATTTAACTTTTCTTTTTTAACTGGAGACAGTTGCTTGTAGTCTTACCAAAATGTGTTAACATAAGCCAGCAGGGAAAATTAGATAAACCATAATGATAATTACAACTGAATTTATCCATCACGATAATTCTAATGATAATTACTAATCTTGGTGGTAATTCACCCGATGAGAAGAGTCCACCAAGGCTATGCCACTTCAGGATAGAACACCTGATATCAAACTTGGGGACATGAGAAGGATCTCAAAATGCATTTGAGAAGTAGAAATCAGGTGTTACTTCTCTTTCTATTCAAGTCCTCAACATCCATGTCGAGTTTAATCTTTGAATATGAAGTGGGAGAATGTATATTTTTCTGAAAAGCTTATTAATTTCCATGGTTTTCTCTACATGTTTTTTGGGTTTTTTTTGTTTGTTTGTTTGTTTTCTTTTTTTTGAGACAGAGTCTCGCTCTGTTGCCCAGGCTGGAGTGCAGTGGTGTGATCTTGGCTCACTGCAACCTCTGCCTCCCAGGTTCACACCATTCTCCTGCCTCAGCCTCCCGAGTAGCTGGGACTACAGGCACCCGCCACCACGCCCAGCTAGTTTTTTGTATTTTTAGTAGAGACAGGGTTTCACCATTAGCCAGGATGATCTCGATCTCCTGATCTTGTGATCTGCCCACCTCAGCCTCTCTACGTGTTCTTATCTGTAAAATGGGAAGAGTTAACACATGAAAAGTAGAGCCTGCCCATGAATGAACATATCCACTGACAGATGGCATTCTTCCAGCCACTGTTTTTCACCCTGCTTGCTATTATTATTATTATTATTAATAGCAAGTATTTCTCTCTATGATAGTTTTGAAAGGACTCTTACATAGTGTCCCTTAATAAGAAGAAATCCATAACCTAAAACAATGACCCTATTCACATGGCATTTAAGCTAAGAGCCTGAAAGGTCATGTAGGAGATTGGTCAGTGTGGTGGGAGAAATATGGAGAGGGCGCAAACCTTCTGACAGGTCAGACGGCTTTGTGTAGCTTCTGGGGAGAATAAACTGAAGGCAGCTGTTCTCTCACCCTGAGGCAGAGGGCAAGGATTAGGTAAAAGGAAGTGTAGGGGAATTTAGGTACAAGTAAGTAGGTACAGGGGAAATTTAGGTACAAGGAAGTATAGGGGAAACAGGTTTGTTTACTTATGTTAACCAGGAACAGACCTTTGGTAATTATTTATTTTAGGTGCTTTAAATTATGCCTAATCTCTAGGATGACACAAAGCAAAGTCACCCTCGCTTTCAGGATTACAGAAAATCAAGAATTACCGTCACTTGTAAAAGGCTCAAGCTTTTAAGTAATTAAGCTGGGGTTCAAGTTCAGGCCTCACTCGCTCTTAAAGCTGTGCTTTTTCTAGCTCAACAAGCACTGTCATAAGTAGTTACCTCCTTACTTTTTCTTAATTGTGCCCTTCCTTTCCCCGACTTTGTCATGGCCAAGTTCAAGCCCTTATCATGACTCATTGAAGCATTAAAAATGGTTCCAGATTTGCCCCCTTCAAATACACCCTACACATTGCCACCAGAGTTATGTAACAGCAATGCAGATTTAACTGTGACTACTTTTCTTATGTCAACAAATCACTTCAATTACGTGCCAAGCTTTCATCCCAGCCTGTGAAACCTCCATGACATCTGCCTGAACTTCGACAAATCCACATCTCATGTTTTAATTTCTGGTAATATAAAACTACATTTGGTTCCCCAGGCACACCCTATTATTCATTCTGCACTGCATTTTTGTTCTCTTTTAGTGGAATAAAAGAGAGTTTTAGACACAAACATGTGTGACCAGGTTTGGGGTGGAGAAAAGGTGATGACTTCCATGACTAAAAATCACCTCGGGCATTTCTCCTCCAGAAATGCTGGCCACCTCTTATTCCTCAAGCTGAATAAGAAGAATCTCTTTCAAACTCACAGCGCCCTATGCCTACTTCTCTTATTATTATGAAATGTTCTATACATATTTATATTTCATTTAGCTTTGTTTCTCCAGTACTTGGTAATAATAGAAATTTAGTAAAAAAATTGTTGAAATAAACTGAACCAACTTGCCCAAGAATAATACCTAAGAAATAGAAGAATCAGTACTTAATCTATGTGGTTAAAGCTTCAATTGCAAGTCCTTCAATTCAAGTCCTTCTTGAAACATAATATGGAGCAGAAGAGCTAGATCACGCCCTTTCATAAGCCTATGGTAATTGTTATCTTGGGAGCAAATAATAGAGAAATATTTGTAAACATGTGATGAACCGTTAGTATCAATATGTTGTAAATCTCTGCTAATTTCTAGTATGGATCAGTGTATTTCCGAAGTGTCTGAAATACAGCACCAAAGTTTGCATCTAAATGAAATATGTTCATACCAACAATGCCCTTTAGTAATCTTATAATTACTGCATTGCCTGGTACTGTTTGCAGACATTCAGTTATTAAATACAGATTTAGATGCAAGGAAGGAAATCACAATTTTTCTTGTTTTGCTCTCTACTGAGAAGTAATTGAAGACTTAAATAGAAAACAAAGCATGAAAGACCTTCCACAAACCAAAAGTTAAACATACATTAAATGATCATTATCTTTTATCTTAGGAAAATTATGAAAATGGAGAATATTTTATCTACTACCTATAAGGGGTGAACATATATATTAAATATTAAAAGAAAGAATTTCAAATCAACTCCTTGAGACTGATATTGCCTCCTCGCTGGATTTCAAATTAAAATAATTTCCCCTATTGAAAGAAATGCCTCCCTTTCTTTCACTGGATCCCCTCTTTCATTTACCTCTTGGATGTGAGCGTCTCTTGGATGCAAAAGAGACTTTGGCTCTTTTAACCTCTTTTGTATTCTGTAGATTTCATCAAGGAACTTCACTTCAATTAACACTCAGAACCAGATTACTACCAAGTTCATGACTTCGACCCGTTCGTCTCTTCTGCCCTCCATCCTTTTACAAATATCTTGTAGACATTTGCAGGTGGCTATACAGGAATTACCTTAACCTCAGCATATCTGACGAACCTGGTCATCTTCTGCACAAAACTTAGTCCTTAAACACACATTCCTTATTCTGGTAAATAACACCACCCAGTTTGCATCTAGCTTTCCCCTGCTCTCTCCCCTTCATCCAGTTTTTACCTAGTCATGTTGATTGTTCTTCCTAAACATCGCTTAATGTGGCTCTTCCTCTTTCACCCCATTGTAATTCCTTAATTAAAACATCCGTCATTTCTCACTGCATAATTGCAACAACTGGTTTTCCAGCCTCCAGTTTCTTTTCCAATCATACTTTTATTCCACTGTCAGAGACATATTTCTATACTGACAGTCTGATCACATGACTCTCCTGATTGAAATATTTCGATGTACTTCTACCTACAGGAAAGAAAATTCAAACATGACTTTTGTAATATGACTTACCTCTCAGTAACAGGTCATCTTCCATCCCCAATGTCTTTGCCTTTTTCATTTGACCTGGCATGGGTCATGTTATGCCCTCTGCAAAATTATCCTTCTCTTTTCTTCCTCTCTCGCCTTCTATTATTCTCTACCCTGTATCTTTCTGGAGAAATATACTCATCCTTCAATCTTGGCTGAAATGTAACTCTTCCTTGGAATCCTTCTGTGGTTCCCCTAAGCCCTTTCTGCCAAAGCTGTGAACACAGAAGCATCAGAGTTCTTCTTAGAGCTGGTTGGTAGTGCCGAATCTCAGGTGTGCCCCAGATCTACTGGGTCCCATCCCACCCCAGGTAGTTTTTATGGATGTTAAAGTTTAAGAAGCCCTGTGGGCAGCTATTTCTACTCCCCAAACCCCAGCAGTATCAGCAGCACCTGGGAACTTGCTGAAACTGTAAATCACAATCTGATAAAAGACTTGTATTCAGAATATATAAAGGATTCTCAAAACTCAATTTTGAGCAAACAACCAACCAATTTTTTTTAACAGGCAAAATATTTGAACAGACACTTCACCAAAGAAGAGGTACACATGGCAAATAAGCAACTGAACAGATGCTCAACACCATTTGTCACTAGGAAAACTACTGGGAAGTGTAACTACCTATCAGAATAGAAATAACAACAAAACCTGACAATATTCACTGCTGCTAGCAAGAGTGCGAAGCAACTGGAACTATCAAACGTGGCTGGAGGAAATGCAAGATGGTGTAGCCACTTTGGAAAACAGTCTGTCAGTTTCTAACAACGTTAAACACACACTTAGTACTCAGTATTTACCCAAGTGGAAGAAAAAAATTATATTCTGGCCAGGCACATTGGCTCACACCTGTAATCACAGCACTTTGGAAGGCTGAGTTGGGCAGATTACTTGAGGTCAGGAGTTCAAGACCAGCCTGGCCAACATGGCAAAACCCCGTCTCTACTAAAAATACAAAAAACTAGCCAGGCACAGTGGTGTACCCCTGTAATCCCAGCTACTCGGGAGGCTAAGGCAGGAGAATCTCTTGAACCTGGGAGGCAGAGGTTGCAGTGAGCCCAAATCTTGCCACTGCACTCCAGCCTGGGCAACAGAGCAAGACTCTGTCTCTAAAAGAAAAGAAAAGAAAAACAAACAAATGTTATATTCTGACAAAAACAATGTAGATAAATGTTTATGACAGTTTTATTTGTATTCTGCAAAAACTCAAACCAACCTAAATGTCTAAATGTCCTTTAACTAATGAATGAAAAAGCTAACTGTGTTTCATTTACACAATGAAATGCTACTCAGCCAAAAAAAAAAAAAAAAAAAAAAAAAAAAAGGAATGAACCATGGACGTGCACAGGAATATAGATAAACCTCAAAAGTATCATGCCAAGTGAAAGAAGTCAAACTTAAAGGCTGCATACTATATGATTATTTTTATATGACATTCTGGAAAAGGGAGAACTATGGGAATAAAGCACAGGTTCATAGTTGTCAGACTCATGATATGGGGAGGAAATGACTACAAAGGAACATGGGAGAATTTTAAAGAGTGATTGAACTGTTCTACATCTTGCTTTTAGTGGCAGGGTAATTATATAATCTTTCATTTGTCAAAACTCACATAACTGTACACTAACATGGGTGAATTTAATGTATGCAAATGATACTTTAATAGGAAAATTAAAAACATTGATTATACAAAATACTGTAATCCATTCATTCTAAAGCAATTTATTTACATTTTAACACTTCTGAAATTGTGAGTCATCTTATAATCAATGGCAATTAACATCAGGTCATGGTTCCAATGGGCAGCGTTTCTTCCCAGTGAAACAAAAGATAATTGTATATCTCATAAACAGTGTTGTTGATTTGATGAAATATGGTATGCACATGTACTTTCTCTGGTTAGTTAAGTTACACACACTTATTTCCGAAATTGTATAAAATACAAGCCAGGCCCAACCAAATCTAGCAGCACATCAAAAAGCTTATCCACCTTGATCAAGTGGACTTCATCCCTAGGATGCAAGGCTGGTTCAACATACACAAATCAATAAACGTAATCCAGCATATAAACAGAACCAAGGACAAGAACCGCATGATTATCTCAATAGATGCAGAAACGGCCTTTGACAAAATTCAACAGCCCTTCATGCTAAAAACGCTCAATAAATTCGGTATTGATGGAATGTATCTCAAAATAATAAGAGCTATTTATGACAAACCCACAGCCAATATCATAATGAATGGGCAAAAACTGGAAAAATTCCCTTTGAAAACTGGCACAAGACAGGGATGCCCTCTCTCACCACTCCTATTCAACACAGTGTTGGAAGTTCTGGCCAGGGCAATCAGTCAGGGGAAAGAAATAAAGGGTATCCAATTAGGAAAAGAGGAAGTCAAATTGTCCCTGTTTGCAGATGACATGATTGTATATTTAGAAAACCCCATCATCTCAGCCCAAAATCTCCTTAAGCTGATAAGCAACTTCAGCAAAGTCTCAGGATACAAAATCAATGTGCAAAAGTCACTGGCATTCTTATACACCAATAACAGACAAACAGAGAACCAAATCATGTGTGAACTCCCATTCACAATTGCTTCAAAGAGAATAAAATACCTAGGAATCCAACTTACAAGGGATGTAAAGGACCTCTTCAAGGAGAACTGTAAACCACTGCTCAATGAAATAAAAGAGGACACAAACAAATGGAAGAACATTCCATGCTCATGGATAGGAAGAAACAATATTGTGAAAATGGCCATACTGACCAAGGTAATTTATAGATTCAATGTCATCTCTACTAAGCTACCAATGACTTTCTTCACAGAATTGGAAAAAACTACTTTAAAGTTCATATGGAACCAAAAAAGAGCCTGCATTGCCAAGACAGTCCTAAGTCAAAAGAACAAAGCTGGAGGCATCATACTACCTGACTTCAAACTATACTACAAGACTACAGTAACCAAAACAGCATGGTACTGGTACCAAAACAGAGATATAGACCAATGGAACAGAACAGAGCCCTCAGAAATAACACCACACATCTACAACCATCTGATCTTTGACAAACCTGACAAAAACAAGAAATGGGGAAAGGATTCCCTATTTAATAAATGGTGCTGGGAAAACTGGCTAGCCATAAGTAGAAAGCTGAAACTGGATCCCTTCCTTACACCTTATACAAAAATCAATTCAAGATGGATTAGAGACTTAAATGTTAGACCTAAAACCATAAAAACTCTAGAAGAAAACCTAGGCAATACCATTCAGGACATAGGCATGGGCAAGGACTTCATGTCTAAAACACCAAAAGCAATGGCAACAAAAGCCAAAATTGACAAATGGGATCTAATTAAACTAAAGAGCTTCTGCACAGCAAAAGAAACTACCATCAGAGTGAACAGGCAACCTACAGAATGGGAGAAAATTTTTGCTATCTACTCATCTGACAAAGGGCTAATATCCAGAACCTACAAAGAACTCAAACGAATTTACGAGAAAAAAACAAACAACCCCATCAAAAAGTGGGCAAAGGATATGAACAGACACTTCTCAAAAGAAGATATTTATGCAGCCAACAGACACATGAAAAAATGCTCATCATCACTGGCCATCAGAGAAATGCAAATCAAAACCACAATGAGATACCATCTCACACCAGTTAGAATGGCGATCATTAAAAAGTCAGGAAACAACAGGTGCTGGAGAGGATATGGAGAGATAGGAACACTTTTACACTGCTGGTGGGACTGTAAACTAGTTCAACCATTGCGGAAGACAGTGTGGCAATTCCTCAAGGATCTAGAACTAGAAATACCATTTGACCCAACCATCCCATTACTGGGTATATACCCAAAAGATTATAAATCATGCTGCTATAAAGACACATGCACACATATGTTTATTGTGGCACTATTCACAATAGCAAAGACTTGGAACCAACCCAAATGTCCATCAATGACAGACTGGATTAAGAAAATGTGGCACATATACACCATGGAATTCTATGCAGCCATAAAAAAGGATGAGTTCATGTCCTTTGTAGGGACATGGATGTAGCTGGAAACCATCATGTCCTTTGTAGGGATATGGATGTAGCTGGAAAACATCATTCTCAGCAAACTATCACAAGAACAGAAAAGCAAACACCGTATGTTCTCACTCATAGGTGGGAATTGAACAATGAGATCACTTGGGCACAGGAAGGGGAACATCACACACTGGGGTCTGTTGTGGGGTAGGGGGAGTGGGGAGGGATATTGTTAGGAGATATACCTAATGTAAATGATGAGTTAATGGGTGCAGCACACCAGCATGGCATATGTATACATTTGTATCAAACCTGCACGTTGTGTACATGTACCCTAGAACTTAAAGTGTAATAAAAAAAGAAAAATAAATAAAATAAAATAAAATAAAATAAAATAAAATACAAGCCAGACATGGTGGCTCACACCAATAATCCAACACTTTGGGAGACTGAGGCGGGAGGATCACTTGAGGTCAGTAGTTCAAGACCAGCCTGAGCAACACAGTGAGCTCCTGTCTCTACCAAAAATAATTTTTTTTTTTTAATTTGCAAGGCTTGGTGGCATGCACCTTTGGCTCCAGCTACTCAACAGGCTGAGGCGAGAGGATCACTTGAGCTTAGGGGATCAAGGCTGCAGTGAGCTGTGATTGCACCACTACACTCCAGCCTGGGCGACAGAAAGAGACCCTACCTCAAAAAAAAAAAAATGTACAAAATATAGACATGTAAAAGGAAAAGGAAAATTAGTCAATAATTCTAGTGATTATAGCATTATTGTCTTTTTACCATGCCCAGACATCCATGCTTGTAATTGAAAATATTTGTACTTTTGACAAATTACCTAGTTTTGAATGTCACCTCTACCACAGAATTGGCCAGATAACACTAGGTGACATTTTTTACTTTGTCAGTTTACTCAAATGACATCTGAGTTGGCCATATTGCCTATTGGTCACTTGAATGGATATCTTCAAACTTTTTTGTTTGCTTGCCTACTAGAAATTTTTTTTTGTAAATTTTACATTCAATCATATTTTTAGTTGATTTAAAATGCTTCATTGTAATTACATGTAATTTCACCAATTATCCAATATTGGGAATAAAACAAATACTTTACTCTTTCAAATGCATCTAATGGAATTTGAATGCCATTAATATATAATACCCTCCTAAAAAATACATACACAAAAAAGTTGTTGTTCAGCTATGAAAATTTACATATTTCTTTTTTATAACTCTACCATGTAATTTCATTCCACAGATTTTTATTCTAATTATACAATATCTTATACTTGAAAGTTTATTATTGATCATTTTATCATGCTTTCCCATACCAAAAATATGTATAGAAGTTTAAAATTTAAATTTTGTTTTCCTCCTTGTAACCAAAAGACTTTACATATTTAACAGTTTCTCCTGGGTTATTTTTATAACTATATTAGTTCATAGATAATCAAAAGAACACCTGTTACAAATTTTGGTAAATAATCATTTAATTTGAAAGTTTAACTTAATTAGAAGTGTACATCTTAATGAGATGAATAGGGCTATTTTCCCCAGTTTCACTATTTATATATAAATGGACAGGATTCTGCATTGATCTATACATGTTTTTCCCAGTAACTCCTACTTGGAATTACTAAGTATCATAGGTCACAAAAGTGAATGCTTCTTGTTGTTGTTGTTTGTGTGTAAGTAATCAGCTGAAAACTCAGGTTCCTATTCAATTTTATGGAAAGAAAAAACATAGGAACTGTTTGACATGCAAGTAAATTTGTTACACATTATATTAAAATAGAAACCCTGGACACGATCTCTAATTCTCTTGTCCACACACTTCTTTCTCTGCCATGGTCAGCACTTTATTTGCACAAAGTTACTCTTCCACTTTTATATTTGAATAAAACACTATACTTTAAAGAATAGGACCTGGTTTTCTGAGCGGTCACCAAGAGGTATAGGAGAGCTAGATCACTGTGGATGTAAATCTTGATCAAGGAGAAGAGGAGGTGGAAGGGAGCCAAAGAGAAAATTTCCCCCTCCTTTTTCTCTCTCTTATGGACTACTCAGAATGGAAATTCCTCCTTTTAACCCTTCCAGAAAAGTCTAAAACACAGAGTGACTGTGATTGCTAAATAACTTGCTATGTCTCTTTGTGGTTTTGTTATGGTAATCAGTATAGTACACTGCTTGCCTCTCTTCTCCTTTCTTCCCTTTTCTTTGCTGCCTTAGGCTTGTATCTTCCCTTTGCAAAGTGTTAATCCTGGCAAGAACTGTGAAAGGCCTGAGATTTTAGCCTGCCTGCAAGTTACCAAATGAGCCTGCCACAGTTTCACAGATGCTGACAAGAAGACATGAGACTTCTAGGTCAGAGACAAAGAACTTTAATACTGACAGCACAGCAGGCAGTGAATAGTGTGAACTCCATGTTTACATTGGCTTCCTTTGTCCACCAAGCCACCTGGGGGACAATGTGCTAGCAGTAGATTTCTGTAACAGCTGAGAAATCCCAAGCTTGGGAAACTCTCGATCTTTTAAAGGGTCTGCTAGTAAACCCAATCAACCTTTACCCCAAAGGAGAATATTTTCTTTATTATCTTGGTCAAAAACAATTCTGCCTTCTGTGCCCAGGGCTGGTGACGCTCTCTTTTTTCCAAGGTTTTCTGCTACACAAATATTCCTTGAAACATAATTTGAAACAAAAGCTGTCACAGATGTGACAATTGGTCTGATAGCTAGTTTATAATTTTAACTTTTATTAAAAAGAGATAGAAAATATTTAACATTTTTATGATCAAGTAAGAGGAGAATTCATGGTAATCAGGATAAATCTCACATGACATGACTTGAAAAAACAGATTTTAATCAGTATTGAACAAAAAACATTAAGTCTGAAAGAAATTTCATTACAATTTTAACCATGATTTTTTCTAATGTATTTTAAATTTTTCAATATTTCCAGAAAATAATCGATTATATTTAAAACAAAGCTTTACTACCCTATGTTTTTAGGTTATTCTTTGGTGCTTTCAAATATTAGAGAATAATATTGAAAAGCATAAGAAAGCTTTCCTGTCATTTAAATATGCAGAAAATATTATTTTTAAGCATTTAACAATTGTTGCTGATGCTCTTTCTGCTATTTCCTTAATGAACTTCCTTCTGGAAGTTCAAAAAAGAATTTTTATGAAATAGGAGATAAAAGAAGTCTGGGCACAGTGGCTCACACCTGTAATGCCAGCACTTTGGGAGGCTGAGAGGGGATGATTGCTTGAGCCCAGGAGTTTTGAGACCAGCCTGGGCAACACAGTGAAACCCATCTCTATAAAAAATACGAAAGTTAGCTAGACATGGTGGTGTGTGCCTGTAGTACCAGCTACTTGGGAGAATCCCTTGGTTCTGGAGGTAGAGGTTGTAATGAGCCAAAATTGTGCCGCTGCACTCCAGCCTGGGTGACAGAGCAAGACCTTGTCTCAGAGCAAGACCTTGTCAAAAAACAAACAAATAAACAAAACACCAAAAGAAGGAAATAAGCAACATTGTGAAATAAAAATTTATATCTTTATACATACCTGAATTCATCACATTCTTAAGTGGCAAAAATATCAGTTTCTACTTCTGGGCTTTATCCTTAACAAAAGTATGTATGAAGCTGGGAGAGCCTAAAAGCCCTCTAGGTTTATGGTGCTATGATTAATCACTGGAAAAGGCTTCCCCTTCCTTAGGCACCCAGATTTGTTTAGCCTTCAGAGTAATGCACTTTAGTAAGTTATAAAATGAATGAGGAATTTGCATATCCTTTATAAAGTGGTACTTGGGCTTTTGTGAATATAGGCTTGTTTTCTGGCAGAACAATTTTGGGGAAAAGCTACATATGGAAGTAAAGTGTCAGAAAATTGATTCCCTTAAAACTCTTCATGTTTAGGTATCTTGCAAAATGTTCACATCCTCCCAGGTTGGCACCACTACACTATGCTATATTGTACTTCTCAAGATTGGGAAGGATG
Source organism: Macaca mulatta (assembly GCF_049350105.2). Lineage (NCBI taxonomy): Eukaryota > Metazoa > Chordata > Mammalia > Primates > Cercopithecidae > Macaca > Macaca mulatta. Next base: position 128,648,701 of record NC_133410.1, on the reverse strand, counting down.
CTAAAAGCTTATGAAGATTATCAGTAAGTTACTGATTTACAAAAGCTCAAAAGTGCCTCAGTAAAATAATAAAATCTAGTCTTATTGTCATGGTTAGAAACAAGACATAAGGAAGATAATATGGTTTAACCAAAGAAAGAGTAATAGCATTAGACAATTTTGTATCATCCTACCATTTTTCTTAGGATTGAAGTTCTTTTGGTCCTCCATTGCTGTCCCACTTGCTCTTTCTAGGTATCCATGTACTGAGGTATTTCATTTGCTGCAGCAACATACATTCCTTTAGGAACTTCCCTGGATAGAGTGGAATCGGAGTCTGCTACAGTGATCTTTTCTAGGACATTTTCTCAACCTCCCACCCCAGGTTGAGCTCACAAAACTTAAATGTAGTAGCAGTTGTAAACTCCTCTTACTGTTTCTTTTACTACATGGTGAGAAAATGCATTAGAGAATAACAAAGAAAACTTATCTTTTTGTCATCTTGAAATTTTGAAGTCCAACTATATTCAAAGCACTATGGAAACTTTGCATAATTATTGGTTCTTTAAAACACAGTTGGATTTTAGCCTATTTGCTTTTATTGTATTGAAGAACTATTTAGCATTAGGTTGGCGTGTTTCAGAGGTTCTAAATATAATTTTATAATGTTTAGTGGTAGACTCAACATTTTAAAAAACTCTAAATTTGCAACTAAAAATATATTAAAATTGTAAAAAACAAACAAACAAAAAACTAAAAAACCAAAAAACCTTTAATACCTAATTAGGATACCTTGCCACAAGGTGGCAGGGGAATGCCTTCATTTCATGAACTGAACTACTTGATAAAAACTATTGTTGCTATTTATTTCATTTATTTGCTTTTTATTGAAATCTAGGATCAGTTGGAGACCAGTATTAGCGAGGTGGTAATCATTAACAAATTTAATTGTTGATTGATGTAAATTACTCTCTCTCCTGTATCATCATGATGTTTTGATGACGTATCAACTATAGCATCAAACATCTCCTCTAGTTTACTGATTGATAACTTGTAGTCTCTGGGGGTCTTGAAGACCCTTTCAGAGGCTTCGTAAAGTCAAGAATATTTTATCACTAATGCTAAGACATTTTTGCATTTTCATTCTCATTTTCTCATAAGTGTATGTACAGTACAGTTTTGCAGTGGCTGTATGACATGGGATAATATTATCATTCTGACACTTAAAGGAATGCATTATTATCGTATACTTGTCTTTGAAGTTTTTTCAGTTTTAATTTCTAATGTGGTAAATATTGATAGATATAAGCTAAACAAACAAAAATTCTTTAGGATCCCCAATAATTTTGAAGAGATTGAGGGAGTGCTGACACCAAAATAATTTTAGAAGTACTTCTCTAAGTAGTTAATTAACTCTAATTAAATGTATTCTCAGCCAACTAACACAGGAACAGAAACCAAACACCACACGTTCTCACTCATAAGTGGGAGTTTAACAATGAGAACACGTGGGCACACGGAGGGAAACATCACACACCGGGTCCTGTAAGGGAGTGAGGCCTAGGGAAGGGATGGCATTAGGAGAAATACCTAACGTAGATGACGGGTTGATGGGTGCAGCAAACCGCCATGGCACATGTATACCTATGTAACAAACATGCATGTTCTGCACATGTATCTCAGAACTTATAGTATAATTTAAAAAAAAGTGCGTGTATTTTTCTATCTCTCCTGAGGATAGGAATTTTTATCAAATTTACCTTTGGATCCTATCCTATTGACAATTTAGCACTGACCATGCATAGTAGGTATCCAAAAAAGAAAGATTTGTTGAAAAACAGTACTGCTAGGTTAGAGATATTAGTAGAATAGAACAGGTGTTCATGGAGACTTTAAAAACAGATATTTAAACTTTCCTCATTAAAACTAAAAAACAAAATAATTAGTTCTAATGTATGTCTTCAGGTAAAAACTTAAACCATGTATAATTTAGTCCCTTTGAAATTAAAATGCAATAGCACTCTGCTGACGAATTTTACCTTTATGTTCTACAAATTTGTATCTCCTATGCAAACTTTTGTTTTTTAAGTTAGCATATTTGATAGGGTTTGGCTCTGTGTCCCCACCCAAATCTCATCTCAAATTGTAATCCCCACGTGTCTAAGGAAAAGAGCTGCTTGGATCATGGGGACAATTTCCCCCGTGCTGTTCTCGTGATAGTGAATGCATTCTCATGAGATCTGATGGTTTTATAAGTATTGGAAAGTTCCTTCTTTATGCTTCTCCTTCCTGTCGCCATGTGAAGAAGACTCTCATGATAGTGAGTACATTCTCATGAGATGTGATGGTTTTATAAGTATTGGAAAGTTCCTTCTTCATGCTTCTCCCTCCTGTCACCATGTGAAGAAGGTTCTTGCTTCTCCCTCACTTTTTGCCATGATTGCAAGTTTCCTGAGGCCTCCCCAGCCATGTGGAACTGTGAATCAATTAAACCTCTTTCCTAAATTACCCAGTCTCAGGTATTTTATAGCAGTGTGAAAATGGACTAATACAGGAAATTGGTATCAACGTAGTGGGGCACTACTATAAAAATAAGCTGAACATGTGGAAGAGACTTTGGAACTGAGTAATGGGCAGAGATTGGAAAAGTTTGGAGGGCTCAGAAGAAGACAGGAAGAGGTGGGGAAGTTTAGAACTTCCTAGAGACTTGTTGCATGGTTTTGACCAAATGTTGATAGTGACGTGGGCAATGAAGCCCAGGCTGAGGTGGTCTCAAATGGAGTTAAGGAACTTGTTGGGAACTGGAGTAAAGGTGACTCTTGCTATGCTTTAGCAAAGAGACTGGTGACCGTTTGCCCCTGCCCTAGAGATCTGTGGAACTCTGAACTTGAGAGAGATGATTTGGGGAATCTGGCAGAAGAAATTTCTAAGCATCAAAGCATCCAAGAGGTGACAGAACATAAAAGTTTGGAAAATTTGCAGCCTGACTGTGTGGTAGAAAAGAAAAACCCATTTTCTGGGAAGAAATTCAAGCCAGCTGCAGAAATTTGCATAAGCAAAAAGGAGCCAAATGTTAATAGCCAAGACAATGGGGAAAATGTCTTTAGAGCACATCTGAGAACTTCATGGCAGCCCCTCCCATCACAGGTCCAGAGGCCTAGTAGGAAAAAACTGTTTTGTGGGCTGGGCTCAAGGCCCCACTGCTGTGTGCACCCTTGTGATTTGGTGCCCTGCATCCCAGCTGCTCCAGCTCCAACCTAACAGGGGACAAAGTACAGCTCAGGCTGTTGCTTCAGAGGGTGCAAGCTTCAAGCCTTGGCAGCTTCCACATGGTTTTGGGTGTGCAGGTGCACAGAAGTCAAGAATTGAGGTTTGTAAACCTCTGCCTAGATTTCAGTAGATGTATGAAAAATGCCTGGATGTCCAGGTAGAAGTCTGTTGCATGGGTGGAGCCCTCATAGAGAACCTCTGTTTGGGCAGTGCAGAAGGGAAATGTGTGGTTGGAGCCCTCACACAGAGTCCCAACTGGGGTACTGCCTAATGGAGCTGTGAGAATAGGGCCACTGTCCTCCAGACCCCAGAGTGATAGATCCACTGACAGCTTGCACCACGTACCTGCTAAAGCTACAGACACTCAACACCAGCCCATGAGAGCAGCCATGGGGACTGAACCCTGCAAAGTCACAGGGGTGGAGCTGCCCAAGGCTGTGGGAGCCACCCTTTGCATCAGCATGCCCTGGATGTGAGACATGAAGTCAAAAGAGATTATTTTGCAGCTTTAAGATTTAATAACTGCCCTGTTGGATTTCAGACTTCCATGGGGCCTGTAGGCCCTTTATTTTGGCTAATTTATCCTATTTAGAATGGGAGCATTTATCCAACGCTTTCCCCCTCATTGTATCTTGGAAGTAACTATTAATAACTTGCTTTTGATTTTGCAGGCTCCTAGGTGGAGGACACTTGTCTCAGATGAGACTTTAGACTAGGGCTTTTGAGTTAATGCTGGTATGAGTTAAGACTTTGGTGGACTGTTGGGAAGACATGAAAAGTTTTGAAATGCATAAAGGACATGAGATTTGAGAGGGGCTGGGGCAGAATGATATGATTTGGTTCTGCATCTCCATCCAAATCTCACCTCAAATTGTAATCTCCACATGTTAAGGGAGAGACCTGTAATCCCCATGTGTTAAGGGAGGGAGGAAATTGGATCATGGTGGCAGTTTCCCCTACACTGCTCTTGCAATAGTGAGGGAGTTCTCACAAGATCTGATGGTTTTATAAGTGTTTGACAATTCCACCTTCACACATGCTTCTCTTTCCTGTGATCTTGTGAAGAATGTTCCTGCTTTCTCTTTGCCTTCCACAGTGATTGTAAGTTTCCTGAGGCCTCCCCAGCCATGCAGAACTCTGAGTCAATTAAACCTCTTTTCCTTTATTAATTACTCAGTCTCAGGTATTTCTTTATAGCAGTGTGAAAATAGACTAATACAATATTTTACCATGGAGTATCATATTCTGAATACTGTTTTTTCCTTATAGAAGTTATAAAGTCTTTGGCTGGGCACGGTGGCTCAAGCCTGTAATCCCAGCACTTTGGGAGGCCGAGACGGGCGGATCACGAGGCCAGGAGATCGAGAGATGATCCCGGCTAACACGGTGAAACCCCGTCTCTACTAAAAAATACAAAAAAACTAGCCGGGCGAGGTGGCGGGCGCCTGTAGTCCCAGCTACTCGGGAGGCTGAGGCAGGAGAACGGAGTAAACCCGGGAGACGGAGCTTGCAGTGAGCTGAGATCCGGCCACTGCACTCCAGCCTGGGTGACAGAGCAAGACTCCGTCTCAAAAAAAAAAAAAAAAAAAAGAAGTTATAAAGTCTTTTATATTAGAAGCTATAAAAACCGAATAGGGAGTCATGCTTAATTATTCATTGAGGACACAAGAAGTGTTTAAAGCATCAGAAACACAGAGATATTTTTATAATGCAATATCATGTGAAACTGGAAATTAATCACTGAAAACCTATTTATATAAGATATGGAGAATTGGCGTACTGAGAACAGCCTTTCAAACATAGGCAAGTGCAACTTGCTTTGAGAAAAGCTGATAAGAAGAAGCATCCCCATAGAGGAAAAGCCTTTAGACCCCTACAATCAAGAGAGGTTTGGGGGCTGACGTACCACTTCTGACTACTCTGGGTACAAATTTTTATTAAAATTATCAGCTGGTTTTACTCAATTTCTTTTTTTTTTTTTTTTTTTTTTTGAGATGGAGTCTCACTCTGTCACCCAGGCTGGAGTGCAGTGGCACCATCTCCGCTCACTGCTAGCTCCACCCCACTCCCCCTCCCCCACCCTGGGTTCACTCCATTCTCCTGCCTCAGCCTCCGGAGTAGCTGGGACTACAGGTGCCTGCCACCATGCCTGGCTAATTTTTTTGTATTTTTAGTAGAGACAGGGTTTTACCATGTTTGCCAGGATGATCTCGATCTCCTGACCTCGTGATCCACCTACCTCGGCCTCCTAAAGTGCTGGGATTACAGGCATGAGCCACCGTGTGTAGCCTCAATTTCTGTTTTTAAAGTAATTTTTTTCTTTGTATAATTTTGAACTAAAACATTATTAGTAACTGAATTCAAACTATAGAATAAGAAAAAATATATAGTAAAGGTTTAATTAGTATAATTACGTATTGGGCCAAAACCTTATAAATAATATTGTGTGATTCTGATGTTTCCTTCAATATTTTCAAACTAAGGAACTGATTATCCTCTTAGGGGGCTAAGAAAATGTTTTAGAAATTAAATATTTTCTCTCTCTTATTAAACAGAGGTTTATTGTAAACTGATTTCTGTATTCCACATCATTTATATCTCATATGAGACTTGCTAGAATTTTTCCTCTCTTTTATCAGAATTAAAATCAATATCAAGTATTCTTAGGTTCTCCAATTACAGTTGTTCTAAGTTTCTGCTTTATTTAAAGATTCTCAGGCCGGGCGCGGTGGCTCAAGCCTGTAATCCCAGCACTTTGGGAGGCCGAGACGGGCGGATCACGAGGTCAGGAGATCGAGACCATCCTGGCTAACCCAGTGAAACCCCGTCTCTACTAAAAAAAAAATACAAAAAACTAGCCGGGCGAAGTGGCGGGCTCCTGTAGTCCCAGCTACTCGGGAGGCTGAGGCAGGAGAATGGCATGAACCCGGGAGGCGGAGCTTGCAGTGAGCCGAGATCTGGCCACTGCACTCCAGCCTGGGCTACAGAGTGAGACTCCGTCTCAAAAAAAAAAAAAAAAAGATTCTCCATAAACAATTCCTGCAGCTCTTGAATTTGTTCATAGTTGTATAGAATGCAATGAGCTTTCCTCCCATCCAATGTGTGCTGTAAATTCGTGCTACAGCTGCTCATCATGTAAGAAATAGTGGCTCTATTTGTGTCGTACACAGCTTTCAATTTCTCTTTCTGTTCTGCCTGCAGAGTCTCTGGTTTCTCTATAAGGCATAAGGCAGTTTTTCATTTTTTGGAGGTTTGTTTCTGGAGGTCTCCCATCTTTTCATTTGCTCCATACTGCACTAGGAAGGATTATATAGATCAACCCTTAATTTTTGTTGCAATTATCTCCCTGATTATTTAACTTAAAACAGAATTTCCCTCACCAAACGCTATTAGAAATAAATTTTGATTACATGACATTCTCTTAGTCAATCAAAAATCCCCTCTGATCATTGAAACCATTTTATGTTCATTGTAGTGTGGACAATGCTTATCCTTCTTTCATCCTGCCTCTTCACAGGATGGAATCCAAATTTCCCAAACGTACTTTGTTACATTTTTCAAACACACCCATCTTTCCAATGGCAACTTAAAGACCTTTTAAAGGAAACTTAACCCCTTTACTATTTCTACATCAAACAACAAAACCATAAAGAATATTCCTTAAAAATGACTAAAGATTTTGTCATTTTAATTTCAAAATCTCTGAAGCATTCTTCAATTGAAAGTATTGAGCACAATTGTTTCCTGAGGAAACACACTAAGTAGGCCGGGGTCAGGGTTCACAGTTGGACTCCTCCTAAGTCCATTAAATGTCTACTGCTTTTTTGTCTGTGTCTGAAAAAGTAAAGACCTGGCACATTTATTCAAGTTGTTAATGGGAAGCAAAATTCCATTATTGACAATAAAGAGAGATTTCAGATTATGTTCCTTGATCAAATACTCTGTTTAATTGCTCTACTTCCCTTTTTACTTTTTGTAATAATCCTATAACAGGATATGTAAATAAACTCAAGCCTAGAGCTGAGGGTGGAAGGAGGGAAGAAAGAAAGAAATAAGAGAGAAGTGAGCTAAACTCAGATGGTCTTTACCTCTTCCATCCTCTTCAAACCATCTTGTTGTAGGGCAGTGAAGGTTAACTCAGACATCACCTTTCTTGAACTCCAATTTCTCTCCCCAATTTAGCCCAAAGCATGAGGAAACCACCCCTGTGTGTGATTTAGATGGGTGGCTTACTTCTAGAGGAGCCTATCCCAGGAGGGTCTCCCTGACAGTAGTAGTGTGATACTGTGACAGAGTACTCTGGGTGCACTGACAACCCTGGAAAGCAGATGTCACTGACCTCTAACTGTGAATCACCCTCTTATACGTTATCAGCACGTTATTATAAGGAACTGTTCAAATTCAAAGAGATAAGATAGAAAGACAATCCAAAAGGATAAAACAACAAGTCATACATGAATTAGTATAGATAATAAAGGCTGCTGACTAACTTCATAATATGCATAATATGCATTTGGCTTTATAATACAGAGATTCTTTAAAGAGAAGAAAATAAACCTTTCAAGGATGCCTTCTCTCACCACTCCTACTCAACATAGTATTGGAAGTTCTGGCCAGGGCAATCTGGCAAGAGAAAGAAAGAAAAGCTTTAAATTCAAACAGAAGGAGTTAAACTATCCCCGTTAGCAGATGACATGATCCTATACCTAGAAAACCCCACAGTCTCAGCCCAAAAGTTCTGAAGCTGATAAACAACTTCAGAAAGGTCTCAGGATACAAAATCAATGTGCAAAACCACAAGCATACCTACACACCAACAACAGTCAAGTCGAAAGCCAAGTAAAGAATAAACTCCCATTCACAAATGCCACAAAAAGAAGTACCCAGGAATACAACTAACAAGGAAGGTGAAAGATCTCTACAAAGAGAACTACGAACCACTGCTCAAAGAAATCAGAGATGACACAAATAAATGGAAAAATATTCTATGCTTATGAATGGGAAGAATGAATATCTTTATAATAGCCATACTGCCCAAAGTAACTTATAGATTCAATGCTATTCCCATTAAACTACCATTGGCATTCTTCACAGAACTAGAAAAATACTATATTAAAATTCACATGGAATCAAAAAGGAACCCATAGAGCCAAGGCAATTTTAAGCAAAAAGAACAAAGCTAGAGGTATCACACTACCTGACTTCAAACTATACTACAGGGCTACAGTAACCAAAACAAGATGATACTGGTACAAGAACAGACACATAAACCAATGGAACAGAATAGAGAACCCAGAAATAAGACCACACACCTCCAAATATCTGATCTTCAACAAATCTGACAAACACAAAGAATGGGGAAAGGATTCCCTAGTCAATAAATGGGCCTGAGATAACTGGCTAGCTATATGCAGAAGATTGAAACTAGACCCATTTCTTACACCATATACAAAAATTAACTCAAATGCATTAAAGACCTAAATGTAAAACCCAACACTATAAAAACCCTGGAAGACAACCTAGGCAATACCATTCAGGACACAGGCATGGGCAAATATTTGATGATGAAGACACCAAAAGCAATTGCAACAAAAGCAAAAATTGATAAATGGGATCTAATTAAACTGGAGAGCTTCTGTGCAGCAATATATATATATAATATATATATCAACAAATTATATATATATAATATATATCAACAAATTATATATATATAATTATATATATAAAATATATAATATATATATCAACAGAGTAAACAACCTACAGAATGGAAGACAATTTTTGCAAACTATGCATCCAACAAAGATCTAATATCCTGCATCTATAAGGAGTGTATAAGGAATTTATACATATATAAGAAACTTCAAAAAATTTCAAGAAAAAAGCAAACAACTCCATAAAAAAGTGGACAAAGGACATAAACTGGCACTTTTCAAAAGAAGGCATACATGCAACCAACAAGCATATGAAAAAAAGCTCAACATCACTGATCATTAGAGAAATGCAAATGAAAACCACAATGAGATATCATCTTGCACCAGTCAGATGGCTATTATTAAAAAATCATAAAATAACAGATGCTGGTGAGGTTGTGGAGAACAAGGAATGCTTATACACTATTGGTGGGAGTGTAAATTAGTTCAGCCGTTGTGGAAGACAGTGTGGCGATTCGTCACAAACCTAGAGGCAGAAATACCATTCAACCCAGCAATCCCATTACTGAGTTTATACCCAAAGTCACATTATAAAGTCACATGCACATGTGTGGTCATTGCAGCAGTATTCACAATAGCAAAGACATACAATCAACCTAAACGCCCATCAATGATAGACTGGATAAAGAAAATGTGGTATGTATACACCATGGAATACTGTGCCACCATAAAAAAGAGCAATATCTTGTCTTTTGCAGGGACGTGGATGGAGCTGGAGGCCATTTTCCTTAGCAAATTAATGCAGGAACATAAAACCAAATACCACATATTCTCACTTGTAAGTGGGAACTAAATGTTGAGAAAACATGGACACATAGAGGGGAACAGCACACACTGGGGCCTTTTGGAGGGCGGAGGGTGGAAGGAGGAGGAGGATCAAGAAAAACAACTAATGAGTACTAGACTTAATACCTGGGTGATGAAATAATCTACACAACAAACCCCCATGACACAAGTTTACCTATGTAACACACCTGCACTTGTACCCTTGAACTTAAAAGTTTAAAAAAAGCAATTTCATTTTTCATAATGTATTTTCTTTTCTAACTTATGCTCATAGGCCATAAGCTGAGATTACATTTTTTTATTACTTTCAGTTTGCTGACCTTGGACCATTTTGCCTTTGAACTAATTTTATGGCATGCTGAACTTCTGCTTCTTTACCAGCTTCTTCTCAAAGGAAGAAAACTGCAGCCCTGACACCTTCAAAATGAAAACAAGCAAATGAACAAACAAAATACCTCCTCCAGGATGTGGAGGCAAAGCCTTTTTCTTAGAATTAAAGGCCCACATTTGTTCACAATGCTGTTATTCTACCTGCGGGCTTGAAAAATGGGCTGAAGGAAACATCGGACAAATAACTGTATGGCAAGAAACCGAGCAGACAGATTGATTCTTAATTAGTACCTGTGTAGAGCCAAGACCCTCATGTATAATGGTAAGCATCAAAGCAAAGCCTTAGTAAGCATTAGGTGATACTTAAGCATACCAACACATGATAGAAGTTTTTCTTATTGGAAATATGTGAAAATAGGTATAATGTGCTATATAACATGTGATATAGTTTGGATATTTATCGCCCCGCAAATCTCATGTTGAATTGTAATCTCCAGTGCTGGAGATGGGGCCTGGTGGAAGGTGTTTGGATCATGGGGGCAGATCCTGCATGCCTTGGTGCTGCCTTTGTGATGGTGAGTGAGTTCTCATGAGATCTGTTCATTTAAAAGTGTATCACACCTCCCTCCCACTCTCTTGCTCCTGCTTTCACCTGTGATGTGCCTGCTCCCCCTTCACCCTCTGTCATGACTGTAACCTTCCTGAAGCCTCCCTAGAAGCCAAGCAGTTGCCAGCAACATGCTTCCCATAAAGCCTGCAGAAATGTGAGACAATTAGACCTCTTTCCTTTAAAAATTAAAAACAAAGAAAATGCACTGTTTTATCAAAACAACATATTGTTGATGATGACAATGACGGATGATGATAACGGATTGTTAATATTATTTAGGTACTTTTTCTCACAGAGGTAAGGAACATTACTGTATTAGTCAGGGTTCTCTAGAGAGACAGAACTAATGGACTAGATATATGTATAAAGGTGAGTTTATTTAACATTAACTCATGTGATCACGAGGTCCCACAATAGGCCATCTGCAGGCTGAGGAGCAAGGAGAGCCAGTCTGAGTTCCGAAACTGAAGAACTTGTAGTTCGATGTTCGAGGGCAGGAAGCATCCAGCACAGGAGAAAGATGCAGTCTGGCTGGGAGGCTAGGCCAGTCTCTCTCTTCACATTTTTTGCCTGCTTATATTCTAGCGGCACTGGCAACTGACTAAATTGTGCTCACCCAGATTAAGGGTGGATCTGCCTTTCCCAGCCCACTGACTGAAATGTTAATCTCCTTTGGCAACACCCTCACAGACACACCCAGGATCAATACTTTGTATCCTTCCATCCAATCAAGTTGACACTCAGTATTAACCATCACAATTACCTATGTCCACAAATACGGAATTTGTCTCATCTCTTTGTCTATCTCTAAGTTCAAAGCATATATTCATTTATTTGTTTAAAGAAAAAAATAAATTCTGTCTGAAACTATTTCGTCTAATACTGGTGGAGGACGTGGTACTCCTGGGTCAGAAATAAAGGCCTTTTTTCTTTTTTCTCACAGGACAGCAAGCCGTTTGTGCATCAGCTCCCCTGCGCAAGCCTGCAGGGAAAATGTGAAGGAGGGTCTAGGAGGATGCTTGCCTGTGTTGTAGGTTGTATTACAGAAAAAAAAACCAAAAACCAAAAACCAAAAACCAAACAAACCAAAAACACTGCTCTTGGAGAACCTACCACCTTATAGCGAGAGATAAGGAAATGAACCTCTTTGTCCCAGGAGGAACATGACTTCATTTCTCAAGGTTGCTCTGGAAAATAAAATCCTAAGAAGTGTCTCAGGTGAAGAGTACTGATGGTCTTGTTAGAGGCATTTGAACCAGAGCAACTCCATTTTGAATAGGGGCTGGGTAAAACAGGGCTGAGATCTACTGTGCTGCATTCCCATATAGTTAACACATTCTAAGTCACAGGGGAAGATAGGAGGTCAGCACAAGATACAGGTCATAAAGACCTTGCTGATAAAACAGGTTGCAGTAAAGAAGCCAGGCAAAACCCACCAAAACCAGGATGGCCATGAGAGTGACCTCTGGTTGTCCTCACTGCTATACTCCCACCAGTGCCATGACAGTTTCCAAATACCACGGCAATGTCAGGACGTTACCTATATGGTCTAAAAAGGGGAAGTGTGAATAATCAACCCCTTGTTTAGCATATCATCAATAAATAACTATAAAAATGGGCAACCAGCAGCCCTTGGGGCTGCTCTGTCTATGGAGTAGCCATTCTTTATTCCTTTACCTTCCTAATAAACTTCCTTTCGATATAGGAGTTAAAAAGAAATTATTTAGGCCAATAGTAAGGGTAAGGAAGTCCTCTGTAAGATTTCCCTTTTAGTAAAAAACAGCCCCCAAATTATTTCTTTTCTAACAAAAAGCAGCTTGTAAAATTGAGCTGCAAACATGGATAAGCAAGCTGAAAGCTTACAGGGGTGAATGCCAGCAGCTAAAACAATGGGAAAAGGCTCCCTGGGGGCTAGGCATGGTCAACATGGTGGCTCCATCTTCCCTTTTCCTTCCAAACCATGCATATAGTAAGGAGCAGGCAACATGCTGCTGGCCAGGCAAATACTCCATTTGCATAATAGAAGATTAGGGTGGAGCAGCCATCTTCCCTGGGTTTTATGTAAATGTCACACCTGGTCCAACCAATCTTTGGTCCCTATGTAAATCAGACACTGTCTCCTTAAGTCAGTCTATAAAATCCGGTGCACTTTGCTATTCTCCTTTCTCTTTCTTTTGCCTATTAAACCTCTGCCACTAAATCCACTTCTTGTGTGTCTGCGTATTTGATTTCCTTGGAGTGAGGAGACACACCTTGAGTATTTACCCCACACAAACGATGCCGCTTCACTTTCATTTTACTCTACAGACTCGCCCTGAATTATTTCTTGAACGAGATCCAAGAAGCCTCTCTTGGGGTGTAGATCAGGACCCCTTTCCAGTAACAGTCTTGCATTCTCGACATACCTAAAAACATTTCTGACGTGCTCCCAATAACACCAGTGCTGCTGGTACATTGTCTATATTTTGAGTGGCAAAGAGTTGCGGTTCCAGTTAAAAAAAATAAGATCCAAGGTCCCAAGATTCCAAACCCACTGAATCCAAGTCTCCAGAAAGAGGTCTGGATTATATTACCAAACACCCCAGGTGAGTCTTTCAGAAATGATAAACAAGAAAAATTACTAGTCTAGGTAATAGTTGTAATCTTGAGCAGCTGAAAATAGGTAAAATTAATGTGAACACATTTTATCTTCCCATTAACTTACATGCAGTTCTAGACATATTTTATTTTATGATTCAGGCTTAACTCACAGTAACTTTCAAGTCCCAGCTGACAGCTTGTGAAGAGTAGCAAAATACACCACTTTGTCAGAAGACTTCTTCTGAGCTGAAAGCAACTGAAAAAAAGCAGTTTACAAAAAGCCGTCTGCCCTCCCCCTGTTTGCCTAAAAGCGCAACATGAATTTGTAAAGATGTCCCCCTTCCCTATCTCCAAGGAGGACAGAAGTTACTCACTAGAGATAACCTGCACCCTTATCAGCCTGAAGACTGCACCAGTGAGATCTACGTAACAAACCTTGCTAAAATTGGCCCTTATCTGCCATTAATTTCCCCATATGATTGCTTTTCCACAACTTGCCACACCTAGAAACTCAAAGTCTTTACCCTTTGTCTTATCATGTCTCTGAACATTTATTGTTCTTTTATTAAGATGCTATGTATGCCCAGAAGTTACTCATGCTGAGCACTCACATGTGTAAATGTTATGCACATACTAACTGATATAGTTTGAATCTGTGTCCCCACCCAAATCTCATGTTATGCACATGAGAAGGGGTTGTTTCCCACCCTGCACTTGGAATGAGAGAAGTGAAGTTACTTGGGTAGGGTCATTCTGAATGGGGGCCAGTATGGAAGCCAGAATAGCTGAGATCTAGCCCTGAAGAAAGTCGGTCAACATCAGATTCTGTGGAAGTCCTCAATAAAAAGAGAACGTAGACACCAACAAGAGCCAAACTGATAGGCAACTCTTCAGAAAGACATTCATTGTGGAATGAAGGAGGCAATGCTTAAAGGAACCTAGTGGGTAAGCCAAACAAAAGCCAAAGGTGGGAGAAGCTTAGGAAAAGACAGGGTTGGGGACCCAAGCTGTGATGTAGTTAGCAAGGCTCCAGAAACAGAAAGCCAGACACCAGCAGATGAGAACGGCTTCCACTGAGGCCATTTTGTGTTATTGTTGTTTTAAGCCTCAATACCCTATCTCTCCCAAGAAAATAAGAATCTGCCAATAAAAGCTTAAATACCCCAACCTAGCAATGCTACATAAATTAATGAAACAAATATTTCTCTTTAAATATAAATCAGCACCTCTAAATTATGTTTCATAGATTTGGGTTGGGTTTCTTAAAACACATCACTGATTCATAGTATTTCAAAGAATAGCATGATTAAAAGAAAAGACAGGAGAAACAGAGAACAAATTATTTAGACTGTATTCTGATTATTCTCATGATGTTTTTACCATGGTTCCCTAATGCCCCTTGTATATGATTTCTACCCCATCCTTTGTTCATCACAGTCAGTGAGTTTAAAAAAAAAAGAAAGAAAGATCAAGCCTTTAATCTAACAAGAAGCTGAAACAAATTTAAGATGCTTTTAAATCAGTAGATGGAAACTCAAACGTATGCCTAATCATCTGTGATGAACTTCAGTATTAAATATATATAAAACATGTTGTACTCTCAAAGGAGTTCATTTTCATGCTTGACATCACCAATTATTATTCAAGCAGATAGCAAAAGATGAAGCTCAGAAGATGATTAAATAATTAGGCGGAAGTACCAAATGAAACATGCATACTTTGAAGTCTGTAATTTCAGCAAATGGCTGACATACACGAGTATGGAAAAAAACGTTTGCCTTTGCGGGATCTAGATGAAGATTAATAATTCAGATGCAGTGTTTCCAAAGTGTTTGAGAAAACTTCATAATCAACTTCCTCCTCATCATAATTTCCCAGATTTCTCTGTACCTTTCTTCTCTCAAAGGTCTTCTTATTCACTGCCCAGCTCTGATCATTATTTTCATACAGATGACTATAAATCTACCTCTCTGTCCCAGGGCTCATTTTGGAGCTTCAGACTCACATTTTCAGCTCTTTCTTAGCTGTTGTTTCCTAAATCACTTATCTGAACCATAAATTCAGCATAATCCTAAACTAGTTTAACAACTTTCTACCCCAGATGAGATCCTTCTGTGGTTTATAGGTAATAAGAATTCCATTTCTTCATATGTTCATGTTCATAATAGCTAAGTTGTTTTCAGCTTTTCTTTCCCCTTCACCTCTAAAATTCCGTCAACATCTAGTCATGTAGATTCTATCTCCAAAGTATTTCTTGCATTCTTCTTCCTGTGACCCTCATTTACTCCACCTTGTTTACGTCCTTATTATTTTTAACTGAAGCTCCATAACAGGAGAGAGAAAGAAAGACCTCTTGTCCATCTTGAGCACTGCTATCAGATTATTCTTTCTTATCCACAGGGTCTCATCTTACTCTGTGGCTCTAAATCATCAAGGGCTCTTCACTGCCTACCAAATAAACATTTACACCCTGGTATTCAAGATCCTTCAAAATATACAGGCCTGGCACACATTCCCAATCTTATTTCCTACTACTTTCCCTCAATGCCTACACATTCCAGTCAAATCTGATTGCCCCTCCAAATAGAAACTGTGCTTTCATCCTTCTAAGGTGTCCTTCCCTTCCTGACACTTAAAAGGCAGCAAACATGATGGAGAGAAGGGCTGGGAGCTTTGGAGTCAGGGGTCATGTTGTATTGCATTCCATTTCTCAGTAATCAGCTGTCTAATTGTTGGCAAAGTACTTCGTTTCTCTAATCCTGTTTTATAATCTGTTAAATGTGCATAATTCCTACCTCACAGTTATAATTTTTATAATTATAAAATTATAATTTTATACTTATAAAGTTATAAGCTTGAAATGACATAATCCAGTAAAGGAATTCAGTTGTTCCTACCCTCTTTCCTTCAAGTGGACAAATCTCAAACATTGTGATCTCACTCCATTAACCCTTTCTTTATCTTCTAAACCAGATATGATCTGTCCCTTATTTTTAGTGTGAATTTTTATATGAATCTTAGGGCCCTACTTTACTGTGTATTAAAATCATTTAACAAATTGCAAGATATTTAAGGTCAATAATTTTGCTTTACCCACTTCAGGATTTCTGTGGTACCTCACGTAGTGTTTTGAATCTAGCTCAGTAAATATTCATGTGACTGAACTGATTCAAATATCTCCAATAAAAAAGAGGGTGTATGAAAGAAGCCCCTAATACGCCTTGGGTCTGTGAAGACAATCTACTAATTAGGGAAATAAGAAAGGAGGCTGTATCATAGAGAGATGACATATTCAACTATAGAGAACAAAACTATGTGCCTTCTTACAGATTGTTTTCGAATTATGGGAACACCAAACTAAATATAAAGACCATAGCTCCAGGAGGGTAGAGGACAGTAATTGCTCTGTTCTGTAATTTGAATAATTCAATGCCACTTTGGAGAAATAACAGCAAGAGGTAAAAGCTGAAAGAGGTAAGAGGGACAGAGCAACTACTGTCCTGACAGAGATTTCATCAGTGAATGCCAAAAGTGACCCAAAGGACAAATAGTGTAAACAAACTCGGCACAGGTGAACCAGATCTGACCATCAGGTAGGATACACCTTCAGGCTCTTCGTTACTATTCTGTGAAGCATCTCTATTCATTTTTTAAAAGCTTTTTGCTATTAATACATATTTCACATGAATAAAAATTGGTATGATATGGTCAAAGGTTGCATTTGTCTCAGACTCCAAATCCTTGTCAAAATGGCTTGGTAATGGCCATCTTTTATCTTATTATCTAGAATTTCTTCAGATACATTTTTTAGATAGTTTAAGAAGCTTGAAAGTTCTCTCTTTTTCAGTATCAATTTGAAGGAAAATATTCCTACACATTTTCCGTTTAATCTGGAGATTATTATGTTTTAATCTATATAGTCAACTCTTTTTCAAGTGATTTCAATTAATAGCTATAGGGATAAAAACAAGATAAAAATAATGAATGTGTAGAGAATTTTTAAAGTTTTTTTGTAATTATTTTACTTTGGGAGAGGAGAGTAGGAAAATAAATATCAAGTGTGTTTATAACCTCATAAGAAAGAAGTAACAACTTTGTGTGGGATATTGCTGACCTGGCTGTAAGAATGTTTTTATTCCAGCAGTTTCTAAACTGAAGAGGCATAAGCTGTATCTCCCTATATTAATTGTTCTAGCTAACTGAGTGTTTTTAAACAATCATTTACAACAAGCACATGATAAACAAGTTAAATTTTAACTAAGACATTTCCAGTTTTAGTGTTTATTCTAAATAGGTTTACTGAACGTCATTTTAAATGAGTAATATAATGTTTAAAGTGTCACTAAAGAAAGTATCTATTTTGTCTAGGTGGCAGTGGAATGGATTAGCTCACTTGTGATATTAATATCACAAAATCACATGAGTTTCTCTATTTATAATTTATAAATTATAAATTTATTAGACTATTTGTAATTAACCTAAGAATTCACAGCAACTGGAGAATTTCATAGGATAACTCTTGGGCTTCGGTCTTTAAGTGGTCTTCTCTGCGGTGCTTCACTATCCTCCTATTGCACTCCATGACACTCACTCTTGGTTTGATTTTTAATATTCTGGTCATTATTTGACATTCCCATTTGTAAGCTAGCTACTCTTCTGCTCCATACTTCTATTATCAACCCTTTTTATCCCATAGATTCTCTCTGTATGACAGCTTCAACTATCCAGGTTGGAGTGCAGTGGTGCAATCACAGCTCACTGTAGCCATGACCTCCTGTGCTCAAGCAGTTCTCTCACTGCAGCCTCCCAAGTAGGTGAGATTACAGGCATGCACCACCACATCTGGCTAATTTATTTATATTTTAAATTTTTTTGTAGAGATGGGGTCTTGCCATGTTGCCCAGACTATTTCTCCAGTTTTAACCTGCCCTCAAGTCTCTGAACCACACATTCGTTGGATACAGATTTGAATGCTTAACACAGGCATTTTCCCCATCACCAAAAGTACAAATCTAGGTTACATCCATTGTTTCTACTATCCTCTTAGCATTTCTTCTTCTTAGCATTAAGTTCTGATTTTAATTTTAAGACATTTATTAATTCAGTTATCTTCTCACCAATGCTTTCCCATTCACTGCTATTGTTCAGACCCCATAATCTTTCAGCCAGAGTATTGTAATGGCCTGTTAACTTGTCTTCCTAACTATAATCTTGCTCTTTTCAAATCCACACTCTCCAACCATTTCTATCTCCTTTAAATATTTTTCAGTGGCTTCTTATCAAGTTCAAGCTCTTTAACACTGCACACTACGATCACCACTTCTTCACCTCTGCATCTTCCAACACAATGTGCCATATTATGCTCCAAAAGATGAAACTGCTTGTATTTTTCTAAACCTAGCTATCTTTATTTTGCTTGATACTTTACCTGAAACGTTTGCCCACACTTCTTGTCTTAAATAATTTGTATTCATTTATTCCAAGAAGCCTTCCCTGGCCTCAACAATTTGAGGGCTGAGGGTCATGATATATAGTTCTAAATTATCTATACAATACCTCCCTATCCATATCTACAGATCCTCTATTATCTTATAACATTAAGACATGGATTTTTTTCCATGTATCCATTTATCACCTGCATTTTATCACAGTGCTTAGACTATCATCATTACACACATAATGTTGAACTAGACTGAAATTTTGGGAAATTGCACACAATTCAGGGCCATGCCTGGATAAGTAAACAAACACAGTGAAATAGTTGTTTGTGGGGGAAATTAAAATCTGTTTTAGATGAGGTTTCACTAAGAACCTGAAAGGGACACATAAGAAGAAAAGAAGGACAATGAAAAGACTTAAAAAGTAGAGTTTGATCATCATAAAATCATTCAAATGTAGTTAAAGATTATCTAAAATCATCAGTCTTTTCCACTTTCAGCTCTATCAAGTTTAGATGCTAGTTTCTGCTTCCCTCTCCAAAAGGACTGACTTACTTAGAGGTGTAGGATATACAGTGCTCTTCCTCATCTCCACACTTTTACCCCTGCTGTTGCTTGCACAAAATATCCTCAGAATTTTCTTCACCAGACTAACTCATACATTTTCAGGCTCAGCTCATCGGTATCTGAGGAATAAAATTACAATAGTTAAGTGCAAAAGGCATTTACAAAACAATATGAATAGTTTGATTCCACTTTAAAATTTATATACCTACTGATATATTTGTCTGCGTGTCTTTTCAACCCAAATGTATGCCTTTTTTTTTTTTGTACACAACAATATCCCAGAAGGGTACATTATCTACCTCTGGGGAGTAAGACAGAAGAATTGATTGTGGAAATTTGTACTTTTCCTTCGTAATATTTGAAAAGAGTTCAGATTCCTCCTCTTGGAAGTCTGGCTGAGCTGCCCAGGTTGGATGAGGTGCTCGCTCTTGTTGCTCTGTAGCATCCTGGGCAGACTCTGAGGCATGGCCACATCCCAATGTGTTTTTGTCTTATATTATTTGAGTATCTCTCTCAATATCTATATGCTTTTTTGAAAGTGAAATTTGCTTCTATACTACCAACTGAATTCAGTACCTGATATATAATAGAAATTAATTTTCACAGAGATTGGTTCAACCAATATGAACAGTTGAATTGAATTCTCCTGTAACTGTCAGTCCTGACACTTTTTGTAAGAAACAAAAGTGTCAGTTTCAAGAGAAAAAAAGTACTCAAAGCTTTAAAATTTGGTTTCTTTAGACACATCCCAAGATAGGAAAATTGTCTATAATATTCAGTCACATTTTCAAATAGCTTTCAAAAAGTCAGCAAACTTACTCTTATATCCTTGTCAAAAACATGCCAGCTCATTGAAAATGGTACTTAAAACATACTTGTATATGAATGTTCATAGCAGCACTATCCACAAAAGTAAAAAAGTGGACACAATTCAAATGTTCAACAGGTGAATGGATAAACAAATTGTGATCTATACACATACAACAAAATATTATTCAGTCATTAAAAGGAATGAAGTATTGATACATACTACAAAGTGGATATAAAGACTTTATTATAAGTTAAACAAGCCAGACACAAAAGGCTATATATTGTAGGATTCCATTTATATGAAACTTCCAGAATAGGTGAATCTATAGAAAACTGAATTACCAGGGAATAAGAGGGTGAGTGATGGAGAGTAATTGCTTAGTATGTACAGGGTCACCTTTTAGCACAATAAAAATGTTTTGGAACTAACTAGATAGAGTTGATGGTTGTGTAACATTGTAAATGTACTAAGTGTCACTGAATTGTTCACTTTAGAAAGGTTATTTTTATATTACACGAATTTCACCACAATAAAAAATATATACCAACAGTTTATGACTTAAAGAAAAGGCAGAAGTAGTTACACAGGAGTACATTTTATAAGTCTTTCCCATTATAAACCAAGCTCTAAAAGGGCTAAAAAATAGCATTAATAAACATTTTATTTATTCATGGGAAGCAAAATCTTCACCACATTCTATTTCTGTCAAGTTTAAAGGTTTGAGGGAGATGACAGAAATTAAAAACAGAACTATTGGGAGACAAGGTCTACAGCAATTAATTTTTGGTATGCTCTAACTACAAAAACAGAACTGCAAATATCATTTTTCTGCAGTTGTTAAATCTGTTTTAAAAAGCTAAATTTAACTGAGTTATTTCCAATAACAATCAGAATTAATTCTTAACATTATTTAATAATCTCTATATATGCTATAAATTTGAAACTACAAAAATAGATGTCTCAGGAATATGAAACATATTTCTTCAAAATAATGCAATCAAATGTATTTGGATTCACCTATTAATGCTACCTCAGATGGCACTGCCTTTGCTGTCATTTCCGTGAGAAAACAGAAGTGACTTTTCCATACAAAAATTTAAGAATTTTAGCACAAAATAAAATATGTATTTTGTTAGTCATACTAAATGCTGTCTTAATGCCATGGAATAATAAATGTGACTTCTTATATGGTTAACTTAGGTGAAAATTACTTAGACTTAATAGAAGGCTGCACTTAAATAAGTGACTGCACAGTACATAGTAAGGGGATATTAAAATGTATAATGTCACTTCTAGAAGTACTATTAATATTTCAAGGGAAATTTTCTAACTTACACTTTCAGTTAAGCCCAGCTTAGCAAATATTGACTTTACATAATGTGCTGAGCATTGTGATAAGGAATAAAAAAGCAAGAACAGAATTACTACCCTCAAGGAATTGGCCATCTAATGAGAGCCAAAGAGTTCAAATAAGTTGTAGCTAGATAGCTTTATGTTTAATAAAGTGTAAGCAAGTTCCAAAAGTAGTAAAAGGAAGTAGGTAATTAACTCAGTTTGGAGAAATTATACATACAAAGCATAGCATATGAGCCAGTCATGGTAGGATAAATAGAAGTTCAATGGATAAACAAGATAGGAAAATGTGTTTCAGATATTCTAGGCCTATAAAACAACCCTATGATCTTCAAAGAACTATGAACAGTTTATCAGTGAAAAAAGAGGAAGAAAAGGGTGTGAGAAGAAAAGAAAATAAAGAAGAGAGGGAAAGAGAATAAAAAGGAGAAAGAGAAGAGAAAGAACTTGAGTTGTAAAAGCCAACTGGGACCATATTACAAATGATTTTGTTGAGTTTGAACATCACCCTCTGACCATCAGGGAGTCACTGAAGGAACTCATCTGGGGAATGATATGGTCAGATTTGCAATTTGGAAAGGTCACTCTGGTAACAGTATGGCCAAAAGATTGCAAGGACAAGTCTGAAATCAGAAAACATCCAATAGTAAACTATTATAACAGTTCAGGCTAAACATGAACAGTGCTTGAATTGCAAGGCCAGTGGTGATGCTGTAAAGGCAGACTTGCAATATAACAATTGCTGACCAACTGGCTGTTGAAAGTGAGAAAACAGAGGAAGTAGTTTTATGGATTTGGATAGAGATTGCGGCATATCAGTAATGCAGATAAGGAGAGAGGGGAGCCAGACTGCTTAGCTCTGCATATGTTGACTGAAGGACTTATAGACTACCTTCACTCTGAACTGAAGACCTCAAGCCAAAGATACATATTTAGCTGGACTGAAGACCTTTTCCTGAAGATACGTATTTAGGGTGATTCGGGTTTTTTTTGTTTTTGTTTTTGTTTTTGTTTTCTTTTCTTTCTTTCTTTCTTTTTTTATTTTGAGACAGTCTTGCTCTGTCGTCCAAACTGCAGTACAGTGGTGCAATCTCAGCTCACTGCAACCTCCGCCTTCTGGGTTCAAGCAATCCTCCTGCCTCAGGCTCCTGAGTAGCTGGGATTACAGGCGCATACCCCATGCCCGGCTAATTTTTGTATTTTCAGTAGAGACGGGGTTTTACCATGTTGATCAGACTACTCTAGAACTCCGGACCTCGTGATCTGCCTGCCTCGCCTCCCAGGGGTGATTTGGTTTTAAATGGCAATTTAAATGGATGACATTATCCGGGGAGAGAAGAGCACTTAAAAGCCTGAAGAAAACCAAGCTTAAGCATACTTTGCGTAAGTAGTATTCTAAAGAAAATGTCATGGAAGTAGGAGGAAATTCAGAAGAGTATAATGTCATGGAAGTCAAAGGAGAAAATAGGTTCAGGAATAGAGTGATCAGCACTGTTAAATGCCAGATGAAAACTGAGTAAAACAAAGACTGAAAAATGTCTATTGAATTTGGTAACTGAGAGATTATTTTAATGGAATGGGGAAGATGGAATACAGATTTTAAAAGGAGGACAAGAAAGCAAAGTTATTTTATTTCATTATTTTTTTATCACCGTATTTATTTTATTATTTTTATGCTTTACTTTTCAAAGTTATCATTTCAATAAGATGGTTGAGAATAAAATAAAGCCAGGGAAATAATTTTTAAAGAGTGTTTCAAGCTGCTTCTTTTTAGTGTGTTGAGCAATTTATTTTTATTTTTTCAGGAAAACATAATCAGTGGTAATTTGGCATTTAAAATTTTCCCAGGAGCAGGAAAATTCGCTACTGAAAATTCTGAAGTCATTTAAAACAGTAGAAAACTTTAAATTTTAGGAAATCCTTGACATCAGGGAAATAGGCTCCTGAGAGCAAGACATCCTAATGACTTCAGATTACCACCTGTGAGCATATAAACGCCTTTCAGAAGTGATACATATCAAGAAGTTATTGACACCATAGAGACAGTAACATGTGCTGGTTAAGAACAGCTCTGCAATGTATCTGTTGAGATTCCAGGCTTGGCTCTATCACTTTCTTGCTGTGTGATCTTGCCCAAGTTATTTATTATGTCTTAAGTCTCATTGTCTCACCTGTAAAATGGGGTTAATAACAGAATCTACATGATAGGGTTCTGTTAGCAGTAAATCAAATAACATTTCTCTTGCATTTAGTGATAAGAAAGATGACATTGATTTGATATCTTCTAGATGATGATGTTTATTGTACATGTTTGTATAATTCATATTTAGAGCCATGAAATTAAGACTTTGAAGGCAGTGAGTATAGACAGAAAAAGGAAGAGGTCTAAAAACTGTTTCAAGCCCTCTCCATCTGTTAGATATTGGACCTTGAGGAAGAACTGGCAAAGGAGACTAAACTCAAGCAGTTAGTGAGGTAGGAAAAAAACCAGGAGTATACCATCATGGAAGCAAAGGGAACAAAGTCTTTCAAGAAGGTGTGGATGATCAATTGCATCAAATACTACTAATAAATCAAGTAAAATGAGGAATGTGAATTGATTCCTAGATTTGTCAAAGGAGAAATCTTTGGTGACCCTGACAAACATGGTTTTGGTGGGCATTATCTGTGTCTTTATGTGATCTTGATCACTTTTGTACAAGCCAAAGAATAGGACAGATTTTTTGTCCATGACGGTATTTGATCCACATAGGGCCAATGAAATGTGGTTGATGTGTGCTGGGAGCTTCTGGAAAAGTTCACATGCTCTTCTTGTTGAGCTAATGGAAAAGACTTCTTTGCCATTGGGCATGACCAAGAAACCCAATATCCCTGAGGTTTTGGGTAGATATCTTAGACTCTTGAGATGGAATAGTTTTGCCACAGAAAAAAATAGAAGTTAGGCAGAAACTAGTCACCAATAACATAATTGAATAGTAATTAATTGTCCAAAGTCCAATGTTCCTATTCTTCCCAGAGTCTGCTTGGCTCCAAATAGTTAGATGAGCAAATAAATTCCATTTTTATATAAGCCATATATATTTATTTTTCTGTTACATGCAACAGAAGTGTTTCTAACTAATAGTGCAATTTATCAAGGCTGGCATCACATGAGCTGAGGCATAGGAAAGGTAGTGATTACTTGAAGGATTTTAGGCATCCGTAAAAACAACTTCCACCACATTATATTACACATGACCAGATCCTGCTCTTTTTCATCTCTGCTTACTCCTTCATTTTAAAGTTGTTCTAATTAGTCATATAATTAATTAATTGAAAAACTGTAATTCGGTTCTAAGAGGATTATGGAAAGATAGTGATAGAATTTCAGTATTTTATTTTCTATTCATTCCTAGCTTGAATTTGTTTGTCTATGCTGAGACAAGCAGCAATTGGTGTTGGTGAGCTGTTGAGTATAAATTATTGAGTTCCAAAAAGTCTTGATAGAGGAGAAAATGTGGAGTTCTTTCCCAACATGGGTTAGGCATTTGTCTGAAAACCAGGCTTAGATACCCTCAAAATAAAGTTTGAGCTTGATGAATGCTGGGAAAAGTCTCAGAGTTCTGTGCACTCCAGGCAGCTAAGGTCAACTTAATCTTAAGTGAGGGTTCTGAGCCTGACCTCCACAAAGCCCAAGGAGGGATGTCTGGTGGGCTGAGACTTCCCTATTTCTGACGACAGGAAAGTGTGAGTAGAAAGAGGAATAGAAATGTTCTTTTCATTGCTTAGACAGAGTCTCTCTGCCTCCCTGTTACACAATTCCTAAGGGAATTAGGCAGGGGATGCTTTGCTTTCCCTCACTTAGGGGACCACTGGCACTCCAAAATCTGTATCCAGGTTCCCATGAGTCCACAAAGAAAAATAACCCATTAGAATAACAACCTGAAGTAAGAAGAACAAAGGATACAGGTACCCAGTGGAATAGAGAGGCTGGGGAGATCAGCTGAACAAAGAAATTGAAGAGCACTTTAGTACAGTGCGCGCACACACACACACACACACACTTCAGCTCTCTAACTATATCTATGTATATTTATATATTAAAAAAGTATGAATTTAAATCTAAATATATAATGAGAATCTAAGAATGTGGAGTTTAAGTGCTAAATAAGGATTCTTGAAATAAAAAGAAACACTGAAATGAAAGCCTGATGAGTTTAGAATTAAAAGTATTTCACTATGTCAACAAAACATAGGAGCCTGTGGAAGAGTGGGTTTGGGGTAGAGAGGAGACTTAGGAATAAAAACATTCCAAATTTTTCATCTGATGAAAATAAAGCAGAGAAGATAAGCAAGTGAAAGTATGCTGAAGAATTTATTTTAGTGGAGTGAGTGGGGTGACAATTAGAAGTAGAATGCCTTGGTGGAAAAAAAAAAATGGGATCTTGTTTATAAATAGGAGCAGAGAAATGTGTCTCACTATGAGCAGCAGACGAGGGGTGCTTGACATTGACATGGCAGACAAATATACCTCTTTTCAAATCAAGCACAGAGCTTTAATAGAAAAAAATTTAAAGCACAGAGAAATTGTAAAGAACAACCAACAAACTCAATTTAAAAATAAAGCCACTGCACTGTAGCCTGAGCAACAGAGCTAGATTTCTGTCTCTAAAATAGATATATTGATATATATTTATATTATATATGATACATAACATATAACATATAAATATTTATAAATTTATATATTTTAAATATATATATAGAGAGAAAACTTTATCACTTATAACTCTTAAATGGAGAATTGAATATATATATCTGTATATAGCTATTCAAATCTATGGAATATTTACTAAAATTCAACATATACTTGACCACAAAAAAACTCTTAAAATTTTTTTTAAAGAAGAGATTTAACAAGTCATTTTATTTTCATTGTAATGCAATAATTTAATATATAAATAAAAAGGTGAAAATATTGTAACTAATTACAAATTTGTAAACATACTTTTTGTTAATTATTGAATCAAAGTGGATATCAAAATTAAAGTGGAAAACAATCACATAAAGCAATAAAAAGAACACACTGTAAAACCAGTGAAAGCTGTACACAAAGGAAATTTTATAGCCTTAAGTCATTATTTTCTAAAAAGATAAACATTAAAGACACCAAACATTCAATTTAAAATGTAAAATAAATAACAAATACTGAAACAAGGAAAAGAGAAGTTGTAAATGTAAAAGTTGAAAGTAATGAAACAAAAAACAGAAATGTAAAAAGAAAGAACAGATACATTTAAAAGCCAGTTATTTGAAAAGATCAATAGACTAAACCCTTTGTAAGTCTCAATAAAAGAGGAAAGAAAAGAGAAAGCAAAATGTCAGAGACTGGAAAGAAGGTATCAAAAAGGAGACAATGAAAAATATAGAAAAGAATAAAAGAATTATAAGACAATAACACATGCAATTTGATTGCATCAAATTTGAAAATCTATAGTAAAGGGACATTTTTCCAGCAATATATAAATAATCAAAATTAATTCAAGAAAAAGAAACCATCAATACTTTAATTACCAAAGAATAGATTAGAAAATTGTTTAAATTAGAAAATTATTTATTCATAACTGAATAAATCACCAGTACCAGATGGTTTCACAGCTGAATTTTATGTAATCTTAACAGATAATTCCAATGTTATTTAAACCATTCTAGACATCAGCAAAATATTAAATGCTGCCCAATTAATATTATGAAATTAGCACCCTTAAATATCAAAATATGATTAAAACAGTACCAAAGGTCACCTATAAACATATATTCCAAATATTAACAATATTAGCAAATAAAGTCTACCCCCTGCAATCAAGTATAATTTATTTATTTTTTTCTGAGACAAGATCTCACTGTCATCCAGGTTGGAGTACAGTGGCCTGATCATGGCTTCTCACAGCCTCAACCTCCCAGGATGAAGCAGTCCTCCCACCTTAGCCTCCCAAGTAGCTGGGACCACATGCATGAGCCACCACATGCAGCTAATTATTTTTATTTCTATTCTTGTAGAGATGGGGTCTCCCTATGGTGTCCAGGCTGGTCTCGAACTCCTGGGCTTAAGTGATCATCCTGCCTCAGCCTCTCAAAGTGCTGAGATTATAAGCATGAACCATCAAGCGCAGTCATAAGTATAATTCTATTCTAGAAATGAACTGTTTAATGTCAGGAAATCTAGCAACATAACCCATTAAATAACAATTAAATAGAAAAACATTTTGGTTATATCAATAGAAAATGAAAAATTCAAAATTCAGCAGCCATTTCTAAGTAAAGCACTAATAAAAATAAGAATAGAAGAAAGCTACTTTAAAATGTTACCTATTAAAGAAAACACATCAAATATTATTCTAAATTGCCAAACACTAACATAATTTCAATTAAAACCAGAAATCAGAGAGGGATTTTTATCACATTGCTATACAATATTGATATGGAGTATGTAGCAATATGAAAATACTGCAAACAACAAAATTAATTTGAACAGTAGAAAATATAACATTTTTGAAGTTTGAATTTTTTATCTAACAAAGGAGTCTCAAAAAGACAAAATACAAAGGAAACACTACAAGAATTATTAAGAAATTTTTAAAAGATAGCTGGATTCTTCATAAATATAAAACAATCAATTACATTTTTCTATTCATAATAAGCATTTAGATGTGAAAGTGTAAAAAAAATAGCACTTATCTTATAAACATAACCATATTGTCATAACTATGAAGTTTTGAGGAAAACTTTTAAAGACAAATACCAAAAATAAATGAAAAGGTATAGTGTCTTCTTAAATGAAAATACTTGATATTATATAAATATTATTACCAAAGTATTAGACATTTATTACAATTCCAAATAGAATTTTCACTATTTTTCTTTTAATTTAAAATACTCAATGTTTTCTTGGAAGAAAAAATAGATGTTTCAGAAAGGCCAAGAAATATTTCTAAAAGAAAAGTGAGAGGGGACTTTATTTTCCAGTTATCAGAATCTTTAGCTAAACTTTGTAATCAAATCAGTATGATATTGATCAAAAAACAGACAAATAGATGATTGCACAATGTGGATAATCTATAAATATATCTGGGTACATTAGAAAATTTAATGCATTCCACTTCAAAGTTAGTATCTTATTTTAGTGTTAAAAGGCTGGTTAATTTAATAAGCCACACTGCTTAATATGACCACTCATTTAGAAGAAAATAAAGTTAGATACCTATCCTACACTTTATTTAAAAATAAACTTCAAATAATTTTTTTTAAAACTTAAATATTAACAAAAAAATCTAGAAGAAAATTAGAAGACTCTGCATATAACAGGTAGAAAAAATCTTAACAAAATGAGAAAATTAGAATTTACAAAAGAAAGAAAAGGTATACTAGACTACATAAAAATTGCAAAATTTTTATGACAAAAGATAAAGACAATCAATTTTTTTTATAAAACTAGCCCCTCAGATTACAAATGTTCATCATCTTTAATATATAAGGAGCTCTTACAAATTGACAATGAAATGACTAACAAAAATTTAAAAACAAAAATGAATAAAAATAGGAATAGGCAATTATAAAAGAGCAAATCATATGGATAATAAACATGTAAGAAAATTGCTCACTGGCAGGTAAGAAGATACAAATTGAATTAAGAAAGAGATAGTACTTTTTAACACTCAGCCTGGTAAAAATGAAACAATATACCCATTACTCGTGAGAATAAGTGGAAGTAACCACTCTTCTACATTGCTGAAGGAAATATTCGTTATTACAATACTTTCACCAATGTTTATTCAAATTTAAAATACGTATAATCTTGACCTTCCGTTCCATCCTGAGACTATGACCCATAAGAAAAAATAGCACAAGAGCCTAAGGATGTGTACAGCAGAGTGTGTACTACAGCATTGTTTGCAATGGCCAAAAATATGAAAATAAGATAATTTTCCAGCAAAAGGAATGATTGAATAAAATAGCAATATACTCTATGGAACATTATTAAAACATTAGAAGAAATTTAGTTAGAACTAAGTCAAATTCCTTAGAGGGAATGGCATGAGATATTATCAAGTGAGGACAGCAAACTGATAAGGGGTGCATATACTATGATTCCATTTTAAATCCATGACAAGAAAACTCTCTCTATATATATATGCACATGTAAATACATGCATATGTTTAACATTATTACATGGGTATGGATAATTGGTATGTCCTAAGTTGTTAATATGAATTTCCCTGGTAGCACAAGTGGGAGGGTATGGAAGGAGATGCACAATTAATGGGATAAGAGGAAAATAAACAACAACAACAAACTTTATTATAGGAAAATAATGTATATGACTCTATTATGCATCTATGTAAATCTTATATGTGTGTTTCAGTATATGCCTAAAAATAATGTAAAATCAAATTTCAGAATACTGGGACTGCATTTCCCAAACTGTATTTGATAGGACATTAACATTCCAAGACATACTCTTATCTATCCTTAAAAAATGGTCTTCCCCGTTTGAAACTCAGGAAGTCCTGTGAGATACCACCTGATCCTCAAACATAATAGCTTTCTTTCTGCAGCTGAGGCAGCACTTACCAATTAATTAATGTCATTTATTCAATGACTATATACACTATATAGATAGCTTGTCTAATTTCAACATATATGTGGAATTGTTCAGTATTTATTGTATAAAATATGTATGACAACACAGAGAGACTCTGTCTCTAAAAAACTTTTTTAATTAGCTGGGAGTAATGGTGTACACATATAGTTACAGCTACTCAGGAGGCTGAGACAAGAGAATTGCTTGAGCCTATGAGTTTGAAGCTGCAGTGAGCTGTGATCACACCACTGCATTCCAGCCTGGGCAACACTGCAAGACCCTGTCTCTAAAAACAAAACAAAACAATATATAAATCTAAAAAGGGAGTGAGAGTCTATGAATAGCAGGATTAAGAGGATTTGTGGATAAAGGAACTGGGCATCACTGAATAACAAGATGTCAAAGCTAGAAAAACATCTCACAAATGACTAATCTAGATTTCTAATTTTATCAAGTGGTTAGTGAGGCTTACAGAGGTGTGGATGACTGCCCAGAGTCACACCGCTGATGACTGATGGTACAAAAGCTCAAACCTGGGATTCTGGGCCAAGGGTTTTCTTTGCCACATTCTACTCTCTTGTATAGGATACTGGCTTTGCCTTTTACTGACTGATTGACCCTGGATGGTCTCTTGGGATCTTAGTTTTCTTTTCTGTAAAATGCACCTATTTCTTAGGATTGGCTTGAGGAGTCAATGAGCTTTAATTTACAAGGTGCTTGTCTCTGTAATTGATACACAGTTAACCCTTGGCTACTGCTACTGCCCTTAAACCATCTCTATCCCTCTATATGCTACCTCAGTATGATCTCGCTAGTGGCAGAAATTAGCTTGTAGAAATGACCTGGCATCTCTCTCTGGCAGCCTGAGGCAGGAGGAAAGGAGAGAAAAAGAGGTAGGAGGGAGAAAGAAGAGGAGATTAGGAGGAAAAAAGTGAGAATAAGAGAAAGAGAGAGAAGAGGTGGAAGAACAAGAAGGAGATGGAGAAAAAGAAGCAGGAGAAAGAGAAAAAAAAAGAGTGGAAATTCTGTTCCTAACTCTCTATGGCCTCTGTGTAACGAACAGTGTGGCACATTGGAATGAATGAATGAATGTATTTTTAGAGTTGTGTTTTCAAAGGTTACAATATTTAGCAGTGAGACCAGTTTTTCTGCCTGTTAATTACATGGAAAACAAAGACAACATTGAAGTGATACACACAATGATACTTTATTTAGAGTTTTTGATTCTGCACAGTCATTAAATTCTTTTCCTGGAAAAGCTATTATTAACAGTGCTAATTGTAGTTCAGCACAACAGCTCTCAATGGCTGTCAAGTTTAGAAGGGTGTTTTTCAACAAGCTTTTGAAAGTCCTAATTGGTGGGAAAAACCAGACTCTCATAGTTTCTTATATAAACTCTTGAAACACAGAAAATATTTGATGAAACCCTACTACCAAATGATCAAAATGTATTTTTCCCCAATCAAATAAATGTGGCTTATGCAACCACAAATCCTAAGTAAGACAATAAATGGACTAAAATATTTACTATGTCTAAAACCCTATTAGTGCTTTTATCAAAGTATCTATTTTCTCCCTCTTTTCAAAAAGAAATAGGTAGCTTTGAATATTATGAGGGGTCTTTAAAAAGTTTATGCAAAATGCATATTATAAAAAAATTACAAATGGATTAAAAACTTTTGCACAAAAGTAAACTTGTACTAACTTGTATAGCACACCTAGGATCTAGTTTGAGGCACTAAGAAGGGTAAGACACCAACTTAAAAACAGTCTTTATCAGAGCAACATGAATTCTGCTAAAATTGAGGCAAGAACAAATTATCAAATTTATGGTGAAGCTTGGATGGGAGAACAGTGAAATGACTGACGTTTTTGCAAAAAGTTTATGGGGACAGTGCCTCAAAGAAGTCAGCAGTATACAAAGGGATAACTCATTGTAAGAAGTGACAAGAACGATGTTGAAGGTGAAGCCTACAGTGGCAGATCATCTGCACCAATTTGGGAGGAAAAATTTAATCTTTTTTATGCCCTAATTGAAGAGGATTGATGATTAACAGCCTAAATAATAGCCAACACTATAGACCCTCAATTGGTTCAGCTTACACAATTCTGACTGAAAAACTAAAATTGAGTACACTTCTCACTCAATGGGTGCCAAAGACACTGTGCTCAGATCAGTTACAGACAAGAGCACAGCTTGCAATGGAAATTTTAAACAGGTGAGATCAAGGCCCTGAAGCATTTCTTCAAAGAACTGTAACAGGAGATGAAACATGGCTTTACCAGTACGATCCTGAAGACAAAGCACAATCAAAGCAATGGCTACAAGATGTGAAAGTGATCCAGACAAAGCAAAAGCAGACCAGTCAAAAGCAAATGTCATGGCAATAGTTTCAGGGATGCTCCAGGCATTTTACTTGTTAACTTGCTGGAGGGCCAAAGAACGATAACATCTGCTGGTTATGAGAGTGTTTTGAGAAAGTCAGCCAAAGATTTAATAGAAAAATGGCTGGGAAAGCTTCCCCAGAGAGTCCTTCTCCACCATGACAATGCTCCTGCTCATTCCTCTCAAGGGCAACTGTGTGAGAGTTTCAATGGGAAATCATTAGGAATCCACTTTACAGTCCTTATTTGGCTCCTTCCCACTACTTTTTTTCTAATCTTAAAAGAAACCTTTAAAAGGCACTTATTTTTCTTCAGTTTATAATATAAAAAAGATTGCACTGACATGGTTAAATTCCCAGGACCCTCAGTTCTTTAGGGATAAACTAAATGACTGATATTATCACTTACACAAGTGTCTTAAATTTGATGGTGCTTGAGATATAAAGTTTAAATTTTTTACCTTTACCTTTTAATTCCATTTTTTCCATAACATTTTTGAAGCTCCCTCTTACACAATTTAAGTTCTCTTGTACTTAATTAATGCACAAAATTTTATTATGAAATTTTTCAAATACTTATAAGTTGAAAAATCTTACAGTGAAGACCTATACCATCAGCACTTAGATTCTACCATTAACATCTTAACTGTCTTGTTTTATTCCACATCTACCAATCCTTCCATTCATACATTAATCCATCTTATTTGTTTTATGCACTTCAAAATGAATTGAAACATCAGTCCACTTTTTTCCTATCTCAGCAAGTATTAGTGTTTTTTGTTTGTTTGTTTGTTTGTTAAACATGAACAACAAACACATTTATCTCCATTGCAGAAGACTGTCAGATGCAGGGCACATACATTTGGTATAGGAGCTGGGTTCCTGCAAATTCAATTTTCTACCCATATCTAGAAAATACACAAAGAAATAGCTAAGTAACATCTTAAAGTCTCTGGAAGAATGAGTGCTACAGAGATTACGAATAATCCTGCATTTCTGAGATGAAAAAGAAGGGCAGTAAGTATTCTTCCTATGAATTTATCATGGACTCCTGTTAAACACAAGCCAAATCTTCTGATTTCTTATCAGGAAAAAATGTTTAAAAATTCTGTTACTTATTAATATTTGAGTGACAGAAAAATTGGAAGAAAAAACAAAAAGCACCTGAAACTTACTACCGTTAATATTGGGGTGACTGTCCTTACCCACTCATCTCCATTTATTCATTCTTTCCTTCATTCAGTAAATAATTTTTGAGTGTTTACTATGTGCCATTGACACACAGTCCATGTCCTGAAGGTGCTAGTCCTTGAGTCTAGTCATATGTCAGGTGGTAATAGGTGCTACGAAGAAAAATAGAGTCTATAAGCATTAAAGAGTAAAGAAAATGTTATTTTAAATGGGATCATCAGGGAAATCCTCTCTGAGGAGGTAACATTTGAGCAGTGGCATGGAAAGGAGGGTGGGAAGATGGAGCTATCCGGACAGAGGGGGCGGCAAGAACTGAAGCTGTGAGGTGAGATTGTGTTCAGGATGTTTGGGAAATGGCAGGGAGACTCGAGGGGCTGGAGTGTGCTAAGGGAAGGGAAGAACAGTACAACATGAGGAGTCAGATTTTACTGAGATGGAAAGCTGCAGGAGAGTATTGATCAGAGGAGGGTCATGATATGATTTAACTTTCCAAAGAACCCCACTGGCTGCTCTGCATGGAGGATGGACGATAAGAAGGCAAAGGTGGGCCAGGCACAGTGGCTCATGCCTATATTCCCAGCTCTTTGGGAAGCCGAGGCAGGCAGATCACTTGAGCTCAGGAGTTCGAGACCAGCCTGGCCAACATGGTGAAACCCTATCTCTACAAAAATTAACTGGGTATGGTGGCGTGTGCCTATATTCCCAGCTACTTGGGAGACTGAGGCACAAGAATCACTTGAACCCAGGGGGCAGAGGTTTCAGTGAGCCAAGATCAAGCCACTGCAACAGAGTGAGACTCTGTATATATATAAAAAAAAAAAAGGTGGAGAAGGTGGAAGAGAGAAATCAGAGAGAAGACTCTAGCAGGAATCTAAGTGACAGACGATGGTGCTGGAATTAGGGTGGGGACAGTGGAAGTAGTATGTGCATATACATATATAGCCATATAGTTACACATTTTCCCATAAATAGGACCATGTTTACACTGTATGTGTTGTACAAACTTGTCTTATTGACTCCTTTGGCTTTTGCTTGTCTCTCTCATGACCTGCTCCTCCGTTCCATACCCCTCTGCTCCTCCCTTCCAGTAAATAATGGAAAAAGCCAGCCAGGTATGCCATCTATCATATTTCTCTGAATTTTCATAAATCAGAAAGGAGGGCTTTTAAAAAAAATGCTTTGCTTTACAAAAATTGAACCATAGTCTCTTACTCTCTGTATGAATTGCCAATATTTTTTGCTAACTTTTTTATTTGGTTGTCTTTTTCTTACTTTGTCGACATATTATAGGTGTTGATTCTTTTTGTGTCATTTGTTAGAAACATTCTTTCCCGATTTATTATGTGTATTCTACCTTTATATATGGTTTTATGTATTTTGTCATAATTTTAAAATACTGTGTATAACCAGTTGTATGTATCTCATAGTTTCTGGGTTGCCTGTCTTTAAATCTCCTCCGTTAAGCCATACATATGTACATATATTCCAAAGTTTCTTCTAAAATTTACTTTTTGTTTTTGCTGATTATAATGTGAAATACAAACTCAATTAATATCTGATTTAATTCCGTATACAAACTCCATTTTGAATGACTACAATTTTGTTTTTTGTTTTTAATTATGATGCCACTCAGACTGCCATTGCAAAAGTCATCAATTACTATTCTCGAAAGTGTTGATTTCTCCTGTGTTATGTTTAACTGTGCATGCCTACTTTCCTCTTCTACAATGTAAGCCCCATGAGGACAGATGCCTGCTATGCATCTTTATGTCCTTGTGCTGGTCCTGAGCTTGTTTGCTCATGGGTATGTTTCTCATCTTCTGCTCTAAATCTAGAAGATGCCCGGGAAGAGGGCGGCTGTCTGCTGCCTGCATTTTCTCTGCTCCCTCATTGACTGCCTCAGCTGGGTTTAATTACTAGGAGGTAACAGTCGAAGACTGAAGAGTAGGAGGGAAGGAGAAGCCAGGGCATTCCTCCTCTCCCTCTGAGTCAGCCAGCATCTCTGGAGACAGCCCACTCTCCTCTATGATCCCGGTTATTGCTCAGGACAGCCTACGCTAGTTCCAGGACCTGCCTGTAGCTCAGGTCCCTAAGCTCCTGTATGACAGCCTCCTCCCTCTGTACCCCCAGATGGTAGTGGCTTTCTGGTGTTGCTAATCTCTGGTTAACCTCACTGCCCCCTCTTTGGTTTCTCAGAGCTCCCATCATGTGCATAACCCAATTCCCTCCTTTAAATTCTCTATAGTTTTTTGGTTGAGCCCTGACACACCCTCCAACAGATTTAACCACGTGCTTTGATTAGAGAAAAAGTTCAAAATATATAGGTGCTTTGTTTTGTTTTGTTTTTCTTTTTGAGACAGAGTCGCACTCTGCTGCCCTGGCTGGAATGCAGTGGCACGATCTTGGCCCACTGCAACCTCTGCCTCCCAGGTTTCAAGCGATCCTCCTGGCTTAGCCTCTGGAGTAGCTGAGATTATAGGCATGTGCCACCACACCTGGCTAATTTTTGTATTTTCAATGAGACAGGGTTTCACCATGTTGCCCAGGCTGGTCTTGAACTCCTGACCTCAAGGGATCCACGGCCTTGGCCCCCAAAGTGCTGGGTTTACAGGTATGGGCCACCATGTCTGGCCTAAATATACAGTTTCTTAAAGCAGTGATTATGATGGCTTTCCATACTTTAGCACAATTACTGGGAACCGTTCATTCTTACCTATTCAACAGCATATGCAATATAATTGACCAAAATTGCTAACTGAGTG
Organism: Macaca mulatta; assembly: GCF_049350105.2. Classification (NCBI taxonomy): domain Eukaryota; kingdom Metazoa; phylum Chordata; class Mammalia; order Primates; family Cercopithecidae; genus Macaca; species Macaca mulatta. The sequence continues at coordinate 128,612,302 of NC_133410.1, read as the reverse complement.
TCGCATAACCACTACTTCCAAAATTACAGCATTCTATTTCCCCATCACCATAGCTGTCTTCATTAACAGATTTTATAGACTCTGGACTTAGTTCAGAGTTTCTCTGTTCTTCATTGCCATTCAACAGCATCTTGTCACCTATTTCTACTAAATGTATAAATTATTGAAATTTGTCCTCTTCAGGCCTCCATACTCTCTACTATCTAAACTGATCTAAACTGACCTGTCAGCACTTACTAAGTGACTCCGCAAATTTTTATTGAGAAGAGAGTATCTGCTAAGCACTATGCAAAGCAGAAACTATAAGGGCCACCAAGATATAGTCTCTCTGAGATCTCAGTCAACTGGCAACTGTAATGCAATGTGACAAAAGATATTGTGGTAGACAGAATTCTGAGAGGGCCCTCAAGATCCCCTATCCCTAGTATGCATAACCTGTATAATCTCTTCCTGTTATGTGTGGGCAACCCTTATGGGTATAACAGGATATTTGCTCCCTTGCTTAGGTTACATTATATGACAAAGGTAATGGATAGTCACTCCCGTGATTATGTAATGTCACTCTGTCATAGAAGGATGAGAAGAGAGATTCTCCCACTAGCCTTGAAGAAGCAAATTGCCTTATTAAAGAGAGGGCCATGCAGCAAGCACCAGCACTGAGAGTGGGCCCGGACAACAGCTGTCAAGAAAACAAGGACATCAGTCCTACGGCTGCAAGGAAATGAATTCTGCCAGCAACCTGAGGGAGCTTGGAAGCCAATCTTTCCCTAGTCGAGCCTCCAGATGACGACACATCTGGCCAACATCTTGCTTTTGGCCTTTTAAGACCCTGAGCAGAGGACATAGCTAAAGCATTCTGAACTCCTGATCCACAGAAACTGTGAGAGGATAAATTTTTTTTCTTAAAGTCGTTACGTTTGTGGTAATTTATTACACAGCTGTAGAAAACAAAAACAGATTTGATGAGGTAAGCAGAGGCCATCATTAGGATCTACAGGAAAATACCTTACCCAGGTAGGGATGAATTCCTACCTGTAAAATACCTAACGCAGGTAAGGGATGAATTCCTAAAGGAAGATGTAAAGCTAAGACCTGAAGACTCTGCATGGATTAGTCCAGGGAGGGAGAAGGGAATAGGAAGAAGTGGGAGAGAGAGGTATTCCAAACATAAAACCCTGGAATTGGGTGCAAGAGAGAGAGAAAGACAGAGAGAGAGAGCCCAATAATGAACTCTTCTTTATATCTCTAGTAGTTTGCTAGTTACCTCTGGCACTAAGCCATGTTTAAACCATATCCTCTAGGACTCTTTAACCTATGCTTCTATTTCATCCAACCACTCTCATCTCGTTCCATCATTTCATTCTATACCCTAACCACCAGCCTTCATTTGTGTTAGGAAAGATCTGTGTTGTGTAGTTGTTGTTGATTGTTTTTTCATGTAACTCCTATCCCAGACATTTTGCCAGAAATATCCTAAGTGCAGAGAATAGCTTCTTTGACTCTCAATAGGTCTTCCCCATCTGCTTCATATAATAACCATTTGATCATCTCCAGGAAGCTGTCCTGAAGTACTTCCTCTTAGTCAGTGGCTCTCTGCCCAGAATCCCACGCCTCATCCTCAATGATGAGTTTCTATAATGACTGTGCACATTTCTGCCCATGGTATCCCCCACTAGCATGCCTCTTCCTCAGCTTCTTGAGAGCTAGCACCATATCCAAGTTATGTTCCATCTTATTGTAGTTTCTATTACCATACACAAACCCCTGCAGACTGGCTGCTTCATTTTCTTGCAAGTAAGATTCAATGAGAAGCTGGGCTTTTCAAAGCAGAAAGCAAATCTCTCTCACCCCTAGCCTCCAGATTGCCATTGGGAGCTTCTTTCCTCTTCAGAAAGAAGTATATATGCTTGCTTCAGCTCCCTTGAGGACTAGAATAACAGTAAAAATATACTTTGTGAGTAGGGACTCAATAAATATAGTATTACCTGAGAATAGGTAATAATTCTCAAGTAATAATAGGCATTAATAGAGAAATTGGCAATGGACTAGAAATTTCATTTTTGTCTTTGGTACCAATCAAGTATATGTATAGCTAAGCTTTTTTGAGAGCATATTATGTGCCCACCATTGTGCAAAGCACTTTGTGAGGATGACCTTATCCCATTCTCACAACAAACCTATGGATTTATGAAGAATTTCCCATTATATGCAGAAATGACAACATAGAGAAAGATGTGGTAAGTATCAAAGCAGATACTCACCCCAGCCATCTGTGCCTAGTGTCCATGTACTCCACCACTGTAGTCTCTTCAGGTCTTAACCAGGTCCTTACTCCGTGCAGAAAGTCCTCCCTGACCAAGGCCCTAAACAAATAATGTCGAGCCTGGGAAGCAGTCTCTTCCTCAGGAGATTTCACATGCGAACACAGAGCTAGGGCCTGAACTGAGACTGCTTAAATTTCAATCACTGCTATTTATCAAGCTGATGATCTTGACCCTTCGACTTTAATTACTTCACTTGTAAAGTAGGGATTATAATAACCATCTCATGAGGTAGCTGTGAGAATTCAATGAGATAATGCATGTAAACGTTTATTCCAGAGATTAGCAGTTAGTAAGCACTCAAGAAATATATTATTATTATTATTATTCTGATCCTCAAGAGAGCTGAGGCAAGCATATATACTTAGAGTAATGCACTTCCTACCAGTAAAAGAACAAAATCCTTCTTGACAAGCATCCTTTTCCAGGCATTAACATGACAAATGTCAGATATGTTGCAAGTTGAAATGTTCCTCTGAAATATTGTCTTAAGGTACTTTTAAAATGATTTCTAATAGGGGAAAGGGCTGTTAGTATTTTTACCATTATGATTTTTAATGGTGAACCTTAAACAACATTGTTGTAAACTAAGAAATACTTCAGCTGATTCCAAAATCCATAATAACTTTGCAATAAAGTAAATAGAAGGGTGTTCAAGAGAGGCTCAGAGCAGCTGTACACCCAGTATATCAGACAGCGAGCAGTATATTCATAGCGGGAGGTGGAGTTGGCTTTTTCATTATTTTCCATATAGCTTATGAAGGACAAACCTGAAAATTTTCAGAGCTCCAGTACTTTTCAGTTAAACACTGGAAATAGTGACTATAATTCATATTAGAGATTTCCTTTTCTGTAAAATACAGATGTGGAGAGAAAATTTCAACATTTTAATCTTTTCTAAATATGGCTTCCTTTAATACAGTGGTAAAGGACTTGACTGAGAGCCAAGAGATGTGGGCTTTGATGCTGGCTCTGCCTTAACTAGTTGTGTGAACTTGGCAAGCAGCACCACCTCACTGGACTCAGCATCCTTATCTTTACAAATGAGAGGAATCAGAGCCAGAGCGATGGCTCACGCCTGTAACCCCAACACTTTGGAAGGCCAAGACAGGCAGATCACTTGAGGTCAGGAGTTTGAGACCAGCCTGGCCAACATGGTGAAACCCTGTCTCTACTAAAACTTCATAGCTGGGTGTGGTGGCAGGCGCCTGTAATCTCAGCTACTTAGGAGGCTGAGGCAGGAGAATCACTTGAACCTGGCAGATGGGAGGTTGCAGTGAGCTGAGATCTGGCCACTGCCCTCCAGCCTGGGTGACAGAGCGAGACTCTGTCTCAAAAAAATAAAAACAAAAATAAATGAAAGCACTGGGAGCCCAACTGGAGGATCCCAGCTTTCCTATCCAGTGGAATAAATAACGTAGTATCTCCTATGTATTTACTTTGGCATCTTTTATTTTTAAAGTGGACAATCACCTTTAAAATACAATAGCTGTATTACATGAAAGTGGGCACTGTGAAAACATGAGTTTAAACATCTTGGAAAGGCATCTTGGTGGCCACTAACTGGAGGAAAGCAGACTGCAATTAGCACCCGGACTCAATACAAAATTAAGTCATATGGAAGAGTATTCACATAATTTCCTAGGTACAGAAATGAAACTTTACATTAGAATTATATTTCAAAATATTTAACAACTAGATGAAAAAATAAAGCAAAGTATATTATAAATAAAAGATATTTTACATGCAAATCTCAGTTATAGCAAGCAAAGCCTTCCTACAAATTATTTTTAAACATTCAAATCAGATTTTAATTCATAACAGCCAAAATTTCCAATGAGCTGACATACATGTTTGTATAATACTAAAATATGTAAATTTTGCAAATAGGCTTAATGAATTTCAAAGCATTACACATTGTTTTTTTAAGTAGGCTTCTGTGAAAGTACTTCTCCAATCCAGCTGTACATTCTTGCTTCAGGAAACTGTACAAGTCCAGGGAAACACATTGACCTTTCATGCCTCAGTTTTATTACTTCTGAAATGGGAATACAGTAACACCATATTCCTCTAAATCTTCATAGAAGAGTAGTATGCTCCACCAAGTTAGATTGGAAATAGGAATTAGGAGTGCCTATCAATGGTCAGCACTGGGGTCCCCAACTCCCGGGTCACAGATTGCTATCTGTCCATGGCCTGTTAGAAATGAGACCACACAGCAGGAGGTGAGCAGCGGGCAAGCAAGAGAAGCTTCACCTGTATTTACAGCCACTCCTCATTGCTCACATTACCACCTGAGCCCCACCCCCTGTCAGATCAGCAGCAGCATTAGAGTCTCATAGGAGCGTAAACCGTATTGTGAACTGTGCATGTGAGGGATCTAGGATGCACACTCCTTATGGGAATCTAATGCCCCGTGATCTATCACTGTCTCCCATCACATCACCCCCAAATGGGACCATCTAGTTGCAGGAAAACAAGCTCAGGGCTCACACTGATCCTACATTATGGTGAGTTGTATAAATATTTCAATATATATTATAATGTAATAATCATAGAAATAAAGTGCAAAATAAATGTAATGCACTTGAATCATCCTGAAACCATCCAGAAATTGTCTTCCATGAAACCAGTCCCTGGTGTCAAAAAGACTGGGGACCACTGGTCTAGCAGCTAATGGAAGTCATTTCAAAAGTGATAGAATGGCATTTTCCTTGATGGTGACTCATGTGAATTTTACTGGGATCCTCCAAAATCTCTGATCAACTCCTGATTTATGAATTGAGTTTCTGATTTTGTTGCTGTTGTTGGTATTGTTATTTGTTTTGTTTTATTTTTGTTTTTTTGTTTTCTCTTCCAGGAACTCTTAGGAGCAAATGTATTAATTTGTAGGCGTATTTTGAAACTGCATTTTTCTTTTTCTTTTATTTGAGTCGGAGTCTCACTCTGTCACCCAGGCTGGATGGAGTGCAGTGGCGTGATCTCAGCTCACTGCAAGCTCTGCCTCCCGGGTTCATGCCATTCTCCTGCCTCAGCCTCCCGAGTGGCTGGGACTACAGGCTCCTGCCACCAAGCCTGGCTAATTTTTGTATTTTTAGTAGAGACAGGGTTTCACTGTGCTAGCCAGAATGATCTCAATCTCCTTACCTCATGATCAGCCTGCCTCGGCCTCCCAAAGCTCTGGGATTACAGACGTGAGCCACCACGCCTGGCCAAAACTGCATTTTTCTAAACACGTTCTACTTTCTGTCAGAAGGTTATCTAATCCCTGATTCAAACTGTAATACAAAACCCAACCCTATTCCTGTTCCAGGGAGATCAAACAGCTTGAAGATACCTCTCAAATCCATCATCTTCTGAGTGTGGTAGCACACGTCTATAATCGTAGCACTTTGAGAGGATGAGGTGGGAGGATCACTTGAGTTCAGGAGTTTGAGACCAGCTTGGGCAACAAAGCAAGACCCCATCTCTACAAAAAAATAAATAAAAGTTTAGCCAGGTGTGGTGGCACACACTTGTAGTCCTTTCTACTAAGAAGGCCGAGATGGGAGGATCGCCTAGCCCAGGGTTTGGAGGCTGCAGTGAGCCACAAAGTGAGACTCTGACTCAAAATTTCATTATCTGCTCTCTGCATTCCTCAAGAGACATAATCTAAATTGCCAAGTGCCTCCCTGGAGAGCTGATAAACAATAAAATGGAGAAAAAGACACCTCAACAAGTGAGAGGGTAAGCAAATAAAATATAGATTCTGCACATTGAGGATGCACACACATACACATTTGAATGTTTATCTAGATTTTGACTGAATGCCACGTTAAGGAAATTTTAGAGAAATTTGTATAGGCTAGACATGAATCAAGCATGGGATCACCTGTACTGTAAGTAATTGTAAGTCTGCAATTACCATTAGTAAATGGTAGTTGTGTATCTTCTAGGTGGTCTTGACAAAATTGTTCTCTGAGTGGAGACAGCTGCATTCCTACATGGGTGATCTGCTACTTCTGAGCTTTGCTTGCTGTGGGACATTTAACGGTCATTTAATCAACCTTAAAGTACTCACTGAACAAACTCTAACTAAACATTGTGACTTAAGTGCTGAGATTAGTGAGATATTGCTTCAGGGAAATTGATGTTTTTAGTGTTTCTAGGGCAACGGTTAATCTCTTCCAGCAGCAAGTCTCTTAGAAAATAAGGGAGAGGGAACACTGAAACCCTTTTAAATTAAAAGAAACACCATATATGAAGATTAAGGTCCATGGAGCGATGGAGCGATGAAATCGAACACGTAATTATAGAAAAGAGCACGCTGTTTAAATAATGACACCTTTACTCAGAAAAGCAGAAATCAGGAAAATTTCACTTGCTTAAATGGTTTTTTGTTTGGGCAATTTTGGTTTTCTCCTGTTTGCATGTTACTCTGTGGTTTTTCAGTACATTTTATCTGCTGATTGGCCTAGAGATTTGGCTTCAGAAAAACCTGAAGGAATTATGTAGTCCTTATTGCAACCGAGACAAACCTGGGTGCAGAACTGTAAAATATTTAAGCAAATGCAGAGGAGAACAAGAGACTATTTATTTGCCTTTTTTTCCCCCAAGTGTTCTAAGACCCTACTATTCTAGGAACTACATTTCCTATTATTTAATCTCCATTCATTGACAAACCTGGAAAATAGATTCTTCTCCTTTAACAGAATACTTTCAAAATCTGAAGGGCAGTGTTTTTCTTTAAGTCTGCAAGAAGTTAGGTTAGGAAGTAACAAACTCTTAGAAATGGGGATGTCCTTGTTTAACCTATTTTGTCTCGTCCATGGTGAGCAGAAGGTTGGTGATTAGAAGACAAAACTAGTCTTGGTTTTATGTACCTTATTGGGCAGAGGAACGAAGCCTTTACATCTTCATGAGTCTGTTGCATAATGCAGATATAAGAAGGATCAAGCTGTTATCAGCTGACATAATATTTTGCTAATTGATGACACTCCACAGAGACATGGCGATTTAAAAGATATTACAGAATAATGAGGGATGCTTCAGAAGGAAATCAGATAGTAAAGTTAAACGGGAACAAAAGCACATACACAGCATAATCTGCCAACCGCTAGATTAGAAATCTCTATGATTAGGTTGTTTGTTCATTTGTTTTTGTGGAGAGGGTACAGTTCTAAGTATCCAAGATGCTCAATTCAAGGAAATAAGGAAAGTTCATGGACCACTTAACCAAATACAAAGGATCATGCTTTACACTGTAGGGACCTTCAATGACAAGGAAGTCCTCAGGAAGTTTGTGTCCTGTCAAAAACAGATTCAGAGATTTTGGGGTAGAGGTTTTGGGGTACAGGCTGACTGTACCAGCTCACGCCACCGTCTTCATTTTTAGATAAGTTCATGTGGTACCATGATCTCCTTCCAACATCTGCCAAGAAAATAAAAGCGTTGTTTTTCTTTCTTTCTTTCTTTCTTTTTTTTTTTAACGTAAGTAACCACACATAGGAAACTATTTTGTTTAACAAGGTAATCTGGAAAACATTTCCTTGAAGAATCAGAGTCCCGATGTACACAGAAACTAAAACATAAGTAAATGGAAATTTCCCAACAGTGCATTGTGTGACTCTGGCTGACTTCTCTAAGATATGCATTGGTTTTTCTTTCTAGTAATGTGCTATTTTCTTTATTTGACTTTAAGTTCTGGGATACGGTGCAGAACATGCAGGCTTGTTACATAGGTATACATGTACCATGGTGGTTTGCTGTACCTATCAACCTGTCATTTAGGTTTTAAATCCCGTATGCATTAGGTGTTTGTCCTAATGCTCTCCCTCCCCTTGCTATTTTAACACCTACTCATCAATGGGCAGCCAATGCAGAAGGATTAGGAAGAACAAGGATAATGATTGCCTTGTAGACGGGAAGAAAAATTATCACTGATGATGTGTTTCAAGACGGTCCTTCTGCCAGCAGTTTTAAGTCTTTGGGGAAGGGAGAGCTCCTAGTGCTAAAAAAAAGATAATAAATTTTTAAAAAAGATGCACTCAACTTATTTATCCTGCCTGAGTCCTTTTTAAGGTCCAAGAAAGAGAAGTAGTGTTTTCTAAAATTTTTCTTGTTTAATAATTCTATTTAGAACTACCTTACCTCTTCATTATTCTTAAGTATCACCTTTACACATCTACTGTGTTAAAGCAAACAAAAAACAAAAATAGAAGATGAGAGAGAACTTAGCAAGTTCAAACATATTAAGTGCTTAAAAAAAAAAAAAAAGACTTGGTAAAGGTTATCAAATTATGTGTTCTTTGGTAAGTCTGTATCTTAACTATACCTGCCCCCAACCAAAAAAAAAAAAAAAGCTCATAATTGAGAACTATATTAGAGTACATTTATCGTGAACGCACTCTTTATCAGCTGCCAATAGAAAAAAAAAAGTCTCAGAGGCTTAATCGGCATAGAGCTTCTGAATCCCAAGCTTGAGCTGCTGAAAGCAATGAAAAAAGTTAAGAAGCTATTACTTGTAACTTTAGATTCTGGTAGATCAAGCAAACAACTAAATGTCTTTTCCCTAAATTATTAACATTTTCAGGTATGTTGGGATTATTCAGAGGTTATTTTTCAAAAAATTCTTAAAGCTCTGGCAGAGTATTGGCAACATCTCTATAAGGTTCTTTTCATTTACAGAGCGGTATTGAAGAAGAAAAATAAGATCACCTTAGTTCTTCATTATAAACAGTCTAGCTGACAAAGAGCTTTCACAAGGATATTTGTTTTGGCGAAACAAATTAGCATTGTCATAGGGGACTAATTTGAGGAAAAATGATGCCAAAGAGGAAACAACAGAGGAATATAAATTAAAAAGTAGCACAAGGAAGAGGTTTAGCAACTGGCAGTCAATAGTTTATTCATGGTCATCTATTGACATTGTACTTCTAACAACAACATGCTATAAGTAATACTACAAACCTTTATATTTTAGAACCACATTTAATATTTATCCAAAGTCTTAGGAAGCTGTTCACAGAATTTAACAGGCTTTTAAAGTATATTTTGTGTAAGATTCTGGATATAGCAAATATAGTAGAACTTTTCTACTTTTATTCCTATTATGTTTCCCCTTTCTCTTTATAGGTATTTGGAGCATCACATGGCAGAGTGTTTGAGGTTCCGTATTCACATTTGTTTACTAATTTGATAAACTCCTAAGTTATGACGATTGCTCTTATATTCTGCTAAGACAAAAATAGTCTTAGCTAGTGTGCTGGAGCTGTGCATCCTGCTTTGTGAGAGACAATTGTTAAACTTTCTGGAGGTTTTCTAGCTGGTTGACATCCCATTGGTAGTTTGAAATTGGCCATTATGGGAGTATTGCATACTGGTTGGTCGTTAAATACTTTGAATCAGGACATCCCCAACCCTGCCCTGAAAGCTGGGTAGTAAACATTTACTAGCACACCATTGGTAAGAGCTATTTTTTAACTTTTTAAATAAAATGCCAAGAAAAACAAAAATCTTCTGTAATTTAACTATGATCAAAAGAACCTTTAAAATATTGTATCTTTATTTTTTAAATCAATAACTTAAGAATTTCAGGAATTGGTGTTATTAAATTTAAAGAACATGGACCAATCAAATCATATCAGATTAGGCTTAGCAGGAAATAATGCCATTCATTTTACAGTTGGAAATGATGTCTTTCAAAAGTATATATTCGCTTTATTCAGACACATTGGTGAGTCTCTCCACGTAGCTCCAATCCCTTTCTGCTGTTCTTCTTCTGTTTTGAGGATTTAGCTTGCTTGGTTTAGTAATATGACTTCTTAAGAATATGTGTATCTTATAAGTAATTTTATATTTGAAAAACATTTACATTATTAACCATTTTGCATTATACGATTGAAGTAAGACAAAAACATCAGATGACAATCAATAGCATATCCATGACATGCCATGAAGTGCTAACTCTATAAGCATATGTGATGACTGTATTCCATACGCAATTCCAGGATACAGTTCCAAGATCCCCAGTGTCCAAGGCACCCAACAGACACCACAAAATGTTAAGCCCCAGTGTGTGCCCTGACCAATCATGCTACCTTTTCAATCCCAACCTAAACTTTACACTAGAAACTGTATCTACCATTTCCCCTGACTTACAAGTTTAGATATAACTAAAAATGTTTCATGTATATCATCTTTCAAACTGTGAGTGCCTTATTTTCCAATGACTAGCAGCCTGATTTTTATGGATATTTAATAAAGTGATATAAATTAATATAGTTTTATAAATTTCCAGTGGATAACCAAAAGATGTTGACCCTGCACATAAACCTATAAAAATTTTCTCTAACTAAATTGTTAGAGGAAAAACAAAGTCTTTTCACTCGTTTTGGTTTCAGTTTCATGTTTGGGCAAGGCACGAAGCTAGTAAAGATAGCTTCTCTTATTTTTCCGGTAAAGAATAGGCCCTGGGTCTCTGCATAATAAACATTTAAGGCCTTTGTGGCAGTGTTCAATTGAAGCCAGATTATGAGAGTGTCTTCTATGTTTAAACATGGAAAGAGTTCACAGTGAGGTGAGAGATCTTAAACTTGTCTTTTTTTCCTAGGTTTGGCTCTTGTTTAGTATCCCTCAGGAAATGAGCTGTTAAGGGATGTGCTGCCACATCAAAATTCTGAAAGGAGATACCTTAAAACCACCAAAGTAAACCTTCCTCTGTGGATAACTTTAGCAGGCTGAGTATAGCACATTTCATCACTGACCAACCAAACAAAAATAACTAAAGCTGCAGTCTCATTCCAGAAGCATTTCTGACCAAACAGTTTTCTCCAGCTTCAACTGCGTGGTTTCATATTTAATCACTTCAGCATTTTGCTGGTTAAACAACTCTGATATGATATGTGAATCCCAGAAAGTGTTGTGTCATTCCAAATAGCTAGAAAATCAGTAATTCTTTTCTTTTCTATCACTTGTTATTGATTCAGAAAGATCATTCCAAACCCCCACTATTTATTCTTTTCAAGACATTGTCTTGCTCTGTGGTTTTTCAGAAACTTTAAACAGCAGTCCTGTTATCTATTTGTAAGTGTTGTCTCACTTCAGATAACTGCTTTAAACAAATAATCTAAGCCCAGAACCAAATTGATGGTGTCAGAATGAGACTCCAGCCCTCCTAAGCACTGGTATCTATACTCCATGTGACACATAAGAACAGGATTTTCTAGGATAGGCAGTGCAAGGCCTTCAGATTGCTGAACTCTTGCCTCTTCTCTGATTCACATCATCACCATTATTTATAATTTTTCTCTAAATTGGCTCTTTAGTAAAACTATGAATCAAGTATCATTGTAAGATTGTAGACATTATGACACTGTTAGTTTTCTTCAATTTGCTAAAATTCTGCTTTATTGACTTTAAATCTGAAAAGTTATAAACGGTGTTGGGGTTTAGAAACCAACATCCCAAGCCCAGGCACGGTGGCTCATGCCTGTAATCCCAGCACTTTGGGAGGCCGAGGCGGATGGATTACCTGAGGTCAGGGGTCCAAGACCAGCCTGGCCAACATGGGGAAACCCCCTTTCTACTAAAAATACAAAAATTAGCCAGGCGTGGCGGTGCGTGCTTGTAATCCCAGCTACTCGGGAGGCTGAGACAGGAGAATCGCTTGAACCCAGGAAGCAGAGGTTGCAGTGAGCCGAGATCGCACCACTGCACTCCAGCCTGGGTGACAGAATGAGACTCTGACTGAAGAAAAAGAAAGAAAAAAGAAACCAATACCCCAAAATATAGTCCTCTGACATGCTGGACTGAAGAAGAGGCTCCAGGTCTCTCTGACCTTCTCTTCCCCAATCCTCCTATCTCTCAATCTTCTGTGTCTCCCAAAGCACAGGATAAATGTGTTCTCTGAAGTTTCTTATTTGCCTGAAGTCTGGACCTGCCAAATAAAAAATAATTACCTCCGGCCCCTTCCTTGAGATTTTATTAACTGAGCTCATCACAGAGAAAAAAGACTGAATGTCAACAAACCTGGACAGATTTTGTCACAAACCTTTGTCCACTCTGTGGGCCCAGTAGGCTTTGTCCCAGTTCATTATATGTTCTTCAAGTCCATTGAATTCCCCTAAAAATCATTTACTACCTCGCTAAAATCATCCACACTTCTCCATTACTCTTTTCTCTACAAAATAGTATCTGTACCTCATTGGGATGTTGGGTAATCACGCTATGATTCTCTCCCATACATGTTAACAGATTTGTATGCCTTTTCTCCAATTAATCTGCCTTTTGTGAGCTGATTTTTCAGTGAAACTTCAGAGAGTGAAGGAGAATTTTTACTTTGGCCCTTCCAATGGCAAATGGCTTTCTCTTAGAACAAGCAAGATACTAGAAACATTGCTGCTTTCTGTGAACCAATGATGTCCATGAATTTGAGCATACGTTCGATAAAGAACATATTAAGACAGCCTGTAAGCTAGTTGGTGTGATCAAGCTGTGTCCACCACTTTTTATCCTCTGTGAGGGCAGTGACCTAGTGTCAAGTACCACTGCTGAATTCTCCTGCAGTGAATTGCATTTACCCAGAGGCGGACTGAAATGCAAGGGTTCCCTATACACATACCATTGATTCTGAATAGTTTGAAGCCCTGTATTTTGTATAACCTCAGAGTATCCAGGTATGAAGTAGCCTTGCCCAGATGAAAGCCTAATCAAATGAATCTCTAAGTAGACCAAGCAGAACTAACCTTTTCCATCCGTTTCTCAGGGTCTAAGAACTTAGAGCTCTCTACATCCTTCTCACTCTCTCTTATGCAAAGGACCACAAGGATGGCTAAATAGTAGAAAGACAAGTTTTACTGGTGGTATCAGCTTGCAAACTGGGAAGAGACAGTCTCTAATTCCAAAGTGAATTGAAGGTGCTCTCTCTTCAAAGAGGGGAAGGACAGGTTGAGTTTAATGTCTCACAGGGCCTATATTATATATATCCAACAGGTTTGGGAGAAAGCCTACACATATTTAAGAGGGAAGCCAAGAGCATGTGCAATGGGTAAACATATATAACAACCACCCCATGTTCACTTTGGGTTGGGATTTTAGCATTAAAATGAGAGGGAATTCGGTTCTTTATGTCAGAACATGGATACAAAAACAGCTTGTATGCAGTCTCTGCAAACTGGCTGAAACTGGCCTACGGTCTGCAGTAGCTTATCAGGAAGGAGTGTCTATAAGGCTAGTCCTCTGTCCAACCAGAGTTACAGTGGTCTGGGTTGTAAATCAAAGTTAGAAGGGGTCTGATAATTTGCTTGATAGCGCCTGTTATTAAAGAGTGTAACAAGAGTGTGATTTTCCTTATAGCTCTAGGAAATTAGGAAGTAGCCATGGCAGTCAATTTGTGAACCCTCAACCCATAGGTAATTTTGTTTCCTTAACTTTTGAGTCCATCTAGGTTAATAAAAGGGCATTTATTTTGGTCTCTCAGATCACACTGTTATCCCCAGATCCGTTTTTAAACTGCTAGGAAACTCTGGGTAGACTACATATCTATATGGACCATGTATCTATATGATCATTCTCTGGGTGTGTTTGGGTTCTTCACTGTGAAAAAAACCATCACAGATCCCACTGCACCACTTGATTCCAGGTTGGTTTCCTGTTAAGTTCCCGGAATGTTATGGAGGCAGATGAAGAGGCCCCTCACAGTTGTCTTACCTTCTGATGCAGGTATGTTAGTGTTAGATGTTCCCATAGACCTGAGTTACACTATGTCCATTAATATAGTATGTGATGCAGAGATTTTCTTCATTGACAGACTGTCACTGTCATTTCAACATTGACAGTGACAGTCTGCATGTTAGCAGTGGTGAAGACCTACGGGTCTGCAGCAACCTCAATTCTTGCCTCCTCAGAAGAAACTATTTGACATAAGGGCAAAAGGCAGAGGGAGAGACCAAGGCATGTTTCAGAACATGAGTGAAAGTTTCCTAAAAAGTTTAGAGCAGGATTAAAAGGAAATAAAGTATACATGGAAGAGGGCCAAGTGGGCCACTTGAGAGATTCGAATGTCTGATTTGACCTTTGACTTAGGATTTTAGACATTGGCGTTCCGCACATGTACTGGCCTGCCAGCACTTGGGAGGGGCCGCATGCACAGTGTGTTTACTGAAGTTGTGCACGTGCTCATTTAAGGTGTTTTTCCCTTACCAGTTGGATGTTCCTAGAGGGAGGTCATATACCAATTAAAGTCCACCATTTTGCCTTTTAATACGCAGGGTTGAGTCTACTCGCCCAGCTCCTGAGATGTTACCAGGAAGCTGCTGGTCATCCGCTTCAGTTGTTTTCTATCTATAGGGAGACTGCTTTTTCTGGTGCTAGTTGCAACGAATTATTTTAGAGAGACAGTTTAACAACTGCTTGACCATCACCTGATGGTCACTTGACATTTCTGGTTGTGGGGAGCCTCTTGCGCCCTGTTCAAGTATGCCTACCTACCTACTGTTACGTGGGTACTGAGAATAGGTCAGGTTTTTTTCCTCCTATTGTTTTTCATATTTTAGCAGTAAGTTAAAATCACAATACTGATGTGCTTGTACTGCTTAGTCAACACCAGTAAGTTTACACTGTCAGCATTTTTTGCACTATTCACCCCTAATATTTTTTTCAAATATGCCTTTGAACTAAAAGAAGAAGGATAATTTTTCCTATTTTTCCATTTTCCTTCTCCATCTCCCTGTCACTTGAGCTGCTGTTTTGTAGAACACTCTAAAGAAATGATCTCTCAGAAGTGATGAAATACAAGAATTTAAAAACCTCTTAATTGCTATGTTTGTTTCAAATCTTACAACACTGAATTCTAATTTAGTGCTCAACATTCCAAATTAACATTCCAAGCATTCTTTTATCTAGCAATGATGCAAAATACCAAGCTGAAAGTCAATCACAAGAAGACATAACATTATTTCCACACGATTTAGGATTTGTTTTATCTTTTGTTCAGGTACCTGGGAAAACACTAGGAAAAAATATTTGCAATTGAAGGAAACCAAAATATTTCACCCCAAAATATATTTATCTGACATATTTAAAAATGGTTATTAAGAAGAGCTAGAAATACACGAACAGATGAAAAGATGTCTTCTGTTGGGGAGATTTGCATTTGGAGAGAAAATCTGCACTGATGCAACCAGGCTTTCTCCAAGGTCCTCCTTTGTGCAGATCTAGGAAAGATTCACTAGGAGTCTGATATTTTTACAGGTCTGAAGGAAATATTTGCCATCTATACTCCCTGAAGGCTGCTACCTGTGAGGTTCTTCTACATAACAAAACCACTTTTCCTAGCCAGGTCTTCTTTTCCTGCCCTCCTAAAACCATAACCTTTTCTGGGGCTGTGCTCTGAGCCCTCATTCTTTTAGTAACCTCAAGATGGTATATGAGCCTCCGTGCCCCCTTGAAGTGTTGGAATAATTACTCTGTGCCTCTCCCCTGTGCACACTAATATATTTGTATGACTTTTCTCTTATTAATCTGCTTTTTGTTAGTTATTTTTCAACAAACCTTTACAAGGTGAAGGAAAATTTTCCCTTGGCCCCTATAACATTTTCAGGTAACCTCCGTGTCCATCATGCAATGTATAACCAATTAAACAGAATTTTTAGGGTTTTTTTTTTATGACCTAGTGGAATATTTTGGTGTGCTATAGAATGCATTAAATATGTCAGCTTATCTCTCATTTTTCCCAAGTTTATGATGTTGTGCTTTTAAATTACAGGTTAAAAGTGGGAAAATGATTCACAAACGTTGTTTATGTTTGCTTTTGCCTGACTAATGTCAGTTGTATGACATCGTCCTGGCCAGTGCGTAGGGAAAGCTGCCAAGTACACACAGACAGGCCAAACATCCCTAAAGATAAGCAAGTTACAATGCATGGTCTGTGGTGACACCAGATACCTGCATGAAGTAATTCTTCAAGATAAAAGAAATTCACTTAAGGAAAGTACAGCTTATGTTAAAAATTTTCCTCTGGTAATTGATATTTTCTCATGAAATTCCAAAAATATCTGGCTGGATATTCATAAATGTTTGGGAAGCTTTTCAGTTAAACTTCCCAGTTAATTTAGATGAGGGCCAAAAGTCACAAGGAGACATAGAGCTGACTCCCTCTGTCCCACACAAAAGCAACTGGGAAACTTTGGTTGATACCTTGCTTTCAAATAGGTGCAAAATATTGTTGCATTAACTTGGTGAGAAACTTAAAACTATTATTAAGAAATAATCAAGAGTTTTAAAAAAATAACCAGGCTTTATGGAATAAGCAGAGATGTAGACCTGTGGCTATAATGACAGTAACCCTTGGGTGAATTTAACCCAAAGGGGTTGACACTTTAGTAAAGATAAATGAGATTGTATCAAAGCATTTTGACAAAATACTCTTTACTAATTTTGTATAGTTTGTTTTAAAGTATGTTAGTTTAGCCTTTAGAACTTTAAACCATATTTTAATGTCTTCTACACATAATTATTTAAATACCCCCAGCATGGACTTACCAGATTCTTTCTAAGGTTAGGGTTATGGATTGAAATTGTTATTTTAATCACTTGGGTTGGGATGAGTTCTACTTTTGGCACTTGAGTCAAAGGAGAGGAATGGCAATGCAACAGAGTGAAATCACCTTTACAAAAATTATGACAGTGAAAGAAATCTGACCTAATTGACTTCATTTTACCTCTAACCTCCAAGATGCCCTTTTTCATTCCTGGACATAGACCAAGCTAACTATGTGAGGAATTTAATTTATAGTTTAACTTTAAAACAAAGGTGATCACAGCCCCTTCCTGAAACTAACCACCCTCCACTGCCACCTTTGTAAAACTAACCACAAGGAGTCATGTAGCCAGACTTGTACCCCTATAAGATAATATCACTATTGTAAAACCTAAGATTGGTGTTTTGAGGTATTTTTCAGACCCTGAATTCTGATGGACCAGCTACTACCACCCAGACTAGTAACCCATGCCAAGAATGGGTCAACTGGCTCAACTGGTCTTGTGATCCCACCTAGGAACTGACTCAATGCAAGAAGACAGCTTTGACCTCCTATGATTTTATCCCCAACCCAAGCGATCAGCATTCCCCATTCCCTAGCTCTCTCTGCCAAACTATCCTAAAAAAGTCCCCTGCCTCCAAATTATGGGGGATGCTAATTTGAGTAATAAACCCCATGTCCTTCTACTTGGCTAGCCATGCAATTATTAAACTTTTTCCCTACTGCAATAGCACTCAGTGAATTGGCTCTATCTGTGCAGCAGGCAAGAAGAACCTGTCAGGTAATTACAAGAAAATATACTGACTTGGCATGAATATGTCTGAATGATACTAATTGAAAAGTATCTTTTGATTTTGTCATTCTTCTCCATCTCACTATCATAGCCTAAGTTCCTATCTTCATTATTTCTAACGTAGCTGGAGACAGTAGCCTCCTTTTTAGCCCCTGGGCCTCCAATCTCCCTCTCCCCCAATCCACCCTTTACTTTGCATGAGTGTGGTCATTTGATACCTTTCCTTAAAGCTGTGGTTATTGTTCAGTTGCTTATAATCCTCAAAGTTCAGACTCCTGATTTGATAAACCAATTTCTTTACAAGTAATCTTCAGTCTACTTCTTCAGTTTTATCTCTAGCCATCCCATATGTACTTCCAAATATTTTAAACTGTAATTTGTATCTCAAGTGCTAATAACACAAGCTGTGTAATCAGACTGTCTGGTTACCCAGTAGGACTACCTTAGATGCATAAGCTAGAGACAAAGTACTTAGCTTCTCTAAATTTCAGTTTTCCCATCTGCAAAATGGGGATCAAAAGAGTTGTTGTGAATGTTAAATGACACATACTAATACTCAATAGATTGCTAGTGTTAATCACAGGAAATAAACACTTTATTCATTCTTATTTTCATGCCTTTACCCAAAACTATTTTCCTAATATGTCCCCACATCTGGCAATTTTTTTTCTCTAGGATGAATTCCTAGTTGTCTCTCAAAACCTTGTTCAAATGGCAACTGCCTTTACAATTTTTCCTTTACCATTTCACTCAGAAAAAAATAGTTGCCACCACAATACTCTAAAAAGATTTTGTATATATTAAATTATTATGAACTGTATCTTCAAAAATCTACACATTCGCTTTTTCCTCTGTACTCTAATGGCTGCATGGGAAAAAAAATAATGTCTTGCATCCTTGTATTCTGTTATGGGTTGAATTGTGTCCCCCCCGCAAAAAGACATGCTGAAGTCCTAATACCCAGTACATTAGAATGTGACCTTACTTGGAAATAGGGTTGTTGAAGATGTTATTAGTTAAGATGAGGTCATACTGGAGTAGGGTAGGCCCCTAATTCAATACATCTAATGTACTTTTCAGAAGAGAGCTATGTGAAAACAGAGACACAGAGAAAATGCATATGAAGATGGAGGCAGAGATTGGAGTGTTGCTTCTGTAAGTCCAGGGACAGCTAGGATTGCTAGCTGTCACCAAAAGCTAAGAAAAGTTAAGGAGGGATTCTTCCTTAGAGCCTCCAGAGGGAGCATAGCCCTGCGAACACCTTGATTTCAGACTTCTAGCCTCCAGAACTGTGAGACAATAACTTTATCTTGTTTTAACCCAGCCAGTTTTGGTACTTTGTTAATGACAGCCCTGAGAAACTAATACATATCCCTACATTTAGGGGGAAAAATGCCCATATATTTGCGTTGCAGAAGAAAATAGCTTTAACATTTTAACTTATTCAATATGGACTTACATGGAAACAGAGAAGTACTGCATGAAATTGCTAAATTAGACCATCAAAAATCCTGGCCCTAAGAGTCCTTGATTCTGTGTGAGTTCATATTTATTTAATGTCATATTTCAACTTCCTGCCCCATCTAAAATTGAGGTGATAGATTCTTAGGACTTAGAAAGCTCATTATATTCTTCCTTGCTCAGGAATCTACACTAATTGCCTGTAAAGTGGAAATTATTGTTATCAAAGCAGTGACGTTAAGTTTCTCAACACATGATTCATAAAAATGACACAATTATTCATATCTGTATGTTATCTGCAATCTAAGGGTATTGTGTCTGAGGCTGTAGATAAATTTTTCCTAAGCATTTTAATTTATAACATATATGTTCTTAGTGTTCTATTAATCTATTACATGTAGTTACACTGATTCATGCCTTATCAACAAACATTAATTTACACAGAAATGACAGCATAAAAAAAAGACAAAACAAATTTTATATTCTGGGCCAGAATTAAGGTCTACTCCCTATTTCAGTAACTGTAGCTTAGACAGAGGGAAATGATTCTAGAAGAATTTGGAAAGAGAAATGTAATTTTAGTCATTGTGGTTAAAAGGGCATTCATTGTATAATTAAAAATTCCAAAGTACACTGGGAAGGCAGAATGCCACACTACTTGGTGCCTAAAATAACACATTATTATAAAGTAGAACAATTTCATTTTTAGAGCATGAGAAATCCAAGACCATGAAACATTTGCTTTCTGAGATTTGTCTGAGCCTTAACTTCAAGAACATGCAGTGAAGGCGTAAACTTTGTCATTAAATAGAGAACTCTGCCCTCCCTGAGCCAAACATCCAAATACACTTAATTTTGGCCCTAAATAGATGTCTCACCTTTAGTATTTAGGTCTGCAAGCGCCAGGCCCCACAATGAAGGAAACTAGAATAGTCACAATCTCAGTGTACGTGTTCTCCAGACGGTCATCCACTAATCATGGTTATGTTTTATTCCAGGTTCACCACTGATTTTCTGTGGCAGTTTTGGAGAAGTTTACTGTTCTCTAAAACTCATCACAATTATTATTGGGGGTTAATGGAACCAGGAAGAAAGTTGAAGGAAGGAAAATGCTTATTTCTTAATAGAAATCACTTACTAATTTTCTAGCCTAGCAATCGGTGAACTACACCCCATGGGACAAATCCAGCCCAACACCTGCTTCTGCAAATAAATTTTTATAGGAACAGCCACTCCTGTTCTTTTATATGTTGCCTATGGCTGCTTTTCCCCTGAAGATTTGAGTGGTAAAAAAGGCCACATAGCCCACAGATCCTAAAATATGTACTTCTTACTTGGCCACCTTAAAGGAAAATTTGCTAACCCCTCTCTAAGCCCTTGCTACTTAAAGTGCAGTCCTCAGACCAGCAGCATCTGCATCAGCTGGGAACTCAGTAGAAATACAGACACTCAGGCCCCACCCACAGCTTCTGAATCAGAATCTGCCTTTTCACAAGATCCCCATGTAATTCACATGCACCGTAAACATTGAGGAGCGTTAGTCTAGGTTGTCAAGGCCAGGGGTCAGCAAACTTTTCCTATACAGGGCCAGATAGTAAATATTTTAACCTTTCTGAAAATATGTCTCTGTTGCAACTATTCAACTTGGCCTTGGAAGCTGGAAAATTGCCACAGACAATACATAAATAGATGGGTATAGTTCTATCTCAATAAAACTATTTATGGTCACTCAAATTTGAATCTCATGTAATTTTCACATCACAAAGTGTTATTAGTCTTTTATTTTTTTCAATCATTTAAAAATGTAATGATTTCAATCATTTCTTAGCTGACCTGCCAACAAAAACAGGCAGCAGGCTGGATTTGGCCCACAAGCCATAGTTTGCAGAGTTCTAGTCTAGGATACTGCCTCATCACTTACTGCCACATCATTGTTTGGCCAACACTTTGCCTCCCTTTTCACTCTCCCCAAGAGCCTAAACACCTAGTTTATATTTTCTTTTCTCTCTCTCTCTCTCTTTTTTTTTTTTTTTTTTTAGAGACATGGTCTCTGTCTGTCACCCAGGCTGAAGAGCCATGGCATGATCATAGTTCACAGCAGCCTTAAACTCCTGGGCTAAGCAATACTCCCGATTCAGCCTTCTGAATCTGGAGTAACTAGTACAGCAGGTGCATGCCACCACACCTGGCTAATTTTTAAATTTTTATTGTTTGTACATACAAGATCTTGCTGTGTTCTCCAGGCTGGCCTCGAACTCCTGGGGCTCAAGCGATTTCCTGCCTGGGCCACCCAAAGTGCTGGCATTACAGGTATGAAGGCTGCCCCGGGCTAGTTTACATTTTCTAGCCCTGTGACTTTAGATCATTTACTAATTACTTATCTGATCTATCCTAGAATATGTTTCTGTTCCTCCTGTATAA
Source organism: Macaca mulatta (assembly GCF_049350105.2). Lineage (NCBI taxonomy): Eukaryota > Metazoa > Chordata > Mammalia > Primates > Cercopithecidae > Macaca > Macaca mulatta. Next base: position 128,590,787 of record NC_133410.1, on the reverse strand, counting down.
TTTCTAACTTGTAATAAAGTTTATGTCAAATGATGTGATGGTGTACTACATATTTTTCATTGGCAGAATAAACACATAGAGACTACTAGGAGGATAGATATATTATGCATATATATAATGTACATATTATATATATTTTTGGGGCTGAGAAACAGATACCCTACAATATGGTGCTTTGACTTGCTTTGACTTGATGAATTGAAGAAGAAACCCCAAGGTCTCTCTAACCTATTCCCCCTCACCCCTCCTGGCTCTCAATCCTCTGTGTCTCCCAAAGCACGGATGAAGTTGTTCTCTGAAGTTCCTTATCTGCTTAAAATTTGGACCTGCCAAAGAAGAAAATAATTATCTCTGGTTCCTTCCTTGACCTTTCATTAACTGAACTGATACCACAGAAAAAAGACTGAAGTCTGTCAAAAACCTGGACAGGCTTTTGTTACATACGTTTGTTTGCATTGTGGGCCCAGCAGAATTTGTCCCAGCATTGTATGTTCTTCGAGCCCATTGACTTCCCCTAAAAACCATTTATTATCCCTCTAAATCATCCACAGTTCCCACCTCCTTTTCCCCTGAGAAGGAGGGTATATAAGCATTTGTACCCCATTGGGACATTGTGTAATCACTCTGTGATTCTCCCCGTGTACACGTTAATAAATTTGTAAGTTTTTTCTCCAATTAACGTGCCTTTTGTGAGGTGAATTTTCAGTGAACCTTCAGAGGGCAAACAGGAAACTTTCCCTTCTTCCCTACAATCTCATATACATGTATTTTGGTCAGCAAACCTATCTGTATATACATATACCTGGTTCTGAAGGAACAGGAAATTAACCACAATTAAGAACTCTTTTGGCCCCAAAATCAAACCAACCATATTAACTCTAAATATGCAGGCAGGCTTCAAGTCTCTTCAATTGATATACAAACTTTTTGATATACAGAGCTTATGAATAGATCAGTATTAGAAAAGAAGTTTAGCTCATAGAAACCTTTATGTTCAAACTTTATCAAAGCTAACCTTAGAGACACAAAATGAAGACTTATCATTAACAATGGGTAGATGAAAGGACTTTCTTGAATTAATACAACATTAATAATTTAGGTTAGCCAATTTAAGAAACTTGAAAGTGCCCAAGATTTTTCAGAAGTGCACTTTGTATAAACTATATATATACACAATCTTATAGGAAATATATATACATGTTCCTATATATGTAAAATCTTATAGGAAATATATATAATCTTATAGGAACCATACGCAATCTTACAGGAAACATAAATATATGTTCCTATATATCAGTTTCTTATATTTTGTGTATATATATGTGTCTTATATATAATCTTATATATAATCTTATGGGAAACATATGTAGGCATATATACATTTCCTATGTATTCTGTATATATATCTGAAAGAATGTGTGCATGTATATATACATACAATCTTATATTGTATGTGTATATGTGTATAATATATGTACACAAGATGTATTTTTAAAGTTTTTGTTCTAAATGGATTTGTTAGAATAGGTTCTGACTCATGGTCTAAGTTGCAGCCATCTCTCTCTCTTTCTGTACATATATATTTTTTCTTTTTTTTTTTTTTACTTGAGTAAAAATGAAAATGAGTTTATTTTATCTTATCTGTCATCATCCAATTTTCTCTATTCTTTCCAGGATAATTTATTCTTAGGATACAAGCCTGAAGTAAAGGCCTACCTACTTAGTCTGACAAATCTTTTTTCTTTTGTTTTCGTGACAGGGTGTCGCTCTTCCACCCAGGCTGGAGTGCAGTGGCAGCTCTTTTCCCCTGAAGATTTGAGTAGTAAAAAGGACCACATAGCCCACAGATCCTAAAATACATACTTATTACTTGGCTCTTCAAAGGAAAAGTTTGCTGACACTACTCTAAGCCCATGCTACGTAAAGTGCAGTCTTCAGACCAGCAGCATCTGCATCAGCTGGGAGCTCAGTAGAAATGCAGACACTCAGGCCCCATTCACAGAATCAGAGTCTGCCTTTTCACAGGATCCCCAAGTAATTCACATGCACAATAAACACTGAGAAGCATTGGTTTAGGCCAAGGATCAGCAAACTTTTCTTGTAAAAGGCCAGATAGTAAATATTTCACCCTTTGTGGTAGTATGTCTCTGTTGCACCTAGGCCTTGGAAACTGGAAAGTGGCCACAGACAATACGTAAATAACTGGGCATGGCTCCATCTCAGTAAAACTATTTATTGTCACTGAAATTTGAATTTCATATAATTTTAACATGTCACAAAATTACTTTTATTTATTTAATCATTTAAAAATGTAATAACCTTTCATAGCTCACAGGCCAAACATATAAGATATATGCATATCTATCTATCTATCTACATATCTCCCTTAGCTCATTCTCTCAGACATAGTGTATAATATGCATATACATGTGTATAAAAAAGATTGTAGGAATTAAGGGAACTTCATTAATGTGCATGTACACGAATGCTTATATTTTATATTTAATTAATTAATTAATTAATTTTGAGACAGGGTCTTACTTTGTCACCCAGGCTACAGTGTAGTAGCACAATCACAGCTCACCGCAGCCTCGACCTCTCAGGCTTAACTGATCCTCCCACCTCAGCCTCCCAAGTAGGCAGGACTATAGATGTGGAACACCAGGTCTGGCTAATTTTTTTATTTTTATAGAGATGGAGTTTTGTCATGTTGCCCAGGCTAATGTTGAACTCCCAGGCTCAACCGATCTTCCTGCATTGGCCTCCCAAAGTGCTGGGATTACATGTGTGAGCCATGGCACTCAGCCCTGACAAATCCTTTAACTGTAAGTGAATCACTAATGAAGTATTTCCACAAGGTGACGCAGTTAGAAAGATTTCAGCCACAAGAAACATAAAATTCTGGCTTAACTAGTTGAGATTAAGTGACTCCAAACTAAGTTCAATGCTTTAACAACATTATCAAAGACTAAGAGTCTTTTCATTTTTCCATATTGCATTCTTTAGGCTTTTCCTTGGGCTAACTACCTTATATCATAATTATACAAGGTAATATCCAGACAAAATATTCTCTTTTTCAATCTTTTTATTTATTTCAACAGGTTTTAGGGAAACAGGTGGTGTTTGGTTACATGGATAAGTTCTTTAGTGGTGATTTCTGAGATTTTTGTGCACCCATCACCTGAGCAGTGTACACTGTACCCAATGTGTAGTCTTTTATCCCTCACCCCCTCCCACCCTTCCCTTTGAGTCCCCAAAATCTATTGTATCATTCTTACATCTTTGTGTCCTCATAGCATAGCTCCCACTTGTGAGAACATATGATGTTTAGTTTTCCATTCCTGAGTTACTTCACTTAGAATAGTGATCTCCACTCCATTCAGGTTGCTGCAAATGCCATTATTTCATTCCTTTTTATGGCCGAGTAATATTCCATAGTGTGTGTCTGTAGGTAGATAGATAGATATCTTTATCCACTCATCGACTGATAGGTATTTCAGCTGGTTCCATATTTTTGCAATTCCAAATTGTGCTGTTATAAGCATGTATGTCCAAGCATCTTTTTAATATAATGACTTATTTTCCTCTGGGTACTCAGTAGTGGGATTGCTGTATCCAATGCTAGATCTACTTTTAGTTCTTTAAGGAATCTCCATACTGTTTTCCATAGTGGTTGTACTAGTTGCATTCCCACCAGCAGTGTAAAAGTGTTCCCTTTTCACCACATCCAAGCCAACATCTATAATTTTTTGATTTTTTAAAGTTATGGCCATTCTTGCAGGAGTAAGGTGGTATTGCATTGTGGTTTGATTTGCATTTCCCTGATAATTAGTGATGTTGAAGGTTTTTCTCATATGTTCCTTGGCCATTTGTATATCTTATTTTGAGAATTGTCTATTTATGTCCTTAGCTCACTTTTTGATGGGATTATTTGTTTTTTTTCTTACTGATTTATTTGAGTTCCTTGTAGATTCTGGATGTTAGTCCTTTGTCATATGCATACTTTGTGAAGATTTTCTCCCACTCTGTGGGTTGTCTGTTTACTCTGCTGATTACTTCTTTCACTGTTCAGAAGCTTTTTAGTTAAGTCTCATCTACTTATCTTTGTTTTTGTTGAATTTGCTTTTGGGTCCTTGGTCATGAAGTCATTGCCTAAGTCAATGTCTGGAAGGGATTTTCCAATGTTATCTTCTAGAATATTTATCATTTCAGGTCTTAGATTTAAGTCTCTGATCCATCTTGAGTTGATTCTTGTATAGGGTGAGAGATGAGGATCCAGTTTCGTTCTTCTACATGTGGCTTGCCAATCACCCCAGCACCATTTGTTGAATAGAGAGTCCTTTCCCCACTTTATGTTTTTGTTTGCTTTGTCAAAGATCAGTTGGCTATAAGTATTTGGCTTTATTTCTGGGTTCTCTATTCTGTTCCATTGGTCTGTGTGCCTATTTTCATAACAGTACCATGCTGTTTTGGTGACTATAGCCTTGTAGTATATACCTGAAGTCAGGTAATTTGATGCCTCCTGATACTTTATTTTTGCTTAGTTTTGCTTTGGCTATGCAGACTATTTTTGGTTCCATATGAAATTTAGAATTGTTTATTCCAGTTCTGTGAGGAATGATGATGTTATTTTGATGGAAATTGTGTTGCATTTATAGATTGCTTTTGGCAGTAAGGTCATTTTTACAATATTGATTATACCCACCCATGAGCACGGGATGTGTTTCCATTTGTGTGCGTCATCTATGATTTCTTTTCGCAGTGTTCTGTAGTTTTCCTTGTAGAGGTCTTTCACCTCCTTGGTTAGGTATATTCCTAAGAGTTTATTTTTGTTGCTGTTTGTTTGTTTGTTGCAGCTATTGTAAAGGGGTTGAGTTCTTGATTTGGTTGTCAGCTTGGTCACTGTTGGTGTATAGCAGTGCTACTGATTTATTTACATTGATCTGCTATCCTGAAACTTTACTGAATTCATTTATTAGATCTAGGAGCTTTTTGGATGAGTCAAGCGTTTTCTAGGTGTGCAATCATATTATCAGCAAACAGCGGCATTTTGACTTTCTCTTTACCAATTTGGACGCCCTTTATTTCTTTCTCTTGTCTGATTGCTCTGGCTAGGACTTCCAGTACTATGTTGAATAGAAGTGGTGAAAGTGGGCATCCTTGTCATGTTCCAGTTCTCAGGGGGGATACTTTCAACTTTTCCCTGTTCAGTATAATGTTGACTGTGTGTTTGTCAGAGATGGCTTTTATTACATTAAAGTATGTCGGCCGGGCGCGGTGGCTCAAGCCTGTAATCCCAGCACTTTGGGAGGCCGAGACGGGCAGATCACGAGGCCAGGAGATCGAGACCATCCTGGCTAACACAGTGAAACCCCATCTCTACTAAAAAAATACAAAAAACTAGCCGGGTGAGGTGGCGGGCGCCTGTAGTCCCAGCTACTCGGGAGGCTGAGGCAGGAGAATGACGTAAACCCAGGAGGCGGAGCTTGCAGTGAGCTGAGATCCGGCCACTGTACTCCAGCCCGGCGACAGAGTGAGACTCCGTCTCAAAAAATAAATAAATAAATAAATAAATAAAAAATAATAAAGTATGTCTCTTCTATGCTGATTTTGCTGAGGGTTTTAATCATAAAGGATGCTGGATTGTGTTGAATGCTTTTTCTGCATCTATTAAGATGATCACGTGATTTTTGTTTTTAATTCTACTTATGTGGTGTATCATATTCATAGACATGTGTATGTTAAACCATTCCTGTAACCCTGGTATGAAACCCACTTGATCATGATAGACTATCTTTTTGAAATGCTGTTGGATTCCATTAACCAGTATTTTGTTTAGGATTTTTGCATCTGTGCTCATCAGGGATATTGGTCTATAGTTTTATTTTTTTGTTATATTCTTTCCTGATTTTGGTATTACAGTGATACTGGCTTCATTGAATGATTTAGAGAGTATCCCTCTTTCTTTTTTTTTTTTTTTTTTTTTTTTTTTTTTGAGACGGAGTCTGGCTCTGTCGCCCAGGCTGGAGTACAGTGGCCGGATCTCAGCTCACTGCAAGCTCCGCCTCCCGGGTTCACGCCATTCTCCTGCCTCAGCCTCCCGCGTAGCTGGGACTACAGGCGCCCGCCACCTCGCCCGGCTAATTTTTTGTATTTTTTAGTAGAGACGGGGTTTCACTGGGTTATCCAGGATGGTCTCGATCTCCTGACCTCATGATCCGCCCGTCTCGGCCTCCCAAAGTGCTGGGATTACAGGCTTGAGCCACCGCGCCCGGCTGTATCCCTCTTTCTTTATCTTATGGAATAGTGTCGATAGGATTGTTCCAATTCTTCTTTGAATGTCTGATGGAATTCAGCTCTGAATATGTCTGGTCATGGCCTTTTTTTTTTTTTGGCAATTGTTTTTATTACCGTTTCAATCTCACCAATTGTAATTGGTCTGTTCAGGGTTTCTACTTCAGTCACCTTGAAGTGTATTTCTGTGGTATTCGTTGTAATATTTTTTGTTTCATTTCTAATTGAGTTTATTTGGATATTTTGCCTTCTTTTCTTAATCTTGCTAATGATCTGTCAGTTTTGTTTATCTTCTCAGAAAACCAGTTTTTGTTTCATTTATCTTTGTATTTTTTTGTTTCAATTTCATTTAGTTCTGTTCTGATCTTTGTTATTTCTTTTTTTTCTGCTGAGTTTGGGTTTGGACTGTTTTTGTTTCTCTGGTTTGTTGGAGTGTGACCTTAGATTTGTGCTCTTTCAGACTTTTTGATGGAGGTGTTTAACGTTTGAACTTTAATATTGGCACTGCTCTTGCTGTATCCCAAAAGTTTTGATAGGTGTGTCACTATTATCATTCAGTTCAAATAACTTTAATTTCCATCTTATTTACCCAATGATCAATCAGGAGCAGGTTATTTAATTTCCTTGTATTTGTGTGGTTTTGAGGATTCCTTTTGAAGTTGATTTCCAATTTTATTCCACTGTGATTTGAGACAGTACTTTATACAATTTCTATTTTCTTAAATTTACTGAGACTTGTTTTGTGACCTATTGTATGGCCTATCTTGGAGAATGTTCCATGTATTGATGAATAGAATGCATATTTTGCAGTTGTTTGGTAGAATGTTTCGTAAACATCTGTTAAGTCTATTTGTTCTAGGGAATAGTCCAAGTCCATTGTTTCCTTGTTGACTTTCTGTCTTAATGACCTGTCTGGTGTTGTCAGTGCAGTTTTGAAGCCCCCTACTATTATTGTGTTCCTGACTATCTCATTTCTTAGGTCTAGTAGTATTTGTTTTCTAAATCTGGGAGCTCCAGTGTTAGGTGCATATATATTTAGGATTGTGATATTTTCCTGTTTGATAAGGCCTTTTATCATTATATTGTGTCCTTCTTTGCCTTTTTTAGTTGCTGTTGCTTTAAAGTTTATTTTGTCTGATTTAAGAATAGCTACTCCTGCTCCTTTCGGTGTCCATTTGCATGGAATGCCTTTTTCCACCCCTTTACCTTAAGTTTATGTGAGTCCTTATGTGTTAGGTGGGTCTCTTGAAGGCAGCAGATAGTTGGTTGGTGAATTCTTATCCGTTCTGCAATTCTGTATCTTTTTAGTGGAACATTTAGGAATTTGCAGTCAACATTAGTATTGAGTTCTGAGGTACTATTCCATTCATCATGCTATTTGTTGCCCGTATAATTTTTTCTGTATTTTTGTTTTATAGGTCATGTGAGATTTATGCTTTAAAGAGGTTCTATTTTGATGTGTTTCTAGGATTTATTTAAAGATTTAGAGCTCATTTTTGCAATTCTTGTAGTGCTGGCTTGATAGTGGCAAATTCTCTCAGTATTTATTTGTCTCAAAAATACTTTATCTTCCCTTCATTTATGAAGCTTAGTTTCACCAAATACAAAATTCTTGGCTGATAACTGTTTTGTTTAAGGAGGCTAAAGATAAGACCCCAATCCCTTCTAGTTTGTAGGTTTTCTGCTGATAAATCTGCTATTAATCTAATAGGTTTTTCTTTATAGGTTACCTAATGCACTTGCCTCATAGCTCCTAAACTTCTTCCCTTTGTCTTTAGATAGTCTAGTGACTATGTGCCTAGGTGATGATATTTTTGTGATGGATTTCCCAGGTATTCTTTGAGCTTCTTGTATTTGGATGTCTAGATCTCTAGCAAGGCCAGGGAATCTGCTTGATTTTTCCCTTAAATACGTTTTTCAAACTTTTAGATTGCTCTTCTTCCTAAGGAACACCAATTATTCTTAGGTTTGTCATTTAACATAATCCCAAACTTTTTGGAGTCTTTGTTCCTTTTTTAAAAAATTCTTCTTTTCTTTGTCTTTGTCAAATTAGGTTAATTTGAAAACCCTGTCTTTGAGCTATGAAGTTCTTTCTTCTACTTTTAAAATTCTATTGTAACTTTCCAGTGTATTTTTCATTTCTCTTAGCATGTCTTTCATTTCCAGAAGTTGTGATTTGTTGAAAAATTTATGCTATCTGTTACTCTGGAGATTTTTTCATCCATATCCTTTTTAAATTTATTTTATTATTATTATTATTATTTATTTTTATTTCTTTTTCTTTTTTCTCCCCTCTCCAATTCTTAAAATTTCTTTAAGTTGGTTTTCACCTATCTCTGGCGCCCCCTTGAGTAGCTTAATAATCAATCTTCTGAATTACTTTTCTGGTGTTTCAGAGATTTCTGCTTGGTTTGGATCCATTGCTGGTGAGCTGGTATGGTTTTTGGGAGGTGTTGAAGAACCTTGCTTTGTCATATTACCAGAATTGTTTTTTTGGTTTCTTCTAATTTTGTAGACTAGGTCAGAGGAAAGATCTGGGGCTCAAGGACTGCTGTTCAGATTCTTTTGTCCCACAAGGTGATCCTTTGATGTTGTGCTCCCCCACTTCCACTAGATATGGGGCTTCCTGAGAACCAGACTGCCCTGATTATTATTGCTCTTCTGGGTCTAGCTACCCAGGGGGGCTACTGGACTCCAGATTGGTACTGGGGAGTGTCTGCTAAGAGACCTGTGATATGATCCATCTTCAGGTCTTTCAGTTGTGGATACCAGCACCTGCTCCAGTGGGAGGTAGCAGGGGAGTGAAATGGTCTCCGTGAAAATCCTTGTTCGTAGTTTTGTTTATGTAGTTGAGTATACCTGTTTTCTCAAATTCTTGTTGTGCTAGCATTGAAGTTGTCACATGGCCAGACTCAGGACCTATGGTTAAGCAGGATGTTAAAGGCAGTGGAAGTAGCTGTTGCTTTCTCCTTTCTTGAAGTGAGGTTATTTTTTTATGAGTTGCTAAAATGGCTTTAGTTGATTGGCCTCCATCCAAGAGATGGTGCTTTCAAGAGAGCATCAGCTGCAGTAGTATAAAGGGGATACAAGCTTGACTTAGGGTCACCTGGATAAGTATTTGGGTTTCTCAGACAGGGGGCAGGTTCATAGAGTTCTCAAAAGATTATGTCCTCTGTCTTCAGCTATCAGGGTAGGTAAAGAAAGACCATCAGGTGCAGGTAGAGTTAAGCTCTTCTCAGTTCAAACTCTCCTTGGGTGGGGCTTGCTGTGGCTGCTGTGGGGGATGGTTATGTTCCTAGGGTGATTATTCTGCTGTGTCATACAGGTCACCAAGGAAGTGGGGTAAAGCCAGCAGTCACAGGCCTTGCCAAGCTCCCACATAGCCAGCAAGGCCAGTCTCACTCCGACTGTGCCCCACCAAGAGTACTGAGTTTATATCACGGCATTCAGCAAGCAGGGCTGAGATCTTGCCCCAGGCTACAAGCCTCCCTGCTGAGAAAAGAAGCAGGGCTTTCAGGCTCCATCCTCCCCACCTGCTGTAGGTTCTGTGCTCAGAGCTGCACTTCGCATTCACCTCCTTACCCACCACTGGATTCTGCCCAGCAAAATTCACACTCAATCAAAATTATTACAAAGTTGAGCTGAAAGTGTCTTTCTCCCTGTGGTCCTTCTGCAATTCCACTAGCTGCCCTCCCCAAGGACTCCTGTGAAACAAAGTCAGAAATGGCTTCCCTGGGGACCCTGAGTACCTAAAGGGCCTCTTCCTCTTCCTCTTCCTCTTCCTCTCCTTCTCCTTCTTCTCCTTCTTCTCCTTCTTCTCCTTCCTCTTCTTCTTCTTCTTCTTCTTCAGATGGAGTTTTGCTCTAGTTGCCCAGGCTGGAGTGCAATGGTGTGATCTCAGTTCACCACAACCTCCACCTCCCCGGTTCAAGCAATTCTCTTGCCTCAGCCTCCCGAGTAGCTGGGATTACAGGCATATGCCACCACGCCTGGCTAATTTTGTATTTTTTAGTAGAAATGTTTTTTTTTTTCATGTTGATCAGGCTGGTCTCGAACTCCCAGCCTCAGGTGATCCACCGGCCTTGGCCTCCCAAAGTGCTGGGATTACAGGCGTGAGCCACCATGCCTGACCCACTTCTTCTACTTTTATATTTTGCTCAGCCCTCTAAATTTGTTTCAGCTCTAGGTAAAGTTAAATCCTTCTCCTGTGATCTGGATTTTCAGGCTCCCCAGTGAGGATGTATATTTGGAGGTAGACATTTCCACCTCTCACACTTTGGGCACTCACAGTTCTTAGCTGTCTCATGGAGTTTGCAGAAGCAAGTCACTTCTTTCAAAGGGTCTGTGAATTCTTTCAGTCTTCCTGGTATGTTCCTGTGGTAGTTCCTGGAGTAAAAGTTTACAGTGTGAGTCTCTGCACCCTATTCTGTCCATCCATCCGAGTGGGAGCTGCAAGTTAGTCTTACCTACTATCAGCATTTTTGAATTGTACTCTTTAAATCTTTTCCATCTTTTTTTAATCATGGCAAAATTTTTCCCTGAACCCTGCAATGGATTCTCTTTCCTGGCTCATTGAAATACATTACATCTCTTGCTAAAATTTGAACTGGCAAGAAGAATGAGATTGCCATGATTGGATTAGGAAACCACATAACCATGTGAAGGAAGTTACATTACTTGAACAAAAATCAGTGTTCTATTAGTAAGGAAGAAGTGAGGAGGTGGGGGGAGTTGTTAATGAGTAGTAAAGCAACAGTCAAATTCTACAACCAGAATTAGTATTTAGCAAATTGTCACTAATAAAAGGTACCCCATTTATTAGCCAGAGTTAATTTGAAGGTACCTAATTAAATTTCAGGGAGAAGATAACATTAAGAAATTCTAATGTGACCTTACAACCCAAATATTGGAAGTAAGTAGCAGTAAGAAGCAACAGAAACATAATTACAAAATTCAAGGCACACACCACAATCAAAGAAGAGCCATAGACATTGTCAAAATCTAACCCTAACACCTTTTAGCAGAGCAATATCTATCATGTGATTCAAGTAGATGGAATTCGCAACCTCCACCCAGGCTCCAGACAATTTTCTCTTTAATGTATACTTGTTCCAAGTAATATAATTGCTAGTGAGTTAGAATCTGAACTCTTTTAAGGTCCTTTCATTTAGTTCAGTCAAATGCTTGTTATTTTAATAATATTTCATTGACCCCTGCTTTTCTCTTATGTTTTTGTTGTCTTATTGTCCCTTTTATTGGTCACAGTTCTACCGTGGAAAAATAGAGAGCATATGCTTTACCTAAGGGGCCAGCTGCTTTACTGCTGGCTAGTGGAAATGTGGACTCAGGATGGTGAGATTTTCCAATTTTCAGGAGAAATCAGGACTCTGAATGTTTTATGTAGTAATCTCCCAATTTGACCATGTTGGTAAATTCTGGGTACTGGTTAAATAATCATGCCCACTTTGTGAAAACTCCTTGAGCTGTATACTTTGATTTGTGTATTATTCTGTATTAAAGAATAACATTCACTTCAATACAAAATTTACTTCAAAATGAGCAACTGTGTTAGTCTGTTCTCATGCTTCTAATAAAGACATACCCAAGACTGAGCAATGTATAAAGGAAAGAAGTTTAATTGACTCAGAGTTCCACATGGCTTGGGAGACCTCACAATCATGGTGGAAGGCAAAGGACAAGCAAAAGCGTATCTTTCATAGTGGCAGGCAAGAGAGCATGTGAAGGGAACTCCCCTTTATAAAACCATCAAATATCATGAGACTTATTCACTATCACAAGAAGAGCATGGGAAAGACCTGCCCCCATGATTCAATTACTTCCCACCAGGTCTCTCCCATGGCACATGGGAATTATGGGAGCTATGATTCAAGATGAGATTTGGGTGGGGACACAGCCAAACCATATCATTCTACCCCTAAGCCCTCCCAAATCTCATGTCCTCACATTTCAAAATCTGTCATGCCTTCCCAACAGTCCCTAAAAGTCTTAACTCATTATAGCATTAATTCAAAAGTCCATAGTCCAAAGTCTCATTTGAGACAAGGCAAGTCCCTTCCTCCTATGAGCCTGTAAAATCAAAAGCAAGTTAGTTACTTCCTAGATACAATGTGGGTATAGGCATTTGGTAAATATACCCATTCTAAATGAGAGAATTGACCAAAATGAAGGGTCTAAAGGCCCCATGCAAGTCCAAAACCCAGAAGGGCAGTCAAATCTTAAAGCTCCAAAATGATCTCCTTTGACTCCCTGTCTCACATCCAGGTCATGCTGATGCAAGAGGTGGGTTCCCATGGTCTTGGACAACTCCACCCTTGTGGTTTCCTCCCTGCTTGCTTGCTTGCTTGCTTGCTTTCTTTCTTTCTTGCTTGCTTGCTTTCTTTCTTTCTTTCTTTCTTTCTTTCTTTCTTTCCTTCCTTCCTTCCTTCCTTCCTTCCTTCCTTCCTTCCTTCCTTCCTTCCTTCCTTCCTTCTTTTTTTTAATGGAGTCTCACTCTGTCACCCAGGCTGGAGTGCAGTGGTGTGATTTAGGCTTACTGCAACCTCTGCCTCCTGGGTTCAAGTGATTCTCCTGCCTCAGTTTCCCAAGTAGCTGGGTTTACACGCATGCACCACCATGCCCAGCTAATTTTTGTACTTTTAGTAGAGATGGGGTTTCACCATGTTGGCCAGGCTAGTCTTGAACTGCTGACCTTGTGATCAGGCCCCCCTTGGCCTCCCAAAGTGCTGGAATTATAGGCATGAGTCACTGCCCCCAGCCTCTCCCTGCTGCTTTCACAGGCTGGTAGTGAGTGTCTGTGCTTTTCTGGGCACACAGTGCAAACTGTCAGTGGATCTACCATTCCTGAATCTGGAAGATGGTGGCCCTCTTCTCACAGGTCCACTAGGCAGAGCCCCAGGGGGAACCCCACATTTTCCTTTCACACTGCCCTACCAGATGTTCTCCATGAGGGCCCCGCCCTGCAGCAGACTTCTTCCAGGACATCCAGGCATTTTCATACATCCTCTGAAATCTAGGTGGAGGTTCCCAAATCTCAATTCTTCTGTGCATCTGCAGGCTCAACACCATGTGGAAGCTGCCAAGGCTTGGGGCTTGCACCCTCTGAAGCCATAATCCAAGCTGCATCTTGGCCCCTTTTAGCCACAGCTGGAGTGGCTGGGACACAGTCCATTAAGTCTGTAGGATGCACACAGCAGAGGGGCCCTGGGCCCAGCCCACAAAACAATTTTTTCCTGCTAGGCTTCTGGGCCTGTGATGAGAGGAGCTGTTGTGAAGGTCTCTAACATGCCCTGGAAACACTTTTCCCATTGTCTTGGTGATTAATATTCAGCTTCTCATTACTTATGCAAATATCTGCAACTCGCTTAAATTACTCCCCAGAAAATGGGTTTTTCTTTTCTATTGCACTGTCAAGCTGCCAATTTTCCAAACTTTATGCTCTGCTTCTTCTTAAACATTTTGTCGCTTAAAAGTTTCTTCTGCCAGACACCCTAAATCATCTCTCTCAAGTTCAGTGTTCCACAGATCTCTAGGGCAGGGGCAAAAGGCTGCCCATCTCTTTGCATAGCAAGAGTGACCTTTACTCCAGTTCCCAACTAGTCCTTAATCTTCATCTGAGACCACCTCAGCCCGAACCTTATTGTTCATGTCACTATCAGCATTTTGGTCAAAGTCATTCAACAAGTCTCTAGGAAGTTCCAAACTTTCCTATATCTTCCTGCCTTCTTCTGAGCCTTCCAAACTGTTCCAACCTCTGTCTGTTACCCAGTTCCAAAGTTGCTTCCACATATTTGGGTATCTTTACAGCAGCACCCCACTGTACTGGCACCAATTTACTGTATTAGTCTGTTCTCATGCTGCTAATAAAGACATACCTGAGACTGGGCAATTTATAAAAGAAACAAGTTTAATGGACCCACAGTTCCACATGGCTGGGCAGACCTCACAATCATGGTGGGAGGCAAAGGATGAGCAAAGGCATGTTTTGCATGGTGGTAGACAAGAGAGCATGTACAGGGAACTCCCCTTTATAAAATCACCAGATCTCATGAAATTTATTCACTATCATGAGAACAGCATGGGAAAGACCTGCCCCCATGATTCAATTACCTCCCACCACGTCCCTCCCATGATGTGGGAACTATGGGAGCCACAATTTAAGGTGAGACTTGGGTGAGGACATAACCAAACCATATCAGCAACCAAAAAATAAAAATAAATAAAGCAAAATGAATTTTAAAAAGTAAAAACACTCCAATATGACCTGTAGGCATCAATCTGTGACTATTAGTGGTACTTTCTCTTACAGCTGCAATTCAAGGTACTGCAGGAGGGAAGAAACATAAACTTGGTGAATCTGTGGCTGATGGGTGATAGATGACTACAATAAGAAGAGAAGTTTGTACATTCTCTTCTATCCATCCCTCACTATCCACCCTCAGGGTTGGCCTAGCTACAGAAAGCTTGAAGAGGACAAAGCACTGCTTCTGAGACCCAGCTGGTGAAGTGGGAAGGCAGACAATTCCTATTTCATTTTTTCAACTACAGAATTTCCTCAAGTAGGAAACCAAACCTATTCTAAATATTGTACAATCTATTCTAAAATTATTCTACATCTTCCAATTATAACATATAAAAACTCTCAAACAAATATCCTTTTTGTAATTTAAAAGTCTAAGTTAGACATGAACTGATACTTATTAATAAATATTAGGACCTGATGTGTTTCAGAGATAGTTTTTATCTTGCTTTCCTGTTATGTTTTGTTTTTTAATTCCTGTAGTTAAACAGTGAGTAATTTAGAATGGGAATATTTCTTAATGGACTTCGCAACAAGTAGTTTTGCTGGAAGCCTTTTTAAAAAGTATTCTGCCAGTAAAAATGTGACAGAATTAATTAATGTTTTGAGGACACATTTAAACATTTCGACCTAAAAGAACCTGCTTACTTTTTCTGTGGAATATTAACAAAAAGAAAGTTATTATTTGAACAGGAAGGAATAAGGCACTTAAATATGATGAAATATCTAGAAATAAGACAGCACATTCCATGAGAAACTGAAAAATCACAACATGGATATGTTGTGAAAGATCTCAGAAATGTAATGTAAACAAATAGGAAGACAAGTGATCTATTAAACTAAAAATCTTATGATAATCAAAATGGTACCAGATTAATTCTACTCAATTTTTTCTAAATAGAATAGAAAAGAAAATGTAAAGATAAGAATTCCTGATATTAAATTTCACCTTTTTAAAACTTAAGGATGAATTGTAGCTTGAGAATTTTCTGAAGGATTAATGAATAATTATTTGTCTTTAAATTCAAGTTGTTCCTAAATAGCTTTTCAAAAAACCGTCTGATCTTTGATAGTACTTAGTCTTGGCTTATGAATAAGAAAAAAACAGTTTCTAAGAAATGGAATATATTACATATGGGCCTGTGTGTGTTTGTGTGTGTGTGTGCATGCATACACTAGTTATCATGGAAATGTCCAGAATAAGGACAAAACACTAACTGGGTTCTTAAATGACATAACGATAGGCCTCAGATCCTTGAGAAAACTGTTGCTCAAAAGCTGCAAGGTTTCCAAGAAATCAACCAGGAAGTCTAAAAGCAAATGTGGGGAAATTCTAATTAAAAGTTCACTATCTAATCTAAGGTAATTTGAGTACTTCTTAGATGTTTATGAGGTTTTATTGCATACCAGTAAGGTTCATAAAACACATCACTTATACACCAATGACCATATGGGTCAAACTCTCTAAACTATCAAGCTATCATCAAGCTCAAAAAATCAATTACTTACCTTGATTCAATACATTACTATACATTCTATCTGGATGGGAAAGACTAAATACTGGGAAAGTAGCTAAAAAAGATACTACCAAGTTACTGACCTTTTCCTCTTCTCTCTAAAAGGCATTTAACAATACTTACATTTTTCAGTCAGTTGGCTTATGTATATTTTTATTTATACAAAGTATTATGACATTGGAATCTGAAAGAGTATTTTGATATTTCTAAAAGTGAGGGGGAATGGGGACAAAAGGCACTCCTTACTGGTGTGCTTTAATCAGTTACTTTTTCTCCTCTGGCTTTTTGGAAGGGAAGGTGAGATCCTGAAGGAGACCAGACCCCTCACCTTACCTTGCTCACTTCTTGAAGGCCTCTCCCATCTTTGAAGTTCATGATTCCATGAAGACTTACCTGAACCCAGACCACAGCAAATTCAGATTGCCCAGGAAACAAGATGCCTTTCAGATGAGAATGACTCTTGCAGTCTGACTTTTACTCAGAAACAAAATGCAAAGTGTAAGACTCCCCAAGATCTCATTCGAAGATGTTTTGTCTACAATTAGCCAACATTCTGCAGGCCTGTTTAAAACTTCTTTCTTAGATTGAGGAAAAGTTGCAATCTCCTCAAATCCACCATCAATGGCTGCATTAGAGCTATGGGTGAGCAGCTTGGAGTAATGGGTTCACAAAGTACTTATGGATCTTTATGAGTACTCCTTGTTCACCTGCCTCAGACTCTTCTGTCCCCAGGAATCACTGAAGGAGCAGGTTCACTGACAAACATTAGTTTGCTGGTGTTAACTAAAAAAAAAACTTTTTTAGTTTTCTGGTGTTATAGACAGCAATTCCCCAACACTGTAAGCCATTCATTAGGGTTTTGGAATAGAGAAAACAAAATCCATATTTTTCATAATTCTGAATATAACATGGTAGAGAAAAAGAACAAATATATAAACTGTGAAACACAGATCCATACATACTCTTTCATTTTGTGATTATTTCTAAAATTATTTCTATTCTATCTAGTTATGATACTTTAAGCCCAGTGGAGAAGGGAAAAGCACAAACATGAAGTCATCGCTACAGCAATGAGAAAAATATAACCGTAGTTGTTTATTGATATGATTTCTAGAAGCTAAAAATGGAAAACAGAGCAAGAAGTTGTGATTTATTTACAAATAGCTTATTTACATACCGACCTATTTGTGGCAAACTCCTGTTTGGTTCATATAAGTTCTAATTCGGTGAAATTCATTGTTAGAATATCTCCTTATCTTACCTAGCTTCCACTTACTGCTAAACTTAATGATTTGCCTTGATGACATTTACCCCTCCTGTTCTCTACCCCCACATGGTAAGGAGAAATTAAAGAGCTGAACCTGGACTATAGATGCCTTTTAACTGGGTCTTTCTCTCCTTGGTTTTGCCAGGCATGGCTTCTGCTCCTTCTGCTTCTGTGACCCTCCTAGTTGCTGAGAGTTGGCCTGTTTCTTCAACCACCTCCCACCCCACTAAAAAGTGTCAGGCTTTGTGCTAGGCTTCTGGTATAAAATTGTTTACAAAACAAACCCAACCCCTACCCGCATGAAGCCTGGACTGCAGTGGGGAAGAGAGACATTAGTCAACTATCACAAAAATAAATGTATCATTAAAAATTGTAATGAATGCTAAGAGGTAAGGGACACAGCACTGTGAGGATACTGTGAGGATACAAGTAAAGGGTATAGTTACAGATGGATATTCTGTAAACCTATCAGAACCAAGTTTTCGGTGCCCCTCAATTTCTCAGGCTCCTGCCAAAGTTCTGCAATTAATTTTGTATTCATATTTTTTGTGTTGTTGTTGTTGTTACTTAAAACTGCCTCCAAAACTGAGTAAGTTTTAGGTCCACAAGACCTGGATTCACCTTAGGTGAGATATGTACAAAGGTCTTATGATGTGAGGGAATATAATGCATTCAAGGAAAAGTTTAAAAGTCCATTGTGGATGGAATGCAAAGAGAGTTGGTGTAAGATGGGACTGGAAAGTAAACAGGTGGCAAGCCATCCCTCTACAGTGTAGCAAGGATTTCATTCTTCATCTGCCTAGCAAGAACAACCCACTGACACTCTTTTAATTGAAATAATTATTGAGATAATTATATATTCACATGCAGTTGTAAGAAATAATAGAGGATTAGTGTACCCTTTACCCATTTCCCCCAATGAGAATATTTTGCAAAGCTTTTATACAGTATTACAACCAGGATATTGACAATGATACAATATACCCATCCTATTCGATTTCCCAGTTTTATTTATACAACTTTGAGCATGTGTTTGTGGATTTAGTTCTATATAGTAGTCCCTCCTTATCTGGAGTTTTGCTTTTTGCAGTTTCAGTTATCCATAGTCAACTGTAGTCCAAAAATATTAAATGGAAAATTCCAGAAATGAACAAGACATAACTTTTAAATTGCACACTGTTCTGAGTAGCATGATGAAATCTCGCACCACCCTTCTCTGTCCTGCACAAGACATGAATCATCCTGTGTATCCGTGCTGTACATGCTACCCACCTATGGTCACTGAGTCTTCTTGGTTACCAGATCTACTGTCACAGGATCACAGTGCTATTGTTCAAGTAACCATTAATTTGCTTAATAATGGCCTCAAAGTACAAGAGCAGTGATGCTGGTATATTGTTAAAATTGTCCTATTTTAATATTAGCTATTATAGTTAATCTCTTACTGTGCCTAATTTACACATTCATCTTTATTATAGGTATGTGTGTATAGGCATGTATTACTCCATTTTTCTGTTGCTATAAAGAAATAACCTGAGACTGGGTAATTTATAAAGAAAAAGAGGTTTAATGGACTCACAGTTCCACATGGCTGGGGAGGCCTTATGATCATAGCAGAAAGTGAAGAAGGAGCAAGGACATGTCTAACATGGCAGCAGGCAAGAGAGCATGTGCAGGAGAGCTGCCCTTTTTAAAACCATCAGATCTTGTAAGGCTTATTCACTATCAGGAGAACAGCACGAGGAAAGCCCCACCACCATGATCCAATTATCTCCCATTGTGTCCCTCCCACAACATATGGGGATTATGGAAGCTACAGTTCAAGATGAGATTTGGGTGGGGACACAGCCAAACCATACCAAGGCAAATGCATAGTATATATAGAGTTCGGTGCTATCCACAGTTTTGGGCACCCACTGGGCATCTTGGAATGCAGATGCTCTGGAGATAAGGGGGAACTCCTGTACAATTTTGTCTCATATGTAGATTCATGAATTCATCACCTCAGTGAAGATACTAAACATTTTCATCACCTCAAGGATCCTTCATGTTTCCCTTTTATAATCAAATCTTCCTCCCTTCAGCTTCCTGGTTGTTATCACTAACCAATGTCATCCAACAATCTGAATACATCTGGTCCTGGACTTTTTTGTGGTAATTTTTTTTATTGCCATTTCAGTCTCACTGCTTGTTAGTGGTCCGTTCACGGTTTCTAATTCTTTCTGATTTAAGCTAGGAGTGTTTTATCTTTCCAGGAATTTATGCATCTCCTCTAGGTTTTCTGGTTCATGTACATAAAGGTGTTCATAGTAACCTTGAATAAGCTTTTGTATTTCTGTGGTGTCAGTTGTAATATCTCCCATTTCATTTTTAATTGTGCTTATTTGGATCTTCTCTCTTCTTTTCTTCATCAATTCTGCTAATGGTCTATCAATTTTATTTCTCTTTTCAAAGAATCAGTTTTTTGTTTCATTTATATCTTGTGGGTTTTGTTTGTTTGTTTGTTTCAATTTCATTTAGTTCTGCTCTGATCTTGATTATTTCCTTCCTTTTTATGTGTTTGGGTTTGATTTGTTCTTGTTTTTCTAGTTCCTTGAGGTGTGACCTTAGATTGTCTATTTGTGCTCTTTTAGACTTTTTGATATAGGCATTTAAGGCTATGAACTTTCCTCTTAGCACTACCTTTGCTGTATCCCAGAGGTTTTGATAGGCTGTGTCACTATTACCATTCACTTTGAAGAATTTTTTAATTTCCATTTTGATTTTGCTGTTGACCCAAAGATCATTCAGAAGCAGGTTATTTAATTTCCACGTATTTGCATGGGTTTGAAGGTTCCCTTTGGAGTCGATTTCCAGTTTTATTCCACTGTGTCCTGAGAGAGTGCTTCATATAATTTCAATTGTCTTAAATTTATTGAGACTTGTTTTGTGGCCTATTATATAGTCTATCTTGGAGAAAGTTTCATGCGCTGATGAATAGAATGCATAATCTGTGGTTGTTGAGTAGAATGCTCTATAAATATCTGTTAAGTCCATTTGTTCCAGGGTATAGTTTAAATCCATTGTTTCTTTTCTGACTTTCTGTTAAGAGATCTTCCTGCCTCAGCCTCCAGAGTAGTTAGGATTATAGGAGTGCACTAGCATGCCTGGCTTTTCTGAGAGGATTTTTATTTTATTTTATTTTTTGTCATGAGATGTAGAATATTGTTAAATACTTTACATCTATTTCTTGAGAAGATTATATGGATTTACTTTTATTCTGCTAATATGGTTAGAATTACATGAATTGATTTTGAAATGTTAAATCAGCCCTGCTCCCTGGAATGAACACTACTTGGTCATAGAGCATTATCATTTTTGTATATTGCTAAATTCAATTTGTTAGTATTTTATTAACAATTTTTGCATCCATGTTCATGAGACATGTTGCTTTATAATTTTCTTTTCCTGCAATATCTTTGTCTGGTTTTGATACCAAGATAATACTGGTCTAATAACATGAGTTGAAAAGTCCTCCTTCCCCTATTTTCTGAAAGGTCTCATGTAAAATTGGTATTATTTTTTCCCTAATTATTTGATAAAGTCCTTTGCTGAATCTGTCTGTGGTTATATTTGTGGGAACATTTTAATTACAAATTCAATTTTTTAATAGATATGAGCTTATTGGAGCTATTTCTCTTTGAGTCAATTTTGTTAATTTCTGTCCTTCAAGAAATTGGCCATTTTATCCAAATTATCAAATTTATTGGCAAATAATATTCTTTTGTTATCCTTTTAATGTTGGTAGGATTTCTGGTGATCCCTTTTTTTATTCCTGATATTGATAATTTATGTGTATTTTGTCCTTGATCAGTCTAGCTAGTGATTGATCAATTTAATGGATTTTTTTAAAAAAAGAAACAGCTTTTATTTTCATTCACTTTATGCCTTCCAATTTATTGTTTTCTTTAGTGATTTTTATTATTCCCTTCTTTTAATATGCTTTGTTATATTTTATTTTTCTTCTTTAGTCTTCTTTTTCCATTTTAATTGTAAGGATAGGTCACTGATCTTTCCTAATATAAGAAGTTGAACTATAATTCTTCCTGAGAGCACTGAGTTAGCTGAATCTAATGAATTTTTATATGCACTTTTATTTTCATTCAGTTCAAAACACTTTGTAATTTCCTTTTTGATTTCTTCTTTGATCTGCTGATTATATAGAAGTATGTTATTTATTTTCCAAGTCTTTGGAATTTTCAAATATCTTTCTCCTATTCATTTATTTAATTTAGTATGATTAGAGAATATATGCTGTATAATCTCGATCCTTTTAAATTGGTTATTTGTTTTATGGCCTAGCATATGGTCTATCTTGGTAAATACTGAATACATGTGTGAGATGAATGTGTGTTCTGCTGTTGTTAGGTGAAGTGTTCAATAACTGCGAGTTAGGCTTGGATTAGAAGATAGTGTTGTTTAAGTCTTCTATAGTCCTATTGATTTTTTTTCTACTGGTTCTATCAGTTACTAGAAGAGAAATGCTGAAATCTCCAACTATAATTGTGAATTTGTCCATTTTTCTTTTGTCCACATTTGTTTATTGAAACCGAATCTTGAAGCTCTGTTACTAGGTGAACATACACACATTTAGGAGAGTTTTTCTTCATCCATCGATCCTTTTACCTTTATGAAGTTTTCTTTTGGTCTCTAGCAATACTCCTTTACCTTAAAATCTGTTTGGTTTGACACTAATATGAGCATTCCAGCAATGGTTCTTGTTTACAGGAGAATATTTTCCATTTATAGGTTTAACCTATAGGAAACCATAAATAGGTTTCCATTTATAGGTTTGAAGTCCAATTCATAAATTTTTTAATTTGTGGTTTATGATTATATCTTATCCAAAAATCTTAACTGGGTTCTTGGTTTTCTTAATGAGTTATAAGAGTTCTTTATGCTACATATATTTATATATACATATGTACATGTACATATATATATATATTCTTTGTCAGAGAGATGTTCTGCAAATATTTTTTGCCATTCTGTAGCTTTCTTTTTCATTTTAACAGTATTTTTTTGCAAGTAAAAGTTTTGTCTTCATATTTAAATTGCACAAATTACTAAATAACATATAATTGGGTTTTGTTTTTATATTCAATCTGAAAATATTAATCTCTTTCTATGATCTGGAGTTTTTAGACCACACTGAGCTAATGAATCGTTTGTATGGTTAGGTTAGTTTACCGTCTCGCTGTTTTCTATTTTTCCCACTTGCTTTGTTGTTCTAGTTTTCTTTTTCCGCTTTTCCTGCCTTTTCTCAGACTAAAATTTTTTCATAATTCCATATTATCTGCACTATTCTTTATTAGGTCGACAATGTTTTTCTTTTTTAAGTGATTGCTTTAGGATTTATAATATGTGTACATGTTTAAATTATCACAATCTGCTTTTAATTAGAATTATTTTAATTTATATATAATATATAAATTCAAAAATATAATTTCATTTTCTCCTCTCATTCCTTGTGTTACAATTTTCTTACAATTTACATCTACATATGTTTAAAAACACAATATAGTACTATCTTTTTTTTCAGATGCAATGAATCCTATGGTAAGTGTAGATTTAATTTTTTAAGAAACTGCCAAACTGTTATACAAAGTAGATGTAACATTTTGCATTCCCACTGGCAATATATGAGGGTTCCAGTTTCTCTACATCTTTGTCAACACTTTGAATTGTCAGCCTTTCAATTTAGGACATTTTAATGTGTGTACAGCAGTATTTTGTATTTTCCTAATGACAAATGATGTTGAGTATTTTTTATGAGCTTGTTAGCCATTTATATACCTTGTTTTATGAAATGTCCAAATCTTTTGCTTATTTCTTAACTGGGTTCTTGGTTTTCTTAATGAGTTATAAGAGTTCTTTATGCTACATATATTTATATATACATATGTACATGTACATATATATATATTCTTTGTCAGAGAGATGTTTTGCAAATATTTTTTCCCATTCTGTAGCTTTCTTTTTCATTTTCTTGACAGTATTTTTTTGCAAGTAAAAGTTTTAACTTGGAAGTCCAATTCATAGATTTTTTTATTTGTGGTTTATGATTATGTCTTATCCAAAAATCTTTGCCTAGCCCAAGGTCATAAATATTTTCTCCTACGGTTTCTCCTAAAAAGTTTTATAGTTTTAGTTTCTATGTTGAGGTCTATAATCTATTTTGAATTTTTGTGTGTGTATGGTTTAATGAAAGGACCTAGATTCATTTTCCCCATACAGATATCCAGTTATTTCAGCATAATTTACTCAAAAGACTATCCTTTCTCCATCTAATTTTTACACCATCCTTGAAAATCAATTGACTGTGTGTAATTGTTGTCCTATTTCTGGACTATCATTGCTGTTCCATTAATCTAAATGTCTATTCTTTGTTACTATTGTACTGCCTTGATTACTATAGCTTTATAAACCTTGAAATCAGATGGTGTAAATCCTCCAGGTTTTTATTTTAAAAATTGTTTAGAGATTCTAGATCCTTTGAATTTCCATGTAAATTATTCAGTAAATTTGTCAATTTTAATTGCGTTCATTTTTGGAAGGCATTTTTACTGGATATGGAAACATAAGTTGACACCTTCTTTGGTCAGCATTTTAGAGAGCTAAACCTATTGTCTTTGAACTTGCATAATTTCTGACAAGCAATCTGATGTGATTTTTCTCTTTGTTTCTCTGGATGCTGTGTCTTTGTTCTCTTGCTATTTTTAAGACTCCCTTTTTAACAGTTTTTCAGCAGCTTGATTCTAATGAAACTTGGCAAGGTTTTATTTATGCTTATTTTACTTGGACTTTATTTTGCCTTTTCTATCTGTGAATTTACAGTTTTTTAAATCAAAATTTGGGAAAATTTTGGCCATTTCTTTTTAAAATATTTATTCTGTTTCTTTCCTTCTTCTGGAATTGCAATTGTACATACATTAAGACACTTGATATTTTCTCATGGGTCAAGAGAGATGAATCTTTTTCAGTCTTTATTTCTCTGTGCTGCATTTTGGATACTTTTATCACTATGTCTTTATGTGCCATGATACTGCCTTCCATGGTGTCTAAGTATGCTGTTTATCCCATGCAGCAAATTTTTCATTTAAAAAATTGTTTCATTTTTGTCATTAGTATTTCCATTTGGGTCTTTTTTATGTTTTCCATTTCTGTCCTCATTTTATTCAAGGTTTTATATATATATATATGATGCTCTATATATATTCAGATGCATATATACCAGATAAATAAATATGTGTATATATATCCCATATATATATTTGGTGTGTGTGTATATATATATAGCTCTATATATGGCGATATATAGAGCTATATATAGAGCATCATATACAGATACATATTTTTACATATAGATGTAAAATAAAACATGATAAAACAATAAAACAAATAAAGTATTAACAGACAAGAACTTTAAAATAGCACAAATCACGTATGATTTTTGCCATATTTTTAACTTTGGGTTTATTCTATTGACTGACTTTTCTTCAGCACATGTTTCTCATTTTCCTGCTTCTTCACATATGCAAGATTTTTTTTTACTGGATGTTGTACATTGTAGTTTTACATTTTAGGGTGCTGCATTTTGTTATATCTTTTAGTGTGGATCTAGATTACCTTTACTGCAGTCCTCTTTTAGCCTCACTTTTAAGGTGAGGTTCTTCTAGGTTTCTGCTACATGCATCATATATTCATGAAGGTCTCTTCACTTTGGCTTGTGGGAATTCAGATGATTCCCAGACCTTTGTAAGCTCCAGGGATTGTTCAGTTTACAGCTCCTTCATAGTTGTTTCTCTCTGTGAAATTGCTCACATCCAATGATGTCTTTGTAGACTGACATTCAACCAAAGACTCAATGGAACTCCTATGAAGCTTCCCGGAACAGTTTTCCTGGGTAACCTCTTCCTTCTCGATAATCTGCTCCACAAATCCTAACTGCCTTACCTTCCCCAGATGCCTATTTCTCTCTCCTCAACTCACTGACATCGCCAAACTTTGTTTGGATTTATCTTCCTGTGCATGCTGCAATGGAAATTAACTCCAGGTAGAAAGTCTGGGCAAAGGTACGGCTCAATTCATTTGTTTCTCTTTCTTCAAGGATCACCGTCTCATGCTACCTACTATCAAGTATCATAAAACAGTTATTTCCTCAACTTTATCTAGCTTTCTGGTTGTTTATGGATGAAGGGTGATTATGTATCCCCATTATTTCCCGTGGCCAAACTCTGACATAATTTAGAATGGAGTTTCATTTTAGAAAATCCTGTCATAGGCATGGACAAAGACTTCATGACTAAAACACAAAAAGCAATGGCAAGAAAAGCCAAATTGACAAGTGAGATCTAACTAAACTAAAGGGCTTCTGCACAGCAAAAGAAACTATCATCAGAGTGAACAGGCAACCTACAGAATGGGAGAAAATTTTTGCAATCTATCCATCTGACAAAGGGTTGACATCCAGAATCTACAAGGAACTTAAACAAATTTACAAGAAAAAAACAACCCCATCAAAAAGTGGACAAAAGATATGAACAGACACTTCTCAAAAGAAGACATTTATGTGGCCAACAAATGTATGAAAAAAAGTCATCGTCACTGCTCATTAGAGAAATGCAAATCAAAACGACAATGAGATAGCATCTCATGCAAGTTAGAATGGCAATCATTAAAAAGTCAGGAAACAACAGATGCTGGAGAGGATGTGGAGAAATAGGAATGCTTTTACACTATTGGTGGGAGTGTAAATTAGTTTAACCACTGTGGAAGACAGTGTGGTGGCTCCTCAAGGATCTAGAACCAGAAATACCATTTGACCCAGCAGTCCCATTACTGGGTATATACCCAAAGGATTATAAATCATTCTACTATAAAGACACATGCACACGTGTGTTTATTGCAGCACTATTCACAATATCAAAGACTTGGAACCAACCCAAATGCCCATATGTGGTACATATACACCATGGAATACTATGCAGCCATAAGAAACGATATCATGTCCTTTGTAGGGATACGGATGAAGCTGGAAACCATCATTGTCAGCAAACTAACACAGGAACAGAAAACCAAACACCACATGTTCTCACTCATAAGTGGGAGTTGAACAATGAGAACACATGGACATAGGGAGAGGAACATCACATACCAGGGCCTGTTGGGGGGTAGGGGGCTGGGGAAGGATAGCATTTGGAGAAATACCTAATGTAGATGATTGGTTGATGGGCACAGCAAACCACCATGGCACGTGTATACCTATGTAACAAACCTGCATGTTCTGCACGTGTATCCCAGAACTTAAAGTATAATACAAAAAAAAGAAAATCCTGTCATACTTTTGAAATACAGAAATAAAATTGAAATGTACCTTCTGCTGTAAAAAAATCATAAAAAGCATTTATTATTTGATCTCATATTCTCTGGAGTCCAATTCCTTGTACTAGCCAGAAAAATGAACAAAATTGACCAAGTAAAATTATAATAACTGAGGTTGTTTTGATTTTAAAATATTTAGGGGAGGAAATCAGTCAATATAAATTAGTCACAACTGTTTCTCCACCATTACAGAGTCTCTCCTAACTCTCTTTCCTCTATAACTGACATTGGGGTCCCACTCAGCATGGTAGCAAAGAGAGAGACCTTTGGTCCATGTGCTGTCTTTTGCTGGGATTTTCCCTTCCTTCTCTCATCTTGGATATCCTACACCAGTGCCTTCTGAGGTTTGCCTAGTCTGGTCCTGTCCTATGTTTTTGAGGTGTCATCCATGGATGCCTCTGGATCTTGTCATGCTACCTAGTTCTAAAGTCCCTATAGTGGATTTTGTCTGCTTTACTGATTATCTAAATCTGTGACCCTTGTGGGTGACCCTGCAGCCACCAGCTGATTTTCCTCACCATGACACAGATTGCAGAATTATTTCTAGTGGCCTTGAAACATTTCCTCAGGCATTCCTCTTCTGCCTAGGGGCTACATAGTACCAACACCATTCTAAATACAGGGCTTTGCTAAAGAGTTTACCATATTCCCCCTTCTCTCTCCCAAAGGCACTAGTACCCAATAGATGAGTCAAGTCACTCATACCTATAACTCTCCCATTCTTTTTCTCCAGTTTCTAAATTCTACTTCTCTTAGTGAAAGGGAATTCTCCTTTCTTGTCATAAAGAAACTTCCCCTGCAATATAGTCTCTGTTCTCTTTATGCTTTAGCGTCATGTAAATACAATGCTCTAAGACTTGAAAGGACCAAGCCCACACTTTTGAATGTAAAGGGAAATATGGGAGATTTATAAAACACTTCTGTTCTTTAACAAAGAGTGGCTTTATGACTAGAGTCTTGCAATCGATTAAAAAAATGTCAGCCTGGGGACTCAGAGAAGAATAAAAGACCTGTTTGTTCTGTATCTGCCCTTACCCTGAATCAATACATGCCATTCACCAGGTGATTGACTGATTCAACAAATCAGGCAGCCACTACACACCTAAGGACTAAGGAACAAAAAATAAAGAAAACACTGATTTAATACCTGAAAAATATTATTTTTTTACCTTTTCTATAGTAAATCTTTGCATGAGGATTGACTTCCATCATATCCTTCTCTTTTCTCCTACCATCCACATAGCCTAGTTGTAAAAAATAGTAAGATCTAAGATGCATAGATTACGTGAGGTATGTCAGGCACTGCTCTCATTGTTTTAAACTCATTTAATCCCCACAGCAATGCAGTATAGATTATCATTACCTTCATTTTACAGAATGGAAAGCTGAGGCCCAGAGAGATTAAGTAACTTGCTCAAGATCACACAGACACTTTATCTTGGTTAAATTAGTGAATCTTTAATCCTCAGAATTTTCAGCTATAAAGTAAGGATAACAATTTCAATAATATAAATGAGGTAGTCTGTATAGTATTTCAGCAAAAGCTTCCCAGATCCCAATGGGCTGGGTTCAAATTTTATGTTTCTGAGTTACTGTCTTGTAACCCTGGGTTCCCTGACCTCTCTGTACCTCAGTTGCCTCAACTGTAAAGCAGGAAAGATGATAAGTATATTTTCCTCTGAAGACTATTATGGGGATAAAATAAACAAACATAAGACTTGAACCAAAGGCTAGTACACAGCAAGTGATCAATAAATGTTACTGTTTTCAAAGGCCCACTCTACCTTATCAGAAATCCTGGCACCCTAGCTTATCAGAAATCCTGGCGGCAAGGTGAATTTTGGAATTGGGACTCCTTCACATGTTACACATGGGATAGAGTCCACATGGAATTATGGAGTGTTACCCCAGTGAGGTCACAGAAAACACCATGACCAAACATTAAGACGGCTGCCTCAAAATGCACGAATATTCACTCTAAGTGAGAAAAATAAAGACTAAAAACATCCTCTGGCAGTTCTGTTCAGGTTTTGCTACTGAATCAATCATTGCAAAATGTTAGTTTTCAGAGGCTTTTTATTTCAGAATTTCAGATGGGGTATTTTGGGGTGTATTATTTTATATTATGAGAATTAAAGAAGGTGACCTACGTAAGCCAAGCTAAGTACAATGCCTGGCATATAATAAACTCTCTGTAAGTGTGCATTTGCCATTGATTTGGAAATTAATACTATCAGCATTAGTATTAAGCCCATAAAATAGCTACAATTAAAATAGCATCTTCGTAGTTATTCTACATATTCTCAAAGTCATTTCCCCAGATAACTTCCTGTAAAAGTTTTCAGATTTCCTAATTATATCATATTTTTGGCTGGGCATGAAGTTCATCTATCACCTTTATTTCATTTGCCTTCCTCTGTGACCAGTCCCTTATCTGACTCCCCAGCCTTGTCTCTGTGATAGGATCAGTCACAGTCAAGGAAGCAGTACAGTTTCACAGTAAAAAGGAAGAAAGAAAGAATATAATAATGACTGTCATTTATCGCAAATTTGCCCTGGGGTCTGTGCTAGATACTTTCCATAATTCTCTCATTTAATTCTCCCCACTGCTTACTAAAGCAGGTATTATCACTCTGATTTTACAGATTGAGAAACTGAGACACAGAGAGATTAGATGATTTGCCTAAGGACTTTAGGAAGAAGTCCTTGAAATTGTTCGTGTGTTTTTTTGTCCCCTTCTATGATAAAAGATCTTAGTTTATTCACATTTTCTAAAAGATACACACTGTTCCAAGGTTTAAGAACCACTGAGACTACAGATGCTGTAAAAGTACTTGATATTTGTGCAGACAAATGGGTGCTATTGATTCCCAATTCAGGTGGGATTTATTTACAAGTCTCCCCGTCAGACCTAGGCAGTGTAGCTCCCAGGTCACTCAGCAAAGAGAGGGATTAAAAGACATCCCCAACAGTAACACTTCGCCTATCAGAACCACAAGCTGCAGCCTTAGCTACTTAGACAACCTTCAGCATTTTCCCCACAACTTCTGTTTCATTCACTCCCTAAATCTCATTGTGTACTCTCTCCATTCTCCTCACCAGATTAAAATCTCCTGTTAAACCAGAGGCCATGTCTAATTCCTCTTTCTATCCATCCCCAAACTACAATGTTTTACACATTGTGACTTCTTCATATGTTTTTGATGAAACAGAAACTAAAGCTGTATCTCAAGGGATATCTCAGACGGGCATTTCAACCTCAATTGTGTCCTTATTACCCACAATAAGGACACAATTGAAAGACTGAAATTCAGCTAAGGCTCTTACCTTTCTCTGAGCTCCCAGAAAGTGAGGACTCTAAGATTTCTTGTCAAATAACTGTAAAAGAAAATTTTAAACAGAATAAGTATTTCGTTAGGTAATATCTGCTTGATTACTCCTATCTACCAGTTTCTGAAATAAAAAAATTTGCTCTGCTTTTCCTCCAGTCCCGATATGTGTGAGGTTTGTTTGTTTATTGATTCATTTATTTACTTTATTTCTTAGAGACAGAGTTTTGCTCTATCACCAAGCTGGGTGATAGTGGTATGATCGTAGACTGTAGTGCAGTGGTGCAATTATAATTCTCTGGGCTGAAGCAATCCTCCTGCCTCAGCCTCCCAAGTAGCTAGGATTATAGGTGTGCATCACCACCCCCGGCTAATTAAAAAAAAAAATTATTTTTGTAGAGACGGGGTCTTACTATGTTGACCAGGCTGCATGTGTGAGGTTTAGATGTGTGGAAGTCAGTAGTAGATAGAAACTCTCAAAACCCAAGCCAATTCGAGAATTTTTCTTTTATTTTTGAGATGGAGTTTCACTCTTGTTGCCTAGGCTAAACTGCAATGGCGCAATCCTGGCTCACCGCAACCTTCACCTCTTGGGTTCAAGCGATTCTCCTGTCTCAGCCTCCCGAATAGCTGGGATTACAGATATGTACCACCACGCTTGGTTAATTTTGTATTTTTAATAGAGGCGGGGCTTCTCCATGTTGATCAGGCTGGTCTCGAACTTCCGACCTCAGGTGATCCGCCGACCTCGGCCTCCCAAAGTGCTGGGATTACAGGCGTGAGCCACGACACCCGGCCGCCAATTTGAGAATTTTTTAAAAATAATAATAATCCACAGACAATCCCCCTCATTTCCGTATTTTCTCATATAGCTTTTCTATGAAGCACACATAAAAATGATAGAATAAAAGCTTAGTTATAATGATATGACTTCATCGCAATCAACTGTGGAACATGGACAATAAAATTATTTAATTTGAGTCTTTCTGTTCTCCACAAATGATCTTTGTCCCTTTTCCTTCAGTAAGGAGTTTGTTTGCATGAAAATATGAGTGTTTATAATACACTGGCAGTATTCTTTTTGCTTTCTTCGAAGACAATAAACACTCAAATTTATGTTTCCTTATTCATTGAAGTATTTGCTGGAATCTCATGTTCACATGGAGAAATGTAGTGGCAGAAGAAAGTAGAGGGCGGGAAAGTTCAGGAATGTGTCTAACTTGTTTTTAATTAGACCACGACTCACAGATCAATGAAAA
Source organism: Macaca mulatta (assembly GCF_049350105.2). Taxonomy (NCBI): domain Eukaryota; kingdom Metazoa; phylum Chordata; class Mammalia; order Primates; family Cercopithecidae; genus Macaca; species Macaca mulatta. The sequence goes on along the minus strand of NC_133410.1, from coordinate 128,559,381 downwards.
TAGAAATGTTTCAAAAGATAATTTCTATATGACTGAGAAAATGTCAATTGTCTAGATGGAAAAATATTATGAAATCTTGTGGAGTGGCTGTAGGAAGAGGCAGGGCACTAAAAGAGGTCCTCAAGCCTCCCTTTGGCGTTACCACTATTATGTGTTATTTGATGTGTCAAACCATATGACCCCCCATTGAAAAATGTGAATAAATTTTGCATTTTTAGTTAATAAGCATTGAGAAATAGAAGGTGTTTCTTTTTATTTTTCTTTTTTCTGTTTCTTAAGGTGATATCTATTTACCTCACTACATATTCTGGGTACCACAAAGATACCAGAGATTTCAAAATAGAAAATGTACGCCTAGCCTTAACATTGGCCCATAAAACTCCTCAAATTGCATCTTGTCACTCTTTTCCAAGTGAGTCCATCAAAAAGGTAATATCAATTTAATCATATATAGTTTTTGTTTTTATAATGAAATAGTCCCAAAAACCTGAGAAAATTCTTAGTTTTTTTCTTTATCTGAGAACCCATTCTATAATAACAATACACTGGATCTTAGCCAAAAGGCCGAGAAGCGACCTATAGTAATAATAGACACATACTGACATATTTCTTAATTTCTGAATAAAAAGCTGAAACTTGGAATAGTGAAATCAATTTTCTAAAGTTAGTAAAGGACAAACATTTTGGAGAAAAAGAATTTCTTTTCACTTTACAAATAATAAATCCAAACTGAATAAGTTAAAGAATTTTTTAAAAATGTAACGAAGTTTAGTTTCTGTTTCATCTTGTGTGCAGTAAACATTAAACTCTAATATATTCTCTTTAATTTTTTAAAATAGATAAAGCTATCAATGTTAAATATTCAGATTGTTACACACTTCTTGTTTGCATATCAACTTTTAAGTTAAATTTTTATTACATAACTAATAAAAAAGAAGGAGCATTAACAATAAAAAAAAAGTGGCACATTCTAGTTTTCCAGTTGAAAGGAAGAGCACTTCCTTTTCTCATGATAACAGAAGCCCCCTGGATGGCTGACTCACATCTGATTAGAATTTGTTTCTCCCTCCAGCAGAGCAGTTATGTTGCTTCTCCCAGCAGCTGATTGGGTCAGTCTTCCTCAGGGTTCTCAGCTGACCCCAGGTTATTACATTCCCAAGGCTGAAGACTTTCCTTTTTTCCAGTACTTAAACTTCACTTCTCTCTTTAGACACGCAGGCTCCTTCCTCTGAGAGGTAGTATAGAAAGACTGCTGAATTATGGCTCTTTCAAACTGAACACTGATCTGTTCTTTTTCATTCCTGGGAGTAAATGGAGAAAGATATGTTCCTGATGTGAATTTGACCTCTGTTGTCTCAGTTAATAGAATGGACTTTTGAAATGTTGCACTAAAAAAATTGTTACAGTTATTGTAGTTCAGCTTTATTTCAAGAAAGCAAGCATGCCATTGGATTGAAAATGGCGAATAACATTGGAAAATAAAAGAATCATTGAACGAGAATTAACTCACTAACCCAGCTTATTTTTAATACTCTAGATATAGATTCTCCAAAAGAATGACATACTTCCCTAGTTTACATAGGAATGGACTAAGGTGTGTTTGGTGAGGGGTCATTTTTGTGGCTTACAACTCTGGAGAGTTATTTTTGCAGCCTGTGGAGCCAGACTGGAGAAATAAAGCTGAAGGTGCTTTGATGTCTAAATTCCATTGATAACTTTTAAGCAAAAAATAACAGTAGAGTGAGCTGTGGAAATAGTAGTGGAAGAGAGGGGATGTTTCAAGAAAAATATTCACACAATTATTTAGCATTGAGCTGATCAAACAAAACAAGATTGTGAGCCATTTTCTTCTATGAAAGAAAAAAGGATGTTTGCATTATTAATTTTTCTTTTCAACTGAGTCCAAGTATGAAGAGTCTAAGGTTGGCTGAATCTTCCTGTCATTCTCCTTCGGAGAAAGTTTCAGTGAGGAATTAAGAAAACCAACAGTAGGGAAAGGAAGCTATTTTAATAGGAATGTGGAAAGCTAGGGAGAAGGAGACAAGAATATAAAACAAAGTCGAAAAGGGAAATACCTCCAAAAATCTAAATTTCTTCTTCTTTGCTAGCCATTTCCACCTCTGACTCAACTCTGGTAAATTAAATGCAGTGGTTTTTAACCAAGCAGAAGCATTGGAACTACTCATGGAGCTCTGGCACCACACAGCTGCCACGATGCCACCCCAGGCTTTCTAAATCAGAATCTCTGGAGGTGGGACATGGGCATGCATCATTTTAAAATATGTTTCATCAGTTGTTCTGAAACATACTACTTTTTTAGTGTGATCCCCATTTACCCCAGGCCTCACCATCCTGTGCTTACCAACAGAACCACAATACCGCATAGCTCAATCTCATGACCCTATGTATAATTGCAGAGTCTCATTTATATATTTCTGTAGTCCCCAAATACATAGAACAGAGTTGGCAAGCACTCCTCCCAGATCTTTCTGCCTGGCATCTCTTGTGGAGGGCTAGCAGAGACACTTGAGAGTGATTCTTAACATTAGCTCCCTGTTCATAGTACCAACACCTACCCCGGTGCAAACCTAAAGTGCAAACCCTCAAGCTGAAACAACATTTATCATTTCAGAACCAGGCTGTGTTATCCCCAGATACAGTGAAAATGGTGCTCTTCCCTAACCTGTATCCTGCTTCATCACTTTGGCCCCTTAGCCACATGATAGGTGCCTCTGTGCCTGGGAAAAAGGAATCTTCAGTGTCCTCCTGCAGCCCCTGCCTCCATCTAGGTTCAGACCGAGACCATAAGACCCATCAGTAAAAGAGACAGCCTCTTGTCCATTTATATCCTTTTACATCTCTACCCCCACACACCCTTTTATTTGAAGACACTTTCCTACTATGTAAATTATTTCACTCAAATCACCTCTTTGAACTTTTAGATGCACCTTTTAAGCAAACACACACCAAAATTTAAAATCCCAGTTTAAATTGAGGTGATATCCTTATTACACATCATTCTTCTAAAATAATACCCTTTCAGCTGGGCGTGGTGGCTCATGCCTGTAATCCCAGCATTTTGGGAGGCCAAGGCGGGCGGATCACGAGGTCAGGATCGAGACCATCCTGGCGAACACTGTGAAACCCTGTCTCTACTAAAAATAAAAAAAAATTAAAAAATAAAAAAAATTAGCCTGACGTGGTGGCAGGCACCTGTAGTCCCAGCTACTCGGGAGGCTGAGGCAGGAGAATGGCGTGAACCCAGGGGGTGGAGCTTGCAGTGAGCCAAGATAGTGCCACTGCATTCCAGCCTGGGCAACAGAGCAAGACTCTGTCTCAAAAAAAAAAAAAAAAAAGAAAGAAAAAAAGAAAATAATACCCTTTCTTTCAATCTACCAAAATCTAGCTAAGTCCAAGGGGATCACATGTGTCAGGTTCAAGCCCCAGCTGAGGTCTGAGGGGAGTAGGTGGATGCGGCACAGTGAGCTAGAAGAACAGTCGAGAGACAGCAGGTAGATGAGACATGACTTTATTCAGCAGGTCCTTCACAGTGTCAGTGTTACATTTATACACCTTACAAAGCATAGTGGCTGAGAACCAGGTGATGAGCTTCTCTATGCTATGTCTACATAGCTGTGATTATATAAAGCATGGAAATGTGCACCTGCACTCCAATCCTGCTGAGTCATGCAGGATGTTTACCTCTGCCTATGCCTGCCTGGCTGCAGCAAAGCCTTGTTCCTTACAACATGGTCTTAGATCAAGTGAGTTGATAAATGTCAACCTCTATAGTTATCCAGAAAATGCAGTTAGCATCTTCATTTTCAAACTCAAGGCTCAAGAACCCTTGGGATTGCCACATGGATAAGGGGAGAAAAAAGGGGTTGAGTGGGCATTTGATAGAATATGTATTCTCAGATCTACAATCCAAAAAAAAAAAAAAAAAGAAACCTATTTGAAAAACTCCCTGTATCATGGCAGCAGTTCACAATCTCCTTCCCCATCCTTTGCTCCCTGCCTCATTTCCACTTCCCAAATCCTCTTGTTAGGATTTTTCATCTTTGCAAATGACTCCACCATTCAGCCAGTTCTTCAAGTCAAACACTGGTTGTCAAATTTGGCTCTTTTGTCTCTTTCTCCTCTCCTCCAACAACAAATCTATAACCAGTCCCATCAGTTCTATACTCTAAATTTCTACTGATTTTATTTCTTTCTCTTCATCTCGACTGACTCTAATCCAGGCTGACATCATGACTTGCTGAGACTAATGCAATAAGCCACAGCTAATTTTCTGATATCTACATTTATACCCTGAAAATGTTTTATCTGGTACAATCAGGGCAATTTTTAAAAATATCTGCTTCTTCTGCCCTTAAAAATTTTTAAATCTTCCTAAATCCTCTGAATGTCAGAGTTTTCAACTATAAGTTGGGGATAATGATTCCTAAATTGATGGTTATTGTAAGAATTTGAAAGATTGTAAAATATATGCATAGAGAATGTGTATATAAAAAGCCTAATGCTGTACTTCACTTGGCATATGTCAGAAAGTATTATGCTTATCTTTTTTCTTTCTAAGGCAGCCGAGGACATGGGACTCAACGGAGAAACAAAGTTCATTTTAGCTCTAAACTTCTATGATTCTATGTCATGCAAAGAAGCTGGGATGTACCTAAATTTTAAATTTGATGTCATTTTTTTGTTGTTGTTTTTCCATTGGTAATAAAATTCAGAACCAGAGGGACACAAATATGATTCATATCAGGTTACGTCAAAGGTGATAAAAGTCACACTTGTCTTCATACCTTGCTCTGCCAGCCCCAGTTCTGTCATCTTTTGTTCTGCTGGCTCATGGGTTGCTGATGGATTGTTCAGGCTGAGGGGTCAAAAGAAGAGAGTCAGAGTTTCAATTAAGTCACCTTAAAACAAATTCACATAAGAGATTTCATATAAGCACCTCTCATCTCATCTGTGCCTCACTTTTGCTTTTTATTTCTTTTTTTTATTATTATTATTATACTTTAAGTTCTAGGGTACATGTGCATAACGTGCAGGTTTGTTACATATGTATACTTGTGTCATGTTGGTGTGCTGCACCCATCAACTCGTCGGCACCCATCAGCTCATCATTTACATCAGGTATAACTCCCAATGCAATCCTTCCCTCCTCCCCACTCCCCATAATAGGCCCCAGTGTGTGATGTTCCCCTTCCCGAGTCCAAGTGATCTCTGGTGGCTAATGCCTGTAATCCCAGCACTTTGGGAGACCAAGGCAGGTGGATCACCTGAGGTCAGGAGTTCGAGACCAGCCTGGCAAACATGGCAAAACCCCACCTCTACTAAAAATACAAAAATCAGCTGACGGTGGTGGCAGGCCCCTGTAATCCCAGCTACTTGGGGGGCTGAGGCAGGAGAATTGCTTGAACCCAGGAGGCAGAGGTTGCAGTGAGCCAAGAGCTTACCATTGCACTCCAGCCTGGGCAACAAGAGAGAGATTCCATCTCAAAAATAAAATTAAATTAAATTAAAAAGTAAGGTAAGCATGTTTGAAAGTAATATTCATTTTTATCACTCATTTTGATACTATTCTTTATAAAAGTAATCATAAAATTATTTCCTAATTGAGATATTAATATATAAAATTTTATGTAGTGAAAAACTACTTTCTACATAAATCTGACTTAGCTATACATTTAACGTTAAGCAAAGGCATTGCCTATTCTTGAGACTACCAGCTATGCCTAATAACATAACCACAAACATGTGCAGAACAATTATACTGTTTAAAATGCTTTCATATACATTACCATTTATGATTTAACCAAATATAGTTATGGACTTCAGTATATTCTTTTGAATTGGTCAAAATGTAGAAAACACCCCAAAACTATATTCATATCTCAAGTAACTCTTATTAGCATTTTGCTGATAAATAAATAGAGCATTTTACCAGAACAATAAACATAGGTTTTAAACAAATATATAAGAAAAATGATTTCTCATTTGAAGATAAAAATGCACATACCATGGCTAATATGAATCTTATTTCATTCACCATTTTAAATATATAAAATACAACCTGCACTATAACCTGAATGGGGTCACCCAGGGCACTGGCCAGATAGCACAAGGCTTGGGGACTAGAGCCTGACATGTTAAAACCAGGTTAGGAATTCCGCAAGAAGGAGCCAAAACTCAGAAAGGAAATGGAAGGTCCAAATCGTTGGTCTTAAAAAGCATGAAAAGTCATGGTTGTAGAAACCAAGTATGAACAGCAGAACCAAAGCCTGGATCAGAGCTGGCAATGAGAATATAATCCAAGGGGCAAATAATAGGTAGAAGTGGACTGGAATGGGAGCATGCAGAAAGTCCTGGGATTACTGGGTATGGAATTAGAGTGTGAGTTGTACACCTTCATCATTCAGCTGGTACCAAGGCATGAGGGTAGCCCTTACTTAAAGATGCATGTAGGAGAAGAGAGATAATATAGACCAAGTCTTTTTTTTTTTTTTTTTTTTTTTTTTTTTGAGGCGGAGTCTCGCTCTGTCACCCAGGCTGGAGTGCAGTGGCCGGATCTCAGCTCACTGCAAGCTCCGCCTCCCGGGTTCACGCCATTCTCCTGCCCCAGCCTCCGGAGTAGCTGGGACTACAGGCGCCCGCCACCTCTCCCGGCTACTTTTTTGTATTTTTTTAGTAGAGACGGGGTTTCATCGTGTTAGCCAGGATGGTCTCGATTTCACGACCTCGTGATCCGCCCGTCTCGGCCTCCCAAAGTGCTGGGATTACAGGCTTGAGCCACCGCGCCCGGCCTAGGCCAAGTCTTGTTAATTTTAACTATATACCTCGTTATGTTGTTGTTAAAATGCAATTCTAAGAGATTTTCTTTTCTTTCTTTTTCATTTTTCCTTTTTTTTTTCTTCTTGATACATGGTCTTTTTGATACACTCTGTCACCCAGGCTGATCATAGCTCACTGTTACCTCAAACTCCTAGGCTTAAGCAATCCTCCCACCTCAGTCTCCCAAGCAGCTGATACTACAGACATGTGCCACCACACCTGGTTAATTTTTTGTAGAGATGGGGTCTTGTTATATTGCCCAGGCTGGGAGATTTGATTTCTTATCCAGAATGTTTTAGAGTAGTCATGCAATTGCTGACTGCTTCTTATTGATCTGAAATACTCAAACTAAGATTTTTAGGAATCACATTCTGTAATTAATATTTATAAGTGGTTGGGCTCAGTGGCTCACACCTGTAATCCCAGCACTTTAGAGGGCAGAGGCAGGCGGGTTGCCGTAGGTCAGGAGTTTGAGATCAGCCTGGCTAACATAGTGAAACCTGGTCTCTACTAAAAACACTAAAATTAGCTGGGCGTGGTGGGGCATGCCCGTAGTCCCAGCTACTCGGGAGGCTGAGGCAGGAGAATTGCTTCAACCCAAGAGGCAGAGGTTGTAGTGAGCCGAGACTGTGCCACTGCACTCCAGCCTGGGCAACAGAGCAAGACTCTGTCTCAAAAAAAAAGAAAAAAAAAAAGTAAGTAATTATATATAAGTACTTAGAATGATTATTAAATATATACTAAATTAAAAGAAAATTATTTACATGTCATTTTGAAGACACTGAAACTTAAATTCTTCATTTTGATAGACAAGAAGAAAAAAGTATTTTATAAAAGCAGCAGACCTAGCAGTTTGACTGGCAAATGATAAATATTAAAAATTATTTGTTGATTGAACAGTGAACTATTTCTGATTTGTTGTGATTTAGAATAGGTCCTTTAAAAGTCTTATCACGGCACTTTTAGGAAGTAAAGAAATAATTACTACATTGTGATGTAACTTTTTGTTGTTGTTCTCCTTTTTACCTACATGTGTTGATATAATTTCAGCACAGCCATTTACATGATTCGGAAATCTGACTTTAATTATACACATAAGGTCTTCTGAAACTAAGAACTGTGCTTTATTGTCCCTCCTTTTAGTTCTCACAAAGGATGTTTCTGCCTTGTGTTACTTTTGATTTGTCAAACATACATTTTTCTGAAATATCAAACTGTGTTTTGTGAAGTTAAAGGAACATAACTCTCCTTTAGAGGATGTCAGTTGGTACAGGAAAAATGACATGGTAAAATGGCTGCTCAAAGGTAAGTTTTCAAAATGCGTATCTCTATTGACTCTGTGAATTAACTTGATCCACAAATCAAACTCCAGAACTAGTAGCAAGAAATAAACTGAAGGGCATGTAAAAGGAATAGAAACATGCTTAGATCTCAAGGGAAATTTTAGGAAAAATGTATAACACTACTAAGGGCCTGAAAAATCAAAAGCGGTACTTTACTGCAACTTGACACCAACGTGTGTCTTGAATTAAATATTTGAAATAGCATTGTTATTCAGAGGCAAGTATGTAGATGAAAAAGAAAAGGTAAAATTCCCCCAACTAGTACTAATACAGAAAGCCATTTTTCTTCTCCTTTATTCCTGACCCCATCCCACATAATAGAATTGACCTTCACTATTTATTGGCCCAGAAAGAGAAATCACACATTGCCCCAAAGGTTGACTTGCCAAGAGTAGGAAACAGTTATTCTGGGAATTAAAGAGCATTGATGAGTCTCTTGAAAACTGCACCTACACTTCTTGGTTCCCTTCTTTCAGCTCCTATTTTTCTATGCAAATCAGTGCAGAGAGTTTTTTCCTAGTTCCAGTGCAGCCGACAATGTGGCTGCTGTAGACATGAGCGACTGAGGGACATGGTGATGTTGATTCAATTAAAGTCTGATCATCAAGAATGAGTTCAGGGAGCTAGATTCTTCTGTGCCCAGAACAGTACTTATTTGCACTCTCCTCAGATGCTGCATTGGAAATTTAATGTAAGTTTTATGTATTTGTTTGTGAACTAGGTGTTTTCCAATATCCTGAGAGATGGCTTAAAAAAAAAAATACACACACAGCTGCTTGTACATAGTAGAGAGACAAATAGATCAAGTGAATTGTAGTAAAGCTTAGTTGAATCTTCAAACTAAAAAGATGGCATCACCATCAGCAAAAAAAATCTTCAGAATCAGCCTGAAACCTCACCCAAGGCAGAGGTACCCAGAGTGATTTTTAACATGGAAGCTTTAGAAATTGTCAGAAAAAAGACTTTTAGAGACTGTCTGCTTAGCTTCAACTGTCAAAAAAAAAGGTGATGCTAACGTTATCTGTTTTCTTCCCTACCTCACTTCCATCTCCCACAACACACACATTCAAGAATAGGAATGGTCCCTACAACGCTTAACACCCTCTGGACAAGGTCAGTCAGTGGTCGTTCATTTATCTTCCTTCTGCTCTTTCCTCAGACCAGAGATTCAAGATTTGAACATATGTACACACTCGTTTGGCTAACAGTACAGCAAATTCCAGTACTCTAAGGATTAACTAGTCACTTTATTTCTTTTGGAAGGCTGTGCTATAACCGAAGCCCAACATTTTGTTTATCTTCCACTGTTTATCTTCCAAGGAGCATGCTCCAATGCACTCATCATGACAAAGTACCTGCTGTGGAAATGTATTTTAAGATTGTGAAATATGAAGGCTTTTTGGAGGAAGAGCAGTTATTATCTAATTTTAAAAAGTTTTGTTCCTTTGTAGAAGTGGACAATATATAAGTTTCTTAGAGATTTTAAACAAACTCAACTTTATTGAAGTAGCATTTCTAGTCCCATTTTTGTGTATAAAGTTAAACAGATCCACCTTCATGGTAAATGGATATTTGAAACTAATAAATATAAACAAATTCCTTTTAAGTTAATTGCTTTGACCTCCTCTTCCTACAACAACACTTTTTGGAGAACTGCTAAAAAAAAAAAATAGTAAAAGAAATACTTGTGTTTCAGAGCTCTTTATTTCCCCTGGTCAGGCAGTAGTGTGGGTTCTGAAGAATAATACAAAGATTCAGTGGCAGGAAGCTAAAAAGAGAATAAAGAAAAGCAAAGATGACATAACAAACCACCCCACAAGCTCTCCCATTAATCCATGAATGACTGAAAATGGATTATGAGTGAGCTTATTTTTTTGTTTCAATTGACAGCTAAGGAAGAGTAGCTTTACAAAATTTTGTAAAGCATGATTGAATGAAGGCTCTCTCAAAATTCTGAAGTCCCTATTTTTTTCTCTAAATTAATGTCAACACTAGAACTGTTTAATGTATCATTGAGAAAAGAAATTAGTAAAATTTTAGTTTCTCCTCTAGATAAAGTTTCATGAAAATAAATAGAAAAAAGGAAATTCAGTGACTCTATTCCTTGGCATAATAATTAGATTTTTGGCATTCAAATATAAACAAATAATTCTAATATGACATAAGTGCTATATTCAAAATACATGTAATGAGAAGACAGATTTAAAATGTTATTAATGGCAATGAAAATATACATTCTTAGCCTTTATTTGACTTACATGTTATTCAATTAACATTTATATTCAACAAACATTTATTGATTGTATATTATATGCCAAATATTTACATTTTAAACAATGCCAACTTTTATCTCAAATGTTCTTTTGAAACAAAGATTATTAAATAAATGAGAATTCATGGAGAAAGACAATGATTTGCCTGGGAACATCAGAGGGAGAAAGAATTCAGAGGTCTAACTAGAACCAGAGGTGTGTTGGTAAATGTTTTACCACCCGTTCTCCACTACCCTGATTTGTAGTGTTTGCCAATTAGCATAGTGTAAATGTGAACACCATGTCTGATTTCAAGCTACCAACCTGACATTACTGAAAGCAGAGTTGGAAAGAGATGCACACAAAGCATTCTCTGATCCATTATGAACTTCCTGTAGCATATCACTGTTAATACCCAGCAAACAATGGCTTTCTAGGGTCACCCTATGACTCTATTCATGACTACCTAACAGTCAGGATTGAGGGGTTGAATAGCTTTGGAGAGTGACTCATAATTGTCCATAGACATATTTACATAGGACCCCATTATCTTTATCTCTTTTCTTCTCTGGATTTTGGAGCATTCACTCCCATATCCTGGCTCTCTTTAGCCTTCTGCTACATTAAGCACCTGACCTCTGTTACTGTAAAGAGAAAAGTAGCTTCTGCTTTGGGAAGCTGGCAATAACTTTGAACTACTTCAGCAAAATGCTTCCCCATTTTGTCACACAGAATATTAAAAAGATATATAGTCAGGGATGAGATTTAATAAAATTAATAAATGTTTCTGCTTCATCAAGGATATTCTTAAAGAATGCTTGCAGTTTTTCACTGAGAATATGTAGAGATGAAGAATTTAATGACTATAAACACAGTTTAGTACCTCAGCCTTGATTAGAGCTAAATTTCACTGCTTTTGTACCAGCAGTGAAAATGTCAAACACAATTTAAAGGGCCAATAATGTCTTAGTGTGATTATGAAAATAATTTTTACCTTGCAGATCTCATGAAAGGATCTCCAGGAACCTTTCGGGACCCACAGATAACACTTGGAGAGCCACCCCCCTAGCCCCAAGTCACAAACATGTCTTGGTTTGGTTATTGCCATCGCCTGCTAATCAGGTTCCCAAATTCATTCTGGCCTCCTTGTAATCCATTTACCTATGGAAGCCAAACAGAGCTTTTAATAAGGCAATTCTAGTCATGTCATTTTCTATTCAAAACCCTTTTACGGCTTCCCGTAGTCTTAGGGCAAAATTAAAACCTTCACCATGGCTGAGAGAGGTTTTACCATCTGGTCCCTGGCTATTACCCAGCCTCATCTCTCTCAGATCTCCTTAATCTATTTGCAGCAGCCACACTTGCTTCTTTCTCTTTTTCAAACATTGCAGATTAATTCTTTCCCCCAGGGTCCTTGCACATGCATTTTTTTGTTCTTGTAATGATTTCTCTATGTTTCATTTACCTAATTCGACCTATCCCTTAACTATCAATTTAAATTACACTCTAAGAGGCTTTCCTTACCTGAATTCCATCAGATTAGGTTCCCCCTCATATGCTTTTTTTTTTTTTTTTTTGAGACGGAGTCTCGCTCTGTCGCCCAGGCTGGAGTGCAGTGGCCGGATCTCAGCTCACTGCAAGCTCCGCCTCCCGGGTTCACGCCATTCTCCTGCCTCAGCCTCCCGAGTAGCTGGGACTACAGGCGCCCACCACCTCGCCCGGCTAGTTTTTTGTATTTTTTTAGTAGAGACGGGGTTTCACCGTGTTAGCCAGGATGGTCTCGATCTCCCGACCTCGTGATCCACCCGTCTCGGCCTCCCAAAGTGCTGGGATTACAGGCTTGAGCCACCGCGCCCGGCCTCATATGCTTTAACAAGCAGTCTTGTACTTATGTAATTAATGTAGAACATTTTTTTATTATTATTTTTTGAGATGGAGTCTCGCTCTGTCGCCCAGGCTGGAGTGCAATGGCATGATCTTGGCTCACTGAAACCTCCACTTCCCGGGTCTGAGTGGTTCTCCTGCCTCAGCCTCCTGAGTAGCTGGGATTACAGGTGCACACCACCATGCCTGGCTAATTTTTATATTTTTAGTAGAGATGGGGTTTCACCATTTTGGTCAGGCTGGTCTCAAACTCCTGACCTCATGATCCGCCAGCCTCAGCTTTCCAATATAGTACTTATTTTTGAGGTCCTCCATGAGACTATAATTACTCTCAAGGAAAAGACTATCTGTCTTGCTCTTCGTTGTATCCCTAGTGCTTGGCATAGATTAAGGACTTTTAATGTTGTCTGATTTTACTTAAGGATGTCACCTAAAATGAAAAAGAAAGAATTGAAAGATTACCTACACATAAATATCAGTCTGTCTGCTCTTTTGAACGTGTACAACAATGACTTGTGGCCCTTTGAAGGAACAAGAAAGCACCTTAATCTAGCTTTGAATTACTTGACAAAAATAATAATAATAGTAAAAGTAAAGAAAAAGGAAACTAAGCAAACTGGAAGGTGCAGAGAAGGCATCTCTCAACGCAAGAATTCAGAGTTAAGATTATGGAAGCCAGATCAGGATAGCTGTACTCAAAATTGAAATTCAATCCTAGTAATGAAGATTTTGTTCCAGTGATACCTTAATCCCTCTTCTCTTTAAGATGATGACTCTCCAAGGAGGTTGCTGAGTTTTTCATTCAAATAGACTCAGACCATCTGCATACAATGTCCAACAAATGTCTGAGCTTTAGCAGTAGGCATAGCTTAGTCCCAAGCATGGATTTCTACTACACTTTATCCACTTGTTTTATTCCCTTATCTGTTCCTCCATGCCAGATAAATATTGAAGTCTTGTTCTAGCTCTGAGTCAAGTCTGTACTTCTTGACTTTCTGAAAAAATTATCATGCTCCCAAGCTTAACTCCACAATAAGTTTTTCACATCTAGAAAATGTTGTGGCTCTCTATTAAAGAAACATGTGCCAAAAATTAAGTAATTCCAGGAAGGCTCAAAGTTCTTCTGTAGATTATACTCATTATGGCTTGAGCATGCCTTAGGCTAGGTGACGACCAGTATGTAACTGGACGCAGTAGCCTAAGAAGATATTATTAGAAATTATAATTTTCTATATTTATTTTTTGCTCAGTTCAAACTATGGCACTAAAATGATTCAAAACCTCCTAAAACACTCTGGTAAATATTCTCCATTAATTCTACTCAAGATAAAATTGATGCATCTTACACAATGAAGTATATGAACAATTCATAGTAAGTTGTAAAACTCACGGTCACTTGGTGCTGAAAAGGAAAGCTTTGTTTAAATGGCTAAATATTTTATTATAAATGTCTCAACTACACTTAGAAGCAAATATGAGACGTTATTTCCTGTAGTATTTTTCCCAAAGCTAGAGTTTGTTTTAATAAGGCAAAGGTTAAACACTGCAGTGAATTATGTCTGCACCAATGTGCAAACACCTTTTTCTTTTTGCTTGTCCTTGCAAATTTTTTAAGTCTGATATTTATTACATCATGTTTGAAAAAGAGACAGATTAAAGCGAAGCTTGAAAAAGAGAAGATGGTGACTGGAAGAGATCTAATTACAGTGACCTAACACAATTGGGTCAGCAAGAGGGTAAGAATTCATGCATTTATAATGGGAACTTTTCTGGAACGTAGCTGATACTGTGCCATTGCCTTGGAAACCCACTCAGATGTAATCAGTCATTTTTTTAGACTATGTTTGAGACAGGAATCCCAAGTTGAAAAGTTCAGGGTAGGATGTTAGTATCTAGGGGAGAGCTAGTGGTTGTGTTGGAAACCTAGAAATCAAGAGACAACCGAAGGGGCTGATCGCTGAAAGAAAGAAAGCACCAGAAATTCCAATCCTGTAAGTGTGGAAACATCAAGGAAAAATTCAATCTTCTGTGGCAGTTAAATTACATTGTTATTTAAAAATTTGGAATATACCTTTGTCCATTTATATTTGCTGTTTCTAATTTCCTTTTTTATGTGCAGCATTTAATTTTAGGCTAATTACTCAACTGATGAATCACATAGTACTCCCCAGTAACATTCTACCTCCTTTAAGGACCTTTTTACTCACTGAAAGCTATAAAATGAAATAACTCATCTACAATATATCATAGACAACTTTCTTCATCACATAAAAGCTTACTCTGCAATTTGTGAATTATCCTGCTTCTTGCTTTTGCTTTCCTTTTTGTCTCCTTTAGGCTTGCTTTGCCCATCATTAGCACCTTCTCCAGAGCTAAAGAAAGGGGACAAGCAAGGTTTTAAACTCAGTCTAGTCATGGTATTTATTAATGGGTGGTTTTGAGGAGGGACCAGAAAACAAGAGTTTGCCAGCAAAAGTGAGGTTTGTAAATTATCCACAAGGCTAATTGATTCACGTGATCAATTCTCCCTTTTTTCACAACAGCACTGTCTAATGGAGCATTTGGATATATTCTTATCTATGCTGTTCAATGTGGTTGCCACTGGTCCAATTGAGTAACTGAATTTTTAATTTAATTTCATTTTAATTTTAATACATTTAAATATAAATAGCCACACATAGTTAACAGCTATCAGACAAGACAGTGCAGCTCTAGAATATGTCTTTCTAGTTATCACATCCAGCAGTACAATATAATTTCATAAACTCCAAATTTACTATTTTGGAAACCATAGTCTTTTCACATGGATTGAACTAGTTTACCATTGACATTTGCACTTTGAAGAAAATGTCAGATGATTGCATTAATAATGTAAAAACCATTATAGATTAAAAGTTTAACTTTCATAAGGGCATGTGCTAGTTATAAGAACTAGCATAAAACTATTAGAATTATTTATAA
Organism: Macaca mulatta; assembly: GCF_049350105.2. NCBI lineage: Eukaryota > Metazoa > Chordata > Mammalia > Primates > Cercopithecidae > Macaca > Macaca mulatta. The sequence continues at coordinate 128,544,104 of NC_133410.1, read as the reverse complement.
ATTAATATAAATAATTGATAATAGATCTGTTAGATAATGAATCACTAACGTGAAGCAGGTCTAAAGGAAACTCGAAGGCATCCTTTATTTATTTATTTATTTAAACTGTATATGCCAGACATGGGACTAGTGCTGCAGATTTTTTAAAAAGACTAGCCATCAAGAAGGTCATTTATCTTTTCAAAAATATCATTAGTGCTTTATCTAATGTATTTTATATTTCATACCTTTTATATAAATAGGACTGAACTTTTCCCAAATTAGTACAAAATAATGATGTTTTTAATATTGTATTTAATTGAACTTTGCAGTGATTATCATTTATGTGCCTATAAGTTATTTTAGTATACTATATTAGCGTATAGTACAATCTTATGGTATATCTGTATGTATACAACACATATATAATTGTTTTAAATTTTCTTTACAGATTTAGGTAACAGTTAAAAAATTTTTCCAGTATTTAAACCCTGATTTAGTTTTGTTTACAGCATATAGCACTTATGTATTAATATAAGTATATATAGTAATATAAATACTGCATTACTTATAGTAAGTAGTATGACTATACTCATATAACCATATAAGGTACAATGTAACTTTATGTATACTTATATAACCATAAGAATAAACATAAGTATTAATATATGACTAATATAAGGATAAGTACTAATAGTTTCTTCTTTTAATTTCCTGCTTTAGTTTTTTTTTTTTTTTTTGAGACAAAATTTTGCTCTAGTTGCCCAGGCTGGAGTGCAGTGGTGCGATCTCGGCTCACTGCAACCTCCGCCTCCCGGATTCAAGTGATTCTCCTGCCTCAGCCTCCCGAGTAGCTAGGATTACAGGCATATGCCACCATGCCTGGCTAATTTTGTATTTTTGGTAGAGACAGAGTTTCTCCATGTGGATCAGGCTGGTCTCAAACTCCTGATCTCAGGTGATCCGCCTGCCTCAGCCTCCCGAAGTGCTGGGATTACAGGCATGAGCCACCGCGCCCAGCCTTAGCACACCTAATATGTACACCTAATATATACAAATATTAATAAAAATGATGACTTGATTTATACTTAATGAAAATTAATATGTTAACTTTTTCAGGAATATTGACGATGGGCTATAGAGCCAGATAGCCAGACTATTCAGTAACTAGTTTTCTCACATCCCAAATACAACCCTGAGCAACCCTCAGCTTATCTGTGCTTCAATTTCTTCACTAGGAAAGTGGAAAATAATTACAACCTCCTTATAGGGTCATATTGAGAAATAAATAGAAAGATTCATAGCAAGTGCTTTACATAGCCCCTGATACATACTAAGTGTTCAATAAAACTTCATTATTATCGTTATTATTAAAAATATTGCAAGATAAACTTAATAAATTTGAGACCCTATGTCACCTTTTTCAAGGTAACAGTGGAGAAGGAGTTTGTCAATGCTCAATGTATACTATACCAGGTGGTATTTGACTACACACAAAACTGAATTAGAGTTTAAATACTGGAAAATTTTTACTCACTAGTGTCTTTACTTTCTTGTAGAATATTAATTTACTTACTCTTTTCCTCTAAGACTGGAAAATTCACAACTTTTTGTACTTTATTTTGAAGATTACCTATTTGACATGGAGTCATTACAGAAGATGTGTCCCATGTTGAAAACAATTTTTTTTGCTGGCAGACATGTATATGAAATTGAAAATATAGGTTTTACTCAGTATGCCTATAAAAACAAAGAATGAATATATTAAACAGTTTTAAAACTTCTAAGGAAATGCTTTTGCAAATAAATACAATCCTAGAAAGGATGTAATATTTGAGAAAAGCTCTGGCTCAAAAGCGTGATCAGAGATTTTCAAGTAGAGCATTGAATTAGATTTTTAAATGCCACCATGTATTCTGTAAACAGATTTAGCTGACAACACAAATTAAATTGGAAAAACTGAACATCTCAGTTATGTCAATTTGCTCAGGCCTCAAAGATACACATCTTTGAAGTCATGCTTAAGTCAATACAACAGTATATGCAATACTTCATGAGATCCATTTAAACCTTACATTTAAAAGTACACACTTGTAATTCCACCACTTAACTTTAGTCTTGTAGAAGACTTGAAGGAAACAACCGACTCCAAACTACAGAACTCAATAGGGAAATGTGGGCAGTAAGCCAAGTGTGCTTTTGAATCTCCATTTCTCTCTTTGTATTAATTTTGAGAACATTAACTGCTATGAGAAATAAACTTACAAATACAGCAGAAGTTTATTTCTCACTCACATAAAGTCCAAAATAGTTCTCAACTGACAGATGATCTCCTTTGAGCAGAAATTCAGAGACCCAAGCTTCTTCGAGTATTGGCTCCATTGTCTTCAACATGTTGCTTCCAATATGGCCATCCTTGTCTTCATTTAACAGAAAAAGCAAATAGCAAGTAGTTCAAGTAGAAAGATTTCCTAGACCAGACCTGGGAGAGAGACAAATACCACTTCCATTTATATTCCATTGGCTGGAACTCAGTCATACGGCCACACCTCACTGTAAGGGAAGCTGGGATATGTAGTCTAAAATATTCCTAGAATGACAGTCCCCAATGCCATATGATTCTTGATAAGCCTACAGAATATAGTTTCTTCTTAGTCACTAGTCATCTCCCAGCTGCTTCTGTTACCTCTTTAATTGCTAGAGGAAATCCATCCCATTAATTCATTCACAGTTATGTGTCAGCCCTGGATGTGCATTTCAAAAGCAGAGGGCTGAAGAATGATTACTCACTCCATAAAAAGACAAATGGAGGAGTTTTTTTTTTTTTTGGGGGGGGGAGGGTTGTTTATTTGTTTGTTTTTGGTAGATAGGATTCAAAAATATTTGAAGTAAGATCTACTTAGTTCATGAATAAGGCAAGTTCTAAAAAGCAGTCCGTTTCTTAGAAATAGAGAGGATACAAATTAAAGAATAAATATTATAAACAACACCTATTCAATTCTGAGTTTTTTCTCATTTCTTTAGATATTCTTAATGTACAGTATCATTGGTTAGTGTCTCTATTGGTATTGGGTAAAAGGCACACTTTATCAAGCCAGTGAGAGACCATTGTGTCTTAATTCCTATGTTGGATTAGCATATATAAGAGGTCTCATAGAAATCTCCAATGCAACATGTTCCAAAACTGAAATCTTGACTTTCCTCCACAAATCTATTCCACCCTCATCTCTTCCCTTGCCTGTTGATGCAACTCTATCTTAAGAGTTGCACAAGACTAAAACTTTAGAATCTTTGACTCCCCTCCTTCTCTCAGACCTCTTATCCAAGCTTCCAGGAAATCCTGTTTACTCTACATTCAAAATGCCCAGAATAAACACCAGCTTGGGAAACACAGCAAGCCCCTGTCTCTATTTTAAAAATAATAAAAATGAAATAAAAATTAAAAAAAAACCAAAATACCCAGAATATGAACACTTCTCCTCATCCTCATTCCTGGTTTGAGCCCCCATCATTTCTTACAGGGATCACGAAATAGCCTCCTAAATACTTTTGTGTCTGTAATCCCCACCCCTAAACATAAACACACACACTCACACACACACCCCTACTCTCGACTGAGGAGCAAAAGTAGAAGCAGTGAAATTAGTTAGGAGACCACTGTACTAATTCAGGTAAGAGATAACTCCCACTGTTCTTCCCTCACATGGTCCACTTCACCCATATTGACGTCTTTGCTGTTTTTGGACAAATTAGATATTCTCTCACCTTTCTTACTAATGTCACCATTTCAGCAAGGCTTATCCTGAGTGTCCTATTAAATATTCCAATGTGCTACCCAGAATTTCCAAAACCTCTTAAACTTATTTTCCTTTTAATGTAATTATGTAATGCTTACTAACATAGTTTATAATGTGCATACTTCTTTGTGTTTACTGTTTGCCTTTCTTCCAGAATGTAAGCTCCACAAGAGCAGATATTTCTTTTGTAGTTTTTTTTTTTTTACAGTGCTGTCCTTCTAGTGCCTAGAAGAGTACCTAACACATAAAAGATGCTCTGTAAATATTTATTGAATGTTCAATGAATTTTTCTAAACAGAAATATATAGTTTAAAAATTGATGATCCTATCAGGTTTAAGCTTTTCTGGTTCACTATCACCTGGTAGAGAAGATTAGTCAAAATCCTTGGGACCAAAGTATTTCAAGGTATATTTGATGGAAAAATAATTTCACAGAATATTCTTGCCAAATAAGCTTATGATACATAGCTGACCATACCTCCCTCTTGGAGAGTCTATTCCACTGTAAAACAATCTTTGTAACACTAATCCAGCACTTCCCAAACTTACTTAACAAATCTCTTTTTTCATGAAGTGACTATTAGAATTGCATGGAATTAATGCTCTAGGCTCGTGATGTGAAAATAATAATATTTAAAATGGAGTTTAGCCCAGGAATGTAAGATTGGTTCAACATTTGAAAAGCAATCATTGTAATATACCATATTAATTGGATAAAAGATAAAAATACATGATTGTCTCAATAATTTCAAATAAAACATTTTACAAAATCCAAAATCCTTTTATGATTGAAAAAAAAAAAAACACTGAATAAATGAACATATTAAGGGATTTCCTTAACCTGGTAAAGGACATCTACCAAAAAACCCCTACAGCTTGCATTATAATGGTGAAAGAGTGAAAGCTTTCCCCCTATAATCAGTAACAAAAGAATTTCAACTCTCACCACTTCTATACCTTGCCAGGGAAACTAGGCAAGAAAAAGAAATAGAAGTATCTAGATCAGAAAGCAAGAAATAAAATAATGTGTATTTGCAGGTTGTGTAATTTATATATGTAAAACACTAACAAATTCACACTCATACACACACACATTACAGCTAATGAGTTCAGCACAGCTGCAGAACACACTACCAATATACAAAAATCAGTTGTAATGCTATAGACTAGCAATAAACAAACTAGAAATAAATGTAAGGAAACAATTCCATCGATAACAGCTTTATAAAGACTAAAATACTTAGGAATAAATCTAACAAAAGAAGTGCAACATGAGTACACTGAAAACTACAAAATTTCATTAAATCAATAAAGGCCTAAATAGAAAGACATTTTATGTTTCTGGATTGAAGGACTGAATGTGGTTAAGATGGCAATGCTCCCCAAATCGACCTAAAGATTCACTGCAATCACTATCAAAATACCTGTTGACATTTTTTTTTTTTTGCAGGAATTGACAAGCTAATCTTTAAAATCAAAAGATCCAAAATAGTAAAGCCAAACTTGAAATACAACAAAACCAGAAAACTCACACTTCCTGATTTCAAAACTTGCTACAAAATTATATTAATCAAGACAGTGTAAACAGGCAAAAGGATAGACAGGTAAAGGAAGAGAACTGAGAATTTTATCAACAAATTAATAGCAGAGATTCAAACCCAGACTGGACAAAAAAAATCCATGCTTTCCCTACTACCATGTAAGTCTTTTTTGGTTATCATTGTTCTCTATATTCTCCACAACACGTAACCTAGGGCCATGTACCAACTGATGAATGAATGAGCAGCGCTTCTGGTGATAATGTCTAATCCTATAAGGCACTAAATGGTACATAAAGAAGGACAATTTTATTTTTAAGTACAACCCAACAGTTACCCTGCAGCTAAAGAAAGAAATTAAAAGCTATCATTATCTATGTGCTGAATAAAAAACACAGATGGAGTTTCTATACTCTAACACCCTTCATCTTTTGGTAAAAATATGAGAATTGAAAAACTATCAGTCAGAAATATAGATACTATCTTAAGACCAAAACCAAAATTAGATTAGCCAGGAGATATCACGTTATATTCTCACTTTGCTAGCGTATCATGTTCAATGGGGTTAAGATAAGTATTTGCTAAATGGGAAAAATAGTTTACGTATATATATATATTCATCACACACACAGTTATACACTCCCCTGGGAAGTCTTGAAGAGCACTGTAACTTTGAAGGTCCTTGGAAAATTTCTGTCTTGGAACAAGACAGTCCAGGAGAGTTTAACATCATCAGTAATTAATGTGCAAGATGACAAACGTACCTCCTCTGACTCAGAAAATGAAATGTTTCCACAATCAAGCCTGAAGTTAGCAGTGTTGAAGTACTAAATGGCTTTCTAACAAATTTAGACTTGACAGTTACTTTGTCTTTCTCTTGTCTTAGCAGATTCATGCTTAAGAAGGCCACATATTCTCCGGCTACTCAGGGAATACAGGCCAACCTACCCATCTGCCAGGCAGCAATTCAGGGTGGGTGTCCTGCATATCCAGCTGTAGGGTTATATCCATGTAATTATATACATGGGTATGTAATAAAGATAGAGGAAGGGTGTCAGGAGGAGATTGTGGGTGAATGTTAGGCCAAACTTCTCAACTCCTTATTAGTCTCCTTTTATAGACTTGAGGGCTAACCACATGCAGTGGCACACTTCGATAAAAGTGAATCATAGAAATGGAAATAAATGCATTATCTGGCACACATTTTTGGCTAATTTCTTTAGACAATGTGGCTCAATTCTCTAGAATATAAACAGTTGTCTTTTGTAAGGCAGTAATGTCTAATAGGTATTTGTAAAGAATTTCTATTTTATGTAATATTATGATATAAATTATATCATGTCCAGGTAAAGCAAATAGCATTTGAATATTGGTATTTCAATGTCACTGACTGTAAAATCAACAAGAAAAGTGTGCTTCATTTTCTGGAGCCTAAATTTTCCCACTTACAAAAACAGCAATAATAAATGTGTTTTCTCTATTTCTTGTGTTAGTGAGAAAACTTGCACATATCATGTAAAATATTACTTTGATATGAATTTAGGCTTGAGCAATGTGGGCCTCAGCTAAAAGAGCAGGACCTTATAGGGTACCTTCTTGAGAGCCAAACTTTAAAAGCTAATCTGCCTTTCTACCCTTGTTTCTCCTCTGGTCTTGTTTTATTCAGGTCTTTTAACTTTTTATATTACATATATATTTGTAAGATACCTACCCAAAGTCACTTTGGAATAAAGGGTGGGTATAAATAATCAAATGTTATTGAAATAATATCATCATTAATTGGGTTGTCTTGAGCAATGCTGGGTGATTATGGGGATGAGGAAACAAGGGAACAAGGGAAAATCCTAGTTCACTGCTTAGGAGCACCAACTTGTTAACCACTTAAAATGCATAAATCACAAATAATAAGGCTCTTCTTAACATATGGGAGACATTTTTTAATTAAAAAATGCTGGAAATGAGAATTAAGTATTTATTAATAGCCTATAAACTACATGCTATGTGCCAGACACTATTCTAGCTGCTTCATATGCATCAGTTCAAGTAATCCTTTTTAGCAATTCTCTGTTCTGTTCTATTACTATCACCATTCTCATTTTACAAACAAGGAATTGAGGATCAGAGTGGTTAACTACCTTGCCTAGAGTCACACTGGTACAAAGTGGCAGCCAAAGTTTGAAGCCAAACAGGCTGGCTATGGGGTCTTTTATGCTATTCCGCAGCCTTACTTCTCCAGACAGCAGAAGACAGCTGGGTACACAGCTCTCTGATTCTCAACTCTGAAGGCTCAGTGGTATCATCTTGGGGAAGGGTGGAAGGTGGTTAAAAACACTTCTGAGCCTAGGCCCAACTCAGACATTATTGTCTATATTTTTTAAAAGCCTCCCAAGTGATTCTGTTCTTGCACCCTGGGTTAAGAACCACTGAAATAAATGAACCATTGATTTCTGTTCATAAACTAAAGAGCAGCATTGACCTTAAAGGAATAGTCCATATTCTGAGCATGCTCTTCAAAATCTTTGGAATATAAAAATGATTAACATAAAGGCAGTGTCATAGTAATAAAACGGCCAAGAGAATAATAAATCATGACCCAAAGAAACAAGCCGTGTACAGGCCCCACACTGGCACTCTGCTGAGTAGAAAAAGACACCATTTGCAAGAGTAGGAAGTTATCACCTATATTCAAGAGAACATAGAAATAGCTCAGAGGTGAATGCAGACAGATCAAGCCATACCTCTTTTACATCGTTCCATTAGTAGAAATGGAGATAAATACATTGTAAGACAGCTACCCATCCAGCTAAAGTACTGCTGTATTTTCTGTTTTTACTACATGAAAAAAGAATGCCCTTTTTAGGTTTTTTTGTTTTTTGTTTTTTGTTTTCTTTGAGATGGAGTTTCACTCTTGTCGCCAAGGCCGGAGTGCAGCAGTCGTGTGATCTCAGCTCACTGCAACTTCCGCCTCCCAGGTTCAAGGGATTCTCCTACCTCAGCCTCCTGAGTAGTTGGGATTACAGGCATGCCACCATGCCTGGCTAATTTTTGAATTTTTAGTAGAGATGGTGTTTCACCATGTTGGCCAGGCTGGTCTTGAACTCCTGACTTCAGGTGATCCACCCGCCTTGGCCTCCCAAACTGCTGGGATTACAGGTGTGAGCCACCCTGCCCAGACAAGGATATCCTTTTAAAACTACTTTTTGCAGTCAAAATTATGCAAAATATCTTCAATGACTTTAATTTGTGATAGATGATGGCAGAGATTGAAGGTAGTGAATTAATGTACTCTGTACTCAAAAACCAGACTTTATCTGTAGGAAAGAGTAAGGCAGTAAAGGAGCAAGAAAAAGACTGAGTAAAAGAGAAAGAAGCTGAACAAAGTATTAGCAAGTAATAAACCAACGTGTGTTTCCCCTAGGGTTGTCGATTCCACATAGAGACATATGACAATGTGCCTTCCATTGTCAACCTTCCCAATTATTTTAGTTCCTGGAGTTTTCCAAATGCACAAAGTGTTTAACAAATTTGCAATATGTAACTTACTCTTTGAGCTCTTTATGGCATAGTTCATTCCGCACTTCTAGATGCAAATGTGTTAGGTGCCAAATTCCTGGAATAAAAGAGTTATCCTTTTCTCAATAGTGGTTTACGTGCGTCAAATTCTTCGTGGCATGATGGCCATATAAAGAACTAAATTAAAAGTATATGTCCTTAAAGCCTGCCCCTGTTTCTTCTTGCCATAACATCAAACTAATTTGCTTAATGAGGTCACTTAAGAAAGGGGTAATTCCTTATATTTCATTATAGATTCTTAACTTTAGGAAGTAAGTTGCTATTTGTGTCCAGAAACTCATTCTTTCTCCTAATTTTATCATGACTACCATGTGGTAAAAAGTCCTCACCCTTATGTAGCATTTTTCTTCCTTTCTCTCTGGGCTTTGCAGTTTTATAATTCAGAACTATGAACTAGCTCCTTGAGACCTGAGAGAAATAACTCCATAAAATTTGAATAAGCAACAGCGACAACATTCTGTAGAATTTTCCAAGAACCTTCATTTGTAAAGTATTATACTAAGTTGTTTGATGTTAAGGGAGAATTCTACCAAATAATAAGAAAAGTGATAACCAAAAAAAAGTAATCATGAGAATTTAGGCAGATACTAGGTTAGCAATTTCCCTGATAAGATACAAATGATTGAAAGGCAGGCTAAACAAATTAATACTCTAGGTATAATTACAGAGCAAATAGTACTTAAAATGAATATTTTCTGGCATTTTGAAAGCATCTGCCCATTGACAAGTCGTTCTTTCAGACATAAGCCACGAGGGCTCATCTTTCTCCTTGAACTACACTCTGTAGTGTCTGATTTGGCCAGGCAGGCCTCATCGCCTTCACAGGGCTGGCAGGGCAATTATATGTGGAGTCAGCTTTGCACAGCTAGCTCTGCTTATGGTGACTCTAAGGGCTTGCTTTGGAGGCTTGGTTACAGCACACTGCCACTTAACTTCCAGCCCAGCTGCTTTTTTAAATCTGGCTTTATCCACCATTAACACAGTGGTCATTTCTTCAGCATTTGTGACTACTTCGTACTGCACAGAACTTAGAGAAGAGAAGGGGTGATTCATTGACTCCTAACTTTCAAAGGCCACATCAGGCAAGTTGTTTCGCTTCCCTAAATTTTTCAGATATAAAATGAAGAGACTGATCTCTGCTGAAGTCCCCCACAGCGATTTCATTTACAACTTTTTCAGGTAATACATTTTTTAAAAGCCAGGTTCAACTGGTTATAATCAAAAGTAGCCAAATGTGTATTTCCTTAAAAACACTATAATTGTGTCCAGGTCTTCAACAGAGGTTTGTCCAAATTTGTAACACTTTACATAAAGAGATTAAAAATATGAAATAAATCCTCATCTATTTCTCTGCATTCCTTTGAGATAGTAAGTGAAGTATTTTCATTCCTATCAAAGAAATTCTACAGACTTTATTATGTTCTTATCCCATTTGAGATATAGGTTTCTTCTGGAAAATTCAAAAGACAAAACAATGGTATGAAAAGATATATGGATCCAACATGCATTCATGAAATAAATATTCCACAGCCCATTATCTTCAAAGCCAGATTGCTATATCAAATATCTAGATGGCAAATGGTTGCAATGACATATTTTGCCTAAAAAGGTAAAGAATGGAAAAGAGAAGAGAGGAGAGTTCATCTTTTGAACATCTAGATATGCTAAGTATTATGTTAGAGACATTTATATATCTATTTAATATAAATTATTGCTAAGGTTTTGTAATGTAGTTATTTTTATTCCCATTTTTATAGGGAAGTCAACTGAAGTTCAAAGAGATTGAATCCCTTGTTCCAGAATACACTGTTAGTAAGACCTGAGTTTGAATACTTATCTGACCACCCCAGAACCCAAGTCTTTTCCAAACGATTCCCGACATGCTGCCATGGGCTACCCTGGGTGGTGGTGATAGAAAGTGTGTGATGCTATCCACAACACACTGTGATGACAGAGTGGTTTTTCCCTGCTGACAGGATAAGCTTCTTTTAAACTCCCATCATCCGGACTGCTTTTCAAAGGGCGTATGTTCAGACTTAAGCCTCACATCCTCAGCAAGTTAGTGTCCCATCATTCTTAGGGGACCTTTGTTTCCTTAAATGTTAGATGGAATGAGGTCACACATCAGGCCCAGGGTGACTGGTCTTTGTTTAATGTCTGATAATGCATTTGTCTTAAGGTCAAGTGGGATTATTTCCAGAACTCTGCTGAAACATAAAAGGCAAAAGGAAAAGTGACAAAAAGCAGGGTCAGCTTAGAGCTCCAAAAAGAATTCAGAATGGATTTTATGTAGAAAATGCAAACGCTAGGGACAAAAAAAAAAAAAAATAGAAATGTATTTTACGAGTGTCATAAAAATGTGTTTAAAAAACAGATTTCAGTTATGCAAGGCAAAGGAATGACATAAAGAAAATTCTTGCTTCTTTGCTATAGAGGGAGAAAACCCAGTAACAGATGGCATTGAAACAGAGATTTTTAAATAATTTTACTCCTTCATATATTGTATTTTTATTGAAAAAAATAACATACATATAGGAAAGTATATGTGTTATGTCTGCACATACGTAAGTATACAAGTCAGTGAATTTTCACAAAGTGAACACACCTCGGTAACCACCACCCAGATAAAGAAATAGCACATTTCCAGTATCTTAGAAATCTGCCTCATGCCCTGTCAGTCGCTCTCCACTCCTCTCCAACGTGCCCATTCAGGCTTGTAAAACTAGAGATCAGCTTTGCATGTTTCTGATTCTCATATAAACAGAATCAGACAATGTGTGCTTTATATCTAACTTCTTTTGCTGCACATTATATTTATAAAATTTACCCATATTGTTGCAGTAGTGGTTGTTTAATTCATGTTCATTGCTGAATGGTATGTCCTTCAATGAATAAAACACAATTTATTTATTCGTTCTGTTTATAGACATTTGGATTGTCCCAGTTTTTACTATGATGAGTGTTTAAGAGTATGCATATTCATGTACATGACTCTGTTGCTCATGCATCTGTTACATATATAGCTAGGAGTAAAACTGCTGAGTCAGTGTGCATTTGTTCAGTTTTAATATTTATTGTCAAAGAGTTTTCCAAAGTTGCTATCCCAACTGTTACTTCTATTATCAATGTAGGACAATTCTTGGTGCTCCACACCATAGCCTGAGTTTGGGGTTGTCAATCTTTTACATGTTAGCCATTCTGGAGGGTGTGAGATGGCATCTTATTGTGAATTCAATTTGTATTTCCCTGATAACAAATGAGGTTGAGAACATTTTCATATACCTCCTGACAACATGAATTTTTTTTGTGTGAAGTGTAAGTTCAAGACTTTTGCAACATCTTCTATTATGTTTTCTATCTTTTTCTTATTGGTTTGTTGTACCTTTTCTTTTTCTTTCTCTTTTTTTTTTGAGGCAAGGTCTCACTCTGTCACCCAAGGTGGAGTGCAGCAGTGCCATCAGAGTTCACTAGAGCCTTGCATTCCTGGGCTCAAGCTATCCTCCTGCCTTGCCTCCCGAGTAGCTGGGATGCAGGCACATGCCACCGTGCCTGGCTAATTTTTTTAATTCTTGATATTCCTTTTATTTTCGATATGCCAGCTAGAGTCCTTTGTTGATTTATGTGTTGAAAACATCTTCTCCTATTTTGAGGCTTGACTTTCTACTTTCTTAATACTATATTTTTATCAACAGAAGATGTAATATAATTCAATTTATCAATACTTTACCTAATGATGAGTGGTTTCTGTATCCTGCATAAGAAGGCATTCCCTAGTCTATGTATATAAAGATATTTTTCTGGGTTATCTTTATAAATTTATTATTTTACCTTTCACATTTAGATTTCAATACCACTTTGAATTGATTTCTGTGTATGGTAGGATTTTCCTTTGTCTTTTGAAAAATATCAATTCTAGTCAATTATCCAGGACAAGAGATAGAAACATAGGAAATCACAGTAAAATGAGAAAAACAACTGAATTGTAAAGCAATCTGAAAATATGTTTAATTCCTTGGATTGTTGTTTACAAAACATGTTGAAACCTGTCACTAAAGCATCAGCAGTTTTATTCTGAAAGGACAAGAAAGAGAAACAGAAATTTTTTTGAACAGCAAAAAATGCAAAACCTCTAAGTTATTTATTGCAGTAAAGGGGTAGGCAAATTCCTGTTCAGAATGAGTTCAGGAGCTTTAGCTAGAATTTTGGATTCAAAAAGAACTGGGTTCATAGCTCAGCTCTGCCACTTACCAAGTGGCACAGCTGAGCTTTGTACCTCACAAAGTTCTCATCCGTATCATGAAAAGAATATGCATCTCACTGGATTAAAGTGAGAAGGCAGTTAGACACATTTATGTTTTATCACTGTGTCTCCTGTACTTGCAGCAGTGTATGTCTCATAACAGGAACTTAATACTGCATTCCCCTCTGTCTTACACTATTATTATTTGTCCTTTGCTCTCTAATTAGAACCAGTGTAGAACCATCATTGAGGAGAAAAGGCAAGACATCATAAGGTAACCTGGAAACCAGGAAAACCAAAGACCATTTACTTTCACAATTTTGTCTAAGAAAATTGTATGAGTCAGCTTAATATTAATACCCCCAAAAGAAAGTAGAGCATGATCATTTTGAAATGCCCTTGAAGGGCCCAAAATAGAGTAATTAGCATGGTTTTACAAACCCAAATAGTATTAGAAAGAACAGTTTAATATCCTTTCCTGATATATGGCAAAGTAATGTTGATAAAGGGAAAACTGTATTACATTTAATCTCTTTATGCATCAAGAAAGCCTTTAATTTTATCCCACTGAACATTCCTGGGAATATACTAGATTCTTAGGTTCCTCAAAGTGTGGGGCTTGGCCTAGGACCAGTAGCATCGACATCACCTGGGAGCTTATTAGAAACACAGACTAAGACCTACTGAGTCAAAACCTGCATTTTACCAAAATCCTCAGGTTATGCACATTAATTTTGAAAAACACTGAACCAGACAATTAAAATATCTACTGATCTGATAACCCCCATTTTAAAAATAAAGTTAGGAGCAAGAGTAAGGATAGAAAGGGGGGTCAAACTAAATAAGTAATAACCATCCTATATCAGGTTCAATTTATCTGTTATCAGGTCATTTTGATTGCACATCCAGAATCTGAGCACTGCATGCTCTCAGCCTGGGTTGTCTGTCTTTCCAATTATCTACATTTTTCGCCTCTTTTCTCCACAACTTCAGATAAAAGTCATTATAATAAAAATTGTTATTGAATCTTACTTTTACTTTTGATTTTTAACTTAGCTCTCAGGACTGCAAACTGAAACAGAAAGAAAGAGGAGAGTAAAGAAAGGAGGCACAGTCCCTAAAAGAAATTGCTGCTGACACACTGTCTTGATCCCTCATTCAGTCACTGATTTAGCCCGAAGCCATTCTCCTTCTCAATCTCTGACTTAGAATCCTAAACTATCTTTGCCTTCTATGCCCTCCCTTTAAAGAAAAAAACAGCATGAATAGGTTGGGTTTTTGAAAAGTATTTTTTGTCTGTTGGTTTGTGGCAGTAAACTCTGGTGAGCTAAGTAAATTAAACGGTTGACTCATGTCACTGTAGTGATCTGTGAATCGAAAAGTTTGTGAAGTACTAGATGGTTATGTCTACTCTGCTAAGTGGGTGCCCCAAAGAGTAATCATTTACAGTTGACTGCCTTCGTTAGAGAATGTTTGTAAAATAGTGATAGTAATCACAATCACTAATATGTATGGTTTAATGAATATATATCAGGCACTGTGCTAAGTGTCTTAGATATTTTCTCACATTTAGTTTTCTCAGTAATATACTTGTATTAGTCTGTTCTCATACTGCTATAATGAAATACCAGAGCCTGAGCAATTTATAAAGAAAGACATTTAATTGGCTCACAGTTCTGCAGGCTGTACAGGAAACATGGCAGAATCTGCTTCTGGGGAGGCCTCAGGAAATTCACAATCATGGTGGAAGGCAAAGGGGAAGCAGGCACATCTTACATGGCCAGAGCAGAAGGAAGTTGGGGTGGGGAGGCACTACACACTTTTAAACAACCAGATCTCATGAGAACTCACTTGCCATCATGAGAAAAGCACAGAGCTAATCCATTCCTGGAAGATCCACCCCCATGTTCCACTCACCTCCCATCAGGCCCCACCTCCGACACTGGGGATTCCAATTTGACATGAGATTTGGGCAGGGACACAGATCCAAACCACATCAATAATTAGGTGAGTTACAGATACCTTATATTAGTATTCATTTACTGGGTCCCCATGGTTAAGAGGAAAGTAAAAGTTACTATAACATGAGATATTAAGTAATGACTTCCCCTCTTGTAGAATGGCTTCCATACTCAAACATATGTCACTCTCACTTAATGCCTGCATCTATCCCAGTGCAAGAGCCAAAGTTTTTGTCCCTCGGAGGCGGAGCAAGATGGCCGAATAGGAGCAGCTCCAGTCTCCAACTCCCAGCGCGAGCCACACAGAAGACCGGTGATTTCTGCATTTTCAACTGAGGTACTGGGTTCATCTCACTGGGGAGTGCCGGACGATCAGAGCTGGTCAGCTGCTGCAGCCCGACCAGCGAGAGCTGAAGCAGGGCGAGGCATTGCCTCACCTGGGAAGCGCAAGGGGGAAGGGAGTCCCTTTTCCTAGCCAGGGGAACTGAGACACACAACACCTGGAAAATCGGGTAACTCCCACCCCAATACTGCGCTTTAGGAAACAGGCACACCAGGAGATCATATCCCACACCTGGCCGGGAGGGTCCCACACCCACGGAGCCTCCCTCGTTGCTAGCGCAGCAGTCTGTGATCTACCGGCAAGGCAGCAGCGAGGCTGGGGGAGGGGCGCCCGCCATTGCTGAGGCTTAAGTAGGTAAACAAAGCTGCTGGGAAGCTCGAACTGGGTGGAGCTCACAGCAGCTCAAGGAAACCTGCCTGTCTCTGTAGACTCCACCTCTGGGGACAGGGCACAGTAAACTAAGACACACAGACACCTCTGCACAGACGCAAACGACTCTGTCTGACAGCTTTGAAGAGAGCAGTGGATCTCCCAACACGGAGGTTGAGATCTGAGAAGGGACAGACTCCCTGCTCAAGCGGGTCCCTGACCCCTGAGTAGCCTAACTGGGAGACATCCCCCACTAGGGGCAGTCTGACACCCCACACCTCACAGGGTGGAGTACACCCCTGAGAGGAAGCTTCCAAAGCAAGAATCAGACAGGTACACTCGCTGCTCAGAAATATTCTATCTTCTGCAGCCTCTGCTGCTGATATCCAGGCAAACAGGGTCTGGAGTGGACCTCAAGCAATCTCCAACAGACCTACAGCTGAGGGTCCTGACTGTTAGAAGGAAAACTATCAAACAGGAAGGACACCTACACCAAAACCCCATCAGTACATCACCATCATCAAAGACCAGAGGCAGATAAAACCACAAAGATGGGGAAAAAGCAGGGCAGAAAAGCTGGAAATTCCAAAAATAAGAGCGCATCTCCCCCGGCAAAGGAGCGCAGCTCATCGCCAGCAACGGATCAAAGCTGGACGGAGAATGACTTTGACGAGATGAGAGAAGAAGGCTTCAGTCCATCAAATTTCTCAGAGCTAAAGGAGGAATTACGTACCCAGCGCAAAGAAACTAAAAATCTTGAAAAAAAAGTGGAAGAATTGATGGCTAGAGTAATTAATGCAGAGAAGGTCCTAAACGAAATGAAAGAGATGAAAACCATGACACGAGAAATACGTGACAAATGCACAAGCTTCAGTAACCGACTCGATCAACTGGAAGAAAGAGTATCAGCGATTGAGGATCAAATGAATGAAATGAAGCGAGAAGAGAAACCAAAAGAAAAAAGAAGAAAAAGAAATGAACAAAGCCTGCAAGAAGTATGGGATTATGTAAAAAGACCAAATCTACGTCTGATTGGGGTGCCTGAAAGTGAGGGGGAAAATGGAACCAAGTTGGAAAACACTCTTCAGGATATCATCCAGGAGAACTTCCCCAACCTAGTAGGGCAGGCCAACATTCAAATCCAGGAAATACAGAGAACGCCACAAAGATACTCCTCGAGAAGAGCAACTCCAAGACACATAATTGCCAGATTCATCAAAGTTGAAATGAAGGAAAAAATCTTAAGGGCAGCCAGAGAGAAAGGTCGGGTTACCCACAAAGGGAAGCCCATCAGACTAACAGCAGATCTCTCAGCAGAAACTCTACAAGCCAGAAGAGAGTGGGGGCCAATATTCAACATTCTTAAAGAAAAGAATTTTAAACCCAGAATTTCATATCCAGCCAAACTAAGTTTCATAAGTGAAGGAGAAATAAAATCCTTTACAGATAAGCAAATGCTTAGAGATTTTGTCACCACTAGGCCTGCCTTACAAGAGATCCTGAAGGAAGCACTAAACATGGAAAGGAACAACCGGTACCAGCCATTGCAAAAACATGCCAAAATGTAAAGACCATTGAGGCTAGGAAGAAACTGCATCAACTAATGAGCAAAATAACCAGTTAATATCATAATGGCAGGATCAAGTTCACACATAACAATATTAACCTTAAATGTAAATGGACTAAATGCTCCAATTAAAAGACACAGACTGGCAAACTGGATAAAGAGTCAAGACCCATCAGTCTGCTGTATTCAGGAGACCCATCTCACACGCAGAGACATACATAGGCTCAAAATAAAGGGATGGAGGAAGATTTACCAAGCAAATGGAGAACAAAAAAAAGCAGGGGTTGCAATACTAGTCTCTGATAAAACAGACTTTAAACCATCAAAGATCAAAAGAGACAAAGAAGGCCATTACATAATGGTAAAGGGATCAATTCAACAGGAAGAGCTAACTATCCTAAATATATATGCACCCAATACAGGAGCACCCAGATTCATAAAGCAAGTCCTTAGAGACTTACAAAGAGACTTAGACTCCCATACAATAATAATGGGAGACTTCAACACTCCACTGTCAACATTAGACAGATCAACGAGACAGAAAGTTAACAAGGATATCCAGGAATTGAACTCATCTCTGCAGCAAGCAGACCTAATAGACATCTATAGAACTCTCCACCCCAAATCAACAGAATATACATTCTTCTCAGCACCACATCATACTTACTCCAAAATTGACCACGTAATTGGAAGTAAAGCACTCCTCAGCAAATGTACAAGAACAGAAATTATAACAAACTGTCTCTCAGACCACAGTGCAATCAAACTAGAACTCAGGACTAAGAAACTCACTCAAAACCGCTCAACTACATGGAAACTGAACAACCTGCTCCTGAATGACTACTGGGTACATAACGAAATGAAGGCAGAAATAAAGATGTTCTTTGAAACCAATGAGAACAAAGATACAACATACCAGAATCTCTGGGACACATTTAAAGCAGTGTGTAGAGGGAAATTTATAGCACTAAATGCCCACAAGAGAAAGCAGGAAAGATGTAAAATTGACACTCTAACATCGCAATTAAAAGAACTAGAGAAGCAAGAGCAAACACATTCGAAAGCTAGCAGAAGGCAAGAAATAACTAAGATCAGAGCAGAACTGAAGGAGATAGAGACACAAAAAACCCTCCAAAAAATCAATGAATCCAGGAGTTGGTTTTTTGAAAAGATCAACAAAATTGACAGACCACTAGCCAGACTAATAAAGAAGAAAAGAGAGAAGAATCAAATCGACGCAATTAAAAATGATAAAGGGGATATCACCACCGACCCCACAGAAATACAAACTACCATCAGAGAATACTATAAACACCTCTACGCAAATAAACTGGAAAATCTAGAAGAAATGGATAATTTCCTGGACACTTACACTCTTCCAAGACTAAACCAGGAAGAAGTTGAATCCCTGAATAGACCAATAGCAGGCTCTGAAATTGAGGCAACAATTAAAAGCCTACCAACCAAAAAAAGTCCAGGACCAGATGGATTCACAGCTGAATTCTACCAGAGGTACAAAGAGGAGTTGGTACCATTCCTTCTGAAACTATTCCAATCAATAGAAAAAGAGGGAATCCTCCCTAACTCATTTTATGAGGCCAACATCATCCTGATACCAAAGCCTGGCAGAGACACAACAAAAAAAGAGAATTTTAGACCAATATCCCTGATGAACATCGATGCAAAAATCCTCAATAAAATACTGGCAAACCGGATTCAGCAACACATCAAAAAGCTTATCCACCATGATCAAGTGGGCTTCATCCCTGGGATGCAAGGCTGGTTCAACATTCGCAAATCAATAAACATAATCCAGCATATAAACAGAACCAAAGACAAGAACCACATGATTATCTCAATTGATGCAGAAAAGGCTTTTGACAAAATTCAACAGCCCTTCATGCTAAAAACGCTCAATAAATTCGGTATTGATGGAACGTACCTCAAAATAATAAGAGCTATTTATGACAAGCCCACAGCCAATATCATACTGAATGGGCAAAAACTGGAAAAATTCCCTTTGAAAACTGGCACAAGACAGGGATGCCCTCTCTCACCACTCCTATTCAACATAGTGTTGGAAGTTCTGGCTAGGGCAATCAGGCAAGAGAAAGAAATCAAGGGTATTCAGATAGGAAAAGAAGAAGTCAAATTGTCCCTGTTTGCAGATGACATGATTGTATATTTAGAAAACCCCATTGTCTCAGCCCAAAATCTCCTTAAGCTGATAAGCAACTTCAGCAAAGTCTCAGGATACAAAATTAATGTGCAAAAATCACAAGCATTCTTATACACCAGTAACAGACAAACAGAGAGCCAAATCAGGAATGAACTTCCATTCACAATTGCTTCAAAGAGAATAAAATACCTAGGAATCCAACTTACAAGGGATGTAAAGGACCTCTTCAAGGAGAACTACAAACCACTGCTCAGTGAAATCAAAGAGGACACAAACAAATGGAAGAACATACCATGCTCATGGATAGGAAGAATCAATATTGTGAAAATGGCCATACTGCCCAAGGTAATTTATAGATTCAATGCCATCCCCATCAAGCTACCAATGAGTTTCTTCACAGAATTGGAAAAAACTGCTTTAAAGTTCATATGGAACCAAAAAAGAGCCCGCATCTCCAAGACAATCCTAAGTCAAAAGAACAAAGCTGGAGGCATCACGCTACCTGACTTCAAACTATACTACAAGGCTACAGTAACCAAAACAGCATGGTATTGGTACCAAAACAGAGATATAGACCAATGGAACAGAACAGAGTCCTCAGAAATAATACCACACATCTACAGCCATTTGATCTTTGACAAACCTGAGAGAAACAAGAAATGGGGAAAGGATTCCCTATTTAATAAATGGTGCTGGGAAAATTGGCTAGCCATAAGTAGAAAGCTGAAACTGGATCCTTTCCTTACTCCTTATACGAAAATTAATTCAAGATGGATTAGAGACTTAAATGTTAGACCTAATACCATAAAAATCCTAGAGGAAAACCTAGGTAGTACCATTCAGGACATAGGCATAGGCAAAGATTTCATGTCTAAAACACCAAAAGCAACGGCAGCAAAAGCCAAAATTGACAAATGGGATCTCATTAAACTAAAGAGCTTCTGCACAGCAAAAGACACTACCATCAGAGTGAACAGGCAACCTACAGAATGGGAGAAAATTTTTGCAATCTACTCATCTGACAAAGGGCTAATATCCAGAACCTACAAAGAACTCAAACAAATTTACAAGAAAAAAACAAACAACCCCATCAAAAAGTGGGCAAAGGACATGAACAGACATTTCTCAAAAGAAGACATTCATACAGCCAACAGACACATGAAAAAATGCTCATCATCACTGGCCATCAGAGAAATGCAAATCAAAACCACAATGAGATACCATCTCACACCAGTTAGAATGGCAATCATTAAAAAGTCAGGAAACAACAGGTGCTGGAGAGGATGTGGAGAAATAGGAACACTTTTACACTGTTGGTGGGATTGTAAACTAGTTCAACCATTATGGAAAACAGTATGGCGATTCCTCAAGGATCTAGAACTAGATGTACCATATGACCCAGCCATCCCATTACTGGGTATATACCCAAAGGATTATAAATTATGCTGCTATAAAGACACATGCACACGTATGTTTATTGCAGCACTATTCACAATAGCAAAGACTTGGAATCAACCCAAATGTCCATCAGTGACAGACTGGATTAAGAAAATGTGGCACATATACACCATGGAATACTATGCAGCCATAAAAAAGGATGAGTTTGAGTCCTTTGTAGGGACTTGGATGCAGCTGGAATCCATCATTCTTAGCAAACTATCACAAGAACAGAAAACCAAACACCGCATGTTCTCACTCATAGATGGGAACTGAACAATGAGATCACTCGGACTCAGGAAGGGGAACATCACACACCGGGGCCTATCATGGGGAGGGGGGAGGGGGGAGGGATTGCATTGGGAGTTATACCTGATGTAAATGACGAGTTGATGGGTGCAGCACAGCAACATGGCACAAGTATACATATGTAACAAACCTGCACGTTATGCACATGTACCCTACAACTTAAAGTATAATAATAATAAATAAATTTAAAAAAAAAAAAAAAAAAAAAAAAAAAAAAAGTTTTTGTCCCTCGATTTCATCTTCATTGTATCAAACATCCAGTAAACACAGTGAAAACCAACAACAAGGCACAAGTGTAGGTCTTGATAAAGAAGCAGGTTCATGAAATGGATAAAAAAAATATGTTGGGATTCTGTTCACACCACTGGCTGAAGCATTGACAAATGAAGATCTGGCAGAGATTAAAGTAGCTAACTACTGAAGAAGAGAAAATCAAAACTGTCGACAGGATATGTTCTTCACAAAGAATCATTTAAATATTAAGAGATGATGATCCTGCTTTAAAAGCTAAGTCTCAAGTGAAGATTGTCTATCATATCATCATATAATTTTATCACAAAAAATATAGCAAAAATTAATATCTGATTCATTCTCATTTATGCTAAGAAATAACATATCTTTTGCAATGTTAGTTATGAATTAGAATGAATTCATTTTCATATAGTCTAGCTCAAATTTTTTGAGATGAGTTTTCAAACTTTTTACAATTTGCTGTACAATTTTTATGGTATTTGAGGTGGATTCATTTTAAATGGGTTTTTCTTCCAATATCAATCCTGCTCAAGTAAGGAGGTTTTGCTGTTTTATTACTATCCATTTTATACATGGGAAAACTGAGATTTTACTTGATTCCATAATTTGACCAAGATCACAGCCAGGCATCTGTTTTGCAAAATTTGGTCTTGGTCCTAGAAAGTATTACTTCCAAAATTAGAATTCTAAAATCATTCTAATAATAAGAATTTGTGCAATGAAGTAAACAAGATGAGAGAGAAGAACTTTAAATCCCTGACTTCTAACATTGTTGAAAGTTATTATGAAAATATATGATATTACATAGGACCTATGGAACTCACTGAATATATTAATCAGGGTCAGAATGCCTCTTCTCCCATACAGAAATTGAATGCAACTGGCATTGAAAGAAAAATTCTTCTAAAAATATGACATTCAGTGGATCACTTAATACAAAGCAAACTTGAAAGATTAGACAACATCTGGAACCATAAAACTGTATCCTACCGGCTACACTCTGATCAACTTTATGGACTGTGAATATGTGATTGATTTACACATCCAAATGGAAACAAATGATGCAATGCCAGCAGGAACTCTGGATTTGATCTTCCACTTACAGATGTACCGGTGAATCCTAGACTACAAATGTACATGCCAATTGTAGCAGTGATAAGTTCCTTCATGATATAAACTGCATGATAAATGGGATATGCATAGGCTTCACTAGTTTTAATTCTAGTTCCTAAAACACATAACTTTGTTCATTGCTCCTCTTCATATATTTGAGGGAAGATAATCTTCCTCAAATTATTAGTTGAATAAGCATAATATCATATCCTGGGGAGGAGGGGGAGAAAACTATTTTTATAGCCTATTATAAGAGCTCCTGTCACACAAATTAAATGAAATTTAGCTAGAAATGCAGACAACAAAAACAAGAAATTTTACTGGTAAGAAAGATAGACAAACTGGGAGGGCTAGTTGCTTGCTAACATCAATCTAGAGAATAACTAAGAATGTCAACCCCTTTCTTTAAAAAAGTCAGAGTTGTAACAAAGAAATTGTAAAACACAAAATACAGTGTTTTATAATAAAAATGCATTAGTCAGGATCAGTGGGTAACCATACATCACCGATGAGACATATTTAAGCTAATAATTCCCAAGACTTTATCTGTTGTATGAGTTATTCCTCCACATACATAATTCTCTTTATTCCCCTTTTTCTCACTGTTTATTAACAGACAGAAGTATAAATGCTGGCTGGGCGCAGTGGCTCACGCCTGTAATCCCAGCACTTTAGGAAAGCAAGTCAGGCAGAGCACGAGGTCAGGAGTTTGAGACCAGCCTGGCCAACATAGTGAAACCCATCTCTACTAAAAAAAAAAAAAAAAAAAAAAAAAAGACATGCAAAAATTAGCTGGGCATAGTGGCAGGCGCTTGTAATCCCAGCTACTTAAGAAGCTGAGGCAGGAGAATCACTTGAACCCAGGAGGCAGAGTTTGCAGTGAGCCGAGATGGCGCCACTGCACTCCAGCCTGGGTGACAGTGTGAGACTCTGTCTCAAAAAAAACAAAAACAAAAACAAAAACAAAAAAATATATATATATACACACACACACACACATATATATAATGCTTTTTACTTTTGAATGCTAGGACAAAATTAAAATAATTGTGAATATTGAATATTAGTAAAAATTATATGGTGTTTAATGCTTAGTTGTATATATTTATGAGCATGATGATACACTATTTAAGCTAAATATTCAGCTATGCACACTCATAAGAGTAAAGTTATAATATTTAAGCTAGGATGTTGAAAGTAAGGTTGTTTAGAATGGTTAGATTAGGTTATACACAACTATGTAAGCACATGACAGCTTGAAGGAAAGTTCAGAGTCTTTGAGGAGCTAATAGTTTAATGTCTCAATAATAATAAAAACAATAATGAAAATTGCAGTTATACCAATATGGTTCCAGGGTGAATAAATAGTAAATCAGTGAATGAAACACTCAGTCAATGACTAAGCTAAAAGCCTCCAAACAAAACTGAGAAATGCTTAAATTGTTTGAGCGCAAGATCTTTAGATGAATATTTACATACTCATGGAATAACGCATAGCAACCACTTCATCAGAATATACAAGGAAATGTCAACAGAAGACTCTCAAAATCCCTAACACAGTAGAAAATGGCCTGAAGCATCTGGCCATATCTTATCAGCTTGCAGAATCCATCTGGACAAATCATTCTTGTCATTTTTTATGTAAACTGGAATAATCCTCTCTTCAACTAGAAACTAAAGTGCTGGCTACAATCAGTCACCTCATTTGTGGTTTGTAAGACTCAACCAAGGGAATGTGTGCAATAAAGTACAAACAGCCACTATAACAAATGTCACTCCACCCCACCACATGTTCAAATAAATTTAACTAGTTTTTAAAACCTACTACAAATGCTGAACGCCATGTTGGGGAGCAGAAAGGAATTTATAGTATGGTTATTACGTTCTCAAATAATACTAAGTTGGGTGGGTTAAGCATTGACAAAAACAAGTTAATTACCAGGAAAGATTGGTTATGAATACGAGAAAAAAACAGTCTAAAGAGTCACAAGGAACTATAAATTAACTGTGTTATCCCCATCGTTAACTATATACTGTCATATAACACTTTCAAGTAGGATGGATGGGGAGATGAAAGGTAGAACATATTTTCCCCTCAAAATTAACATAGGTCAAATCTTAATTCAGAAGTTTGCATTTGGGGGCCTTACACTGCAAAAAAACAAAAACAAAAACAAAAACCACTGAAATATAGTAGACAATCTTAGGAAGAATAAGAAATAATTTAAAATGTGACGAGTTCAATGTAGCATTAAAGATGCTTAGATAAGAAAAAGGATTGTTCTGTTTTCTGAAATGCATAACTGCCACTTATTTCAGCATAATATAAAATGAAATATTCATTTGCTGATTTTAGAGAGAATGGAACTCTTTATAACTCTTTTATGCGAGGATACTATCAAATCCTGTAAACCACAATAAGATATCAGTTCATACTAAGATAGCGATAATTTAGAAGATGGACCATAATAAGTGTTGGTAAGGATGTAGACAAATTGGAACCCTCATACATTGCTTGTGGGAATGTAAAATAGTGTGATCGCTATGGAAAACTATTTGGTGGTTCCTCAAAAAGTTAAGCATGGATTTGTCATATGACCCGGCAATTCTACTCCTAAATATACAAGAAAAATTTAAATACATGTTCACAAAAAGCCTGTACATGAATGTTCGTAGCAGCATTATTCATAATAGCCAAAAAGTGGAAAAATCAATTGAAGAATGAATAAACTAAATGTGGTACACTCTTATGAAGAAATACTATTCAGTCCTAAAAAGAAATGATACATGTTACTACATAGATGAACCTTGAAAACATTATATTGAATGAAAGAAACCAGACACAAAAGGCCACATATTGTATAATTTCATTCATATTAAATGTCCAGAATAAGCAAACTATAAAGACAGAAAGTCGATTCGTTGGACTGGATGGGAGGGAGTGGGGAGTGACAGCTAACTGGGTCAGGATTTATTTTGAAAGTAACGAAAATGTTCTGAAATTGGATAGTGGTGATGGTTGCATGATTTTCTTTTAGAATATACTAAAAACCATTGAATTATATATGTTATTTGTTTATTCATTCATTCATTCATTCATTCATTCATTTTTGAGACAGAGTACCTAGGCTGGAGTGCAGTGGCATGATCTCAGCTCACTGCAACCTCCACTGGGCTCAAGTGATTCTCATGCCTCAGCCTCCAGAGTAACTGGGACTACAGGCATGCCCACTATGCCTGGCTAATTTTTGTATTTTTTGTAGACACAGGGTTTCCCCACATTGGCCAGGCTGGTCTCGAACTCCTCACCTCAAGTGATCTACCCTCCTCAGCCTCCCAAAGAGCTGGGATTATAAGCACGGACCACCACATCCAGCCTGAATCATACATTTTAAAAAGGTGAATTTTATGGTATATGAATTATATTTCAATTTAACAGAAAAACTTGTATATGTGGGAAGTAACTAATTTTAGAAAAATAACTATTTTCTTTTAGAAAAAGAAATTTTGTCTTATAATCTAAACTTCTTCAGCTTATAAAATATCCATCAAAAGGATAGTGCACATCAGCTGTTCCCTGTTCTGTAGAAAAGATGAAATAAAAATAAAAACACTAAAATTATAAGTTTCATAATACATGGTCTCTTCCTGTATAAATTGTCCTGTCCAGTGGAGTAGGCAGACATACAACAAATAATGACATGACATGAGATACATGGAAATAAATAAAGAGATCTATACAAGGTATGATAACAGAGGAGAGAGGATATACATCTGAGTGACATCAGGGCTTAAGAAACATCAAAGATAGTACAATTTCATCTGAGTCTTGATGAAAGAATGCATATTCACCAGACACACAAGGTGAAGGCCAAGCATTTCAAATTGTGGTAACACATGCAAAACAGACATCTGGAAGAGCATTTCAGCTTCATAGATCTGCAAGTCTTTCTGTTGGGCCAGAACATAAGAGCTTTTGCAGATGAGCTGATGAGGGTTAAGAGGTACTATTCTTACAATGAAAGCAACTAACCTCTCCCATGGGAGATAAGAGTCATCAAAGATATTGTTCAGGGAAGTGAAATATTCAGATTTCTTTAGATGGATTATGCCGGCAGAAATGTAGGGCAAGAATGGGGGAATCCAAGACTGGAGTCCAGGAGATCCTTAGAGAATAAATGGTTAAGGCAAGTAAATGATGAAGTGGAATAAAGATAAGGTGACCAGCTACAGAGATACTTAGAAAGGCATTGTGAACTGGGGAAAGAGGAGGAATTGAGAATGACTCATCTCTGACTTAGGAATAACAAGGTTTGTTTGTGTTTTTTTGCATTTCTAATAAAATTGCATTTAAACTGTAATTTGGAATTTGAGGTGTCTGTTCCAGGTATAAGAAACCTAGAAGGCAGATCTTTGAGTTTGCAGTTTGGTGAAGAAAGTCTGGGGTGGAGATATGAATTTGAGAGGGTTGAGAATATACCTCAAGTAATGGGAATGAATGAGTTTGCCCAGGAAAAACAGAAAAAAGGACAGAAACCATCAGAAGCCCAGATTAGAAGTAACACAGTACAAAGATGGCACATATTTCTCAATAAGTAGTTGTCAAATAAATGAGCATATAAACATCATATTTGGTTCCAAGGATAGCAGACAGGGTGAGGGGATGAATATGGAATCAAAAGAGATGCTATCAAATCTTTTCTAATTGTTTCTTTTACACAATGAGAAATAAAAATCCATTTTTCTCAACATTATCTGGACATATAACATTGGGAGTTTTCAGCTCAGAGATGAGATTGCCAAAAAAGAAGTATGAATAGAGAGAAGGGAGCTGAAGACTGAGTCCTGGTCAGGAGGCAGAGGCAGTTCAAGCAACAAAGACAGACAAGGCAGCCAGTGAAATAGGGCTCAAAGCAGATCAGTGTAGTGATTTGAAAACCAAATGAAGAAAATGTTGAAGGGATGGTCAGCTGTGCCAAATGCTGCTCATAGGTCAAGTTAGTGAGGACTGAGAATTTTATGCTGGATGTGGCAAAACGGAGGTCATTTGTGACCTTAAAAGTGCTTTTCTGTGGAGTGGAAAGGGACGAAGGCCTAACTGCAGTGAGTTCAAGAGAGAGAGTTCTGTGAGGGAGTAAAATAAATTTGGCAAATACTTTAAAAAGCAAAATATTTTTAAAAGTTACATAGATGGATAAATAGATAGCTGGACTCCAATTTTGCTTAAATGGGATTTACATTTCCAGACAAGATTATGTACAATTTTATGACAATTCTACAAACTGACCGGTATAGAAAGCTATTTGTTTTACAACATTTTGTAAAAATATTGCTTAAAAAAATGAAGAAGCTTCAAGTAAAAGACCCAGGCAGAGAATGAGGAGGAGAAGAAAAGAGAAAACAGAATTCTACCATAAAGGGAGAGCAGAAAAATGGGCAAAGCTGAAGTGAGATGTGGAGTGGAGGGAGGGCTCTTCATAAATATATATATATATATATATATATATATATATATATATATATATATATGTTATGTATAATATACACACATACATTTTTTAAAAGATTGGAAGATATCACAGCATGTGGTGATGCTTTGGGGATGAAATAAAGTGTGATTATACAGAAGAGGCAGGGGATCAGCAGAGGCTCACAGAAATTAAGGAGGAACAGGACCTGGTACACAAGCAGAGAGGCAGGAGCCACGCTTATCCCCTAGAACGGCAGGAAAGGCAGAGCATGTGGGTCCAGATGTAGGAAGGGTAATAGATTTGGGGGAATGTAATTTTGCAGATAAGAAAAAAAGAGTAATAAATAACTTGCCAAGAACCAGGAAACCAGAATAGCTAATTTAATATCCATCTCAAAATTAATGTGGCATATGTTGAATGTTGATCTAAATGGGACATAGTATCATTGTTTAAAAATAATAGCATTATCTTTGTAAAGTAGTTCTAGTCTCTTTGTAAGTGTAAGAACAAAACGCTATAAAAGTTTGAATATAGGTGGAGGCAGTTGGTTTTAACATATTAAATAATGAAAGCATTTACATTGGAATCCATGTGAAGGAACTTCTAATACAACTGCAGGATTTCCATGGTCAGTTGACTAGCCTGATGTTAAACAGGAAGCCATCATAGCAATATTTATTTTAGAGATACACATCCAAATCAAACAAGCTCAGAGGAATACACTTCCTTGCAAAATGAATGGAAAATAAATAGTCTAATAGCTATCTTCCCAGTAATAGTATATTTTCACAATTCACTTTTAAATAATGACTATTTTAGATAGGAGATATTCAAAATTCTTCATCAATGAATACACAAGTAGATGAATAAATCTTAAAGAAACATTATGGACCTTTCTGGATCCTATGAGTAGTTGAATTATTCTCCCATAAATGACTTACCTGCCCTTCTAGAACATTGTCCGTTTGGGTCCTAAAGCAGCAAAAACAATTTTATAAACTCTAAATCCCTTAACATTTGTAAAGTAATAATAATAATAATAATATAAGGGATAATTCTGTCTGAATAGAGTCACATTTTTACCAGATACTGGAAAAGGCGAGAACAAGCAAAGTGACATGGATTTCAAAAGGCATTTAGGAGATATTTTATCTTCTAAATTTAAACTTAATACTGGATATGATTATCATACCAATCAGGTTTTTACTGACTTGTTTTGCAACTACATATTCTTTACAGTTAATAATTAGGCTTTATTTAAATAAAAAGGTTTGGATACTGTTTCTACCTTTTATAAGGGAATAATGTGGCTTAAATAATCTGGGCTTTTAAGTCCAACAGGGAAAATAATTACATTTAAATATAGCACTTTGTATATAGTGATAGTCAATAAATATTTGTTAATTTGGTTTCAAGAATGTAGCTATTTCACATGATGTAATAAATGTTTAACATAATAAACTATGAGTTCAAGAATGAGTTGGAAAACAGTTGCTATAAGATTCATCAGGAGCAACACAGTGAACAAATTCTGACCAATAGATTAGATGTCCTACTTTTTATGGAATTATTTAAAAGATAAAGTTATTGTTTATTTTAGTAAATGTAAAATAATAAGATGAAATCTCTCTGGAATTCCAAAAGCCAATATTCTAGCTCTCATAAGAGTGGGATTAGTTTTTAACACTTTACTCCAAATAAATACACCATGAATACTAGTTGGGATGAAAAATAAGCAAACTTAAGAAGACATACAAACTAATTGCTTTCTGTTTTGTTTTTGAGATGGGGATCTCACTCTGTTGCCCAAGCTGGAGTGCTGTGGTCAATCATAGCTCACTTCAGGCTCAAACTCCTGGGCTCAAGTGATTCTCCTGCCTTAGCCTACCAAGCTTTTAATATATTTTTTAAGAGATGGGGGTCTCACTATGTTGTCCAAGCTGGTCTTGAATGCCAAGCAATCCTCCTACCTCAGCCTCCCGAGTAGCTGGGGTTACAAGTTTGAGCCACTGCACCTGGCCCAAAAATTGCTTTTAAAAAATGAGTAGTAATTTGATTATAGGCCATAAGTGATCATTTAACAAATAAAACCTTTTAAAGTTTTTAAGTAAATTAGGTTCCTATTTTATACTCAATAGTATATTCAAGTCATGAGCTTACTTTTGGAATATAAATATAAGTAAAATGATAATTCACAAATTGCTAATTGTTCTTCCCTGCTTGCTAGGTCTTTGAACAAAATGCACACGGTATTTTAGGTTAATTGCTTAATATAGTCTCAATTTGAAACCCCATACTGATAGATCTGTGATCATTTAAATTCAGAATACCCTTTTAAATTATATATATTGTCATCATCTACTCAAGGGTCAAATGTTCTTTTGGAACTAAAAAGTGTCATTACAACTTGAAATAAATTGTAATGGCTGTGATTCCAGTGGTCTTCTTTAAAAGTGCATTAAAAGTAATTTGTGGCCTTGGCTTAATTTGTTGGCTTTTTAAAATCTTTTAAGCCTTTTTTAAAAATTGTAGTAATTCTATATGGTGTTAAAATATGCAAAGGTTATATGGGAATTCATACATAAATTATGTACTCATCTTCACTCTTCACTTTTCTTTGCCAAATAAATTATTACTTGAGTTTCCTGCTATCACAGGAAACACATAATTTCACAAAACATACAATATACAATGTTAGGGAACTAGAACTTGATGACTTCAGATGCACAGGCACATTTGAATTGGTAAGTTTTTAAACTAATGTGGTCTTCAGAAGGGCTGTATTTGACTTGGCAGGCCCCTATGTATAAACTTCTGGGTTTGCAAGACAGTCTTATCATTTTGATACCATAAGCCAGGCCTGTCTTTTTTTTAACGTGTTGTATTGACTCAACACCAGAATTATGTTTACAGCAGAACTGTTGATTATAATAAAATGTGGATTATTGGTTAGAATAGTTTCACCTACAAATAACAGAAAGCCCAACTCAAACTAGCCTAAGCTATCAGATATTCATTGGCTTCTCTTCTAGAAGAGAGATTGGAAATATTTTACTTCTGGAAGAAAAGAAGGAGGGCAGGTGATTTTATTCTGTGGTTCTAGCTCATTGCTCTGTTCTTAATAGAAGCTTCATCTTCAGGGCAGTAGCAAAACAGCTATAGAAGGATCCTGACAACGTTCAAAGAAGAGGGTCACTCAGAGAATCTCTCTCATTACAATGATGAGCGCTTCTCAGAGACTCCTTTGAAAATCCACCCTAATATTATTAATTGGGTCACACATCATCTTCTGTACCAATCCCTGGCTCCAGGAATGAACTTAGCCTTAGACACAGAAGAGCCACCCCTGCATCCAGCAGTGAAGTCAGGTCCTCCTTAGGCCTGTGTGAGGTGTGAGACAGTGGAAGATACCTGCGTAAGGCCTGGATATTGTTAGATGAAGGAAAATAATGAATGCCAGTAGAGAGCAGAAACGTCTATGTCAAACGGTGATTGGTGGTCACATGTAAAATGTAGCCCTCCAAAAATCAAAAGCAATACTCTTCCATATATAAAGGATTTTTATTCTGTAGCTTTAGAATAATTCAGAGTTAGGAGACTTTTTACAATCCCATCTTTCAAGTTCATGGGGTGCTTTTAAACTTCTTTTGAAAGGGGATACATACCAGGTCAGTCATTCTGTAGCAGCTATTTTTTAAATCAGTCTGTAACTTTGGAAATGGTATCAAACATTCTCTTTGTTTCCCCTATTTGTTACTGTGCATTTCAAGTTATATATTTGCTAACCTTTATTCAACCAAACCTTAACCACCACTTCCTATATGCAATGCATAATAGTGGGTGGGTGTTTTTTAATACATCTATTATACATGCTTGACACATGTATGGTTCAGGTTAAATTGGTGGAGGAAGTAGAGTTTAAGATGGATATGCTGAACTACTTGCTAATAGGAATGAGTGATTTATTGTAGCAAAATAAGAGATATTCAAATTGTTGTTATATTACATCTTCTATTTATATTACATTTTGATTTTGTCCCTAAACTAGCTACATTTATTCATACTTCACTTGTCACTTGATTTGTGTGACCTTAATTGATGTTTATACAACCAATTATATGGTTAAAGATCATCCTCATAACCATCTAGAAGAAATACTTAAGTTCTGTAAACCTACTTCCTCATTTATAAAATGGAAAGAAAATCCACCTCGCTGAATTGTGGGAAAGTTTAAATGAGATGAGGTGTGTAAAATCTTAGGGCCATGTCTGACATAAAGTATTCCCTCAATAGGCCAGGCATGGTGGCTCACGCCTGTAATCCCAGCA
Source organism: Macaca mulatta (assembly GCF_049350105.2). NCBI lineage: Eukaryota > Metazoa > Chordata > Mammalia > Primates > Cercopithecidae > Macaca > Macaca mulatta. Next base: position 128,511,648 of record NC_133410.1, on the reverse strand, counting down.
CTTTGGGAGGCTGAGGCAGGCTGATCACAAGATCAGGAGTTAGAGACCAGACTGATCAACATGGTGAAACCTTGTCTCTACTAAAAATACAAAAATAAGCCAGGTGTGGTGGCGCGTACCTGCAATCCCAGCTACTCAGGAGGCTGAAGCAGGAGAATCATTTGAACCTGGGAGGTGGAGGTTGCAGTGAGCCAAGATTGTGCCACTGCACTCCAGCCTGAGTGACAGAGCAAGACTCAAAAGAAAAAAGTCTCAAAAGAAAAAAGAAAAAAAGTAGAAAGTGTTCCCTCAATAAAGGATAAGCAACTTTTGGGAAATGCCTATTGATGGAGCCTCCCAATTAAAGAAGTTAACATTCTAAGGGAAGGAGGCTTATAAATGCAAGTCCTTTAGTTTCATACTGCTGTATTACAAAATTACTGTAATTACTGTGTGTGTGTGTGTATGTGTGTGTGTGTGTATTAAGGGCAAGAGTAAACAATATGGAGACTGGTATAGTCCAGCTTTAAATTTCTAAAAGTACAAAAAGAATAGACTAGAAATCTCTTTGTAAATTTTATAACACTAAACAAATGTTGTGTGTAGCTAGTACGACCTGCTCCCAAAACTCAGAGAATGAAACAATTGTACATATCTCTTATTTTATCCTAATTAATCATTCAATCAAAAAAATCTTTTTAATAGATAGCCCAACATACCCTCTTAAACTCTACCCCATCTTTGTCCTTCTTTTTCCATTTACAGAGAATCTTCAGGGATTGTTCAATCCCGAATTGGTCAATCCTTGCCCAGAGACCAAGGGGAAAGGGAACTGAGGTCCAGTCAGCCTACTATCACCAGTTTTTCATTGTCATGTGTCACTGTTGAAACTTGATCTTGTCAGTTCCTAAAATCCATGCTAACCCTTGCTGGGCTGGTCCAGGCCTCTGCTCTGGCTTCAGGGATGCCTCTCAGTTGGATTCCTGGAGTTCTCTTTGTTCACAATGTCTTGTTCAGTCATTATTCCCAAAAAACTGGATACTACATCTGGGCCGCTGGAGGCCGAGAGGCTTCTTGCTTAAATAACAAGCTATGTCACACCAGTCCTTCCCCATAACAACACCTGGAATCTTAAAAGTTTAGCCTGGATTAGCCAAGACCATCCCTTTCTTTAAAATGAAAAAAAGAAAGAAAGAAAGAAACTTTGTACCTAGGCACGCTATTGCCCTTTTTTGTTGCCATGTGTTGGTCAGAACCATCCTAGTCTTCCCTGACAGGTCCCTCTAACTCCAAATTTCTGGACATATGTCTTGGTCCCCATTTCACTGAGCTCCTGGGCTCCTCATGCAAATTACATATCAGGGTTTCTAAAGAATAACAATATGGAATGTCTCCTCATCCTATATTCACATAACTCTTAGTGGTTTCATATGGCTACTGTAACAAATTAGCAGCAATGTATTGGCTTAAAACAAAACAAACTTACTTTCTTAACATTTCTGGAGATCAGAGGTCAGAATTGAGCCTTACAGGGCTAAAATCAACGTGTCTGCCGGTCTGATTCCTTTAAAGAAGGCTCAATTCTTTGCCTTTTCTAACTTTCAGAAGTTCCTGGAAATCCTTGGATCATGGCCATATTCAATTGTTACATAGTCTTCCATTCTACATCCAACCACAACTATGTCCAATCTCTATTTCTAAATTACATCACCTTCTCCTAAATTTAACCCTCCTATCTCCATCTCATAAGAATGCTTTGTGATACTTTAGGACAATCTGGCTAATACAGGATAACGTCCTCATCTCAAAATACTTACCTTAATCACATCTGCTAAGTGTCTTTTACCATGTAAGGTAACAGGTCCTGGGGATTGGGATGTAGACATGTTGACATGATGTCAACCACATCACTCAAATAATTCTTTTCACAGCAAAGATTACTTCAGGGAGACTTTCTGTTTTCACCCTATGTATAGTGGGAAGAAGCAGAATCAAAGATGTGTCTCAATGGGCATTTCCTTTAAATTTCACATTAACCAGCACCCTGATTTGCACTTTCTTAGCCAAATGGCAGAGGGAGAAAATGTATCAAAACTGCAGTTTTTTTAATCCAGTAGGTTACTAAATAACATATAATTAGAGGAAACTATGATCAAAGGCATGATTAGAATATAAAATTCAAAGTGTGCCCTTTCCATGGTCTATCCTACTTATCGCTTGGTCTTCTGAAACCCAGGAATCAGACCATCCCTTACAGGTCTCTGAATGGGTTCAAGGCTGTCTACCTTTGAAGGACAAACTGCTAGGTAGGTTAAACTGTTTCAGTTGGGCACCAAAGACATACTACCATGAGTTGTACCAAGCGACATGCCTATCTCAAAGGTTTTGCTGACTTTATATTTATTTATTTTTTATTGACAAAATTCCATCTATTTATCATGTACAACATGATGTTTTGAAACAATATATACCTTGTGGAATGCTAAATCAAGCTAATTAACATGTGTGACTTTATATTTTTGTCTTGGCTTATCTCAGAACAACAACAAAAATATTTAATGCTATCCATATAGAATATCCATTCCACTTAAGAATTTTATGCAATCCTAACTTCAAACATACCCAACAATAAAACAATAAGGAGTAACATATTTGGTCATTTAATATAAGCATTTATTCATTAGTAACTTTATTGGAAAGTACCCAGAATACTAGGTTGAACTAGATGAAATTGCTAATATTTGCTCAGTATTTTGATAATGTCATATGACTCAACTTATGATAGAGTCTGTCAATGATGGCATTACAAACTCCAGCAGCATTCACCTGAAGCTCCACAAGGAACAACTGATGACCTTCCAAAACACATTCCTTGCTCACCCCCAACTCCACTCCCAGGAATATGTTGGTGTGTTGGATATCTTCTGTTTGCCTGCCCGGACCCATCATCCACCCTACCCTGTGATCCCAGGAGGCTGACCTGTATGGATTCTTCTGGTCTTATGGCATCCAGTTGGGTTAGAAAAGTAGAAGATCAGAGGGCAAGAGGACAGCAAGATAGAGGTGTGAATCCACCCTCCTCCTACTCCCCTGGGTCATCCCTGGTTATCTGCATTTCTTTCTAAACGTCACAGCTCTCATCAGACACTCTACAAACAGCTGTCCTTGGAGTTCTGTTAATTTGTCTTTTCCCTTGCTTCTTCAGTTCTAGGAGAGGTAATGACTCTCTGCTGTTGCTATTCCTAGGGTTCTAAATAATCTCTTATTTTTTGTTTCTTTAATCCCTCTTCTATACTTTTATAAATAATCCTTTTACCTCGTTTTAGCTTACCTTCTATTTTCTTCAGAAATCTTGACTGAACCCAAGACAGGTTTTCTAAAAGAATAACTACCACACGTGAAACTGCATTTCATTTTGTGGGTAGCATTCCTCTACACACCTCTGGACTCAGATAGAGGGTGAGGGATTGTGAAGGATATTTTAGGCTGCAGACCCAGCCAGGACCACATGAGAGTGAATGAGCCCTCAGATGATTCCAATTCTGAGCCTTCAAGTCTTCTACCTGAGACCCCACATGTAGTGGGTTAGAGACTCTGTGGTGTGGTACCCTATCTGAACTCCTGACCTACAGAAACCATAAGAGAGAAAAACTTGTTTTAAGCCACTACATTTTGGGATAATTTGTTACACAGCAGCAGAAACTACTATACTTGTTCTCTCTAGTATCTATCATCTGAGGATCTCCCAACCTCTTTCTCTCTCCATCATCTCTGATGCCTATTGAGAATAGGAGGCACCAGCATTTAATGAGCCCACTCTTACATCAGACCAGGTTGACTCATTTCTCTTGCTTTCTAAGTCTTCTGAGCAAGCCTTCCAGGTATAAAACAGTGATCAAGTGTCCAGAGTCTGCAGCTGAACTGCATGGCTTTGAGTACTAGCTCTGCCACTTGCTAACAGAGAGACCTTGGCTAATTATATAATCTCTACATGCTCCAGCTTCCTCACCTGTAAAATGGTAATAATCACACATATCTGATAGGATTAATAGGAGGATTAAATGAGTTATAACTTGTAAAGGTCTTAGAAGAGTGTCTGGAATACAGAAAGTGTGACACAACTGTTGAATAAAATAATGCAGGGCACATGCAGTGTGCCAGAAAATGACCATTAGCCTCACAAGCAAAGCAGAAGAATAGGTTCAACTCACTGAATCCAGAAAACCTTATGGATGGTTTAAGAACCTAGTCTATTCTGAAGTATTCTAAGGCTTTTTATTTAAGATAACACATTAGTTGCTTGATATAAGCACTTGATATAAATATATAAACAGAGTTTTGCTAGAGTGACTTTTCCTGTGACTTTCTGAAGTATAATTCAAACCATTTACATAGACTAGAACTTTCTTCCCTGCTCTCTACCACAGGTATGTCTTGAAAATTATACATGAGGTCTGGAATATCAGCCAGGATCCCAGCAGGAAACATATGGCACTCTCAAACTGGATAATTCAGGAGAGTTTAATTAGGGAACTATTTTTAAAAGGTGGCCATGATTTAAGAAAGCCAATAACAAAGAGTAGTACAGCCAGCAATGGCAGGGAGCCACTACCTCCCACAGGCCAGATGGCAGGAAAAGCTATATGGAGAGAACTATCTTAAAGGGACTTTGGCAGAGGAACTCAGCCCACCATGGATGACCCAGCTGGGAGGTTGCCAAGTGTTTGGTTATTTATTGCTGCATAAAAACCATGCCCAAACTTACTAGTGTAAAACTGTAATCATGTATTATGCTCACAATTGTGTGGGCCAGGAATTCTGGCAGGACACAGCAGGGATGGATTGTCTGCTTCACAATGCTGGGAGCCTCTGCTGGGTTAGTCTGAACAGCTGGAGATGGCTGAGAAAGCTCGATGGGACCATATATCTTGGGCTTCAGTTCTGCTGTTGTCTGGGTTCTTTGGTTCTTCTCCATGATACATCTGCTGGGGTTAGAATGTCCTGCAACCTGGCATTCTCATTCACATGTCTTCCATGGAAGGCTGAATATCTTGGCGACGGCCAGCATTGCTCTTCCTCCGTGCAGTTTCTGCCAAGGGCCAGCTTGCTCTGGCTCCCTCCAGCAGGGTAGTCAGACTTCTTATATAATAGCTCAGAGCTCCAAGAGTGGGTGCTCTAGGAAACCAGGGTAAATGGGAGTTCCAAGGCTTCTTGTGATAAACTAGCCTCAGAAGTTCCAAAATGTAACTTTTACCACATGCAATTGCTCAAGCAAGTCACTTAGGTCAGTCAAGGTTAAAAAGGAGTGAGGAAATCTTGTAGTCACATTTCAAACTAAATCTCATTGTAGCTTTCTGGATTCCCCAAATCAGGAAGAGCTTGTTTCTCCTGAACTATCCACATACTTCTTTTTTTTTTTTTTTTTTTTGAGACGGAGTCTTGCTCTGTCACCCAGGCTGGAGTGCTGTGGCCGGATCTCAGCACTTCTGCCTCTCAATGGGAGAAATAGCAGAGAATTTGCCACCATGTTTAGTCTACTGCATCAGGTTAGTAAAACTCTGAGTCCATTCTCCTTCTGCCTTACCATCACTTGCTGGTGTTCCCTATTAACTAAGGCAGCCAGTAGCCAGAGGGTAAAGGAGCTTGTTGATGTAGTCCTTACAGGTCAGCTTTCTGGGGCAGTGGCCCCCAATGTTTTTGGCACCAGGTACCGGTTTCATGGAAGACAATTTTTCCACAGACTATGGGGTGGTAGGGAATGGTTTTGGGATAAAATTGTTACACCTCAGATAATCAAGTATTAGTTAGATTCTTGTAAGAAATGGGCAACCTAGATCCCTTGCATGCACCGTTCACAATAGGGTTTCCACGCCTATGAGAATCTAATACCCGCCGCTGATCTGAGAGGAGGCGGAGCTCAAGTGGTAATGCTGCTTGCCTGCTGCTCACCTCCTGCTGTGCGGCCCAGTTCCTAACAGGCCATGGATCAGTACTGGTCAGGGGCCCCAGGGTTGGGGATCCCTGTTCTGGGAAATAGGGTATCCAATGACTCCTAATCCCCAAATGCTTATTTTAGGGCTTTCGAGCACTGTGCCAGATTATGAAGCAGTGTATTCTTGATAACACAGGAATGACAGCCAGGAAAAAACCATATACACCGTTCATTATCTACATTTGTATTCCCAATTATAATGCCTTTGCCTTTCACTCTTGAAATCTTAATCAGTGTTTATTCAGAGCTTTCATTTGGGCTAGAATTTCATTCCCAGAACACACCCACCATTTGTGCTACCTCAATTTCCCAACTTCAAGAAAAATCTAAAGAGATTTGGATTTTCCAACATGTTAGTCTGTGTCTGCTAGCATGAGGAGGCTTAGAATGCAGTGCTTTTACACCCCAGGAGTCTAGCAACATCGGACACTGTGTGCCCTCTTTCATTGTGAGGTTCAGTTAAAAAATAATTGTGTGTGTGTGAGTGTGTGTGTGTGAGTGTGTGTGAGTGTGTGTGTAGGGCAGGGAACAGTAGAGTCTCAGGTAAAGGCCTTAAAAATCACACTGGACAACCTCTTCTTTTTGGTTTAGTAGCTAATACCTTCTTCAGCAAAGTCTGGTAAAAGTAACATTCACATTTTACTTCTTCGAAAATCTTTTGCTAACCATTGAATATCTGTCCGGTGATTTAAAAAACATCTTGTAGTCACATTTCAAACTAAATCTCATTGTAGCTTTCTGGATTCCCCAAATCAGGAAGAGCTTGTTTCTCCTGAACTATCCACATACTTCTTTTTTTTTTTTTTTTTTTTTTTTTTTTTTTTTTTTTGAGACGGAGTCTTGCTCTGTTGCCCAGGCTGGAGTGCTGTGGCCGGATCTCAGCTCACTGCAAGCTCCGCCTCCCGGGTTTACGCCATTCTCCTGCCTCAGCCTCCCGAGTAGCTGGGACTACAGGCACCCGCCACCTCACCCGGCTAGTTTTTTGTATGTTTTTAGTAGAGACGGGGTTTCACTGTGTGAGCCAGGATGGTCTCGATCTCCTGACCTCGTGATCCACCCGTCTCGGCCTCTCAAAGTGCTGGGATTACAAGTTTGAGCCAACGATACTCCCTACAACGAGTAATGTAGTGTACATTCATACCACAATAGAACTTCGGCTTCTTTGTCTTAGTCCATTTTCTGTTGCTATAATGGAATAACACAGACTTTACAAAGAAAAGAAGCTTATTTAGCTCACGGTTCTGGAGGCCAGGAAGCCCAGGAATATGGCGTCAATATTTAGTGAGGGCCTTCTTCCTGCATGATATCATGTCAGAGGGCATCACATCATGAGAGGGCAAGCGCATGCCAGTTCAGGTCTCTCTTCTTTTTATATAAGCTGACACTCTCATTATGGGAGCCCCATCCTGATAACCTTATCTTTTCTAACTCCCCAAACCCTATTTCCAAATGCCATCAAATTATGAATTTGGAGATTAAGTTTCCAACATATGAAATTTATGGGACACACTCAAACCATAGCATCCTTCAGGTGATTCTGAAAGTGGATGATAGAAATATTCTTATATAGGGGAGAAAAAGTAGTATCTTCTCCTCATCCATCACAAGGATTATGGCTGACAAAAGACAGAGAAAAAAAGTATAATAAATTTATTTAACTTTTGCATAACATTGGAGTTTTCCAAAATGAAAACCCAAAGACCCAAGGAAAACTGTATTTCTATGCTAAGTGTGATGAAATAACTGGATAATTATGGAGAAAGATGATTGGTCAAAAGGGGGTATTACCTAGTTATAATAAACTGAGGGGGGAACCCAGCGAGGCCTGTCTGTTCAGATTTTTCTTGGTCTCTTTATACAGCATTCTTTTCTCTCCAGGTGTAAGGCAGGACACCTGTCACATTAAAGCCTTATGACCTACTTTTGTAATAACCTGATGGGTTCAAAAACAACTCATTGAGACCACAATATTGTAGTAGAGAAATAATTTAATTAATGCAGGGCTAGTCAAGCAGCAGGACTGGAGTTGTTACTCAAATCAGTCTCCTTAAGAATTCAAAGGCTAGGGTTTTTATGGATAAGTTGGCAGGCAGTGGTCTAGGGAATGTTTGTTGCTGACTGGTTGGGGATGAAATCACATGGGTGTGGATAAAGATCCTTGTGCACTGAGTCTACCACCTCTGGATGGAGTGGGAACCACAAGACAGTTTGAGTCATGAGTCATGGGTCAACGAATGGTCAGTCAGTTGCCAGAATGCCAAAGTTCAAAAAAATCTCAAAAGACGAATCTTAAGTTCTACAGTACTGATGTTATCTATAGGAGCCATTGGGGAAGTTGCAAATCTCGTGACCTCTGGCCACATGACTCCTGTGCAGAAAGGGATTATGGAAGCTACATCTACATCTCAGCAGAATTCACCCCCTCTCATAATCCCCATCTTGTGGCCTTTCATTAGTTTTAAAATGATGGCTTCAGTCCCTGAGCAAGGAGAGCGTTAGTTTTAGGGAGGTACTATTATCATGCTTGCTTCAGAGTTACACTATAAACTAAATTCCTCTCATGGTTAGTTTGGCTTATGCCCAGGAATAGCAAAGACAGCCAGTCTGTGAGACTAGAAGCAAAATGGAGTCACCCATGCTAGATTTCCCTTGCTGTCATCTTTGCAAAGGTGGTTTTTCAGGGAGCTAGGTCAGAGAGTGACGTTAATCATCAGCTGTCACACAAAAAGACAGGGGAAAGTCAGAGCGACCTTCTTGCTTCTGAAGCCCTCACAGTCTCTTTCAATTCAAATTACTCTGGAGTAGTGTTTTCTGTACCCCAACACTTGCACATATTCTTACACCAGGGAAACTAGGAAAATCATAATGATAAACAGAATGGGCTTTGAACCTGATAAAGATATTCAACTTAAACCTAACTAAATGTATCCCTAACTCAACTTCTCATTAGCTGGATCTCCAAAATGCCTATTATCACTGAAGAAACCTGAGGAGGAAATGTTGGGGTAAAGTCAGTTGTTGTCATCAATCAGCAGTTAAATGCATGAATCCATGTCAGCACTTTGCTAGGGACCTGCTCAGGGACTCAGAAGGAGCCCTGCAAGTGCAAGATCCTAAAAACTTCTGTAGCTTTGTGGTAAACCCACCTCTGGCCTTTTAAAAAAAATCAGAAAGAACAGAAATTTATTCTCTCATACTGCACTTTCATAGGGAAGAAGGCAGAAGGGCAGGAGAGGAACTCTGTTCTCACATGGCAGAAGAGCCTTTAGGCTCTGCCCTATTTGCAGATAACTTTTCCTCAAAGGAGTCATTGCTTTTCCCTGCCTCTGTACCTAGATCAGGGACACCCTGATTCAACTTGACAGATCCCACCCACCCAGTGTTAAATTACAGGGAATAGAGACACTTGTAGTTCCCCTCCTCCGGAGGTACAAAGCTCCTTGTGCAAATTAATCCAACTCCATCTCAGAGACTTTCTTGGCTCACCAGAGGTCTCAGGGAGTGGCAGCCTTTTGTTTCAATTATCATCCCCTTCAAGAGGGCAATGGGGAACCACTAAAGTGGTTAAGAAGGAAGTGATTCCATCAGGCTAGTTTTGTTGTTGTTGTCTTTTTCTGAGACAGGGTCCCACTCTGTGGTCCAGGCTGGAGTGCTGTGGCATGATCATAGGTCACTGCAGCCAACAACTCCTGGCTCAAGGGATCCTCCCACCTCAGCCTCTAGTAGCTAGGACTACAGACACCCACCACCACACCTAGCTAATTAAAAAAAATTTTTTTTTTTTTGGTAGAGACAGGGTCTCACTATGTTTCCCAAACTCCTGGCCTCAAGCCATCCTCCCACACCAGACTCCCAAAGTGCTGAGATTAGGTGTGAGCCACTGTATCTTGCCTAGGCTTGTACTCTAGAAATATCACTCTTTCTGCAACATGGAGAACCCAAGGATTCATGGATTAAAGACAAGTGTTGGAAGTGGGATAGAGAGAAGGAGATGGCATTAAAAGTTATGATGTAAGGTCAACCTTAAGCATTCTATCTTTGACTAAAAAGAGAGAGTTACAAAATACATTAATCACACCAAAAACGGAGAGTTGACTTCAGAGGATGTATTCAAGGTAACTTTTGAATGTAGTGCTGGATTTGAACAGATGAAGAAAAGAGTTTGTTAAAAGGAGAGGACTAGAAGTCCTTACATACAGTTATTCCCTGGCTAAGAATATTGAGCTCTAGCTATGTTCTCGGAACTGCAGTTACTACTGTGCATTTATTATATCACTTCATAGTCATGACAAGCCTATGTGGGCTATTGTTTTTCCTGTTACATATAAGCAAACTGAAGCATTGAGCAATTAAGTAAATTGCTCATGATTGCACAGCTAGAAAATAGAAGGACAATATAAACTTCCAACCTAAAAATCAGTCCCATTACTTTATAACCATTTCTTATTTTATGAAAAATAAAAAAAAAAAAAATTTCCCACCAAACCATAGGTGGGGTGACTTTTGGCTGTTTAAAATATTCAAAGAAACAAATTCATTCTCAGCATAAAATGAACAAACAAAAATATTGTCACTGCTGAAGAGAGGCAAAAAGACTAATGCAGATTCTGAAAGCATTCCAAAGAGGAATTTCCCAAAATGTTTTCAGCAATGGCAATGCAACTTTTAAAAATATATGGTCTTGTAAATAATTTTTTCAAATAAAAAAGATACTTGCATTGATAAATTGGAGATTTTTAAAACATTATTGAAATGTTTTTCAGATTCATTGGGAACTTTTGACCATAATATGAAAGTGATTATGCAGGTCTTATTGGCATTCTAGAATAGTTTGTGTAACCCTTCTAACTTTTCCACCATTTCAGTGATTTCATAGCCAGAGTACAATAAAAATAATGAATTTGAGGAATTAGGGCCTTTTCTGTGGATATAGTTCCTTCTTTCTATTGATTTATTGACTACTCTTCTTGGAAGTACTATCATTTAAAGACAACATTTTCTGTAAGCATAGCTGAAAATTTTATTTCCAGATTGGAATGGCTGCAAGTTATTCCCTTTTAATATGTTAAGTTCCCTGGAAGGAAAACATGAGAAAATTGAGTCGCTATGACTGTATCTATAAAGAATAAACTTTTGACTTCATCCAGATCTCCATATAGCATTTTGTTTATGTTTAAAGTGTAGTATTTTCAAAGCATGGATCAAACTTGAGTGAAAGTTTTTGCACACCTTTTAAGGTACTTCATTTGAGGATCTTTCTTGATTTTTTAATTAATTCTATTGAATTGTAAAATGTTAATTTAAAAAAAAAACAATTTAAAGTTTATCCAAAGGCTACTCCTGAAAGATAAATATTACTTCCAGTCATGAGGTTCTTTCTTTTTCTCTGGCATGATAATTCAATCACACTTTTTCTTACATATTTGGGAGGGGGGCAGACTCTATAATAATGTCTAAAAAGCCATTTGAGATTTTAAAAATGAGACTCTGAGCACCAACTGTAAACTTCAATCTATATAAAGGAAAAGAAATCCTTCTCTAAACTAGAAATTCAAGATCAGTACACTTGTTTCTCTACATTTTCTTTTGAAAACATACGTCTTAGTTCTTCCAGTTTTTAAAGAGTCTATTTTAAATGACCTACTTTTAAACTGGTTTTTAGTTAAGTGTGTCACACCTTGATGTAGTTGACTTTAAAATATTTCACTCCATTCTATTTCTTTCTAAACTAATTAATTTATTTTTAGTCATTCTGAATAATGTAAGATATTCTCTCTAGAGAAGGAAATCTCTTTTTAAATAGAGAAGTGGATGGGAGGAATATAGATTTGTGTTGGCTACAAGTGTTTTGTATTACTTTGTGTTTCTGTGAGTGGCTAATATTATTTATCAACAAAACAACCTAATTCCTCTGTGTAACATACAATCCATATGCAGGTGAAAGGGCAGCAAGGCACTTCAAGAGCTCCTGAGGTTGAACTGCTTCTTAGGACTTCAAAGCATTATCAACAGATGGTTGTCCACCCCATTTGTCCATGTCTCCAGGGGAGAATTCCACAGTTGTTTTTCATCAAAGATCCATCTGTATTACATCTTTGTAGGGAAAGTGTGTTTAGTATCTGTCTAAAATCCCTCCTGTCTTAATGCAAGTTCATTTCCTCTAAGTCTGACCTTTGTTGATATGGAGAGCAGCTGCTTACTATCTTCTGTGTGATGTCTTTTCCAGATGCATAAGCCCTTGTATATCAAACTGAATTCTTGGTTGCTACAAGAGACTTGGGTAGAAAAGCCCAGTTTTGATTTGGGAAAGGAAATGCTATGTGCTCACCAGAACTGTTGCACTATAACAAAGTGGTATTATTCATAAGTTGTCCCTAAAATTGAGAATCAGAATTTGATTTAAATTCACACATTTAAAATATTAGGCTGCTGATATGGTTTGAATTTATGTTCCTGCCCAAACCTCACGTCGAATTGTAATCCTCAGTGTTGGAGGAGGGGCTTGGTGGGAAGTGATTCGATCACAGGGGTGGCCTTCCCCCTTGCTGATGCTATGATAGTGAGTTCTCATAAGATCTTGTTGTTTAAAAGTGCGTGGCACCACCCCCTTCTCTCTCTTCCTCCTGCTCCAACCATGTAGGACATGCTGGCTTCACCCACTCTTTTTGCCACGATTGTAAGTTTCCTGAGGTCTCCCCAGCCATGCTTCCTGTACAGCCTGCAGAACTGTGAACCAATTAAACCTCTTTTCTTTATAAATTACCCAGCCTCAGGTAGTTCTCTGTAGCAATGTGAAAACAGACCTATACAGCTGCATTTAAAATATTAGGCTGATCCCTGCTGTGCAATAACTTGAAATATAAGCTCCAGCACTATCAACAGAAAACTGCTCTTTCATATGAGCCTATTGCTGTTAAATGTAAAGGGTTATCTTATTAAGTGTGATAAGACCCACTAAGACCACTAAAAGAAACAACCCTTCCTCAAAGATTAATTGCTGACATATTTATATACAATACTCAGAAGTACTATCAAGGTACTCTAAGAGAGTAGACATCCACGTGTCTTTTTAAACTGACCCAACATATATCTACAAACATATGCTGTGTCACAAGCCCTTTGCCTTATTACACAGTGATATTCTAGACAGACTCTTGAGATGGTCTCAGTGATTTCTACCCTGGTGTGATCCCTCCTGCTTGTGTGAAGGCAAGACCTTGACTTGCTTCCAAAAAATAGAATATGGCAAAGGTGATTGGATATATGTGGTTATCTGTACATGATTGTGTGCATATATTACATATGATTATAGTCATGTGCTGTATAACAACATGTAGGTCAGTGATGGACTGCATATACTTCAGTGGCCCCATAAGATTATAACACCATACTTTTACTGTACCTTTTCTATGTTTAGCTACACAAATACCATTGTGTTAAAATTGCCTACAGTATTCAGTACAGTAACATGCTGCACAGGTTCGTAGCCTGGAAGCAATAGGCTATATCAGGGATCCCCAACTCCCCCAGTACTGGTCTGTGGCCTGTTAGGAAATGGGCTGCACATCAGGAGGTAAGTGGCAGGTGAGCAAGCAAAGCTTCATCTGTATTTATAGCCACTCCTCATTGCTCACATTACCATCTGAGCTCCACCGCCTGTCAGATAAGTGACAGCATTAGATTGTCATAGGAATGCAAACCCTATTGTGAACTGCACATGCAAGGGATCTAGGTTGTGTGCTCTTTATGAGAATCTAATGCCTGATGATCTGTCACTGTCTCCCATCACCCCCACATGGGACCATCTAGTTACAGTAAAACAAGCTCAGAGGTCACACTGATTCTACATCATGGTGAGTTGTATAATTATTTCATTATATATTATAATGTAATAATAATAGAAATAAAGTGTACAATAAGTGCAATGTGCTTGAATCATCCTGAAACCATCCCCCAACCCCAGTCCATGGAAAAATTGTCTCCCACAAAACCAGTCCCTAGTGCCAAAACGGTTGGGGGCTGCTGGGTTATAATATATAGTCTAGGTTTGTGTAAGTACATTCAGTGATGTTTGCACAATTATAAAATTTCCTACCAATGCATTTCTCAGAACTTGTCCATGACTGTAATGCCCATCCTGCTGAAGTCGTCCTCCCTTGCTGGCTTTGAGGAAGCTAGCTGCCATGTTGAGGAACTCCATGTGGCACAAAACTACAGGTGGTTTCCAGAAGCTGGGAACAGACTCTAGCCAACATCCTAGGAAGGTCTCCAGCCAGCACCCGGCAATAAAGAGAACCCCTCACTTCTACGACTGCAAGGAACCGAATTCTGCCAGCAGTCTGAATGAGCTTGGAAGTGGATACTTCTTTCTGTTGAGTCTCAATTGAGACTGAAGCTCTGGCTGACACCTTGATTGTGAGACTCCACCTAAGTCAAGCCTGGACTCCTGATTCACAGAAACTGGTAGACAATGAATGTATACTGCTTTACACCACTAAGATTGTGGTAAGGTTAAACAGCAATAAATAACTAATACACAGTTTCTCAGTCTCTCTTTTTCTTTCTTGTCCTTAAAATTGTTGAAGCATACAGGCCAGCTACTTTATAGAAAGCTCCTCAGCATGAATGATGTTTCCTTATGATTAGATTCGGATTTTACACTTGGGGAGGAATAACACAGACACAGAAATGATGTTGCATCCTTCTCAGTACATTCTACTAAAAGTAGTTTTGGTTTCTCCTAGTATTAAGTGATATTAAATCTACTACTTGGTTAGGGTGGCACCCACAAGGTTTCCTCATTGTAAAGCTACTACTTTCCCATGGTAACTAATAAGTAACTTGTGAGGAGATGAATAACTTGTAAACTTTAAGACCATGTAAATATCCCATTCATCAAACTCTCATCTATTATTTTTGGCATCTATTAATGATTTTCTAAACTATGTGATTCCTTTTATACATATTAGTGGGCATTTTACTCTAAGGAGTATTTCACTCTCTCTTATTTACTTATCTATTTACTTATTTATATCAGTATAGAAACATAGTTTTTTATTTTAGTCAGTAGTTTATAATTTGTTACTGTTTTTGATGCTCAGATTGTTTCAGATTTGTTCACTGTGAGTGTTTCATCAAGACACATTATCTATCTTTCTGATATGTTTCCGTCATTCTTTAAAGCTTTCTTATTTTCTGGCAAAACAAGATTTTCCAGGCATATCTTATACTTTCTCTGCCTCCAGACCTGGAATCTTTATTCTAAACATTCCTGGTTTCTTTTAGTGGAGACTGATATTTAGAAACCAAATTTGGGTATAAAGTGCACTCACTGCTACTGGAATGTTATTGCTTCTAGTACTTCCTGAAGACAGAATCTACATAGATGCAAATTTGAAAAAAATATTTGCAAGACATTTACTGTAAAAACAACAATTTAAAAAAAATGAATAAACAGATAGATATACTATGTCCATGGATTGTAGAACTCAATATTATTAAGACATCAATTATTAAGATGTCTTCTGCTTAGCTTCTCACAAGGCTGCGATTAAGGTACTGTCTGGGACTGTGGTCTCATCTGAGTCACTCAGCTTGTTGGCAGAATTCAATTCCTTGTGGTTCACAAGATTGAGGAATTCATTTTCTTCCTGGCTGGAACTCATGGTAGGCTATCAGCTGGAGGCCATCCACAGCTCTTACATTTCCTTGTCATGTGGATTTTCCCCACATGATGTATATATTAAAATTTCAACTAAATTAAAAATATTAACCTCCAATTTCATTTTAACACCACAATGTAACTTTTAGTCTTTCCCCTTTCCATATATGTTATTCTCTTCTCCAACAATGAGAAACCTGGATCTCATTACATTTGCTCACTTTTCTCAAGCCTAGAATATAAAGAAAGTAGTTTCAGAATTTTTAACTCATACCCCTATAAAAGCAACCCTACTAACTAGTTTCCATATTTTTAACAGATTTTTTTGGTAAAATATTACACAATGATTTCATTTATGCACAATTTGATAACTTTTGAAAAAAAGCACATACTCAACCCACACCACTATTTAAGACATAGAACATTACTATCACCCAATAATGTTCCCTCATACCTCTTCTCAACTTCTCTGCCAGAGGAAACCACTTTTCTAATTATTTTCATTGTAGATTAGCTTTATCTGTCCTAGAGCTTCATGTAAATTGAATCAATCATATACCTTATTTTGTGTATATAGTATAATGTTTATAATATTCATCCACATTCTTAAATATATCAATATTTCATTCCTTTCTATTGCTGAGTTGTATTCTATTTAATCACTATATTAGAATTTATCCATTCTCCTGATGAGATAATTGGAGTTTTGGAACTTTTGGTTATTAAGGTAAAACCACTTTGAACATTTTTATATAATTTATCTTCAGATACAAGTTTTTGGGTAAATATATTTTGGGTAAATATCTAGAAATGGAATTAATGGAAGAAAGGGCTTATGCTTAACTTTATAAGAAAAGGCAAAACCTTTTTCAAAAGCGGTTATATCATTTTAACTTCCTACCAGCAATGTATGAGAGTTCTGACTGCTACATATCCAACACCAAACATCATGTGGCATTAGCAGTCTTTTTAATTTTGACCATTCTAGAGGGTGGAGGCAGATCTCACGGTGGTTTAATTTGCATTTCCCTGAAGACTTAGGTGTTCAGTATTTTTACATGTGCTTAGTGAACTTTCACATGTCTTACTTTATTAAGTGTCTGCTTAAGTCTTTTGCCAGTTTTTCCTCTATTGAGACATTTATCTTTTTATTATTAAGCTGTGGAGTTCTTTATGTATTCTGGATACAAGTCTCTGTTAGATATATGTTTTGCAGATATTTTCTTCTAGTCTGTGGATTTTTCTTGTGTTCGTAGTGTCTTTCAAAGAGTAAAAGATTTTAGTAAAATCTAGATGTTGTTGTTGTTTCTGTACCGTTAATTGATTTCTGTGTCTTCCTAAGAAATCCCTGCTGCTCCCAAGTTGTGAAGATATTCTCCTATGTCACCTCCTAGAAATCACATTCAGTTTTTAGATCTATGTTTCATTCCTAATCAATGTTTATATATAATATAAAATAGTGGTTGAGGATACTATTTTTCCATATAAAGATCCAGTTGTTAAAGCATTATTTATTGAAGAAAAACTTTACTTTTATATAAATGAATAACTGGTACCTTTGTTGAAAATCAACTAGTTGTGTAAATGATATTTCTAAACTATTTATTCTATCTATGGTTCTGTTTGACTAACCTTATGCAAATGCCACACTGCCTTGATTATTATAGCTTTATGGTAAATCTTAAGAGCTAGGTAGCATGAGTTCTCTAGTTTTATTCTTTTTCAAGATTGTTTTGCCTTCTGTATCTCTTGCATTTCCATAGAAAATTTGTTATCTGATTTTCACTTTCCATGAAAATGTCTGCTGAAATACGATTGGGATCATATCGCTCAGTTTGGATAGAATAAACATCATGATAATACCGAGTCCACCATTCAATGAACATATCTGTCCATTTATTTAGGTCTTTTTACATGTCTCCCAGCAATGTTTTATAACTTTTACTGTATATTTCTGACACATATTTTGCCAAATTTATCCCTAAGTATTTAATGTTTTTTTACACTATTACAAATGATACTGTTTTCTAATTGTTCACTGCTAGTTGTATTAGTTTGTTAGTGTTGTTACCATAACAAAGTACCACACACTGGGTGGCTTAAATAACAGAAATTGATCTTGTCACTGTGCTGGGGACTAGAAGTCCAAGATCAAGGTGCCAGCAGGTTGGATTCCTTTGAGGTGTCTCTCCTTGGTTTGCAAATGGCCATCCTCTTGCTGCTTCTTCACATGGCTATCCCTCTATGGGAGAGTATCACTGGTGTCACATTTTTGTGTGTGCAAATTCCCTCTTCTTATAGGAGCACCAGTCAGATTGGATTAGGGACCACTCACATGACCTCAGCTAATCTTGATTGCATCTTTAAAGGCCCTATCTCATTCTGTGGTACTAGGGGTTAGGGCTTCAACATATGAATCTGGGGAAACAAATCAGCCCATAAGACTGGTATACAGAAATACAATTGATTTTGGTATACTGACCACTTATGCTGCAACCTTGCTGAACCATCTCTTAATTCTTGTAGTTGCTTTGTACATTCCTTTGGGTATTCTTCATAGATACTCATGTCTGCAAATGGAGAATGTTTATTTTTAAATTTTTATGCCTTATATTTCTTTTTTGTGTTTTTGCTTTGTTGCATTTGTTTTTGGTTACTTTTGCTTTTTCTATTTGTATGACCAAAATCTTTAGCACTATAGGTAGGTAACAGCCAAATAATGTAGAACCCTATAAGCCATGTTATACAGTTTGAGTTTTATTTTAGCACAATGGGAATACATTGAAGGTCTTTAGGTTAAGTTGTTGCTCGTGAGCAACAAATGAGCAATGATATATATATATATGTATGTATATGTATATTTATGTATATACACATATATATAATTGATTTTATATATATATATATGTCTTTGTCCATTTGTGTTGCAATAACAAAATACCACAGTCTGGGTAGTTTATAAAAAATAAATACATATATACACACACATATATATCATACATATATACACATATATACATTGTTGCTCATTTGTTTGTTATAAATAGCATTAACAGCATTTTTCAGGTTATTTCCTGGGAGTGTTTATGATTTACGTATTCTTCAACTCATTCCATAACAAGATTTGAGGTGCTTAGAACAATTCATACCAAGTTAAAACAAAATAATTGAGCAAATTGGGATAAAGAATAAAATGAAGTTGAAAAACAAGAGGCCCGGGTAATGTCAGTTCAAAATAAGCTTACCTTTAACTGCTTTAAATTTACAGGAGGTATAGTTACACATTTTGGCTGAATTTCCCAGAGACTAGAACTGTTTGAGACACTTCTGCTCCCCAATCCCTTGTGATATGTTCCTCAGGTAATAGGCCTTCACAGTCACTCCCAACCTATCATATATACCACACAGACTTGAGATTCACTATTGAGAGAATCTATGTACTGTTTTTCTTTTCTTTTCTTTTTTGTTATAGAGCCGGGGGTCTCACACTGTCACTGAGGCTGAAGTACAATGGCACGGTCATGGCTCACTGCAGCCTTGACCTCCTGGGCTCAATCCTCTTGCCTCAGCCTCTCGAATAACTAGGATTACAGGTGTGCTCCCCCACGCCTGGCTAGTTTTTAAAAATTTTTTGTAGAGACGGCCGGGCGCGGTGGCTCACGCCTGTAATCCCAGCACTTTGGGAGGCCGAGGCGGGCGGATCACAAGGTCAGGAGATCGAGACCACGGTGAAACCCCATCTCTACTAAAAATACAAAAAATTAGCCGGGCGCGGTTGTGGGCGCCTGTAGTCCCAGCTACTCGGGAGGCTGAGGCAGGAGAATGGCATGAACCCGGGAGGCGGAGCTTGCAGTGAGCCGAGATTGCGCCACTGCACTCCAGCCTGGGCGACAGAGCGAGACTCCGTCTCAAAAAAAAAAAAAAAAAAAAAAAAAATTTTTTTGTAGAGACAGGGTCATGCTATGTAACCCAGGCTGGTTCGAACTCCTGAGCTCAAGTGATCCTCCTACCTCGCCCTCCCAAAGTTCTGAGATTACAGGCATGAGCCACTGTGCCCAGCCTATGGATTGTTTTTCTTGAAGCAATTTTTCAGAAACCTTCCTGGTTTCTGATAATTTAACCTTTTCAGGTTATGAGAGAAAAATGAACATTTTGATATTACCCACTGTCTTAGTCCATTTGTGTTGCTATAATAAAATACCACAGACTGGGATATTTATAAACAATAGAAATTAATTTCTCTCAGTTCTGGAGGCTGGAAACTCCAAAATCAAAGTGCCAGCAGATTTGGCATCTGGTGACGGCTGCTCTTTGCTTCCAAAATGGCACCTTGCTGCTGCATCCTTTGCAGGGGTCGGTGCTGTGTCTTCACATAGTGGAAAGAACAGAAGGGGCCAAGTGGCTCCTTTGAGTCTTTTTTAAAAAGGCACTAATGCATTCACAAAGCAGAGCCCTAATGGTCTAAACACCACGTAAAGACACCTCCTCTTAATACTGTTGAATTAGGGATTAAGTTTCAACAAGAGTTTTGGAGGGAACACAAACATTGAAATGATTATATGTGTTTATTTAATCAAGTATCCAACAAAAGCAAATAATTCAAGCCCCCAATTCACTGCATCTTTAGTAGATAAGCAGAGTTTTAAATTACAATTGACCTCCAGTTAGGAGGAATGCATGGATTTCCACAAGAAAAAACAATACTGAGGAGAAACTCTCCACAGTAATGTGCCACTTTTCAGTCAATGACAGACCGCATATATGAGTCCCATAAGATAACACTATATTTTTACTGTGCCTTTTCTATGTTTAGATATGTTTAGATACACAAATATCATTGCATTACAATAGCCTACAGTATTCAGTACAGTCATATGCTGTATAGATTTGTGGTCTAGGAGCAATAGGTTCACCACATAGCCTAGGTGTGTAGTAGGCTGAGCCATCTATTTTGTGTTAGTACACTGTGATGTTTAGAGGAGGACAAAATTGCCTATGGATGCATTTCTCAGAATGTGTCCTGTTGTTCAGTGACGCATGACTGTATTCCATGAGCACTATAGTCACTATCACAGTAACACATTAGGAGAGAAATCTCATTTTTAAATTCAATATAATTTATCACACATTAGTTCACTCTACTGCTTTGATTGATTTTCTTTGGTTGTGGTTACCCGCGTACAGCAGTGAAGTTTCAGAAAAACTGAAGTTGCAAAAGGTCAATTACTCAATGAAGGAAAGATAAACCATTGCATTGGGGGACTAGAAGATACCTTTAAAAGTTCTCAGATTATCAATTTAATGATGTGTTTCTATGTAGTGAATAATGCCTTACATTCTTGCCAAGAGTATTTTGAAGGGAGTTTGTTAAAAGTATATCAGCTAACTAATTTTTTTTTTGTATATCAGTGCTAATGATGTGTCATTCACACATTGTGCAATCCATAATTCCAGATTTAATTCTACCAAAAAATATAGGTCATTGCAAAATGCCATATTAAAACTGCAAATGCATGACAGGAAGACCGGGAGGTAGACAAAGCGAAGGATGACACCAACTCTTTTTTTAAAGAAGCAAGATAGGGATTCGATAAAAAAGCTGAGCCATTTTAAATGGATACTTTTGAGGGAGTGTTAATTCCAATTTAATTAAAATGACGCATTAATTTAAAAATTGGGCTAACTGGTTGCCCTCGACAGCACCCAGGTGCTCTCGGATTGCGTCAGTGCTCTCGGATTAACCTAATTGTACAGAGGTGCCCTTGTTTTCTAACTTCATGCACAAAGCACTGGAAATTATTTGTTCGCTTTTTCTTTTCCAAGAAAATCTTTTTCCAGTTATGCAAAAGGAAAATTTGAGGCAATGGTTAAAGGCACTTAAGTTATAGTTATTGCTGTTATCACTAACTTTAAGCACGGGTACGGCTTTGTTGCAAGTTACCCACCTACACCTGCAAATCTGTCTTGCTAGCACACGCCCCAGCTCTCTCCACCCGGTGGTCCGTGGCTGGAGCGCTTTAAGTCACTGTGCGGGCTGGGCTCCTAAGGAGGTCGGTCCCGCTCCTCGAAGACCCAAGCGTAGGGCTAGGAAGAAGCTAGGCGGGAAGGTCATTGTACTCCCAGGCCCCAGGAAAAGGACCCAGGGTCTAACCATCTCTTACTTTCGGGCAAAACTTCTCACATCGCGACCTTCCCTCCCTGGAGCACTCTGAGAACACACCCAGTCACCTAGCGCGCTCCCCAGAAGCTGGCTCCGCACACAGCGCACCCCAGCGGCCGCGTGGCCTCCTTCCAGCCGCGGCCACTTGGCTTCCGGAGAGCTCCCCGGGCGCAGCCGCCGCCTCCCTGGAACCAGGGTACTCAAGAGCCTGCGAGAGCCGAACACTCGCGGACCCCAGGGAGGGGAGCGGCAGCTGCGCCTGGCCCCGCCCACCACACCTGGGCGCCCAGAGGACCGCGCGGGGCGGGGCGGGGCAAGAGGCTGGCCTGGCGCTCCTGCCGCTTTGCCAAAAGCCGGCCCGACTGGAGCTGGACAAAGGGGGAGGGTCTCTAGGCCGAGTCCTGTTCTTCCTAGGGAGGGACCCCAGCTGGGGTGGAAAAGCAGTACCAGAGAGCCTCCGAGGCGCTCGGTGCCAACCATGGAGCGGGCCGGCCTCAGCTTCGGCCGGCAGCGACAGCAGCAGCAGCCCCAGCAGCAGAAGCAGCAGCAGAGGGATCAGGACTCGGTCGAAGCATGGCTGGACGATCACTGGGACTTTACCTTCTCTTACTTTGTTAGAAAAGCCACCAGGTAAGAAGAGGACCCACGGAAGACCCGGCCGGGTCATGGAGTGTGACCCGGGGCTGATTTCTCTCTCCTATTGAATTGTGCCCTTCGTTCACCCCTGTTCCCAGGCCCTTTGCTTTTGGAGTAGGTCCTCGGTCCTGTTACGAGGTAGAAACCTCAACTCTAAGCCAGCAGAGTCGAAAAACTCAAGCGTCGAATTTGATACAACTTGCTCACAAAGTTCAAATACAAAAATGTACTTGCCGACCTCCCACCCTCACCCCCGCCCTTCTTGGTATTCCACGGGAACATGATTATTTTCATACATCCGTGCTCACGGGCCTTCCCCTAGCCCCTCTCTAGCTCCCTGGTTCCCCTAAATCCAATCAGCAAAACCCAAACAGTTTCTGAGCCCCTTCCCTGCAGCTCCGGAAGCACCATTTCCAAGTCGGTCTTGGTGGCTCCGCTCCTCCCACGTCCCCCCTTGCCCTGGCCCTGGCTGGGCGGGGAAGCTGGGGTTAGGGACGAGACCACGGGGAAGCCCAAAGGCAACATGACGGAACCTTCCCAAAGTGAGTGCG
Source organism: Macaca mulatta (assembly GCF_049350105.2). Classification (NCBI taxonomy): domain Eukaryota; kingdom Metazoa; phylum Chordata; class Mammalia; order Primates; family Cercopithecidae; genus Macaca; species Macaca mulatta. The sequence goes on along the minus strand of NC_133410.1, from coordinate 128,488,669 downwards.
GTCGCCTTTTCCGCCCTTCCAGTCCCCTGCTTCTCCCGCGCACCTCCTTTCACTCGCTTTTCCGCCGATGGCTGCGCCGCCAAAAGTAGAGATCTGCAGAGGAGTTTGCTGCGTGCACACAAAGGGCGAGGGGGAGGCGCCGCCAGGAGCGGACCCCAAGGGGCAGCGGAGACCCCAGAGGCCAGCTCTTTCTGGTCCAGAGCCAAGCGCCGCGGCGGCCCTTGCGGTGGGCGGGGAGGAGGGAGCCTGTCCTTTTGGAGGCGGCTGCGCAGCGAGCAGTCAGGGCGCTCGTGGGAAAAGCTCGCGGGAGAGTTGGGGAGGAATTGAGACTGGGAGCAGAGGGAGAAGAAGAATGGAGCAGAAAGTGCTTGGCGGGCGGGTTCCCCGAAGTCTGAGGAGTTGATGGATAGCCGGGGTGCGCGGACTCCAGGACGTGCGCCTTTGCAGAAGGAGTCCGTGCCCCGCTGCCGCCTGCTCTGGGCAGCGCCCGTCGGGCAGCGGGTGCTGGCCGCCTTGGCCGGGAGGGTGACACACGCCCGGCGGTGATGTTCGAGGAGCTCGCCCGGGTTCGACACCCGGGTCCCACCCGCCGGCGCGCGGCCGCGGCTCTGCCGGTCGCTCCCCGCCAGGGGGCGGCGCAGCGCGGGGCGAGCGGGAGGCGACGGGCGGCGGCGCGGAGGCCGGGGCCGTGAGGGAGCTGGCTCCGAGTCGCCGACCTCACCTCACCTCACCTGGGCACGCTGTTGCCCCTACGGAGCCTCCTGGAGTCCAGGATCGGCGGAGTTCGAAAACGAACTTACCACGTTTGCTATGTTGCCCTTTGGAGACAAAACGAGGTACTTCCTTCAGCATCCTCTTATCCCCCTTCCCACTTTTTCCGGGGGCGCGGCGGGTCTCGGGTGCTGGGTGGTGGCGCCCCGGTGGCACCAGTGGGACGATGTATCATTGAAAATGGACTGTATAACTTTTGTTGTTGTTGTTATTCTTTGCTCTGTTGCAGATGTATTAATGAGGGTCTTAAATTGGGCCCTTTTAAATCTTTTTTTTTTTCTCCTAAGGAACGTCCAGAGTTGGTGTCAATTTAATCACTTTCAGGGGCCTTTTTTTTTTTTTTTTTTTTTTTTTTTTTTGACAGAGTGGAAGGCTCTGGGATTAATCTTTTCTCTTTAGTAACCCAGCCCTTCTTTTAAAATCGTCTTCCCCCGCTTTCAGCTTCTTCCTTCAAAACCCTAAATCTTGAGCGCCCAGAGTATAGCCCTGAAAGTGGTTTCTTTTTCAAGGGCACTTGTTTGCGAGTTTAGGGTGAGCCACTAAGGCCATGGAGGTCTAGAATGATCGGTTACTGTGGACCAACAGTTTTCAGGGGTCATCTGCTCCTCTGAGGCCATCTGCACCCACTTTCCTTTCACTCTGAGCATTCCCAGCCTTCTGCTCTCCTTAAATTACAGCGCATAGAATGATTAGCGGGCCAGAGAACCCGGCAGATTTTTAGAAGTGTGTATTGGACCTGTTCTTTAGGCAGATTATAAAAAGTTTAAAGAAAAAAAGTTATTGTGTAATAAATCAGCATAAATGTTCTTTCTTCGTTCCCTATTTTTCTTTTAAAGATGTAAACTAGGGATGGCTTGTTGGTCGTTTTTGACTAGTCATAGATAAGAACACTACATTTTCAGAACCTACCAACACTTTGAAAGTGTAGCAACATTTTATTGGAAAGTAAATGGAAAGAGCTGAGTTACATTTCTTTTCCCATTACTTTTTCTCCCAAGCAGCATAGGATCAAAATCCTATTTCTCAAAATTACCATGCTCACTGTAAAATTTAGATCATCTGAGACTCTAAAAAAACTTTTAAAAAATTTTCGGTTAGGGTTTTTAAATTACAGTTGATGTTGGCAGTAGGCTGAACACTTTCTGTGGTGTATGTATGTGTGTGTATACATATTCTTAAGAGTTTATGTTGAGTGTAAGTTGGAAAATGAAAGTGTAAAATATTTAATAGTGCAGGTCCTCAATTTTAAGAGTTATAATAAAGTGCTGAGAGTCATCAGAGTAAAGAATATAACCTAAGAATTCGTGTGTAGCCGGAGGTCTTTCATGAAACAATATTCCAATTTGGTTTTATATTTGGTGGCATTAGCAGGAGACTTAAAATGTGAATAAGAGGATGGACATTTGTTGATTATGAAAATGCAAACCACTAACCCCAGTGTGGTTCACATTATTGTGGTAAAAACTTATTGCATACGTTTTAACTTTATAGCTCAGGATTTTTTTTTTTTTTAAGTAGAAGCTTACATTACTTTGCTTTTCCCCTCTTTTTACACTTTGTAAGTGTAAAATGAATATTGTATGTGATTCAAGAAACCCACGAAACAAAATAGTTCTGTAGATGTATGTGGCATGTTTTAAACTTTAAAATATATTTATATTCACCCAGATTGTCCATCTGCACCAGTAATCAGGCTTGCTGACATAAACAATTTCTGCATTATTTAACTGTTGTCATTGGACATTCATGCATGATTTTCCATCCTTTTCTCAGACTAAATGATCTACATTCAATGGTAGTTATTGAACATCAAGGTTCTGGCATTCCCAGATTCTCAAACACCTGTGAATTTGGGTCGACCTTGAAAGCATTTATGCTATTATATTACATTGTTTACTAACACTGTCTTCAAGTAGAGCGCTATGCACCTCATTAAAAGCTATAGGTAGGGCCCGGCACGGTGACTCATGCCTGTAATCCCAGCACTTTGGGAGGCCGAGGCAGGCAGATAACGAGCTCAGGAGTTCGAGACCAGCCTGACTGACCAACATAGTGAAACCCCGTCTCTACTAAAAATACAAAAATTAGCCAGGCATGGCGTGTGCCTGTAATCCCAGTTACTCAGGAGAATTGCTTGAACCCGGGAGGCAGAGGTTGCAGTGAGCCGAGATCGCACCACTACACTCCAGCGAGGGCAACAGAGTGAGACTCCATCTCAAAAAAAAAAAAAAAGCTATAGCTTGGAGCTTTTTAGTTATCACAACCTGTTTGTGTCCATTTGAAGGTGTCAATTGAATGATTGAGAACATAGTCTGTTGGCATAAACATTAATTTGAGACCAATAAATCACATCTGGAAAACTCCCAGGTCACTATTCTAGACAATTTGCAGTCCTAAAGGCCTCAGCTACTGTGTTAATTGAGGGCTTTAATGCTTATGCCTTTACAACTGAAGCTTTCCTGGTGCTAATGCGGCTTAACAGCTGTTGTTATTCTTGACAGCATATTAGAATAAAGTTACCTTTCATTAATTACTAATCAGCTCTGTGATTGTGGGTGATGTTTTAGGTCATTTAATATTGTAAGGATGACATGATTGACTTTATTGCTTTGTTTTGTACCAGGCAAAAGCTTGAGAATATCTGGCATATACTGGAAATAAGAGATATTAAGTGAGGGCAAGTTTTTATGACAGCTTGGATCAAAGTCCAGAAACAGAAGTTTTACACTCCCATATAGCTTTCTATGATAGACTTTATTTGACACTGCAAAGCTGTGCTGAATTAATTGAGGTTCCTGGTCCTGTGTTTGGAATTCTGTCTTTCATTTTTTTTCCTTGTAATTCTTCTCTCACTTCTAAAAGCTGTAGCATTTTTATTTGCACGGTATTTACAATACAATCAGATTATGTATATAAATGTTGCTATGCATTTTTAAAAATTATTGTTTCTAAAATTATACAGGAATATAAACTTTTCACAGTTTTCAGACAAATGAATTGTTAAGCATATTTTGTGAGGCAGTTGTTAGTGTTGATGATAATAAAACCCTCTGGGCATTGACCCAATCTAACTTTGATATTGTTTATAGTATTTTTATAATGGTAATTCTGGTGCAATAATGGCCTTTTTTTTCCTTATGTTGTTCATAACCAGGGTCCATATAACCAGCTCTAAGCTGCCTTTTAGTGCACTTGAAGCACTCTTCTGGATTGCATTCTTCCTGCCTGGAGAAATCCATAGGAGCCTCTGAAATAATGTTTTTCATTGCTCTTCTATCTCTAGTGTTTTCAAAGTTTCAAATTCAGACCCATGTTAGAGCCTAAACTACATGATTCCTAAAAATGTGGTAGAATTAATGCAATGGCAGTTAGTATAGATGGATATCTTTAAATAAATCGATTTGCTTAGTATAACACAAACTTAAATAGGCTTGTGGTATCATTCAGTAGCTTTTTTTCAGTCTGTCATCTGATGATCTGTAGAAATTGTCAATATTTTCACACGTTTATGTCCTCAGCACCTCAAGATGAGGAAATTTTTAGTGTTTTGATTATGCTATGCAACAAAATTTCCTTTTTAAATTATTCTGCTTAAATAAGTGATTTGACTCTGGTCTCCAGTATCATTTCTTTTGAAATATTTGGAATTCCGTTCAGGTTGTATTGGTAAAGCTTGTACCTTCGCCCTTATCTGATTACAGAGAATGTGTCCTACTTTGAGGCACCCCTTCCTCTAGATTTGAAAATACAAATTAACTTAGAAGTTAAACCTATAATTGCTGTGTCAAGCTATATTTGTTCTTTGTTCCCACAGCCTATTGTGGGATAAAAACCTCTTCCTAGGATTAAAAAAAACCTTTAATAAGGACTGTAGGACAATTAAATAAATCAATGAGTTGATTGATAGTGAAGGGTTGAAAAATGACTAATTTCTGAATTTAGGATGCAGACTAGTTACTGACTTTGCAGGACTTCCTATGAAATTAGTTTAGCTGCATAGATGTAGATTCAGTTGGCCACTATTATAGCTGGTGAATGTGGCTTGGAAATATCTGTTATATCAGGTTCTCAGGGAAAAGTGCCTGTGAGCCACATACCTAGGAATAAAAATTGAAGAAAGCCTTTCCGTATGAGTCATTCATTTGATATTTAGCTCTGTAATCTTATTTACTGATTTGATATTCTCATTTTAAATTACTTTTTTTTTTTTTAACAATGTAAGTGCTTAATTCATTTTCTCTTGAGTGGTAGGAATTTATATTCGTTGCCGACCAAATGTTTAAGGTAGGTAAAACAAACTATTAAGTTTATAAGAATCATTTTGATAAATATTCTAAAAATGTTTTAAAGCCTTTTTTTTGTTTGTTTGTTTTTGTTTTTTTTTTTTTTTTTTTTTTTTTGGTGAGACGGAGTCTTGCTCTGTCGCCCAGGCTGGAGTGCAGTGGCGCAATCTCGGCTCACTGCAAGCTCCCCCTCCCGGGTTCATGCCATTCTCCTGCCTCAGCCTCCCGAGTAGCTGGGACTACAGGCGCCCGTCACCACGCCCGGCTAGTTTTTTGTAGTTTTAATAGAGATGTGGTTTCACCGTGTTAGCCAGGATGGTCTCGATCTCCTGACCTCATGATCCACCTGCCTCGGCCTCCCGAAGTGCTGGGATTACAGGCGTGAGCCACCGCGCCCGGCCTTTAAAGCTTTTAAAGATATATTTTCTCTGGTTTTTAGTTTGCAGTGAAAATGCTTTTAAATGTCTTATGTGCCATTGTTAGCTTTTTTAATTCTCAGGAGAGGGGAGACTTTTCCCTTCATTCTGAATTATAAAGTAAGATTAACTTTTTGCAATTTATTTTCTCTGAATAATTGTATTTTACCTAAAACCGGGAAAGGATCATCATTTGATATCATATTCATAGTGATAATTATAAAAAATAAGAATTTTCTTCTCTACTTTTAGTTGAATATCTATACTGAAAATATACAAAGAGAAAAGACTCTGACCTTCTGATGAAATAATTAAAACACACACACAGGATCACTGAAATTTAGAGTTAGTAGGGATCATATAATCTCATTTTTCAAACTTAAGTAATGTACTCCTGTTAAAGAAAGACATTCTTTTTGATTTACAATATATTAGAAAGCTTTTGGTTGCAAGTGACAGAAACTGAACTTGAACACAGAAAGAATTGACTCACATAATTTTAAGTGCTTGTGGGATTGGGTTGGCTGTGGATTTAGCTAATCAAATAATCTTGCCAAAATTCTGTCTGTCTCTGTGTCTGTCTAACTATCTGTCTGTCTATCTATGTATCTACCTATTTCTATTTATCTTTTCATCTATCTACTCTGTTTACCTGTCCTTCCTTGCATCTATTTATCTATCCGTGTATCCATTTGTTCATGTATTCATCTATCCATGTATCTTTTGGCCCTGTGCTGTGTTGGCTTTATTTTCTTGCATGCTTTCTTCATGTGCTGAGAGTTTCTACTTGTTAACTATATGTGGGTCTTAAACTTCTGATATTAGAGAGGTACCTTCTTATCCATATCCGTCCTCCCCAGATTACCCTGGTCTTACTTGGGTCACATCCCAACTCTGAACCAATCATTATATTCAGGAGAGTAGGGTGGTTTGACTGTTTTGTTGGGGCAGGTAGCCCATAAGGTGATATGTCATTGGGGAAGGTACATTCCCAAAAGAAAGTGATGTGGGCAGACCCAGAAGTTCTAGATATCTACCATACTTAGTGTTGACTTCCTTTTACTTTAATGTTAGAGAAATGTGGAATTCTTAAAAGCAGAATACATAAAAGCGATATAATTTAATCATAGTCACAACATTTATGCAACTGTAATGCCAAAATACATTCTAAGTTAATTATGAAACAAACAAAATGATAAAACCACAGCCAAATGTAGATTTACAGCATTCATTAAAATACTCTTGCAAAGTAAATATGGTTCTAACTACCTGAAAAACAGTATGGTAGGTCAGCTGGCCTTTGCTACAATGTGGCCTATAATGATTTCACTTCTCCCACTGGGTCTCTCTGAACAATCATGAAACTTTTATTCCTCTAGCACAGCATACCAGCTTTCATTTTTTACTTGCTATGAAGGCATGTATGCATATTAAATTTACTTCTTTATTTTCTCATTAACACAAATACAAACCTTAGAGATAAAATTGCAGGGCAGTAGTTGGTAATAAGATGGTCATCCCAGTAATTGAAAGCAATTTATTTCACTTTCTTTTGTTTTGATTATGATTATTGTGAAAATATAAAATTAGAACATTTTATAGAACAAAGTAAAGATCTTCAAACATACTTGTTTTGAATTCTGAAGGCTCTCAAACCTCAGATAAATGCCATTGTAGTCCCGTCTCTCCCATATCTAAACTGCAAAGCCAACTGATTTACATGTTTAGTGCATAGATTTCAGTTATTATGTTTTCTTTCAGATGTGGTAGGTTTTCCTTTAAGCAACTTCTTTTATACCATATGTTGTGAATGCACAAAAAATTACAAAATATTTTGTCCCTTCCAATTCTCAGTCAAATTTGAATGTAAAACCATATGAAGCAATTCTGCATTTTATTTATATTTGGTCCCAGTAAGCTTCTCAGATGTTTTCCTAGCTGGAGCAAACTTAGAAATACTAAATAACTTTGGGCAGAGTCTTCATTTCCTTACCATGCCAGACCCAAGCGAACTACTTACTATAACATCTGAGTAGAGGTTATTGGAGGATATTACTTAGAGGTGTCCAAAATCTCCCATTTTGTTTAATAATAGTCTGTTAATCTCTTAATCATCTAAACCATTGCTTCTCAAAAGAAGATGTTGGCATTTGGTGGTGACACTTTTTTGTTGTTAGAGGCTGTCTAGTGCATAGCAGGACATTTAACATCCCTGAATTCCAGACACTAAATGCCCCATCCGTGTGATGGAAAATCTGTTCCCACGCATTTCCAAATGCCCCTCAAGGGTTGGCACCACTACTTGATTATGAGCCACTGTTGTGAACCCTTTAAAATTGATTTCTGTTTATGGTTAAGGGCCCTAGATAGGACAGCCTTAGGCTTCAACCCCAGACCTACTTTTCTAAGAGGAAGACTAGGTGCATTATTTACTCTCTCTGTAAAATGGAGATGATGGCATTTACCTCATAGTGTTCTTAAGAAAATTAAAGGAAATAATGCATGTTTCCTTATCTTTTTAGTGCTGATTTTTAGTAGTTTACCATTTTACCTTGAGCATCATCAGTGCCTTAAATATAATCACAAACTTTGGTAGGCATTTTCTTATCCTGGTAGATGGGAATTAAGTTCTGACAGCATAGTGATTTCATAGACTTTAAATGTCATTTTCATTTTTTAGATGAATTTTATTAATGGTTTGAACAGAAGCTTTTGTGGGATTGTGTAAGGTACTGGAAAGGGAACTGGAATGGGAGCCCAAACCCCCAGATTTTGTTTCCAGCTTTGCTATTAGCTAACTTTGTGACTGGCTCAAGTTAATGAACCTCAAACTTTAAGAGGGGAGGTGAAAGAGGGTGAAGACTCAAGGTAGAGAGATTCATAAATGAGCTTAGAAATCTCTTTCAGCTGTAAGAGTTCTTTATTCTCACCAGGAGAGCCGAGTATCGATTTCTCAGATTGAATAGTTTCATTCTTTTAAGTATTTTTCCAAATTTGAGTAGTGGATCCAGGTCAAATTATGCAAACAACATAACTAAAACTGTATAAAATAAGGATCCAAGAGCAGGAAAAGCAGCCAACATGATTTTTTATGTGAGTTATTTTGTGTTTTCCCTACAGATAATTTTTAGCAGATTTCCATATAAGTTATCAATCATACTTTCCAGTGAGAAAATTTAGTATACTGTCTGCAATGCCAGTATTAGTGATTAATTCACATGACTGATGAAAAAGACATTGAAAAGAGAAAAGAGGATGGCATTTTAGTAGCTGACTTATAAACACAAAAATACACCCTGCAAATCTCCTCCAAAAGTTACTGCTGAATGGACTTGCTATATGGACATTTTTGAGGCACAAGGATTGGTATCACCCTACTTTTAGAATTTACCCAAGTAAGTACCCTTGGATAAGAACTAAAACAGCCAATTTAATCCATAAATTACCTATAGAAGAGTGTTAAAGCATTGTTTTATCAGATATTAAAACTGTGCTCCAGTTTAGAATTAATTATGAAATATTGCTCTGGTGTTCATCATAGTTAATTATTGTATTTTTTTACATTTGTTGTCAAACAGTTTTAACTTTTATATTTTGGGGAAAAAAAAGTCCCCAAATCTATAACTTATTTTTTGACCAAAAAAAAAAAAAAGTCTCTAAGTAGTAATGAAAAAAACAAATTATATTCTTGCATTTATTTTTCTCAGTTAAATGTTGATGACCTAATCTTAATATAAAATTCAGAAAATTTTGTCATATGTAAGTGTAGATATTAGTCTGAGGAGTCCATTTTTTAAGTTGTAATTTGAAAAAATGCATTAAAACAGCCCTCTCTCTCTCTTTTTTATTTTAATATAAAATACCTCTGTAGAGAAGTTATTGCTTTTAAATTAGGGGCTTAGGAAGAAGCAAGAGCCAACATCTACTTATTCTGCTGTAAAAATCCATTAAATAAATTTTCTTTAAGAAAACCAAAACCTTAATCAGTTTAAAAATTATACTCCACTTAATATTCAGTTAACTTAAAAACAATAACTATCGTGAATGAAACACGGTGTATCTGACTCCAGCATCATTTCCTTTACTTTTATCATGATTTCCATTTTACAAAGAGAGTAAATAATGTACCTAAGGTCATATTCTTAGAAAGAGGTGATTCTTGGGTTAAAGTCTAAGTCTGTCTCACCTAGGGCCGTTAATCACTGTGCTATACTGAAGGTCAGTGTCAGTATTAATGGAAGCAAAGCGAAGGCTCATAGATTTAATGTCATGAGGATTCTATCTCAGGAAGAGGTTAACGTTTTCTTCTATGGCCTCTTTCTGTGCAAGCACATTACTTAATGATGTGCCTAAAGACTTTGCCCAAGTGAGTTTAGTTTCCATATATAATTTCAGAGTATAAAAATTGGGAAATCTCAAATGACATTTTAAAATAGAGTGGTTGAAAATTTCGGTACTAGGCCATTATAATTATCTTTTTAGCATTAGAACACAAATACCCTAGTACAGTGTATTTTCAAAGGAGTTTTATCCTTTGATACATTATTTTAGGCCAGAGTGCAAAATGTATTAAACTAGTTGCTCTATGAGTAGGTTTCATCCAGTTATATTTTTAACTCGTGAGGGTTATTATGTTTATATCAAAAATTTACTTTGCCTTGTCAATTTTTCTTCTCTTTTCCTTACTTTTCTAGGAGCCAAGAAATATTCTATAAACCCTATAAAATATTTTAATTAATTTTCCATTTCAAGACATCTGGAATATTGAATATGTATTTTAAGGCCTTTCTGTCTTTTTCAAGATTCATTTTGTAACATGAGTGAGCAGTTCCACTTTGGTAGAAAGTAAGGTTATTGTGACAGGGAGACCGTTTGGACACAGACACGTGTGTGTGTATGTGTGTCCCTTTAGCTAATTATATTTGAAATGCAGTTCCAGGGCTTGCATCCCTCCATCCTGTCAACAAGTTTTATAATCCTATTTAATACTTCTAGATAGAGGGCATTTGGAAGAAGCTGTGACTTATGTAGATTAGTGGAAAATTTCTAAAAGCCCAAAACATAAGTTGTAGTTTTCTATCTTGTGATAGGTTTATAATAATCTTGAGTGGAAAAGGTAAATTGGAAAGGGGGGAAGGTTTTGATTCTTCCCAGATTATATTCCATACAGTTACATTTCATTTTTTTCAGTGAATATTATTAATCAGTTTATAAACTTTTTAGAGACTATGAAATGAAGTGTACCCAATATGCAATACAAATCTATTTAAATAGCCATAAAAATGTATTACAATACTAACTTGGCACTATTTAATTTAATCATTAACTTAATTGAGTCCATCATTTTAAGAGTGCCACACTTCTCATCTAGTTACAAAATATGAGCACATAGTATGTGTAAAATGAAATAGCATTGTATTTTTGCCGTGTGTAATTTTGATGAAATAAACTCTTTGTTAAAACTATTGTAAAAGTTGATAACCATTCACCTTCTAAGCTTCCTAGCCTCCAGAATTCCTTGTTTTTTTTTTTTTTTCCACAAATGAATTTGTTCCTCCCTTTGTATTACTAAAGACACAAAATGTCTGTCAACTTTCGCATTTTCCTGCAGCAGCTGCTGGAACCAGGGTAGCGCACATGCTCATTAGTTTTGCTGGGTGCTCCACTCACACGATAACATCATCATCTTGACGGGTGCAGTGCTGTTAGCTTCATGAAATCAAAATGTGTTCAACATTATGCTTAATGACACTGATTTTTATATTAAATCATTATTTTATAAGCACTTTGAGCTACAAGAGTCTTCTGTAAAGTAGAATATCTGGATAATAAACTTCTGATTTGATTCATTGTGTAAAAAGTTTCGAGAGTAAGATTTGAGTCACATTTATGACAAGAGCTCATAAAAGGTTTTAGGCAACTTCCATTTGGTTTTATTTCCTACCATCTAATTAATATGAATTTGGGGGTTCTTTGCTTGCTCGGTATGGAAAAGGATATCTTTGTGAGCCTAAGTGTCATCTGTGGAATATGTAAGTTTGAAACAACAGGTGGTATTGACATTAGTGTTATCTGAGAGGAATAACTTCCAACAGTGATTTTGGGATGTCCACCAGGGTTTCTTCATATCTCGGGATGCATTGTATAAGTTTAAAAGCAAAACTAAATTCACTCTTGTTAAAAGGGTATATAATACAACTCATTTATGAGGTAAGAATTTTTTGTGTAATAAAATGTATAGGAAATAAGTGATGGGAGGATAATAAAAGATTTTGGTGAGAAGGGGAAGATACGGATGTAATGTAAAACTCAGGCTCTTATCATTGACTATAAATTATTGGTTCCAATGTTCATTGCATTTTCCTTGGCTGTGACTTTCTTTGAAGTGTAGAGGGCCTGTTGTCTTTCATTAATAGCTTTGTAAAAGTTAAATCAACTGAAAGACTTCAAGAGGGCAGCCAGGTTTTCTTCTGATCACTTCCAGGTTTGCAGGGCAGTTAGCAAAGATACACTTGTACATCAAAGTGGAGAGTCCAGATTATTAGTACTTGTGGTCAAGGCTACAGATACTTCAATGGAATTTGTTTCTGTTTTGTTGTTTTTGCTCAGATGGCTATGATGTAATTTAAACTGTTCTCTCTCTCTCTCTCTTTTTTTTTTTTTTTTTTTTGAAAATTTAGTAGGATTCTGTCAAGAATGTCATTCTAAAGTATTTGTTTTGGCCAAGGACTTTTAGTGTTCATGGTGCATGTTGCTGGCCTATATCCAAACCCAGTTAAGACCCCTCAACCTGTGGGCTTGTATCACCAAAAACAACCTTTTTACTCTTATCCTTTTTCTGATTCTCTTGGCTGACCTTTGTGAGGAAATAACAACCATTGCTCCTTAACCCAGCCCTTTGACTCCATTGGAATGAGTACTAAGAGTGTAGTAGATAGCAAATTTTTAGATATGTTGAAGAGATTTTGAAATGCTTCCATGTGCATTTTCTAATTTGACTCACACATCAACCCTGTGCAGTGAGTAAAGGAGCCAGAAGGCTTTTCCCCTATTTAAAAATGAGGAAGTTGAGGGGCAAAAAGAAGTTAAGTTGACGGACCCAAGGACCACTTCTTGTCCTATTCATACTGCAAGCTGAGGTGGGGAGTCTTAATAACCTGTTAATACAGCAGCCCATTTTTACCACTGAAGATCTCAAACTCCAGTGAAAATGAACTCCAGAGAAGTTGTAATTGTTTTAGCATCAGATCCGTGTAGTGCTGTAGCTGGAACTAGAATTATCGCCTGATTGTTAGTCTGATACTCCTGACTTTATACTCTGCTGAAGGCAGTCAGCACCTTACACTTCATAAAAGGCCAGAACGGGTGCTATTTTTCTTGTTTGATCAGGGATAAAATGGAAACTCAGGGGAAGAAAATTGCTTGGTGCTAGTCACACATCCTATTAGTAACAAATGCTAAGATTAGAACCCAGGACTCATGGTTGAAAATGCAACCTCTCAATGCTTTGTAATCCCGAGAATTTTTATCAATTAGTAAATCTCCCTTTTATAAGTAGATTGCAGTTTGTTTTGTTGCTATGCAATACATTATATGGGATGGTTTTTAGAGCAAAATGAATGAATTTGATTTAAGGAGATATTTTATGCTCTAGTTTTACTGCAAATTATGAATCCAAGTGCTTCCAAAAGGTTAAATTATCATACACAGGATTACAGTGTGGTAGTCCTTTGTGCTCTCTCAATGATAAAATGAGTGATTTGATAGCCTGGAACTTATTAGTATGATGCGTAGAACTTACCTTCTCTTTGTTGCCTATCCACCAACAATTTCAGTTAGGAAAAGCTATATAGAATGACTGGAGTGGCCAGATCAAATACAGGACACCCAGTTCATCTTGAATTTTAGATACTACGTATACTGAAAACTTATTCATTATTTATCTGAAACTCATTTTTAGCAGGCTGTCTTTTTTATTTGCTAAATGTAGCAACTCTGGGGATGACTTTTTCTCGAACACATTTATTATACTTCTTTTCAGTACATTGCTTTAGACTTATAAAATGTGACCTGTTTTCAGAGAAACATAGACATGTTGGAATTTAGTTAGTTTTTTTTGTTTTGTTTTGTTTTTTTTTAATGGACACTACCCTTAAGAAATAGTCCTTAGAAATAGTGTTTTCACCTTAAGAGAACAGTGTGTGGTCCTTTTATGACCTAGAGGTAAAATATTTTATGTGAACATGTGTCATAAGTCATCTTTCTCTATGCCTTCTCTGCTTGAATTTGACTTTTATTTCCAGATTCAGCTAGATGTTACGGAGTGCCTTCTTCATGGCAAGCACTGATGCTCTGGGAACTTTAATATTCTTAATAGGGTATAGTACCTGGAATAGGAAACCTGGATTTGATTCCTAGTGTTGCCACCAAATAGCAGAATGGGTGTGGTTCAGACATTTAATTAGCTTCATATTTTAGAAAGTAGGTTCATTAATGCCTGCCTCACCAGGTTTAAATAAAATTATGTTTTGTTTTTTTTTTCAGTAGCACTAATGTGAGTCTTTTTCAAAACCCCCTAGAATTAATAAAAGTAAGGGAAAATAGAGATCCTATCTTAGACCATCAAAGCGATTACCCAGTCAGAACTACCACTGAGGTTTCTGGATTTCCATCTGTTGCTTTCTACTTTTATATTGGACATGTTCACAGTCATCTTTTCCATTACTTATTTGTGTACATTTACCTAACTTCATATGCCAGGAACATCCAATATGTATATAACTTCTGAATACAATATAAACTTTTAAGTTTGAAAGGAAAGATCATGATGATTTTTCTGGAGTTACTCATTATTCTGTCCCTGGCGCCCCACATAGTACCTTGTGGAAATCTCTGTCTTATGAGAATAATTCATTCCAGAAGAAAAAAACAATTAAAGTTAATTCTATCAAAATAGAAAAAAAGTTCATGGGAAGGTTTTGATTAGAGCTTTATCTTGAAAAATAGAACCACAGATTATGAAAATAAGTTTATATTTGAGCTATTAATAATAAAATTGAGATTGTAATGACACTCTGCTAATTCTTAGGATGAAACTCTGCTAATTCTGTTACAATTAATTGTAACAGAGTGTAGCCATAAACAATTATCTTCAGTTCATGTTTGGCTTTTGCAGCAGGATCATAAAGAGAATTTTTTTCCCTAAAATAGTTTTTTGAATTAATATTCGAAGGCTTCATCAGTTTTGCCCAAGGGGCTTTCTTAATTCAGAATATAATTATTTGACTAATATTCTCTTTGTGAGTATCTGCTATGTCATTATCCTTATTGATTGTTTCTTCAGTTGTTAGCTGGTCTTTAACTGGGCATAACTCTTAATTGTCATGGCTTTGTGTAACATTAGAAGGATTCTCCAACATCATTTTATCTATATCTAGAAAATCTATATTGTCTTAGTCCATGCTGGCTGCTATAACAAATAGCTTAGACTGGATAATTTATAAACAGAAATTTTTTGCTCACAGTTTCAGATGCTGGGAAGTCCAAGATCAAGGCACTGGCAGATTCTGGTGGAGGCTTCTTCCTCACAGATGTCAACTTTGATGTGTCCTCACAGAAGGGCAAAAGGAGTAAGCAAGCTCCCATAGGCCCTTTATAAGGGCCCTCAATTAGGTGGTTTTTCCACTGATTTAAAGAAATACCCAAGGCTGGGTAGTTTATAAAGAAAAGAGGTTTAATTGGCTCATGGTTCTGCAGGCTTTACAGGAGGCATGGTGTTGGCATCTGCTCAGCTTCTGGGGAGGCCTCAGGAAGCTTTCAATCATATGGAAAGTGAAGGGGAAACCTGCATATCATGTGGTGAGAAAGTTATAGCAAGAGCAGGAGCAAGAATGAGAACAAGGATGGGATGGTGGGAGGTGCCATATACTTTTAAACAACCAACTTTTAAACAAGGATGTGAACTCACACATCATGAAGGGGATGGTGTGAAGCCATTCATGAGGGATCTGCCCCCATAATCCAATTACCTCTCACTAAGCCCCACCTCCAACACTGTGGATTGCATTTCAACATGAGATTTGGAGGGGACATCCAAACTACATCAGGCACTCATCCTATTTATGAGAGCAGAGCGCTCCCAAAGGCCCCACCTCCTTAATACCATCACCTCCAGGGTTAGGGTTCAAGAGATGAATTTTGTAGGGACATACATTTAGACCATAGCATATGTCTTATATAAGAATTTTAATTTCAATTTGCAGGTGATTTGTATTTGCATAGAGACTGAAGTATTTTTTAAAAATCACTGGAGTATAGATATTAGTCTTAAGAGCAAAGGCCCACTTCATTCAGCCATGTAGATTGTGCACTGCAGAACTCCAAGGAATGCTCAAAGGGAAAGATGTGTGAGAAATGATTTAATTTTATTTGTGATTGGTTCATCAGTGATTTTGATGTTATGATAATGTTTTCCTATGCAAGCATGTAATTACAGGGATGCAGATAATCAATAATGTGGTCATGAGAACTCCCTTTCCCTGCCACTGGTGGTTAATACAAATTGTTGATTGACTGAATATGCTACATCTGCTTTTCCTATGTCATTTAATATTGAGTTAATGTCTCTAAGAAAATATCCATAAGCAACATTTATGAGACAAATAGAGTAATCACAAACACATAATATAGAATTTTTAGACACTGGCTCTGCTTAAGACATGTGCTGCACCAGGCACTGCAAGGTATACAAGCATACATTAGTCGTGGTCAGTTGTGAGACTTACACATCCAAGGGGTGATGAACAGTAATCGCTAAAACACAATGTTGATTTTCTGTAATAAACACACCAACATTTAGATATTCAAAAGACTGTTGTACCTTTTGATGCTTCAGGAACCTTCATTTATTTATTCATTTATTCCATTCAAGAAATATTTTGAGGACCTACTGTAGGTGATAAGCATTAATCTAAGTACTGGATATGCAGCAGTGAACACGTAGCACTAATGAAATATCTAGTCAGAGGGGATAGATGATATAACAACAGATTGATAAACAAGAAAAATAGCAGATAGTGAGAATTTAAATTATGTAGGATAAGAACATGATGTGTCAGGACCACTTTAGTTGGAGCAGTCAAAGATGACTTATTTGAGCAGGGGATGTAGAAGCTGATCAGCCATGTGCCAATGAGGGGAGAGCATCCCAGACAGGGCAGTTAGAGCTTGGTGTGCTTCAGGAGCGCCAAGGATGCTGGCATGGGTGAGAGGAACCTATTTGTAGGGGATTACAAGAGCTCAGGTTTTATTCTCAGTTCCATGAAAAGCCAAGTAGGATAGCTAAGATGTTGACATACTTTGCTAAAAGTTTACTGTGGCTGCTGTGTGGAGAATGGGATTGCAAGGGGGTAAGTATAGGATCAGAGAGAACGGTTAGGGGACTATGGCAACAATCCAACTGAGAGATGGTGGGGTTTGGACCAGGGTGGTAGTAATGGAGATAGAAATAAATAAGCAGATTGGGATATAGGTTTTTGGAAGTCAGGTTGACAGAACTTGACTGCGCAACTGAATGTGAGAGTTGAAGGAAATAGAAATTTAGAGTAATTCCTACGTGTTTGGTTGGACTAACAGTGGAAGTGATGGTCCTCCATATGTGGGAAAACTGGCAGGGAGTAAGATGAAGCAAGGTGAGATGGGTAGGGTCTTAGGAATTCTGTTTTCACCATTTTAAGTTGTCTAGATATCCACGTGGAGTTGTCAAGTAGGCAGTTTAATTTAAAATTCAAAAGAAGATCTCCATTTCCCATTGAGAAGATAAGAAATAAGTTGGGGCTAAGTTTTAGGTTTGTGGCTGAAATGGTTAAAATGTCTATTTTTATATTGATTTAACACTTCAGTAACATGTCCATATTTGAAATCACATCGGATATGTTAACTTAGACATACTGCTTTTTTCCTGTCTTATCTTTTCCAAAACAGTTTTATTTGAAAGCTTCCTATGCATTGTTGGCAGCTTCACATGCAGTTTTAGCATCAGTGTCTTTGGCACTATTAGTGCAATTCTGGGGGCTACATAAGCAAATCCCACAGTGTGTCACCTTCACTTCTAAGGTTTTGAGATACTGAATTAAATTTAATTAATGTATGTTGTCCTCACTGGAAATTTTGTCCTAAGTCACAGCATGCATCCAATAAACATTGGGACAATTATATGTTTTTAAAAATCTGTGTAGGTATACGCTTGTGATTTGTACAATACACTTACCTACCACATTGCTTTCATGCTTCTTCAAATTTGTAATACCTCTTTATTAGGAAGTCAGTCAATTCATAAGGCCTGTGAGGTTGTTTTCCTTTAAATTACTCTTTGGATATTTTTTAATTTATTTTTTAATTGATAAGAATTTTATGTATTTAAGGTGTGCAGCACGATGCTTTGGTGTATGTATACATTGTGGAATGGCTAAGTCAAGCTAATTTGTATATGCATTGCTTCATACTTATCTTTTTTTGTGGTGAGAACTCTTAAAATCTTCTCTTTCAGCAATATTTAAATATACATTATTATTAACTATAGTCACCATATTTACAATGGATCTTTTGAACTTATTTCTCCTAAACTTTTTGAAGACTTTTATAACTGTATCCAACTCTTGAAATTATAAGGGAAGTAGCATTTTTATCTTTTCATTTTGACCCGTTACATTCTAGATGGGGTATCATTTCAGAGTACCGTATATTTAACAAATAATACATCATTGTTCAAAATGAAATAATTAGGGGAACATCCCATAAATGAAAGACTTAGCAAAGACTCAGAAATAAGACAGTGTGTTCTTTTTAAACTCTTTTGTTTTCACTTAATTAATTCATATCATACATATCAGTACACATAATCATGTTTTAATGTCTGCCTAGTGTTCTCTTGTATAAATGTGCCATGATGTATTTAGTCAGCCTTCTACTGGTGATATTAGGTTGCTTCTTATCTTTGCTATGAGAGCAAACAGCACTTACTATATACAGTAAATACCCTTGTATTTCCTTTGTCACATATGTAAAATCTCTGGAACAAAGGGTAGATACATTTAACATTTGTTAGATATTGCCTACTTGGTCCTCCAAAGAAGTAATATCAATTTTTTTTTTTTTTTTTTTTTTTTTTTTTTTTTGAGACGGAGTCTCGCTCTGTCGCCCAGGCTGGAGTGCAGTGGAGCGATCTCAGCTCACTGCAAGCTCCGCCTCCCTGGTTCACGCCATTCTCCTGCCTCAGCTTCCCGAGTAGCTGGGACTACAGGCGCCCACCACCACACCCGGCTAATTTTTTGTATTTCTAGTAGAGACGGGGTTTCACTGTGTTCGCCAGGATGGTCTCGATCTCCTGACCTCGGGATCCACCCGCCTTGGCCTCCCAAAGTGCTGGGATTACAGGCGTGAGCCACCGCGCCCGGCTGAAGTAATATCAATTGTTATTACAACCAAAAACATTGGAAAGTGACTACATCCCTATACTATCTCCAAAATAGTACATTGTCTAACTTTTTTATCCTGGCCTTTTGTTTGGTATAAACAGTCAATTATGTCATTGGAGATTTGAGATTACATTGTTTTTTGTATAGGCAAATTATTTGAAATATCCTCAGTTATAGCAAGTTTTTATCTTTTGAAGGTAAGTTTGAGTTTTCAAAAGGGTCAAGTCTTATCAGAAGATAGAGAATTAAGTTAGCTGTTACCATAGATTTTTTTTTGTTTTTGTTTTATTTGTTCATTTTGGGAAGAGTTAGTGAGAAACAAGGTCTAATTTTTAGATAAAATTAGTATTTTCATTTGGATTATAAATTGTTTCAGAAGTGTTTCAAAAGAAGAGTTCCAAAAATGTCTAGAGTAATGACACCATTAATTGGTGTAAGATTACAGCGTTCTAAGGGGCATTATTTGAATTGAACAACATGCTTTGGATTGTGTATGATCTGGTATGTTTGTTTTAAAAAGTGACCTACTGTGACGGCTTTAGCTCAAATGAGTTGCTTTCATAGGAGGGTACATTAAAAACATAAATGCCTTCAGTTTTCTTGGACTGCATTTTTAAACTTAGGTAAAGCCTACTTTAAAATAGTCGTAGATAATCTAGAAAAATAGATCCTTTTTTACCATTATTAAACAAACATTATTGGGATAATATTTACAGAAGTCTGTTTTTCTATACAAGATTAAATTATTTGTCTCTTTCATTACTCCTTCTAAACTTACCTACTTTTGCAATATAGATATAACTATCTAAAATAGGCATAGTAGCAAGCCAAATTTAGACAAATATTTGTTTTAGTTTTCAAATATTTAACTTCAGAACAAGATATGTGTTTTAAACATCAAATTAATGTACATATTTATATTTTCATAAAACTATTGGCAAATTTAGTGTCTTTTACTTTTTAATGTAAGCTAATTTTGAGAGAAGCAGACTTAATGCTTGCTATGCTGCAATCAGATATATAAAATTACGTATATAGAAGTCAGCCTTTATTAAGATGTTCATTAAAGCAATTGTCCTCTATTGTTTTCCAAAATAAAATTGTCTTTTTGTTTTTGAGGGAGAGAGAGTCTCACTTTGTCACCCAGGCTGAAGTGCAGTGGTGCAGTGGTGTGATCATACCTCACTACAGCCTCGAACTCCTGGGCTTAAGCAACCCTCCTGCCTCAGTCTCCCGAGTAGTTAGGGTCATAGGCACATGCTGTCATGCCCAGCTAATTTTTAGATTTTTTCTAGAGACAGGGTCTCACTTAGTTGCCCAGGTTGGTCTCCAACTCCTGGCCTCATGCAATCCTCCCACCTCAGCCTCCCAAGATGGTGGAATTACAGGTGTGAACAACTGTTCCTGGCCAAAATAATATGTCTTAAGTAAACCATCTTGTTTTTATTTTCTATGACATATCAAATTATTGTCTCGTCAGTTTACCATGAGAAGATGTTTAGGAGCTTTCAGGCATAGCACCCTTTCTCTTCAAGTATCTAATGTGTCTGCACGTTCTGTTCTGCAGAGAAATGGTCAATGCTTGGTTTGCTGAGAGAGTTCACACCATCCCTGTGTGCAAGGAAGGTATCAGAGGCCACACGGAATCTTGCTCTTGTCCCTTGCAGCAGAGCCCTCGTGCAGATAACAGTGCCCCTGGAACACCAACGAGGAAAATCTCTGCCTCTGAATTTGACCGGCCTCTTAGACCCATTGTTGTCAAGGATTCTGAGGGAACTGTGAGCTTCCTCTCTGACTCAGAAAAGAAGGAACAGATGCCTCTAACCCCTCCAAGGTTTGATCATGATGAAGGGGACCAGTGCTCAAGACTCTTGGAATTAGTGAAGGATATTTCTAGCCATTTGGATGTCACAGCCTTATGTCACAAAATTTTCTTACATATCCATGGACTCATCTCCGCTGACCGCTATTCCCTGTTCCTTGTCTGTGAAGACAGCTCCAACGACAAGTTTCTTATCAGCCGCCTCTTTGATGTTGCTGAAGGTTCAACACTGGAAGAAGCTTCAAATAACTGTATCCGCTTAGAATGGAACAAAGGCATTGTGGGACATGTAGCAGCACTTGGTGAGCCCTTGAACATCAAAGATGCATATGAGGTAAACAGGGGACCCTGAGAGCAGGACAGGTGCTGGGGAGGGTACTATGGCTGGGGCATTGGATAGCAATCATGAATGGTGGGGGTATTTGAAACTGAGATGTAATAATTTGCATACTTATTTAAAACTGGAATGTAGACTAAGAATTTTCCCATCTTTAATTGCCAGAGTTTCTTCACTGGTGGTTCAGCTGAGGACATGAGCCTTAAGGAAATCTCATCTTGTTTTTCTCCTTAATGATAATTTAATATAGCTCATCTCATGGTTATATTCTCCCATCTTTTTATCTGATCACTATGCATATCCCCATCTATGTTATCCCCACATGAACCTCTTAGAATTTTCCTGAGATTCTAAAATGATAGGTGCAAAAACAACAACAAAAAGAACTTATAGTCTCTTTTCATTCATTCATCCAATTAATCATATTCATTCAAAGTCCCATTGATACCAAAGTCTGGTTTTCTTTCCTTCTATCCTCTCTTTCATTTTTTAAACAGATAAACTTACAGATATCTTCAAAAAAGTGGAAATTTTTGCTCTAAAAGTTTTCAATGGAAAGATTTGTTATTTCTTCACCTTTTGCTATACCTATGCACAAGTCTTTAATTAAGGGCTTAAAGGTTACACTGTAAGATTCTTCAAATTTCCCATTTAAAATAATCCCTTTTATTAATGGAATTTCAGTTTTAAAACCAAACATCTTAACTGAATGGCACTTTATATGTTTATGAGGTATCTTACAGCATCTTGATAGAACAATTGTTCTAGCTTTCTACTGTGTGGTACACTATAAAGATTCAGTAGTAATTCTGGCTCAATTCATTTAATTCAGAGAGTCATAGCTGTTTTATTGTGTTCCTGGTGCCTTATAGTGCCTGGCACATAGGGCTTACTAAATATTGGTTGAATTAAAATAATAGTACATGCAATAGATAAATAGCATAGAGAGTAGGTCATAACAGATGCCAAGAAAAATGTGATAAGGTTCAGAGAAGCAGGATAGGACATCTAGTGGGAAAGATGGAGGAAGATTTTTTTTTTTTTTTTTTTTTTTTGGAGATGGAGTCTCACTCTGCTACCCAGGCTGGAGTGCAGTGACGCAATCTCGACTCACTACAACCTTTGCCTCCCAGATTCAAGCGATTCTTCTATCTCAGCCTCCCGAGTAGCTGGGATTACAGACATCTGCCACCACGCCCAGCTAATTTTTGTATTTTTAGTAGAGATGGAGTTTCACCATGTTGGCCAGGCTGGTCTCGAACTCCTGACCTCAGGTGATCCTCCCGTCTCAGCCTCCCAAAGTGCTGGGATTACAGGCATGAGCCACCGCACCCGGCCAGAGGAAGATTTCTCTGAGGGAGCAATGTCTGATACAGATCCTGGAAAATTTGAATAAATTGAATAAATTGAGATTTGTGCATGGTGAGATCCAGAGGTAAAGAGAAGTTAGAAGAGATAGGAAAGTAGGACCATGTAAATGTGTAGATAAGAATCTGGACATGAAGGAGCTGTGGGAGCACAGCCAGGAAATTACTGAGATCTTGAATGCCAAGCTGAGGAATATATATTTGGTTTAGAAACATGAGGAGTAACTGAAGATGTTTTGAAAGGGGAACGAGTGTGATTTAAATTATGCTTTGGAAGGATTAATTTTACAGTAGTCATAAAATGAATTAGAGGGGGAAATGCTACAAGTTGGGAGGATAGAAGATTATCTTAATAGTCTAAGTATGAGGAAGTAAGGACCTTAACAAGGACCCTGACCTTAAAGATCAAAAGGAAGGAATGGATTTCAGATGAAGAAGTATTAGGTTGGTGCAAAAGTAATTGGCATTACTTTAAATGGCAAAACCATGATTACTTTTGCACCAACCTAATAGAATCTGCTGAACTTGGCAGCTAATAGGAGATGCAAGTGAAGGGGAAAGAGGAATTGAAGATGACCAGGTTTTGAAGTTCGGTAAATGAATAATGGTACTACTAGTGGGTAATACCGAAGGCCGGGATTTGGGGTGTGATAGTTCATCTAGGTTAAGTCCTGAAATGTTTCTTCAGAATCCATTCTGTATAAGCAATGCATTCAATTTTGATTCTCTTGGAAAAATTTACTAGTCTTCATAGAATATCTCCATGACCTCTTTGAGCTCCATAGTAACTTCACACTGTAGCAGATTCCAAGAAGGGTATTAAGGACACAGCTGAAGGATTGCTGCCAAGTTTGCAGAATCCCCTTCCTGTCTTAAGTGACAGCTGGGTATCCACTTTTCAATGGCACTATGGTCCCATGAGTACAGTAGGATCGTAAATATTCTCCAGCTTTGTTGAGAAAGCCTTTATTTGTCTTCATGGTCCTAAATGTCTCCAGCCCTGCGAATTCGTCACTTACATGCATTTTATTTAATCTGCCTACCATCTTCAAAGTTTTGACAATATCTTTTCTGTTTGGCATTTGATAATGATTTAATTCTTGTACTATTGTTTAAAACAGCTAATGTCCTTGATTTGCATGGCTCCTGGGGTGATGCCTCTTAGCCTGTGGATTTCTCATGTTGCTACTTCAGCTTTGGTACCCTTGATCTGTATTTATGGTAGCCTTGCAGGAGTTATTTCATGTCCCAAGAATTTCATTAGAACTTGTGGAGGTTGATGTGTGATCTAATTTACATTGCGATCTAATTTATATTGGTATTAGCAGTGGAAGTCAGTTGGCTAATGGATAATTTATTACTAAGCACCATCCATAATTTGAATAATTAAAATACTGTGTTTTTTGAAAGTAGTCAGGATATGAAAATATATTCTAATGTTTTCTGAGTCCTAGCTCTTTAAGC
The DNA here is from genome assembly GCF_049350105.2 of Macaca mulatta. Classification (NCBI taxonomy): domain Eukaryota; kingdom Metazoa; phylum Chordata; class Mammalia; order Primates; family Cercopithecidae; genus Macaca; species Macaca mulatta. The sequence goes on along the minus strand of NC_133410.1, from coordinate 128,464,734 downwards.
ATGCATCTGTAAAAATGACACTGTATGGCAGTATTTCTTAAGCTTATTTGACCATAGACCACTTTAAAGGATGTAATGTCACCGTGGGAAACCAAGAGAGGTGTCTGTGAAACAGAATAACACTCAGATTGATGCTGAGAATTTTTTTAAAAGTCTCATAAAGTTAATTATAAGAAATGACGTATATGTAGTTCACTTTTGAAACTTTGTAACAGAAAATGATATTAAGTGTTATAAATTTGAAAAATTCTATTGTTTTATTAGTGATAAGATAACATATTCATATATTTAAAATACAAGACAAGATCCACTACTCAGACCAGTGATTCTCATGTAGACCATAAATACCAATGAAAAGATTAGTTGGTAAATGCTACACATACATTGATGTTCAGTCACAAATGGTCTCATGCATCAGCCCACCATCATGCAACTACCCTGAATGTGCCACACCATATATGTATGTATTTATTTATTTAGTTATTTTAAGCCGAAGTCTCACTGTGTTTTTCAGGTTGGAGTCCTGGATTAGGTGATCCACTCACTTCAACTGCACGAGAAGTGGGCTATGGTCCTGAGTAGGTGGGACTACAGGTGCATGCCACTGCAACCGGCTTGGCACGGCATTTATGAATAACAAGGAGATATTAACACATTTATTAATAAAATATTCACACTTATACTAAGAAGCTAATAATAGTAAGATGTATAATCAGAACTACTAAATAAATGTGCTTGGTATTTTCCTTTTATAGGAAAACCAGATAACATCCAGTAACTACACAGGATTGCCCTGAACCCCGTTCCATGTCCCAAGGAAGTCTTAAACCTTCCCATGATTTCTATGCCTTAAGGATTTACATTGTCAAAACATCTCTCCTTCTCCCAAGTCAAAACTCAGACTCATGTGCTGTTTCCACTCCAGGACAGACACTCCATGTGAACCATGATTTCTAGAGAGAAAACTTGGAGGGTTTTAGGGAAGGGTCAAATTGCCACTTATGTGGCTATGACCATGTAGCTATTATTCCTTCCTTCCCCACTTCATCTTTCCCTTTCATTTTTTTTTTCTCCAGAGAAACAAATTTTCACCTTCTCTCACCATGCGGGACTCACTTTCTACTTCAACTATTTATCAATATATTTTTCTAAAGAAATACAAACTGTTTCAACTGAATTTCAGATGATTATTTCCAGATGAATTTTAGAAGAAAAAGAAAACCCCTAGCAATTGTTGTAATTTAGACAAACCTCCTAATCAAGGTGTAACTGTGCCACTGGAAACACAGTTTGGGAACTGCTGTGTCTATGCTTGTTCAATGTTTCAGGCATTGTCTTAAAAATTCCACTCTGTGGAAGAAAACCAGCCTTATAATTCGTCAAGTCATCTGTGTTGTTTCCTTTTTTAAATTTTCTGTTATTTTTATTTTGGTATAATTTTAAACTCACAGAAAAGTTGCAAGACCAGTATAAGAAACTACCATATACCCTTTACCCAGATTCTCCAGTTATTTTTTTCCCCCATTTGCTTTATCGTTTCCTCTCTTTCGCTCGATAATGCATATAAGTAATATATGCTTATTATTTCTGAATGATTTAATAAGCTAAAGATATGTTTTTACTAAATAGTTCAGTGTATATTTTCTAATAAGAATATTCTCTAACCCAGTCATAATAAAATTATCAAAATCAGGAAATTTTATATTGATACAATACTATTATCTAATCTGATACAAGACTATTAGCAGTCTACAGTCAAAATTTCATCAGTTGTCCCATCCCATTAATAAGCTTTAGAGTTATTTTTCCCCAATCCAGGATATTATTCAGGATCCCATATTGCACATAGTTGTAATGTCTCTTTAGTCTCCTCTCCGTTTGAAACAGTTTCTCAGCATTTCTTTATCTTTTTAAATTTAGACATTGTTGAAGGGTACAGGCCTGTTATTTTGTAGAATGTCCTTCACAAATAGATTCAAGCTAGGCCCTTTTAGCTGGAATACCATATATGTTAATATTGACACCTTAACTAAGCAACAACTAATTAATTCTCCTGTTCTTTGACACTGCAACCCAATTCAACCCAATTCAGTTCTGATTCTTAACTTCATGGAGTTAGCACTGACCCTGCATGTTAAGGGCTCAATCCCACAAGCCTGCCCCAGCTTTAGACGTCAGCCACAAGTGGGATCCCTAGGCTGCCACACTTCTTCCAGACTGACTACCAATTCAAGGGTTCTAGTGACCCCCGCTTAGGTTCAGTAATTAGATAGAATGACTCACAGAACTCAAGAAAGCACTACACTTATGACTACAGTTTTATTAAAAGGTTACATACAACTCAGGAGCAGCCAAATGGAAGAGATGCATAGAGCAAGGTATGGGAGGTGGTGGCGGGTGGGGTGGTGCGCAGAGCTTCTGTGCCTTCTCCAGGATGCCAGCATCCCAGCACATCAGTATGTTCACCAGAAGCTCCCCTAAACCTCCTTGTTCTGAACTTTTTAATTGAGGCTTTATTATGTAGGTGTAATTGATTATATTACTGGTCATTGGTGAGTGGATTCAATCTCCAGCCGGTCTCCCCTCTCCAGAGGTTGGGAGTGGGACTGGAAGTTTTAAACCTCTAATCACAAGGTTGGGTTTTCTGGTTCCCACCCCTAATCCTGAAGCCTTCTAGGGCTCACCTCATTAGTGTGAATTCGGGTATGGTTGAAAAGGGCTTGTTGCAAATATGGAATTACACTAGCATCACTCAAGAAATTCCGTGGCCTTTAGGAGGTCTGTGTCAGGAACTGGGAACAAAGATCAGAAACATGTTTAATTATACCACACACCTTCTTAATGTATCTTATAAGGAGGCATATTTATGTGACGTAAGTGTTGATGATGTTAAATTTGATAACTTTTTAAAAGTGATATCCACCAGGTTTCTCCGATAGTTTTTCCCATTGTAATTAATAAGTATCATACGGGCAGATGCTTTGAGACTGTGTAAATACTCTGTTCATCAACCTACTGACCAGTTTTAGCATCCACTGATTTTCCAACCCCATCATACCTCTTATATTTGTTAGCTGAAATTCTAATGTAAGGGAGAGTTTTGCCTTCTCCTTCATTCATGCATTCACATCATTATGGACTCATGGTTTAATATTTTATTTAGTCAATTATATTTTTATTATCTTTATGCTGATGCTCCAATTATAACAAATTTGCTGAGTCCTGTGTATTTTTGTTATGTCCTCATTACTTTTGGGGCATTTTTTTCACTTTCTGGCTAATCAGAATGTTTGAGGCCTATCTTACACTTTCCCTGCCCTAGCCCTAGAATCATTCTTTTTTCCCAAGAAGCCCTGGTTTCTTTTAGTGGGGGGAATGGTATTAAGAAACCAAAATTAAGGCACTAGATGCGCTCATTTCTGCTGGTATATTAGCAGACAGAGCTAGGAAAATAACATATAAATATACATATACATCTATATTTATTTATCTATCTACTTATTATAGTAAAAACAATTGAATTCATACTGATACTTCCAATTTCATCTGATAACTAAAGATGCATTATTTTTCTTCTTTTTATCTTCTGTTGGGTGTTTCGTTCTCCAAAAATGAAAGACTAGGCTTCCTTATTCTATATATATATATATATATATATACACTCATGTGTCCAAGCCACGTTTCTAGCTCTTTCTAGATTTTAGTATCTTTCTCTTTAGACTACAGAATTTCCTTTCGCACTTCTTATAGTACATACAGTGCTGACAAATACTGTCAGTTTTAGTTTATATGAAAATGCCTTCATTTTTCCTATATTCTTGAAGGATATTTTCACTGGATAGATGAACCACTATCAGTTGATAGTAGTTTTCTTTCAATATTTTAAAAAAGAGTTTTCTCATTTTTTCCTTGTCTTCATTTTTCTCAGGAGAGGTCAGCCATCCTTTGTATCGTTTTCAACTTATATGTTTCACCCTACATATCATTTTCACACCATGTGTGTAAGCTTAAATTTTTCATCAATTTGGGAAATTTTTCTTTATAAATCTTTAAATATTTTTCAGCTTCATTATCTTTGGGACCCCAAATTGTGTGTGTGTGTGTGTGTTTGTGTGTGTGTATACACACGCACTTGATAGTATCCTAAAAGACACTGAAACTTTGTTAATGTTTTATGGTTTGTTTTCTTTTTCCTTTCAATCCTTCTGTTGATCAACTTTCTGTTGATCTGTCTTCAGGATCACTGACTCTTCAGCTGTTTTCAGTGGGCTGTTAAATGTATTAATGAACTTGGTGTTTTATACACTATACTTTTCAGTTCTAGAATTTTCATTTGACTATTTTAATAGTTTTTTCTTTCCTTGAAGAGATTCCCATCTCTGCAAATAAGTTACTACTATATTTTTCTTTAAATCCCTGCATTAATTTTTAATAGCTGCTTTAATGTCCTTATCTGTGAAGTCCAACATGTGAATCATCTTGGGGTCATTTTTTATTGACTACTTTTTCTATTTACTATGGGTTTCATTTTCCTGTTTCTTTACATATGTGGTGATTTTTGTATTGTCTGCTGATCATAGTCTGTTTCACTACATTTGGATTATATCCTCTTCCTTTAAAAAAGGGATGAGATTTGTTCGGGCAGGCAGTAAAATTACTGGCAGATTATTTTGATCCTGTCAGGCTTGGTCTTATTATTTGTTAGAGTGGATCTATTCTAGTTTTGAATTTAGTCTTAGGGAATACCCACAACTATATGGTATAGTTCTTACTCCTAAGGAGTGGTCTTTCCCTGTCTCAATGCCTGAGCTGCTGAATGAATTCTCTACTCTGGCTGGGCTGGAACTCCATTGTCTCCAAACACTTCACTAATTGATGTCACATTCAGTTTTTAGCCTTCAGCAGGTAATTTTTGCTAGTCCTTTAGGGTTTTTGCACTATACCTGCCCAAAGTGACTAGAAACTCAGTATCTTTTGGTCACCGCTTCCAAACCATCTTCCTTCCAACCCCCCAGCACAGCCCCTGTGCTTTACACTTTCCAACCACTTCAGAAGTTTGGAGCTCCATTCAGTTCTGTTTCAAAGTGTTGCCCTCATTGGGTAGCACCTGCCTTCTCTAAAGTAGGAAAATGCCCTCAGGCAGAAAGCCAGAATGTTGAACGGCAATGACGTATGTTGTCTTTCTCTTTGCTCTGCCCATGGCTTTGTTGTCTTGTATTTTGTCTAGTCTTATAGTTGTCTTCAGCAGGAAGGAATTCTGGTACCTGATACATTGTTATGGCAAGTGGACATCCAAGGCTTGTGTTCTTTCATACTGTCATGTTCTTATAAACAAATGGTGAAAGGAATAATCACAATGATTGTAGTGTTCCATTTTTTTCTTTGGTGTTTACTGGACCTAGAGGGGTTAGAACTCCTTTACGTATATTGTCTTTGCACTGAGTACATTATTATTAAAGGAAAACTCCTTGAGATGCCAGGAGTTTGGAACTTCACCTCAAATGAAATTTGAAGGATGTATTTATTCCCACCCACTTCACTGGAGAGTGAAATTCAGAACTGCTGTTGATTTTAAACTAACAGTAGACACAAAAATGATGTGAAAGTCCTACTAATTTTAATCTGTCAAACTCTACTGCTTTGATTAGGTAGTTGGGTTAAATCTGCTTTATAAATTGTCTCATAATTCAAATGTTTATTAACAAAGTAAAACTGAGGATGTATTTTTATTCATGTTTTACTTATTGGTTTGTAAAACAATTCACTATATGTCAATAATTTTTCACTTCTTTAATTCATCAACATCATTATCTTGTCTGCTTTCTTTAGACAATATCTAAAGATAAAATAAGAATTTTATTAGGAAGATTCAGCTAAGGATTTTCTTTGCATCTCAATTCATATAACTTTGAGCATGTTTGCAGAAAAAGCAAAAATGTAGTAGTGTTTATAATATAAAATATTTATGCTGATTTTTCACCATTTTATAGCTTTTCTTTTGAAATTATCTTTAAGCTAAGTTGGGCCCTCTCAGGAGAAAATTGGCCTCATTTCTGACCCCAATTGATGGAATCTAGTGTAATCACTTACTTCATTCACGGCTTTACTGTGACTAATTTATTTTTTATTTTTTAAAAAAGAAATGACCTTCAAAGCTCATCAGAAGATGAGCTTTTCCAGTGTAGATATTCCATATTCTCTGAAGGGAATTCCAACTGCGTAGTTTTTGGAGCAGTGATGCTATTATTAGATTGAGTATGTAACTCCCCAAGGCTATCGCTTTGAAGGGAACAGCACTCATTCAGATGTTTATGTCCTGGAATGCTTGTTTCCATTCCACTCTTACCTCATGTTAGTTGTAGCTATTGATTTCCTCTACTTCGGTTTTCCCTTTACTGACAAGATTTGCTTTAAACTATATGGTAAGGTAAAAATGATATCATTTGATAACCGTGGTATTATTTGTTAATGAATTCCTTCATTGATTTAACACATGCTTTTGATTAAGTTCCTGTGCTAGGAATACAGTAATGAACAAAAAAAAGAAAAAGAAAAAACCCTCATAGAGTTTACAGCCTAATTTTAGATCTTCCCAATCTAAAGTGTAATGGACAATTAAACTTAACCTTTATTTCTTTAATTCATACTTAGAAATTTAACACCTCAAAAATCCTTTATGATTATTGGATGTGTATAATGTGCCTTGTAAAAGGGGAAATTCAAAAGATTAAAGGATTGTTTACAATCTGACTCAATCAGATTGTGTGTGTATATATATATATGTATAATTTAAATTCTTATGAATACTTGAGATAGAAGTACTGAGGAACTGTAAAACAGCCCTTACAAGGGAAGTAAAGTCATTTATTGAAAAGGTTGTTCTGGAGGCACAATAGAATCAGGTTGTGAGATGATATTACAGAGGTGGAGAGATGCCACTTTTTCCTGAATTTAAGTACAGCTATCTAAAGTGGTTAATATTTTGAATTTTCTTTATTTCTGAACCTTTGTTCGAGTCTGTATTTTTTTCTCTTAAACACTAGCTGCTTATAAAAAAGCTCAGCAACTTAAATGTATCTTTGTCAAATATAATATGTACTTACATGATGATGCCTTTCACAACAATAAAATTGTTACTCGGAGTAACAAGGTAAGTCCAAGGTTAGATTTCTCTAATCTAATAAATCAGAAAAATCAAATCAATCTTTGAACAGGTCAGTCATTAAATTGAATTTCTTTTTCCATACTAGGATCCTCGGTTCAATGCAGAAGTTGACCAAATTACAGGCTACAAGACACAAAGCATTCTTTGTATGCCAATTAAGAATCATAGGGAAGAGGTAAGCCAATTTTCCATTTTATAAAAGGTCATTGGAAATATTTTTCTTTTTGAAAAATATTTTGTATTTACTTTGCATATACATGAAATAATGCTTTAGTGATAAATTATCTATAAAGTTCTTAAATGTTCTGCTTGATATTTTTTAATTTAGATTTTTAGTTACAGGGCCTAATTCTGATTATTACTTTACTATGGCCATTTACTTATAAATAAATTTTATGCATGTCATATTCTACCTCCTCTCTTCCTGAAGGCCTTATTCTATCTTAAGATATGTAATTATGGCTGTGATTAGAATCAATTCATTGCATATTATGTTTTAGGAGTATGAGTAATATTCATAAATGATCATCCAACTACAGTGGTCATTAACTGATTTCATTCAAATTGAGATTTTGAAAAAATGGAAATCATAGCTAACTCTAATTATGTAAATTTCAATTTGAAATTTTAACAGGCAAATGAAAATATGTTAGTTTATATTTCACCTAACTAGAAGATTTGGATTCTGTTATCACTGAGTTCCCTCTTCATTTTACACTTATTTGGAAAAAAAGAGTTAATAAATTATCAGTTAAACTGAATATTTCGATTGCGCATTCTCAATCCTGACTGTGTATTACAACCAACTGGAAAAGTCTAAAAGATTACCAATTGTATTAATTGGGGTTCTCCACAGAAACAGAATCAATAGGATATATGTAGACATATGAGGGGATTTATTTATGAAAATTAGCTTGTGCAATTATGGAGACCAAGAGGTCCCACAATCCGCCATCTTCAAGCTGGAGAACCAGGAAAGCCTTTGGTGTAATTCAGTCTGAGGCTGAAGATCTGAGAAACTGGGAGGTTTGCTGGTGTGAGTCCTAGAGTCCAAGGATCTGAGTATTTGAAGTTCTGTTGTCTCAGAGGAGGGAGAGGATGGATGTCCCAGCTTCCGAAGAGAGAGCAGAATATTCTCTTCCTCTGCCTTTTTGTTCTGTCTGGGCGCTCAATGGATTGGATGTTCCCCCCCTACATTGGTGAGGGAGAATCTTTTTCACTCAGTATACTGATGCAAATGCTAATCTCTTCTGGGAACACCCTCACAGACACACATGGAAATGTTTTACCAGTTATCTGGGTATAGCATTTAAAAATTCTAATGCCGAGGTTTCACCTTAAATCAGAATCTCAGGGATTGGGACCCAGGTATTAGTATTTGTTAAAGCTCCCAAATGACTGCAATGTATGGCCAAGGTTGAGAACCACTGTCAATCATATTAGAAGTATTTGATGCTTCTACTTGATTTATATTCAAATTCTGATGTTTATTCTCCCTCCTCCATCTAGTCTCTTACCAAACCCCATTGATTTTTTTCACTAGAATGTTTCTGATTTCAGTATTTTTTTGTTTTTATTTGTGCTACCTGCATGCACCATGATTCAGATTTTGAAGTAATTCAGATTTTGAAGTTCTTGTAAGGTGTTTCTATCCTTGCAGTCAATTTCCCTTTAGTCCATTCTACATATCACTGCCCTGGGAATTTGCCTAAAACACAACTTTCTAAATCAGTGTTAGGTGTTGTGCATAGGAATCACCTGGGGATTTTGTTAAAATGCAGATTCTGCACTCCAGTCTGGGCGACAAAGCGAGACTCTGTCTCAACAAAAAAAAAAAAAAAAAAAAAAAATGCAGATTCTGAATTCAGTAGGTCTGGGTAGAACCTGAGATTCTTTTTTAACAAGTACCAAGTTGATGATTACCTGGGTCTACTGATCACAATTTGATTAACAAGGCCCTAAGTCAGTTACTTTTCAGTAGTCATTCTCAGTGCCTTAGAGTTACCACATGGTTTCTTAAAAAGTGTAGTTCCAGCAGTAGTAACTAAAAATGCCTGCAGCAATGACATAATATGAGATTAATTAATTAGTTTAATTAACTCAGTATGTGAATGAATATATAAAATTGAAAAGGCCATACATGGACTGATGATTATAGTGTTACTAATGTGGTTGCCAGGTATATCAAATTTTTAAAAAGTTGTGTCCCATGCGTTATTTGGGACATCATTGTACTAATAAATTATTTGTTGTTTATCTGAACTCAAATCCAACTCAAATTTATTTGGCAGGCCTAGTTATAAACCACAGACTATGATTCTGTACACTTAGGAAGACAGTGTTCAGCTTTTAGTTATTAAGGGTACTTTAAAATCGTGAACCCCAAAACAGCTTTGTACTGGCAAACAGATTCAGCCTGAATTATGCCCTGATTAAGCTTCTCTTCTAGATAGTGTGAACAATTTCTCCAACAATCAGGATTGGGGGAACTGATGAGAATGCAACAGAATCACTAGGAAGAAGTGAATAGGATGGCCCCTTCTACAGAAAGTATTCTCAGGATATACATTCTTCCACATTATAACTGCTGGTGAGGATGATTTAAATTAAATAAAAAATAAAAAATAAAAACACAGCTATATTGAGATATAATTTACATACTGACATGGTTTGTCTGTGTCCCCACCCAAAATCTCACCTTGAATTACAATCCCCATAATCCCCACATATCAAGGGCGGGACCAGGTGGAAGTAATTGTATCATGTGGGCGTTTTCCCCCATGCTGTTCATGATAGTGAGTCTCATGAGATCTGATGGTTTTATAAGCTTCTGGCATTTCCCCTACTTGTACTCACACTATCCTGCCGCCCTGTGAAGGTGTCTGCTTCTCTTTTGCCTTCTGCCATGATTGTAAGTTTCCTGGGGCCTCCCCAGCAATGAAGAACTGTATGTCAATTAAACCTCTTTCCTTTATAAATTACCCAATCTCAGGTATTTCTTCATAGCAGTGTGAGAACAGACTAACACACATATAATACAATTTACTCAGCTTAAGTGTACAGTTTGATGAATTTGAGATATGTATATTCGATCATGTAACCACCACTGCAATCAAGACATAGAATGTTTCTGTCACCTCAGATGTTCCCCTGTACCCCTTTGCAGTTGATTTCCTCCTCCTCCCTTAACCCACAGCTCCTGACAAGCACTGATCTGCTTTTTGTCACTATTGTTTTGCTTTTCTAGAATGTCATTTAAATGGAATCGTACAGTATGTGGTCTTTTGTATCTAGCTTCTTTCACTTAGCCTAATTGGTGTGAGATTCAGCCCTACCGTTGAATGTATCAATAGTTTGTACCTTTTTATTGCTGAGTGATTTATTCCATGGTATGGATATACTACAATTTGTTTATGCATTCATCAGTTGATAAACATTTCAGTTATTTCCAGTTTATGTCTATTATTAAAAAAAAAAAAAGCTGCTGTCAGTGTTTGCATACAGACCTTTGTGTGGACTTACACTTTCACATCTTTTGGATAGGAGGGCAATTACTAAGTCATATGGTAGGTATTTGTTTAATTTGATAAGAAATTTCCAAACTCTTCCAAAATAGCTGTTCCATATTTCATTCTTATCAAGAGTGTATGAGAGTTCCCCTTACATCATATCCTTGGTAACACATAGTGTATCAGTCTTTTTAATTCTGGGCATTCTACTGAGAGATGACTTAAATTTTGTTACATGAATATATAACCCCACTCTTAGCCAAGGACCTGCTGCCTTCTTACAGATCTGATTGGAGTGGGTGCGGCCACAGATCCCCAAATAGCCCGAAGCTCTCCTTTATATTTCTGCTGGGTTCCTGAGCTTTCTTGTGTTTCTCTGTGTGCTTTCACATCCTCTCCTGCTGGTGGTGACTTAATATGAGGCTTGGACTCTTACACCAACCATTTCATGAGATTAAAAAATCTTCAGTAGCTTCACTGGGGACTAAATACAGGCTGAGTATCCCTAATTTGAAAATCCAAAATGCTCCAAAATGTGAAACTTTTTGAGTGCCAACATGACCCTCAAAAGAAATGCTCATTGAAGAATTTTGGATTTTTCTGTTGGGGTTGCTCAACTGATAATAATGCAAATATTCCCAAATCCAAAAATAATCTAAAATTTGAAACACTTCTAAGTCCCGAGCATTTCGGATAAGGGATGTTCAATCTGTAACTTTATTCAAGAGAGGGCTTCGAGAACACAGTTTTTGTGTGTGTGTGTTTTTTTTTGTTGTTTTTTTTTTTTTGAGACGGAGCCTCGCTCTGTCACCCCAGGCTGGAGTGCAGTGGTGCGATCTCCACTCACTGCAAGCTCCGCCTCCTGGGTTCACGCTATGCTATTCTCCTGCCTCAGCCTCCCAAGTTGCTGGGACTACAGGTGCCCGCCACCACGCCTGGCTAATTTCTTTTTGTATTTTTAATAGAGACGGGGTTTCACCGTGTTAGCCAAGATGGCTATGATCACCTGACCTTGTGACCCTCCTGCCTCGGCCTCCCAAAGTGTTGGGATTACAGGCATGAGCCACCATGCCCAGCCTTTTTCTTTCTTTCTTTCTTTTTTTTTTTTTTCTGAGACAAAGTCTCACTCTGTCACCAGGCTGGAATGCAGTGTCGCATGATCTCGGCCCAGTGCAACCTCCGCCTCCCGTGTTCAAGCAATTCTTCTGCCTCAGCCTCCTGAGTAGCTGGACTACAGGTGCGTGCCACCACGCCCAGCTAATTTTTGTATCTTTAGTACAGATGGGATTTCCCCATGTTAGCCAGGATGGTCTTGATCTCTTGACCTCGTGATCTGCCTGCCTCGGCCTCCCAAAGTGCTGGGATTACAGGTGTGAGCCACCGTGCCCAGCCCACAACACAGCTTTTTAAACATCTTGCTGACCCTCCTCATTCTCCTTCCTTCGCATCTTGCTCCCTTTCCTCCCAGGTTCACACTGCCAAGTTCAAAATTATTTCTCCTGAGAATTAACGTTTTCAGAGAAAAGAATGAAGAGAGACAGAATAGACACACTATCAAGTGTGGCTGTTATAGTATAAAAAGTAATTTGGCTGGCCAAAAAACAAACCCAGGCCACTAACAAGGTGCAATATTTGACTTCCAGAATTATCTTTAAATTTATATCTCTATAAACGAACTCAGAGTAGTGTTTGCTTTTGTGTGTACACATAACTACTCTTTCTCATGAAAATTTTAAACCAAAATGGAAAGTTTCAGGGAGGCTTTTGGGACTAATTATTAAGATTCCTTGCTCTGGACTTGAATCCCATCTTTACCACTTATTGCTGGCTGACAAACCAGGATGGTAGATCTTCTTCAGTTTCCTCATCTGCAAAATGAGGGCAATAAAAGGATCTGCCTTAAAGGGTTATTGGGAAGATTAAATGCATTCATGTGAGTGAAGGGTTTAACGTAGTTCCTGGCACACTGGAAGTGCATCAGCTACTATTCTTTAAAAGGAGATGTAGAACTAATAGAGCTTTTAAGAGAGACAAGCAATAAGAGCTGCATGAAGAGGTCATTAGCCACATAATAATCAGGTAACTGGGACCAAAGCCAATACTCAGCTAACTGGGATAGCCAACACAGCCCTGACATAGTCTGTTGATTACCCTCTAAGAAACTTTAAACTTAAGAGAAACGTGTTTTTCACTATTTTTCCTCATAAATGAGGCAAAATGAATTTGGTGTTTTTTCTTTTTCTAAGTCCGGCCTTATTGAGTAAGCCAATACCCATTCTGACTAATTACCAAGGAACCTAAAAAGAACGGTGATTATTGAATCATTAAATATTGATTGTTTATAAAATATCCTGGTACTTTTTAGTGACACTGGTTTTTAAAGACATTGGTACCAACTCTGGAAAGCCGTTTGAATGGAGTAGTTGACTATTGCATACTAAATTCTGAATTATAACATAGGCTAGAAAATGCAGGAAGATGTTTAAGATTCACTGAAATATCTATGCTCTTTATTTGCCTCTTGTAAAGTATTTCAACTAATTAAAAATGTTTGGGAGTTCTTTTCATTAATGTTATAAGCATAAGTGTTATAGATACAACAGTGCTTTTTTTTACAAGTAAGGACCATAGACATTACTAAACATCTGTGATGGTAATTTTGAAAAACATCTAGAGGTTAAGTTTTTGCAATCTTCCCCTCTTCCTACTCCCTTCAAGAGAATGGAGTTAATGGGCAAAGTGGAAAAAGAAACTGGAGAAGTGTGAGAAGGCTAAAATAATTTATTTTGGAAGGTCAAAGAGCTACTGGCTGGAGAAAATGAATAAAGACAGAAAGAAAAAAGTGATCAAGGGAGAGAAGAGAGCCAGTCCAGGGTATATATGAGGGAGTAGTTTGAGGAGTATGGGGTAGGACTTTGGAAGTGACTGCCTTGTATGTAGGAGACAGTGAACATGTGTGATATTTATTGAGCAAATCTTGTGAAAACTGTGCTAATGATCTGGCAAGTATTAGTTCATTTAATCTTCATGACAACCATAAGAGGTAACACATTATCTTATTCCTACCTAACAATAAAGGAAACTGAGATATGAAACATTTAGGGAACTTGCTCAAAGTCACATAACTAAAAACTGGCAAAGCTGAGATTCAAACCCAGGCATTCAGACTGTAGGGGTCATAATAGATAGAGAGAAGAGCATTTCTTAAAAGTCTGCTATGGATGATGGCTGCACTCTGCTTGCCTCCTGATTGGTGTTTTCTTGAGACTCTGCACTAAGCACTTAAATTATTGTTGATTTTGTTGGAGTGAAAGGTACACCGATGTGTTTAATGTGGCTGCATGCAGAAGCAGGACTTGAGGTGGCAACAAGGAGATCTGGCTGTATTCTGCCGGCCCTTCAATGTTAGTGTTTAAACCGCTCTGCAGACAGACTTTTTCAGATGAAAAATGAGATAACAGAGAATAAGAGAAAGATCATAGTCACGTCCTCAATATTGCCTTAAGAGGAATCTATAAGAAAATTTTTACCAGGGGAAAAAGAGTTAAAGGAGCATGTTTCATACTAATCTGAGCCAATCTGCTCCAGAGAAGAACCATGACTACAAATGAAAAAAAAAAAAAAAAAAAATTACAGGTAAAAATTACAGGTATGTGAATTTTTAGGGCTGCTATTAAATTTCTTTCAATGTTAATTCTGGATTTTTCCGACCTGAGCACTTAGACCAGTTTTTATCTTTGTCATTTGTATGAATTATTCCTATAACCAGACAGAATTCTTTTTTTGTTTAGTAAAGAATTACAGAGAAGCTCAGATCTTTCCCCCTAGCTCAGATGACCTATTTGTGAAATACTGCCTTCCCCTGAAGTATTGCTTGTTATGACATAGTGAAGATGAGTGTTCTTTTTTTTATTTATAGGGGCTGCACTGGTATAATCGACCCTAAATATTAACTCTTACTCAGAGCCCTATTTGTCACTCAGGGCCTACTGATTTTTTTTTTTTTTTTCTGTAGATTATTTGGGGAGGAGAGGATAAAGAGTAGAAAGCAGGACATTATGAAATAATGCAAGCTCTGAAAATTTCTTATTGATCTGAACTAGAGATTTTATCCAATAATATCTTTCAGGCTAGGCTGAACCACCATTGTTGAATGTCAACTCCAGTTATTAAGTAGAAATTCAATTGGAAATCAGAGCTCTTTCCTCCTTCTCTATTTTTATCTTATTATCTTGATTTTATTTTATCATATTTGGTGATATACTTGCAATTCTTTGTTGCAAAAATGACAGTTAAAATCAAGGATTTAGGATAATTCATTACAATGTGGTAAAGGAACATTTTAGCTAATATCTTAGCATTTTAGCTTATATCTTCCTTTTAAAAACTAAAATGATTCAGAAAGTATCAGCTAATTTTTATGAGATTTATACTTTGGCAAATCCAAGTGATCAACACCTACCGAAACTCACAAATTGAAGCGTTAATGAAATCAGATATGTAATTCCAACTACAAAACACAAAAGTAAATGTTTTCTAGAATTTAAGTTTTATGATTGTGTCTGCTCATTTAAAAATATTTTCATTTATTTCTCCTAAATTATCTTGTTTTGACAAGTAACTATTGAATCACTGCACTTTGTAGATTTTTTTTTTTTTTTTTTTAGTGAGGCAAAGAAGATACTTACTTTTAAATTTTTTTTCAATTTGGAGAGGTAGACTGGGCACGGTGGCTCACGCCTGTAATCCAAGCACTTTGGGAGGCTAAGGGGGGTGGATCACTCGAGGCCAGGAGTTCAAGATCAGCCTGGCCAACATGGTGAAAACCCGTCTCTACTAAAAATACAAAAATTAGCTGGGTGTGTGGCGTGCGCCTGTAATCCCAGCTGCTCGGGAGGCTCACACAGGAGAGTCGCTTGAACCTGACTGGGAGACGGAGGCTGCAGTGAGCTGAGATTGTGCCAGTGCACTCCAGCCTGGGTAACAGAGTGAGTGAGACTCCATCTCAAAAAAAAGAAAAAGTTGGAGAGGTAGCTCTTGTACACCAAAAATTAAATATCTATATAAGGTGACAAGACAAATGTTAAATGAGTCCAATATTCAACACACAAGTTCGAAGGAAAGACTGAACTCGGGGAGCTAGAGAAATCTCTGGGGAGAAATGAAAGTGTCCTGCTGTATTTATCTCACAGCCTCAAGGGAGGAACCACATAAATGCTCCTGATGACAGAAGCTTGATCTCCGTGGAGGGTGGATCCTTGTCTGTGATCTCTCACACTCACAGTACTGACTGCAGCTTTCTTAAATTTGACAGTGTAAACTTGGAGGAAATAAATGTTACAGTTTTATTCATAATCCTTCAATTTTAGTCAAAATAGATGAAAATGTAACTATAAAAATAAGCAGAGTTTAATAGCAGACTATCAGTCAATCTAGATCTATTTTAGTCTTAAAGAATTGGCTAGTTACATGTTTTCAAAAACGTACAAATTGGCCAAGCGTGGTGGCTCACGCCTGTAATCCCAGCACTTTGGGAAGTTGAGGCGGGCGTATTGCCTGAGGTCAGGAGTTTGAGCCAACATGGTGAAACCCAGTGTCTACTAAAAATACAAAAAAATTAGCCAGGTGTGGTGGCGTGCACCTGTAATCCCAGCTACTCAGGAGGCTGAGTCAGGTGAATTGCTTCAACCAGGGAGGTGGAGGTTGCAGTGCACCCAGATCTCGCCACTGCACTCCAGCCTTAAAAAAAAAAAAAAAAAAAAGAAAAGTTACAAATTGTTCACTGCATTTTTTCCCCACAGTATTCTTTCTTGTAGCTTTGTTTTAGAAACAAAAGTGCTTCTCAAAGTTTCTGTTTGTTCTGGACTTGAGGTTGTGATAGTGACGATCCTTTCTTTTTCCTTCTGCACACTGCCCTTTAAATAACAAAGTATATATTATGAAGATATTAACTGCTTTCCTAAAAGAAGAATGTTTCTTAAGAGCAGCGGATGAAAAACATAGTGCTAATGTGTGAAATCCTCAAGTCTACACTACTGATCAAGAAGAAAAAGAAAGAGTGAATAAAAACTTGAAACTGAAGATTAAATTAATGTGGTAGGCTTTGTGTACCCAAGTGGTATCCTATTTTTAATGCTCAGAAAATTTGGTTCATACTGAATGCTATATTTTATTCAATAGGAAACTTATCTTCATTGGTAATTTCAAGATAACCATTCCAGCACTTTTTGGAATACATGACATTTTTAATTTAATAGATGATTTATAAATTTAATTTTGAGAAGTTTTACATAGTCCCTGAATAATGGATATTAGGGGTCTGGAACCAGATAAGCATAAAACATTTCTTTGTATAATATCTAACCCAACATCATATAATTGGACCCTGGGGTGGATTTTGACTATAAAATAATTTTCATGTTTTCATGCATTCTTGAAGAGTTAAAGTGATTGTTAATGAAATTGCTGCTCTCAATAGATATGTACAAACATCTATACTCATCCATTAATGTCTAAGATTACATAAAGTGCTTTATCAACTGTTAAGTACCTTGTATTCCTTCTTATTAAATGCTTATTTAAAAATCTCCATTTGCTTGTCTTCTGCCATAGAATGGAAATTAATAGTCTATGCTAAATCTCTACTTGCTTTTGATCATAGAATGGAAATTAATAGTCTAGGCTGAATTGAAATCAAAGAGCAAGAGATGAGGATCTTACAAAAATTTTTAAATTTGTTTCCATCAGTTTATACTAGTGAAATGGAGTGAAATGACCTGGATTTAGAATTCTAGATCTATTTGATTATTACAAATTATTTGATAATCTTGAGTACTATGCAGTATTGGTTATCTCTTGCAACATAACAAATTACACTAAGTGATTCTGCATGAACATTTATTATCTCACAGTTTTTGTAGTTCAGGAATTCTGGAGTGGCTTATAAAGCTTGGTTCCTTCTGGCTCAGGTATCTCACGCAGTCAGGATGTGGGCAGGGGCTACATGACTTATGCTTGATCATCTATTTTCAAGAAGTTCTTGGGAGAAATGCTTCGTTCCTCACCATGGACTCTTCATAAGTTGCTCAGTGTCCTTACATCATGGCAGCTGACTTCTGCAGAGTGAGCAATTCGAGAAAAAATTGAGCAAGGAGGAAGCAGTAGTGCTCTATATGACCTCGTCTCCGAAGTTGTCCATCACCAAGACTTTTCTGGCATTCTGTTCTTTAGCAGTGGGACTTTAAGTTCTACACCTGACTCAAGAGGAAGGGAATTAGGCTCCAGCTCTTGAAAAGAGTAGTATCAGAGAATTTGTGGAGGCACTTTAACCTACTAGACATAGTACTAATGTACTTTCATTATTTATTATATAGAACATATATATCCATGTTTATTTTCTCTTTCCTTAAAACTAGCCAGAGGATAAAAGAGGAACTGTGCTCATTAATTAAAATGATCTCTTAAATCATTTTGAGTTATCACCTTTCATGTACTAAAAAATAATATGAACTGCCAGAGGAGAGGCGATGTAGACTGGGTTTACACAAAGGTTTACACAAAAATTGGTGTTCAAGGTTGTCTTAAATCAGAGGGAAAAGAGGAAGTAGAGCATGAAAAAGGGAAGACTAAGGAGAAAAAGAGGAAGATGTCTGCCTCTTTGTATGGTGGCAAATTACTGAGGTATTAAAAGACTTTTTTTTTTTTTTTTTTTTTTTTGAGACGGAGTTTCATTCTTGTCGCCCAGACTGGAGTGCAGTGGCATGATCTCAGCTCACTGCAACCTCTACCTCCCGAGTTCAAGCGATTCTCCTGCCTCAGCCTCCTGAATAGCTGGAATTACAGGCGCCTGCCACCACACTCGGCTAATTTTTTGTATTTTTAGTAGAGATGGGGTTTCACTATGTTGGTCAAGCTAGTCTCAAACTCCTGACCTTGTGATCCGCCCGCCTCAGCCTCCCAAAGTGCTGGGATTACAGGCATGAGCCACTGCACCTGGCTAAGACTTTTAAAATACTGTGCCACAAATACTAACAGATCTACATAAGATCTCTGTTTGCATGTAATATAAGTACTCACTGTTTAATATCCACAGGCAATGCTCATTGGTATGTCTCTATCGTATCTTTCTGTGCCATTGTTTTCTGCCTCTGTTGATGGACTGAGAGCAAAGGGAATACCTCTGTTACTTTGCTACACTGTTTGAGTATCCACTAGAAGGAGGGAAGTGCCTGGAAATGAGGTCAGACAGGTAGACAGAGGCAAGATAAAGAAGAGCCTTCTAATGTCATGCAAAGGAGGTACTGAATTTTTTTTAATGCCAGGAAGTATTTGCTATTATTTAAAAATCTGGGTGGCCACGGCAGTAAGTTCGAACCATTTTCTTCGCTTCTAACCCAGAGCTACATAATTTGACACTTGATATATTTTTATAATTAACTTCCATATTTGTTCATAAGCAGAGAGAGTGCTTTGTTTAGAGGCAGGAAAGCTGCTAAAGAGTTTTTTGCAGATTTGTTACACTTCTGTTTAGGAGGTTTAGTGATTGATTTGATGGAGGAATGAGGGAAAAGGACAAATCTAAAATACTTTCTAGCTTTGTAGATAAGTTATAAAGGGGGAGAGTTGTCATATTTCCTAAAATAAGTCATTGGTTTGTGGGGAACAAAACAGTTAGCTCTTTTTCTTTTGCATGTATTGTTTTACAGTCTAATCCTTTCTCTTCTCCCCTGAAATCTCTACATTGCCTCCCCATCCCTGGTTTGCGTGGTCAAAGAAATTAACTCAGCAGTTCTCTCCTCTATGTCCAGAATCATTAAAGTTTTCCTGGCTACCAAATCTGCTCATCAGCATACAAACATAGTATTTCTCCCATCTTGAAAACAAAAGCAAAACACTCACTGGATCACACATCTGCTTTACCACCTCATTTCTCTGATCATCACCAGAACAAAACTCTTTGAAAGAGCTATACAGGCCATGTTTGCCATTTCCATTTCCTTCCATTCTCTCTTGAACACACTTCACCGAAACTTTCGCCTTCTTCATGTTCCCCTGTCTCTCTCCTTCTCCTTTGGCCTCCCTATTCCTTGAGACACAACAGTATTAAAATTAAGCCAGTTGATAACCCTATAGCGTTCTCTAAGTGTTCAAGTGTTCACTTTAAATCAAAAGCTAGAAATGAATAAGCTTAGTGAGGAAGGCATGTTGAAAGCCGAGATAGGCCAAAAGCTAGGATTCTTGTGCCAGTTAGCCAAGTTGTGGACACAAAGGAAAAGTTATTGAAGGAGATTACAAGTGCTACTCCAGTGAACACATGAGCGCTAAGAAAGCCAAATTGCCTTGTTGCTCACATAAAGTTTGAATGGTCTGGATAGATCAAACCAGCCACAACATTCTCTTAAGCCAAAGCCCAAAATCCAGAGTGAGTCCCTAACTTTTTTAATACTCTGAAGGTTGAGAGAGGTAAGGAAGCTTCAGAAGAAAAGTTGGAAGCTAGCAGAGGTTGTCTCATGAGGTTTACGGAAAGAAGCCATCTCCATAACACAAAAGTGCAAGGTGAAGCGGCAAGTACTGATGGAGAAGCTTTCGCAAGTTATACAGATCTAGTGAAGATCACTGATGAAGGTGGCTATGCTAAACAACAGATTGTCAATATAGACTAAACAGTCTTCTATTAGAAGAAAATGCCATTTCAGACTTTCATAACTAGAGAGAAGAAGTCAATGTCTGGCTTCAAAGCATCAAAGGACAGGCCAACTCTGTTGTTATGGGCTAATGCAGCTGGTGACTTTAAGTAGAAGCCAGTGCTCACTTAGCATTCTAAAAATCCTAGGGCCCTTAAGAATTATGCTAATTCAACTCAGCCTGTCCTCTGCAAATGGAACAACAAAGCCTAGATGACAGCACCTTTGTTTACAGCATGATTTACTGAATATTTTAAGCCTACTATTGAGACCTAGTGTTCAGAGAAAATGATTTCTTTCAAAATATTACTGCTCTGTGACAGTACACCTAGTCACCCAGGAGCTCTGATGAAGATGCACAAGGAAATCAATGTCGTTTTCATGCCTGCTGATACAACATCCATTCTGTAGCCCATTTGAGCAAAGACTAATTTCTGCTTTTAAGTCTTATTATTTAAGAAATTCATTTCGTAAGGCCATAACTGACCTAAATAGGGATTCCTCTGGTGGCTCTGGGAAGAGTACACTGAAAACCTTCTGGAAAGGACTCAACATTCTATATCCCATTAGGAACATTTGTGATTTATGGGAGGAGGTCAGATTATCAACATGAACAGGAATTTGGAAGAAGTTGATTCCAGCCTTCATGGATGACTTTGAAGGGTTTGAGACATCACTGTTGGAAGTAACTGCAGATCTTGTGGAAGTACCAAGAGAATTAGAATTAGTAGTAGAGCCAGAAGATGTAACTGAATTGCTGCAATCTCATGATAAAACTCGGACAGATGAACTGTTGCTTCTTATGGATGAGCAAAGAAAGTGGTTTCTTGAGATGGACTCTACCCCTGCTGTAAATGCTGTGAATATTGTTGAAAGACAGCAAATAATTTAGCATATTACATAAACTTAGTTGATAAAGCAGTGGCACACCTTGAAAAGATTGACTCCAATTTTGAAAGAAGTTCTACTGTGGGTAAAATGCTATCAAACAGCATCACATACTACAGAGGAATCTATCACGAAAGGAAGAGTCAATCTGTGGTGGCAAACTTCATTGTTGTCTTATGCTAAGAAGTTTCCACAACAACCCCATCCTTCAGCAACCAGCACCCTGATCATTCGGCAGACATCAACATCAAAGTAAGACCTTTCACCAGCAAAAAGTATAGCTAGCTAAAGACTAAGGTGATTGCTACCATTTTTCAGCAATAAAGTATTTTTTAATTATGGTGTGTACATTGTTTTTTAGTCATAGTGCTATTGCACACTTAAGAAATTACAGTATAGTCTAAAAATAACTTTTATATCCTCTGGGAAATCAAAATATATGTGTAACTCAGTTTATTGCCATTGCCTGAAACCAAACCCACAATATCTCTGAGGCATGTCTACAATTACTTCATTGTATATTAACTGGCACAGCTATGGAGAAGAGGTCATGTGTTTTTTTGCTGGTGACACCTACAACTAGGAGTTTCGCTAGTGAGACAGATGTCTGCATCTGTGCTTTCATACATTCTCAGGCACATCTTCCATTTGGAGGGATAATATTTAGAGATAAAATTATGTTTTGGCTATGAGAACATAATAAGCTATGTTCTCCATATGAAGGACTTAGAATGTAAAGAAATTATGTGTGTACATATATATACATGACACATACATATGTTTTTCTTGAATATCTTATGTTAAATTATATGGATATCTAGCTTTCAATGGCTATGTATGTGGTTAGCTAGACCAGCAGAGGCAATAGCAGTGATCCAAACACTTAGTTCAGCTCTAGTAAAGAAGGCATTCTCTCAACCCCTTTGATACCAACTTTAATTTTTAAATTTTATTCAGCCTGTTTAGTGTTTTGATGCACAAAACTTGCTTTTTAACCATTTTTGCTGTGTTACTTCTTTTCTGTTTGTATTAGGTGCCCATTATGGACACACCACTTTACACTGTAATTATCAGGAGGCTTTATTGGCAGGGCATTTTACAAGGCTATAGAGACATGGACTCATAATAAGTTCAGGCAGTGCTGGAACAAACTTGATCCTGATTTAACAGAGTCCAAATCCAACAACACTGTCCAGGGTAAGCCTATGCTTTTCAGGCCAACACCTGGCGTCAGGCAGGATACCACCCTTAAAATAAATCTTCATTATTAAATAGATCCAGGGCTCTGAAGTCATTTTTGGCAATGTATTGTGTAAAGGTGAACATAAACAGTGGTGGAATTATTCTGATATGAAGTACAACTTGTATAACCTGTGTTGATATACAAAATTTTTTATTGACATTTTAGGCTTACTGTCACTTAGGCAGAGAGGCAGAGTGTGAAAGAAAGACCTCTGACTTTGTAGCAAAAATGACTTGGTCTTGTGCTGGCTTAGGAGCAGTGATTCCTTGAGCAAGTTTCTTCTGTCTTTGCTTTAGGCGACTGGTTTGTAAAGTTTCAGCATAAAGTGCAAACACACAGGGTGGTTTTGAATTCCTAGTGAGATGAGGAACGTGGCAGTGCCTACTGCAGAGCTCTCACTTCGAGGGGGTCAGAAAATGTCCATTTCCTCCTTCTGAGAATGTTGCAAAGCCAGACAAATGGAGGAATGGAAAGTTAAACAACAACAGTAAACACTGAATGTACCCTGCCATGGGAAAGACAGCAGGCTCTTTTCTGCTATGTAACCTTTGTGTCTCTGGCAGTTTTTAAAGGGCTTATATGGAGACTTTGCTCACAATGGCTATGTGCTGTTCAGTCTCCGGACAGAATCTCTGTATATCAAGGGACAGAAAGATCTAATAAGGCAAAAAGTCCCTTTAGTTCTAGGTTTAAGAGCTTTACCTCATTACTTAAAAGCTAGTGTGGCAGAGAGTTTACTATTTGGCAGGAGGGTAATTTTTTTTTTTTAATTGTTCAAAGAGATGAGAATAAACACTAGGATCAACAATTATGCCAAGCATTTCCTCATGGGGAAGAACCCCAGTCTCAGGTTGACTCTATTCCCACAGGATGTTCCTGGGACAGGACAGCTACTGACCCCCAGAGACTGGATTTGCCCTGGCCCCATCTGGGGAGTGACCATCCTGCCTAATAGCACAGAACAAATGACCAGGACTTCAGCCTGCTTCAGCATTACCTAGACAGCTGGGAACTTGGCACATGGGCGACTTTCACATACCTTCAGCAATTACATATTCATTTGCTTTTAAAATGCTTTAAAACTCATGTATAATGAAACACAGAGATCTTAATGTACAATTTGATGAGTTTTGAAAAATGTGCATATATCTGTATAACTAATTCCCTAATCAATCCTCACCACCCATGGGCAACACTGTTCTTATATCTATCACCACAAATTAGTTTTGCTTTTTCTTGAAGAATCTACTTATTTTTGATACTGCATTATTATTCACTTTTCCTTGATACATAGAATTTTTTTCTTTTTAATGTTGCATAAGTGGTTCTTGGCTGTGAAAACTTGTTACAAGACTTATAATCTAAGTCCAAGAAAACAACTTTTAGCAGCCACGTTGGATTGTCTTTGTTTCTTAGAGTTATAATTTTGAAGTTGTTCCATTCCCTTTGATGAAAATGTGCATTAAGAAGATAAGCATACTTATGAGATCTAAAGACTAAGCGTTGGTGTGTACTGGAGGACCCTTGGTCTCCATGATTCCTTGAGTATAAAAGAATAGTTCATAAAAGCCTATAATTTGGCTGGGCGCGGTGGCCCACACCTGTAATCCCAGCACTTTGGGAGGCCTAGGTGGGCAGATCACAAGGTCAGGAGTTTGAGACCAACCTGACCAACATGGTGAAACCCCGTCTCTACTCAAAATACAAAAATTAGCCAAGCATGGTGGTGGGCGCATGTAATCCCAGCTACTCAGGAGGCTGAGGCAGGAGAATTGCTTGAACCCGGGAGGCAGAGGTTGCGGTGAGCCGAGAGTGCGCCATTACACTCCAGCCTGGGCGACAGAACAAGACTCTGTCTCAAAAAAAAAAAAAAAAAAAAGGCCTATATTTTATACTAGAGCTGATTTCACTTTTTCCTGTGGGGAGTAGTAGAAAGAATTGTAGCCCTTGGAATCAAGTCTGGAGAGTGTCTGGGTCTTCATATTCCTAAACTAGTTATATAAGTTTTCTGAACATCGGATTGCTCTGTGATAAAATGGGAATGATAATTAAAGGATTATGCCAAGGATTAAATGAATGAACAGTTACAAAGTGCCTATTACATGGCAAGCCCTCCCTTCTCCTTTTTTTAATGGCAAACTCTTTAGCATTTGAATTTTTCTGGTTTTAGTGAGGAAGAGATTTCTTAACTGTATTAGAAAGAATGGCATTGATCATGTTATTTCTGATGCCAGTTATCTTCAGGGCATTGCTTTTTTATATCTTTCAATTCCTTAGACGCTTCTCTCCAACTTACTTGGCTGCCCATTCGTAGCCATGAAGGCTGTGAGAGTAAACTAAAAGCATCATTCTCCTCTGTTTATCCTTGTCTCATCCCCTAACCATGGAATATCTGTAAACATTCCCTTGAGATATAAAGTAAGTATAAAGATAAATAGCCTGTATATACAGAAGGATAAAATCAATCTTACCAGTCACTTAAAGAAATATCTAACTTTGATTCTAAAATCCATTAATAATAGCCCATCCTAAAACCATAACTAAAATGGTCAAAATTGGCTAATGTACATATAGGCAACACAGAAGAGGATACCAGGTTAGCCAATAACAATAAAAAAGATGTTCATTCTCTATAGTAATCAGGAAAATACAAATTAAAGCAACAGTGATATACAGTTTTCTACCCATCAGATTGACAAACATTGAAAAAGTCTGATAACACCAGACGCTGGTAAGGATGTGAGGTTAATGGAGATTCTTATGCCTTGCTAGTAAAGGTATAAATTTTTGTATAATCTTTTTGAAGATTTAACCAGAGAAGTTGCTGCACATGTGCACAAGAAGAATATACAAAGGTGTTTCTCAAAGATTATAGTAGTAAAAAGTTGCAAACAACTCAGACATCCATTCTTTGGAGATCAAATGAATACAGTTTGATATGGAATGCAATATTGTATGTAAAATGAATGAACCAGATCTATATGAATTGACCTTAAAAAACAACATTGAATACAATTGGAAGTTGCAAAATATTTTGTATGATTTCATTTAAGAAACCTTTTTGAAAGATAAAAGTACTATGTTTTGTGTATAGATTTATATATTTTTTAACAGTATGATGAAGAAGGTTGACTATGGTAGGAAGAACAGGAGGAAGAAGAATGAGACTGGAAAGAGGAAGTCCAATTTAATTTTATCTTAATTTAATAGTATTAATAAAGGAAATATCACCAAATATTAACATTTAGTAATTCTATATTAGTAGTTCTCAACATGTCTTTTGTCCCTGGACCAGCAGCATTTGTAATCATCTAAGAACTTTTAGAAATACAGGCCCCAATCTAGATCTACAAAATCTGAAATTTGGGGGGTAGACCCATGAAACTGTGTTTTAACAAGTCTCACACTACCACTGTTCTAGATGGCAAAGGCATGGATGCTTACTATCTCATTCTTTGTGATTTTTCTATACTTTTTAAATTAAAAATTAAATAATCTCAAGCTTTCGTTTCTTTTATCTTCCAGTGTTACCTTAGGCTATAAGTTTCAACTCCACAATTAATGGCTTATTAAGAACATAAAGTTTTTACTGCCACACAAAGTTCTCAGATATGGATGGATTTCTTAATCTTAAGCAAAGGCTAGAGCCAAAAATGGGAAGACATAATTAATTATTATTTGAATGTGCATTGTTCAATTAGTACATCACCCTAAAAATTTTTATTCTTGCTGGCATTTCTCCCGTTATCATCAACAGCAAATACTATTCAACCTTTGAGTACATGTAAAACAATGCAAAATGTTGTTAGTAGCATAAAGCATAAAATATAAATCATGTCCTTAGAAAATAATCTACTTGCAGGGCTAGGATATGAGTAAAAAAAAATGAGGTTAAAAGGTTAAAAAGGAATACCCTGTCTGGTGTAGGGCATATACAACTGCCACACAGAGTTTCGAGGGGTAGGTTTGAAGGGAAGATTTTTTGGAGATTTGGCCTCAGTAGAGAAGGTGGAAGGTGATATTTCAAGGAATTATGTGAACAAATGACATGGCAGTATTCTAATCCAAAGACCCATGTAAGTGATCTAGTTAAGTTGAGGGTGTGGAATGTTAGGTAGAGTCTTTAATTTTTATTCTGTAGATGGGTGAAACCATTAAAATTTTTGAGAAATGAGGTGATCTGTGTATGCACAACAGTGCCCCAAGAATATAAATTTGGCTGAAGTGTCAAAGATAGACTGAAGGCAGGAAGATGATTAGGAATGAGATGTCACGTTCTTCAAAGACAGTGAGGATTTACATAGTGAAACAGAAGAGATAAAATGAGGTGTGGAGAAGAAGAAAAAGAATGCAAGAATATAGGAATCATAATTGGATGGAATGTATTGGTTTCTTAATGCTGCTGTAAAAAAACTACCGGGAATTTAGTGACTTAAAATAGCACACATATTTTATTTGAAGCTTTGGACTTCAGAGTCTAAATAATTCTCAGTGGGCTAAAATCAGGGCATCTATAGGGGTGTGTTCTGTGTGGAGTCTCTAGAAACGGACCTGTTCTCTTGCCCCTTCTAGCTTCCATAGGCTGCCTGTACCCCTTGCTCATGGCCCCTTCCTCTGTCTTCAAAACCTGCAGAATAGCATCGTCAAATGTTTCCTTGACTCTGCCTCTCCTGCATTCCATTTTTCGTTACAAGGACCTTGTGATTACATTGGGCCCACCTAGATAATTCAGGATCTCCCCATCTCCAGATCTTTAACTTTATCACATGTCAAAAGCCCCGTTTGTCATTTAAGGGTCACATATTCATAGGTTCCAGAGATTAGGACAAGGACATCTTTGGGGGCCATTATTTTGCCTACCGCGTGGAATATTACCGTAACTTCATGATTCCTTAGGATTCAGAAGAGAAGTCAGAAAGCCTGGATCTCTTGTGTCAACTCTCTCACTCTCAGTTTTCTCATCTGTAAAGCAGGTGAGGAGAGGGTATGGGGGTGGGATTCCCAAGCCTAACACTGATTAGAATGTCACCTCCATGAGGACAGGGATTTTCATCTGTTTTCTTCACTACTGGTACATAAAGGCACTTAGTAGTTATTGAATAAAGTATTTAAGGCAGAATGAATAAATGAGTCAAAGAAAAGTTTGAAAAGAGCACTAGGGAAAATTCTCCCCTAACTCCTCTATATATTGTTAAGTTCTAGTTTTCTTAGTAAAGTTTGTATTTGGCTCAGATTAGACTGTCTTGAGTTCTGTCATTGCAATGGAGATCTTCTGAGGCTGAGAGAGAGGGATAGCTATGATTTGTAGTCTGTCCTTTCCTCCTTTGCTTTTAGTTTCCATGCTGAGCATCCCCTGAACTGGGGATGGGGAAATGTATTGGGATTGATGTACGGCCTCAGAAAATGTCTGGGGCAGCTGCTTATTGAAGAAGAAATTGCTCACTGTGGCAATGATCAGTTGCCCTGAAGCAACCAGCTGTCACATTCCACACTGCTCACCCAGTGAGAGTCAAGTCTTGGCCTTTGCATTCCTAAAAGAACACTCAACCCTTTGAGGACATAACATCCATTTGTGCTGTGCATCGTGCCAGTAAAATAGAAAGCAGAAAGACTTTTTTGCGCTTTTACAAAAATAGCATGCAGTACCTGTATCTGAGAGTAGTTAGCCAGCAGGTAGGCAAAAATGAATGGACATTCTGATATGGAAGCTAATGCTTTTAGGAGTGCTGCCGCTCATATGGAGTCTGACATATACTTAGAATAAAAGCTGTCATTAAAAATGGACATTTCAAAGCCTATAGTTAGCAGTTACTTGATTTAAAGACAATGATCTAATTTGTTTAAAGAAGCAATGGATGACAGCGGAAAGAAGGACTGACTTTATATGAACATGAGGGCAGAGGGTGCTAGTTTTGCTCAGGATCCTTAAAGTCAGAGAATTAAACTGTCATTTGTCTTTTACTGTGTATGCAACCCTGGACAAACACTATGCCTTTTATTCTATTTTTCATCTGTTTTTATTAGTGTCGTTTTTCAAATGTCACCCTTCTGGGGATGGAGGCACATATATATATTAGATACACAGTTGTCCCTCAGTATACAAAGTGGGATTGATTTGAGGACTCCACTCCATCCCCTCATACCGAAATCTGTGGATGCCCAAGTCCCTTATATAAAATGACATAATATTTGCATAAAACCTACGCACATCCTCTCATACACTGTAAATCATCTCTGGGTTACTTTTTTTGTTACACATGTAGGACATTTGTTCTTAGGGAGCCACAAGTTTTGTGCCCCTTGTCACAGTGACCCCAGATGCCTGTTCCATGTGTTGTAAACAGAGGAGCCATTCTTCAGCCCCCTGCTCTGAGCAAACCCCTAGATTACTTATACTACCTAATATAATGTGAGTGCTCTGTATATAATTGTCCTACTATATTTATTTGATGTTATTTTTATTGCTGTGGGTTGTAAAATTTTTTTGTCAAATATTTCCTATCACAGTTGAATACAAAGGACCAACTATATTTTCCTGGGCTAATAGTCTTTTGACAGAACTTGGTTTGTTTTTCTTAATATTTATTACTTATTTATTTATTAGTACAAATTTACAGGGTATATGTGAAACTTTGGTACATGTATATAATGCATAGTGATGAAATGAGGGTATTTCTAGTGTCTGTCACCCCAATACAACATTTTTGTTAAGTATAGTCACCCTCCTATGCTATAAATCATTGAATTTATTTCTTCTATCTTACTGTATGTTTGTAATCCCAGCACTTTGGGAGGCCAAAGCGGAAGAATTGCTTAAGCGCAGGAGTTTGGGACCAGCCTGAGCATACTGAAACCTCGTCTCTACAAAAAAATGTTAAAAATTTAACCAGGCACGCACATGCTTTCCATGTAGTCCCACTGCTTGGAAGCTGAGGTGGGAGAGTAGCCTCAGCCTGGAAGATCAAGGCTGCAGTGAGCTGTGATTGTGCCACAACACTCCAGCCTGGGCAACAGAGCAAGACCCTGTCTCAAAAAGAAAAAAAAAAGACTGAAAGGAATCATCTCACTGTAAATTTATGTTGATATGATGATGGACTAAAATGTTAATATAGTTTGATTAGTAATCATTTAATAAGCAGCTGATTTTTTGTCTTTTTATATTTTTGAGTGAGCAGGAGCTTTCTCTCTATTTTCTTGCTTAGTACATTGCTTTATACAGTTCCAGGTACAGATAGCATATCAATATATACTTTTTGTACTACATATTTATCAGAAACTTTGCATAATACTTTCTATATCTGTTTGAAACTCATCTTTCTTAAAACACAGATTTAAAGTTTATGTCTTTCCTTTGTAAAACTATTTATTAGAGAAAAAAAAATTAAAAGTCATTTCTGAGACTCCTTCTCTTTTACACACATTAAGTGCCCCTTCAGTGCTCCTAGCGATCCACGGACACTGTTTCATGAAACGGATCCCACCATCCTACTACGCTATAAGTCTATGTTTATGTATCACTCATTCTTGATTCTGAGCTCCTTCAGAGTAATCACTTCCCCAGTTTTTTATTACTTTTTGGTACATAATAGGCACTTCAGTATTTGTTGAGTGGATGAATGAATATCTGAGCATTTAAAATAACCGAATTATACTACTCTATATTAGACCCCAGTGAACTTCAAGTGGCTCTGATTATAGTTCCAGTGAACATTCCTAACTACAATCCAGACATTTTTGACCTTAGAGGAATTTTACTAGAAATTTAGTCAGTGAAGTTAGAACATCTGGAAATCTGCTGCTGTTTTCAAGAGCTAAAGAGTATGTAAAAATAGGAGAGAGTTGCTCTAAAGGAAATAAAAAGGTATAGGATAATTGCATAATTCTGCTTTTAAAAACAGTTAATATCCCTTTACCATATGGGCAAAAAAAAAAAGAGAAAAATGTTAAGAAGACTAGAAAACTACATAAGACAATAAGGTATTTCCCCTTTCTTATTCTGCTATCCTAGAGGAGGATTTTATATCTTTTTCTTAAAGCTAAGATACTATAGTGAGCTGAGAAAACAAAGTGAACCATCCACATAGAACTAAAGATACATATTTCTGAAGTATAGCCAGTTAGAGGATAATAGCTTATTCCACTGATACTAAATAGCAGAAGAAAGGAAAGAGTAGAATTTAAAAGTAATAAAGCGGAGAGAAGAGTAAGTTGAAGGTCTTTATAAGACTAAGGTAATAACTCAAAATGAAGGTGGAACTAAAAGGTAAGTAACTTCCAAATGCCTTCTCATCTATTTGAAATAAGCCTCAGCATGTTAATTCCTGTTTTGATTTTTCAGTACCCTCTTTCCCAAAAATAAGTCTGTTAAAGGTAAAATAATTTTCAAGGGCAGAAATTTCAAAAGAAGTTGGACTACATCCTTACATTAAGAATTATTTTTGCCCTAATGATCCTCCTGCATTCTTTCCATGATTGGCCAGTAGGTCCTGTTTCATTTTTAGTAAAAGAGCATTTTAGCCATTTTGAAACATTATATTTAAAACCCATATAAAATGTTCATTTTCTTATATACTTTATTGGAACTGTAATCAAAATTTATTATTTATATTTTAAAACTATGGAAAATATATACTTAAAATGTGATTGCTAAAATAATTTCATTCAAAATACAGGGTGAAATCACAGAATCAAACATAGTTTGGGCCCTAATAAATTAAAAATGTTCGAATTCTTATTAGGATGAAAGAATATGGTAAATGATGTAAAGCTTGCTCAAATGCTGATGAGGGGTTTTGCTTTTGTTTTGTAGACTAGTGTTATTTTACAGCACATGCAGGATATCTTCTATAAATACATTTTAGTGAATTTTTACCAGTAATTTCAGTCAATAAAAAATTTGTCACTTTTATCTCCTTATACCAGGTTGTTGGTGTAGCCCAGGCCATCAACAAGAAATCAGGAAACGGTGGGACATTTACTGAAAAAGATGAAAAGGTACCAAAACTTGTGTCAAGCATGAGCCAATTTAGGAAGATGCTTTTTCTTTGTAGTATATACACCTCTAGGATTAGCTGTTGCTGAAATTGTTGGTCACACAAAAAGATTAGAGTTAAAAATGATCTGAAAGTTTCAAAAGTGTATCTTAGGCTAAATAGAGCGATGATTTCACATCTGAGTACTTGTGTTATTCAGTCAGCAGAAACCCCCAAATTCCCTCCTTGCTGTGCTGCCAAGCCTGCACTGGGCATGTTGGGGCCACACAGAGGGTGACTTGTGGCATTTTAACTATCTCATTTACCTTTCATCACTGCTATAGGGATCCAACCTTGAGTAAAACCCCATAAAAACACTGCTACAAGTTCAGCACTTTTGATTGGCTAAAAATTGGAATTGCCTCCTGGTGTAGCAAATTTCTGAATGTTTTATAAGCCTTGCACACAGACAGTGGGGCGCCAAGGTGTGAATTCAGGATAGATGATGTAAATTTAGCTTCAGAGAGAGCAACAGTGAGCATTATTTTATTATTATTCTTGTTCAACTCTGAAGGAATACCTTCCACACACCTCATTGACATGCTTTCCATTTAAGGACAGAAGCCCTTAAGACTGTTGATAAATTCATTCTATGAGTAGGTTTCATTATTTCTCCTATTGAATAAGTAATTATGTGTATATCATAGCCTACTGAATTATTCCTATTCCCAAGCCCATTGCTGTTTATGTTGTTCCCCTGAAAATTAGTAGGAGCTTTTGAATTTGGAAAACATTCAAACAAGACAGTTATTTTTATCTCTATGCTATAGGTTATGTTGGCACCTGTGTTGCTCCCCTTGTTATAATTGCTTTGGAACATAGCAAATACTTTTTAAAAATCAGAGTAATAGACATCTAGGCTCCTGTTCTGTTCATGGCACTTGAGAATATTTGGTGTGAAAACATGGTTCCTGGATTGGCTTTATATTCCATTATTATGTTTATAATCCATTAATATAACTCCCTCTTGAATTGATTTGAATTTTTAAGGCTCTATCACATTGTGGATAAGGTATACTGTCGAAATATTTATATCAATAATTTATATAATTGTAAACATATTACCCTAGTATAGTATAACAATGATAGATCCATGTTAAAAATGACATATTTAAAGTAATGTTTGCAACCTTATATAATATTTAACTTTATGCTTTTATTGTGGATATTCTTTTAATGAGTACATAAGCTGTTGTTTGCTGCAGTAATGAGTTACAAGCTATTTATATAATAGTTTCAGCGTAGATCCAAGTCTTAATATCATGGAGAGGCTAAACCAAATTTTGCATAGAATAAATTGTAACTTCAAGTGGTATAAAGAGGTCTTTATCTTAGTTCCTCTCCTTTTTCTCCTTATTGAGTTATACCTAATTTATACCTTAGGAGACTATTCTAGCACCTTTAGCTAAGACTTGGTTTATATCATCCTAATTTTATGTAGAACAAACATCTACTCTTTTGGCTTTCTAACTGTAAATATTTGGGGACCTGTATTTCAGGCAATATAACTAGACTGTTTTATGTACAGTTTTTATTTGTCTATTCTCTTATCTGTTTTTTAGGACTTTGCTGCTTATTTGGCATTTTGTGGTATTGTTCTTCATAATGCTCAGCTCTATGAGACTTCACTGCTGGAGAACAAGAGAAATCAGGTCAGTCTGATTACTAAAGAAAGTATATAGAAATACTTCTTAAAAATTGTTACATTTTTATCAAAGTAATGTATGCAGATTATTAAAAATTTAGATAGTACAGATTCAGTTTCTCAATACTTTATTTTTTCTAGTAGTCATTTCTATTTCCTATTTTCCAGGCTTAGTTGTTTATCTTGTTATACAATGTTCATTAACTTGGGAGATGAGGATTTATTTGACTTGCACCACACCTTACTTGCCATTACCCTTATCTTACTGGAATCATTCTATCACTGTTTTAAGTCACTGTATGGGTTGCACTTGTGTTGTTAAATAATGGTTTTAGGTCTTGCTCTATCAACTATAGATATTACTCTTGATTTCATACTTTGTAAGATGGGTGTCTTAGCATCCCCTGTTCTCTTTATCTCGTTTTCCCAACTACCACTCCTTAGCCCTGCTTTTCCCATCTGGACTTTTTCTTTTACAATTGTCCACATTGGTAATATATACTGTTCTACAACCGTGATGAACTTTTCCTGGGCTTTGTCTAGGTTGATTCTAAAGTTGCAATTTTAAAGAAACTATTTATAAGCACTATAATTATGTAAATGTTGTTCATATTACCTTTGTTATAGAACTTTTCATTTTTCCTGATGTTTCTGAATTTTTTTCCTTGAACTCTTTGCTCTAGTATAGCCTCATGTTCTTGTTTCCACCCCTCCCCAAAGTCCATTATATTAGGCAACCTGTTGAATTCCCCTTCTGCTTCTATTTGGAGAGGTCCAAACTGAGGTTCTCCAACCTTTCTTCTTCCAAGCTAAACTATTTAGCCCTATGCCTGCTACACTAGTGTCATCATAGAACTTTTCTTCATTGCTTTCTTAGAAAGATTCCACTATCTTTTAGATGCCCTACTTCTTTCTCACTTCCTTATTTTGTTGCAGCACATTCTCAATTAACTACTTAAGAAAGGGTATTGGTAAAGTAAACTTTCTGAGTCCTTGCATGTATGAAAATATGTATTGTACCATCCTGCCACTTTGGCTGGGTATAAAATTCTAAATTGAAAAATCAATTTCTCAGAATTTAGAAGTAGTGCTTTGTCTCCTAACTAGCATCCATGTTGTCCTTATTCTTGGCTCTTTTATAACTATTTTGTATTTATTATCTACAATATAAATATATAACATAATATATAATACATATTTTGTATTTTTATATTATTATATATATCTGTTTTGTCTATGTGTCTATAAACTTTTCAGATTATTTATATTTGCTTTTGTAACTTAATTTCACAATATTATTCTTTTTTCATTCATCATGCTGGCATCTGTATGTTGGTTCATCTCTTTGGAGGTTTAAACAAACTGTTTGCTTCTGTGTAATTCTTTTTTCATTATTTCTTTGATAATTCATCTTCTCTACCCTCTATTTTCTCTGCTTAGAATCTGTGTTAATAAGATATGCAACCTTCCATTGCCTTTAACTGCAGTGTTCTCCCTGTTCTATTGTTGCCATCGTTTCATCCAGTCCCTATTTTTACAAACAGATGTGATCACACCACATCTTTCCTGCAGCGCATCACAGTTTAAACTGCTTCAAAAGACACACAGTGCTTTTCAGGTTCTTTTTCTGCTTAATGTTGCAATCTCATCTCCCAGTTCTCTTTATAGTCTATGCTCTTATAAAACCTGATCAAAACTTTCAGTATGCTACTTTCTCTCAATTCTATTATTTTTGCCTGAAATATTTCTCTTCCCTATTTCACCTGAATAATTCTTACTCATCTTTCAGACCTCAGGTAGGATAGCATCACCTCCACTGAGTTTTTGGTAGTACTTATGAGGTTCAGAAGAAAGAGAAATCTACCAGAAAAAAACACAAAGGAAATTCTTAAGACTTTGTTTACTTTGATGGGTAATATTTACTGTACTCTGTAAAAATATTGATAATGTTGACAAATATTGATCTAAAAAGTTTGGAACAACATTAACAGTGTGTTTTATGTACCAGATAGTGTTCAAAATACATTATAAATATTATCTTAATCCTCCTAAAAGCCCTGTGATTTTAATGTTATTAATATCCCCATGTTCAAGAAATTTGCCCTCAGTCTCAAAGCTAGCAGGAAAGGAAGTCAGGATTAAAAACTGATAACTCTGGCTTCAGGGCCTGTGATCTTAACAACTATATTAACTATATTAACAGTCAATGGAGGATTTTGTTAATAAGTGGAGACATATTTAATATTTGAATGCAGACTTGATTATAACCTGCTAGGTTAAACAATTTATAACCCATATAAATAATTGTGCTTTAATAATTACAAACAATTGCTAAACAATAAGCTCTTAATATTTTTGTCTAGGTGCTGCTTGACCTTGCTAGTTTAATTTTTGAAGAACAACAATCATTAGAAGTAATTCTGAAGAAAATAGCTGCCACTATTATCTCTTTTATGCAAGTGCAGAAATGCACCATTTTCATAGTGGATGAAGATTGCTCCGTGAGTACAGAGTATGACTTCTTTATTTTTAGAAAGACAGAAACTTATATTTCTGTAAGCACTGCTTTTAAACCTCATTTTGGTCTTAGAACCCTCTCTCAAACCCAAATGCATATGAGTATGTATATAAAACCAATCAGGATATGAGCTCTTCTGGTTGAAGACAGGTAGGGGTGGAGGGTGGAGGGTGCCTCATCACCCTTTTTTACCTCTGTTCATGTCCCCATCCCACCCTCCTGAAAATAATTACCATGGGAATGTGTGTTTCTGCTTCTATCAATGGCCACACTATCTTCGTGGAGAAATATATTGTCATTACAGTGTGCTGACTTTTCACGGTCAGGAATACTGGTGCCCTAGTTGCTATGAACAGGCAGACCAGACTCCTCATTCTGAATGGGTTGGGTATAAAAATTTCTTCTTGCCAGAAATTGTATAGAAACCAAAAGGCATAGCCCAGTAGGAGTATTACTAATGGTACCCATAAGTCCCATATTTTTACCAACAATGGAAAACCACTAAACTCTTCTAACTGGTAGATTTCAGTCCATTGATTTTGTAATGTGAAGAAACATTTTCAGGTGTCTGGGAAAAGATAGAGTGTTGTCACAGAGTGCTAATTACACCAGGCCGGCTGTCTTGAGTTTGCCAGTAGAATCAGGGCCCCTGGCTTAAGGCAGTTTTTCTTTATGCACTTTCTCTCCCTTCTCAACTTATGAATCACTGTTTCTGGGATATTTCTTTTTGCTGTAGTCGTTTGTTTTCTTTTTCCTTTAGTCCCTAAGAATAGGCTGTTCATTTGTGGATTAATAGGAAAGAGAGTGTGGACTACCACTTATATAGGTTAGTTATAATCTACGTATGATATCTGAAGTTACGTTTTGGGGGGAAGTAGAAAAATAAAAGATATTCAATATTTAATTTATATTAAGAAATTTTAGTTGATTTAGATATAAGGACTATACCGTATGAGCCAACATCTCAATCATTTGGGATGTGTATATATGTCAGATGAATGCATTGTTTAATACAAAATTCTCATTAATATCAAATGAGAACTCACTAGGCTAAAAGGTAATCAGTATTTTCATAGATACTATTTCATATTTTTCAATCAGTTATAAAATCTTTAATATAAAGGTGATTATAATATAGTAGACATCATTTTAAATTTCAGGTCAGAATTCCTTAATGCAGTATGTCACTTAACCTGTAATTTTTGCTCTATGACCCACTTTTTGCATTTAATTTTTGAAAGTTATATGTGAAGCACTACTTTTTTTAGACAACTTAAATATCACTTTAATTCACCCTCAGTGGATACTTCTACCAGTTAACACCTGTTATGGTTAGTACACTGATTTGGATCAGTGCTACTTGAAAGTATAGCACAACAATATGATTATTAGGATATTTTACTCACTTTTTGACCACTTAAGTTGTAGGTTTTAGAAAAGGAATTAGGTGACTTTATATTCGTTTGTATTACATTTATTTGTTGTTTTAAAATACGTCAACAGCGTGAGCAAAGGTGAGGAGGAAAAAAATGTACAGATTTCTTCTATCCTCAAATTAAACTATCATTTTTTTTCTGCTTTCTTCCAATTCTATATAAATAGAGCATGGGTGTAATGTGCTGTTCTGCTTTTTAATGTGATTTAAAAAAAATTTTTTTTCTTTCTTATTTTCAAGACAGAGTATCGCTGTATCATTCAGGCTGGAGTGCAGTGGCACGATCTCACGATCGCAGCTTGCACCCTCAGCCTCCCAGGTTCAAGAAATTCATGTGCCTCAGCCTCCCCAGTAGTTGGGATAACAAAGGCATGCCACCACAGCCAGCTAATTTTTGTATTTTTAGTAGAGTAGGGGTTTTGCCATGTTGGCCAGTCTGGTCTCAGACTCCTGGCCTTATGTGATCTGCCCACCTTGGCCTCCCAAAATGTTGGGATTATAGGCATGAGCCACCACGCCTTTAATGTAATTTCAGAAGTATTTCTCTATGTTGTTAAATTTTTCACAGTTATTTTAATAATCACATAAAGTATTACTGAATGAAACATCTTTTTAAGAAGGGATTCTTTACCTGGGATTTAACAACAATCAATGTACTTAAAGCTTAAAAGCCAAAACTTGAGAATTTTCAATAAGCATAAAAAATTTTGAAACTAATAAATCCATCAGTACCTAGAAAAAACAAATAGTACTTGTATAATCATTCTTCCAAGACAAAATCAGAAATTAACATGAACGAAATGGGAAGCAGTTTTGAGGATGTCATAAAATGAGTACTTGGGTCTATTTTGTCCAAGAATAAGTAAAAATATATTACAAGTATTGGGATCTTTTGTCAATTCCATAGCATGTATGTCTGTATCTAGATAGTTTTTATTACCTTGTCAAACTTATTTCTCAGTCTGTGTTGTCTATTTTTAGGATTCTTTTTCTAGTGTGTTTCACATGGAGTGTGAGGAATTAGAAAAATCATCTGATATGTTAACAAGGTAAAAGCACTTATTCTCTACTTGTCTTTATCACATGTATGTAATATTGGCTAAATAGTTATTTTATGACCAGTTTGATTTAAGAAATACAAGCTACAGATTATTTTATTGTCTCTTGTCTTTTCTCACATTTCCAGTCCTAACTCTTCCTCCATCAAGATGGAGAGACTATTGACCACAGCGACTTAAAGTTGTTACTTTGTTAAGTATTTATATTTAAATCAAAACTCATTACTAGACTATTATTTTGACAATGTGGTACAAGGAAGGGACTTTTCTCCTATTAAAGGATTTTAGGAATTAGCAAAGGGCAAGAATGTAACTTGGAGGCAGATGGGGAATTCATTTGACTCAGAAGGTAGACCTGACCTTAAGCCTTTACCGCTGACTTGGGCATGAAGTGGGTAGTCTAGGGAGATAAAACATGGTTTCTCTAACCAGAGAGTTTTCTGATGTCCTGGAATTGGGGTTCACATGGTCATAATTGAATAGCTGACCTTTATTTCCTTCTTAGTTTTGCTGATCATGCACTGAAGATTATATCCCGTCTCCACACCTATTCTATCCTGAGCTCCTGTGCCATTGCATTTCCTAGCAGATTTGACATTGTTTTAGTTAGTATTGAATCCTTTTGGAACGTATGAAAATGTGCACATTAATATATAGTATTTTAATTTTATGATGCTGTAATACCTTTTTCCTTTTTGAAAAGAAGGATTTTAGAAGGTTTCTAGGTAGGACACATGTAAATATTTGAATATTTTACTTTTTGGCTTGCATAAATAATGAGTTACTATATATAGATAGAAATATATATATCTATGTTTATATATTTACCTTTATCTCCATGGGACAATAGGAAAATCAGTATGATAATCATATTAAAAGTTCAAAATGATTAATTATCTACATGATCTTTTAATATTTGTGGAGCAGCATATCCCTCTGTATTGTATTTTAGGTATTGGCTTTTGATTTTTTTCGTATAAATTCAGCCAGGCCCTGTAATTTCTTTTAGCAGTAGCTGGACAAATCCAGTGAATTGGTATGATAGTGACCTCTACTGGTAAATATGCATTTAAAAAAACACAAAAATGTCTTGCGCTATATATATTTGTTTCTAAATACCACATTCCCTCTCTGTAGGCAAATGGAAAGTATCTTTCCACTTATTGATTTCATGTATATATATATTTGTTTCTAAATACCACATTCCCTCTCTGTAGGCAAATGGAAAGTATCTTTCCACTTACTGATTTAATGATTCCAAGACAATCTTAGAATAAAGATTTTTTCTTATAAAGGATAAATAGGTCAGTGTGATTACCTTAAAAGAGACAAATTTACATGGATCATTTTACCTGATATATTAATTGACTTTACAATAATGAAAATCATTTCAACAGTAATAGCTTACGTTAATGAAACATTTAAAGTTAGCTTTTGTTATAGTGATACAGTAAAAGGCCTCTGAGTTTTTTTTAATAAAAATTAGATAACAGGCCTAATTTTGCAATAACTGAATTTAAAATGGTGTTTAGTAATGTTAACATTTTGAAAAAGGGCAAAACTAATATTGATGCTTATTTTTCACCAGCAGATTCTTTATTATGTTTCTAAAACTGATTATTAGTAGAGTTTAGGACTTCGATTCTCATTATTAAAAACTTTGCCAATCCAAACTTTGCCGTCTCTCCATTTGATGAAATGCTAGGCAATTTGATGTTAGCAGTAAGCAAATCATTTTTTTTAGGAAGTTATTTATCAATTAAAAAGCATAGCTCATTCAAGATTTTTCCAACCAATCCACTAATGACTTCATAAATTAATATACTGAAGATGGTTTTGAAATGTTAAATGTAAAACAACATATTCAGGGTGAACATTACACATAATTATTGGAAGGATATCATAAGAGGGATAAAGCATAGTAAGCTCTTGGGAGTTAAGTTGCCCAGGAATTTCCGAAGGGAGGCTCATTTCCAGATGGTGGGAAGTTTTAGAATTTTTGTACTTCAATTCAAGAGCCAACCAATTAGAAGGAAAAAAATGAGTATAATGTTATGCAGTTTATGTTAGCTCTTATTTTGAGAAGTAGGTATTTTAGTGCTATAATTCCATACTAATTAACTTCATGTTCATTCACAAATGCACATTTGTGTCATAAAAAGACAAATACATAGAATGAATCCTTTTAGGTCACTTTCTTGGAATATACCTATTAGTTTATACTTGTTATTGATTATCATATTAGAAAATATAAGTGTAATTAAGTAAGTAAAGACTACTACTTTAAAAAATTGTGGATACAGCGTAGAAGAATGTAGAAGTTAGACTGATTGTATTTAAATGTAAGTATTTAAGTTTCACCACGTAGTGGGCTTACTAGCTATGAGACTTCATGTAAATTATTTAATCTCTCAAAGGCTCAGTTTCTTCATCTGTAGTGGTAGTAGGTTTATAGTAAGAATTAAATGAGATAATGTATATAAAATGCTTCAGAAAATTTCTGGCATGTAGTAAGTACTTAGTAAGTGTTAGCTATTATTTCCGTGTCTATTTGATTTTTTTTTTTTTTTTTTTTTTTTTGGTTTTTGGTTTACATTAGCCTGCAGTGACTCCCATTTAATTCTAAAGCACAGAAATTTATCTTTTCCAATTCCATGTACCTAATTCTGTCATCCCAACAATGCATTAATATACGGTTCATTGATACACATTGTACAAAAAGCCTTAAATGTGTGAGTTAGTCCAGGTCTTCCAAGAAACAGATGCCAAGATTAGATTAAATGTGCAGAAATTTATTAGAGAAAACACCCTGTGAGAACCAGAGGGAAGAAGCCAGGAAAGCCATCAGACCAACACGAAAGTCTGACCCAGAATTAAGTAGAGGAAGAAAGAAGGAAGGAAAGTTGTACAGAAGTATCCTAGACAGCTGAACAGTTCTAAGGAAGGTTTGGCAAGGCTGCTGGGAAGTCCTCTAGCTGAAATTTACTGTGAGAAGAATACTGGACCTCCCGGGATTAGGCCTACTTTAGTGTCTCTAGTGTGCTGTCTTTTTCTCTGGGACCAGCCCTGGTAGAGGTGACCTCAGTGCAAACTTGGTGATGGCTTCCAGAGCACAGCAACGTGAGACATTGGTTAGCTACTCTTTCTGCAATTGGAGCTCTGAGGCACATTCTAAAGGCCACTATAATATTCCCATCATTAAAAGAATGAGATCCATATTCCTTGTATTACACTTTCAAAATTTTTCACTATCTGTCCTAGCCTAACATTTTCAGCCTGAAATCATCATTTTATTCTTGACAATCTGTAACTATTTAGTGTTTCCCAATTACACATAGAACTCTTCCATGTCAGCAATGTGTTTTATACTGTTTTGTTTTGTTTTGTTTTTTCCTGCCTGGAATACTCTACCTTTCATTCCTGATGTTTCTCCTTTAAAAAGTCTCAGCCAGCTGTGAATTCATCTCTCTAATGCTACTTCTTCCCTATTCCACTCCATTTATGTGCTACCTGTCCATCTTCTCCACATGTGTGGTGCTTGCATTGTTACACTGTATCACTTAGGATTAGGCTTGACTGTGGATCATGAAAACCCAAAATAAAAATAGCTTAAACAATAGCACAGTATTATTACTGTCTCCTGTAAAACCCCAGAGGTAGCCAGCTCAGGCTTGGTGCTATAGCTCTGCTCCACAAAGGCCTTGGGGACCAAGACACCTTTGGACTTTCTACCTTACATCCCTAGGGTATGGCCCTTTCCTTAAGGGTCAAGGATGCAGCTCCAGTCATTATATCCACATGTTAAACAGTAGGATGGGGGACAAGGAAAGAAGGGACAGATAGCAGGTATCACCTGTCTCTTAGGAAGGTTACTAGAAGCCATCACAAACATTTACTCTTACATCCTGTTGTCTAGAACTTAGCCAGATGGCAATACTAAGCCACTAGGGTGGCTGAGAAGTGTGGTCTTTATTCTGGGTGGCCATGTATGTCCAGACAAACAGAAGGGGAGGAGAACTACCAAAAGACAACTGGAAGTCTCTGCAGTAGACTCTACCCAAATAGTCCATGTAATTTAAACACATTATTCATTCTGTTTCAGTCTTCTACTAGATTGTAAGCCCCTATGACAGTTACTGACCTGTGTAAGTTTGTCTCCCATATACTGTTAAGGGTGCCTCTAATGGTTAAGGTATTCAATCTGTATTTATTGAGTTTAGGAACTAAAAATTTATCAACATTTCTTATAGAGTAAGAAAGAAACATGGTATCATGTAACTTTAATAAATCTAATGCTCAGTTTTCACTTAAAGTAACCATCGGGAAAACCTAAAAATTTCAGGGAGTTAAATAAGGTATCAGGTATTTGTTGATTTATAACTAGTTTTTCTACTTCTCCTTCTGTATATTAACTAGTGTAAGTCTGAATTTCTGATCTCTGACAAATTGCTTAACCATTTTGGATTTTTTTCTGGCTCCTACTCTTATAATAATGATGATGATAAGAATAATAATGGTTATTGATATGATAATTATCATTTTAAAATAGATTTTACGAGGATACTTACTTCTCCAATGTACTTCCTTCTCCTGGTGGTCACCTTTTCATTTTTCTTCTTTTCACTATAGCTTCTTATTTTCTTCTCTCTAGGCTGCTGCTATTTATAAAATATTTATAGTTTTAAATGTTGTTTTATTAAACTAAACCCTGCATTTATATAACCGTTTCTTGAGTGTCACCCAGATAATATGTGTGAAGTAGGACCTCAGGAGTGTATTAGATCTGATGTATATGATAACTGGCATGCCTTCGCAGACTCTCAGTCTAGTCTCAAGAAATATTCAAAGTTCATTTACTCTTATGTCACTCTTCTGTCATTTCCTTTTCAT
The DNA here is from genome assembly GCF_049350105.2 of Macaca mulatta. Lineage (NCBI taxonomy): Eukaryota > Metazoa > Chordata > Mammalia > Primates > Cercopithecidae > Macaca > Macaca mulatta. The sequence continues at coordinate 128,421,668 of NC_133410.1, read as the reverse complement.
TCTTTTTCATGTATACATAATACTAGACAAGTGGTCAGTACTTGGTTTGACCAAATTACACTTAAAGTAAAATGTACAACAAAGGGAAGACTGAAATATTTTGACCAGGAACAAGGCCACAGAGTTTGAGAATCTTCATGGAATCACTAGCACTGAAGGACGCCATATGAAACCACTGTCCCAAGAAGCAGCTGGGGCAGGTTGGGTGGGAGGGACAGAAGATAGGCAAAACATTGGAACTTTGGAAACTTAGAGCAAGTGGACATTTTTCCTGAGATGTATGCCGTTGTCACTCAGTATCCTTGAGAAATTGGTTCCAGGAACCCCTGCGGATATCAAAATCTGCAGACACTAAAGTCCCTTGTATAAAATGATGTAGTATTTGCCTATAACTTATGCACATCCACTCTATATTACTTACAATACCTAATACAATGTAAATGCTATTTAAAGAATTGTTATGTTGTACTATTGTTAAAATGTATGTTTTTTTTTTCTTTGACTTATTTTCGATACTGCAGTTGGGTGAATCCAAAGATGTGGACTTGTGGGTACAAGGGCCAACTATATTTTATCTTGAAATGTCTACTATTGTTAGGTTTTCCTACTTCTTTAGTGATATCACAATTAAAATAAGCAGGTCCTTATAGATGGAGTAAATTTCCATAACCTGACCTGCTTTGCTGAATTCATCATCACCACAAGGGAACATACAGAGTTTCCTGATGAAAAAAACACGTTCCATTCTGTTTTCCCTCCCTTGCACTGACACTGTACCCTCTGGCATCAGATTAATCTTTCATGTTCACTCTGTTAAGCAAGGGACTGGAACATAAGTGGTAAAAATATTGTAAGTTCATAAAATTTTTTGAGGAAGATAAATTTTTAATTTTAAAAGTATCATAAAACATCTCAAAGCAGAAAAACTGTGTAGAGAGGAAACTGAACAAAGGGAAAGATGTTAAAGAAGACACGACAAAAAGACAGAAGGAGAAAGAAAATAGACTTGAGAGAAGAGCTTTAAACATTTTTTCTAAGCTGTTTGATTTTTCCCTTGGTCTTAACATATGTAAAATACTGTTTTATTGGGATGGATAGATAAACCAAATAATGAGGAAGTAAAACAAGCACTAGACCTTTGGCATTCTATAATCTGATGAGAAAATAAGACATGAAGGGACATATGAATTTACATTAAATGACACCAAAACTCACCATGCCCATTTGTAATGAGAATAAGGCCATTCACCTTTATAAAACTTGTTGAAAAATTGTGGGATTTTTTTTTTTTCAAAACATTTAAATTATGGTAACTGACAAAGTTGTGAATCGTCAAACACATTTAAAGCTGCATTTTCCATGTAAGTATATATTTTGCCTTATAATTTAAGGCTGGTGTTTTTCTCCCTTAATCATTTATTTAACTATTTGCCTATGCTTTTTTTTTAACTGCACAGAGGGAACTCATATCTGTTATTTTCACAGGGAACATGATGCAAACAAAATCAATTACATGTATGCTCAGTATGTCAAAAATACTATGGAACCACTTAATATCCCAGATGTCAGTAAGGATAAAAGATTTCCCTGGACAGTAAGTAACCCAATTTTAGACTTGAAGCTAGAAGGCTGTTTTCCCATCAGATCTGTATTTACAGTTATTATTCTTAAACTGAAGGACTGGCTCTAGAATTGATTGTTTAGGAATGATCTGTGCTTTCCCTCATCTGAGGAAGGAGAATAAAATAGATCATAACATCTATTGAGAGCTGTACTTGGGTATTTTTCTTTGTACTTTTTTCACCTTTTTAAATATCTATGAATAAGTAACCATACTGTTTTTGAAGTAATTTAGCTATTACCTACATAATGTCAATGACATTCCTTAGAAAATATTGCTAGAGTTTTTGTCTTATTTGCAAAAATTAGTTTCCGTGTGGCTTGAACTGATGCAATTGGTAATCCGTCATAGTGAGTAGCTCTGGGAAAATGGATGTCTGTTTTTCTTGACCTCAAAGCTACAAATATCTTGTTCTCAGACACTGGAAAATTTGAATTATAGTATTTTCTCTCACCTTTCAGGAAAGTATTGCACTTTGAGGCAGCTGCCTTGATTTTGTTATTTGGATGATTTTGTTATTTGGAGACACTGTTAGAACTTTAGCAATATAGCAATAGCAACAGTGGTATTACTAAAGGACAGGTTTGTAACATGGTGCATTTTAGGTGGCATTTAGATTCTGCCCCTCTTGTTAAATTATTAGGGGCATTTACTACACTAGTATAGTAGATACTGTACTTCTACTTCTCTCTTTTTTTTTTTTTTTTACTTATTTTTATATTTTACTTATTATTACTATAAGCTGCTTGGAAAGTTTAAAGTGAAAAAAATCCGATATTTTTAACAAAGTAAAGACATTGCTTTATATTGCATTTATGTGAACTTTATTATAATTTATACATTTTCTGCTTTCCAATGTTCTCTAGCTAATATAAAAGTTGAATATATAGTGCTTTCAAATGTGTCATATAGTTTCTATAGCATCTAATGGACAAATCAATCTCTTTACCATTTTAGCTATTTTGTTCTTTTTATTTCTGTTTAGACTGAAAATACAGGAAATGTAAGCCAGCAGTGCATTAGAAGTTTGCTTTGTACACCTATAAAAAATGGAAAGAAGAATAAAGTTATAGGTAAAGCCTTTCCTTTAACCTATACTCTAAACTTATTTTTAAAAATGTATTCCCAGCTATACTTCTTTCTTTCAAATGTAAAGAATAAAATGTTTAAAAACAGATAAAAATTGGAATGATAGAATAATTAAAATAATTGATAAATACAAACAGACATTTGTTAAATATCTTATAAACTATGGTGTACTTTTATAATTATTATCCTATTTCAGCAGAATTTTTTGTTTAAGAATGATTGATGATGTATTGAAATTTAGTAGACTGCATAAGAGATATCAAGTGATAATGTGTATTGTTTTAGAGTCTTATTTCCTGGATGTTGACTTTTTTAAGAATGTAGTTTAGATTATAGGTTATATTTATTTATTCGTTTAATAAATATTTATTGAGCACTTCACTGTTCTTGGCAGTTGGGATAAATCAATGAACAAAGCAGAAATCCCTGCCCTCAGGAGCTTATGTTCTTAATATGATTATAGAAAAACCTCTACTTCAGGAATGATGGAAGAATGCATTCTCAGAAAAATTGAATGATGTTTCCTTTTATTGACATATTTGTTTCTGGTATTGCAGTTATGTAAAGGTTAAGTAGGATTTTATATGCCAGTCATCCATATTGATGTTTCTGAGATGTAGTAAAAAAGGTCTGGACTGTTAACATTCTCCTAGGAACCTGGAAATAAAGAAAATATGATAACTTTTTAAAGGTTAAATTTAGAATTAAAACTCTAATGGACCAACATTAAGATATATAAATATAACTTTAAAAGTCTGAATACTTTTCCACTTGCAAGATTTGACTATAATTTTATTGAATGAGAGTTTTAGTCAGAAAGAAGGGGCAGAAGGTATCAGTAATGAAAGTAGAAAAAGAAAAGACAGATATTAAAAGTGACTGTCCAAGTTCTGTGCAAGAGTAAAGTAACATTTGTCCCTAACACAGAGATGTATGTGGAGAGTTGCATCAGTGTGCACTGAGTATTCTGACGATATGGTGAGCCTTCACTAGGTGCAATGGATGCATCAGGTTATAGCCAGTAATATCTTTCCTATTCCCAGTCCCTCTGCCTAGAATGCATCCATATTGTGAAAGGGATACATCAGCTTAGTACAATTCAACATTCTATGACTCTGATTTCCCTTGTTCTGATTCCAGTCCCAGCAATCCAACTTGTACTGATTACTTTCTTTTCCAGTGTAGGTTAGCTCATGGGAAGAGAATGCATTATTCATGTCCTCTCAAATATACTGGTTGCCCTGACAGTTGTTTCTTATTGTATGAGCTGGACTTGAAGCAATGGGTTGGAGCTGCAGGTGCTTGTACTTCTGTTTATGGGACAGATCTGTTTCTTTTGGAACATTGATACTATTCTGGTTTTATAAATCAGCCTTGTCAACTTAGTTACTGAGACTCCACCCCAGCAGTCTTCAGTATGCTAATCTAGTGCCTAAGCTCTAGGGTCACTCCTGACCCTGGTGAATTGTACATTAAAGCTGCTTAGAAACCAGCATGCCAACCCCCTGCTGGGCGGTTGAGTCAACTTTTCTACAGTTCTCAGAAAAAAGTGAAGGCTAATGAATCTGTGAGATCTTTTTAAAAGATTGTCACTGATCAGATCTCTAACATAAGCAATAAAAGAAAACTGCCAAGGGCGCCTTACAATGTGATACCAAGTAAATGTTATAAAATTTTATTTCGCCCCGGTGTGTGGGGCCTATCATGGGGAAGGGGGAGGGGGGGAGGGATTGCATTGGGAGTTATACCTGATGTAAATGACGAGTTGTTGGGTGCTGACGAGTTGATGAGTGCAGCACAGCAACATGGCACAAGTATACATATGTAACAAACCTGCACGTTATGCACATGTACCCTAGAACTTAAAGTATAATAATAATAATAATAATAAAAGAAAAAGAAAAAAAAAAAAAGAGCAAGGTGCAGAGGTGTAATGGCAGTAATGAAGTGAAGTTTGAGAGATTCCTCATTCTTGGGAAAAGCCTCCTATAAGTTTAATTTATATTGTTTTAGTCAGGCACTAGCAAAATGAAGTGAAAAATTTGTCTTCAAAAAAAAAAATTATTTTGTAGGGAGGTCAAGGGGAAAACTATATTATAAATGTTATGCTGTTTAAAATGCTTTTTTATAAGTATGAAGATTTACTACAAGCTGTCTTTGGCCTTTGAAAATGTGAAATTAAATTCCAGAAGGAATGCATTATTTACTAGTAAGTTGTCACAGGAAGGAAAGCAGAGTGGCAGCTTGCTCCATCGAGTCACATCTTCACTTTTCCCCAGCAGCATTTCTTTGGAGTAATAACTGGGAATGGGGAGTGGCTGGAGGAAGTTACGCATCAGGCCCCTTTGTCACTTTATGTGAAGGTAAATGAGAGCGAGTTAGGCAACATGGAAAGAGCACTGGACTAGGGGTCGGACTCACAGCACTGTGTTAGCGCCACTCATCTTCAGCCACACTTATGGGCACATTACTCACCTCTGTGGAGTTGAACTTAGTAATTTTTCAGATCTGTTCAAAATTCACATTCGGTGATCCTGTCACTGTGTCAGACAAGTAAGCAAAAAATAAAAAATGACACAATCAGACTTCTCTTGGCGTGTATTTTGTATCACCCTACTTGATGACAGAGCCAAAAGTAGGCAAATGTTGATTTTGGAGAGAAAAATTCCTTGTAAATAAAAAGAAAGGAAAAAGAAATGATTTCTCTAGTCAGATTTTGTGTGGGGTGAAGGGAGGTTCTCAAGTAGATCCCAAATATAAGGGGGAAAATTTCCAGTGTTCCCTGCTGCTTTACAAGAGTGACAAAACTAAGAATTTGATTTCTGGACTATACTTATGTATCTCTACAGTTGCAGCATGGAAAATGTCATGGTTGTGGATAATTTGTCTTACATGTCATAGACCAGATTCCACTATTATGTAATTCTAATAGAGAATCCCTATAGAGTTACATGCAGAAAGACAGATGGACACATGTGTTTTTTGTAATCTTCTTCCTTCCTCTCATTTTTTCCATTACTGACATTTAGATGGAATTATAGACATTAGACCACTATGGGGCCTGCTGTCCCATCACATTTATTCCCTGAGGTATTGTTTCCTGTCAAATGTTTTCTTAGTGCTCTGGCTAATACACAGTGTTTCCACTACTTTGCTTCCAATACTTTTAAGGAAATGTATTTCTCATTGAACGTTCAATTATTTTAACTAATTATTTTCCCTACTTATTATGCTAAATATGCCTTTTTCCCATATCATATTTACCAGACATTTTAATGCCTATTTTTTCCATATCAATTTCAGGATAAATTTTCCAGAAATTAGTTCTATTCCCATTGAATTTTTTTTTTTCAAAAACAGATGCTTAGAACATCTCCACTTTAAATAGCTTGCTTTTTCATCTCCTTATTAATAAAGAAAAGCATAAAAATAAAAATTACAGTGCTGTACCACACATTGTTTGACAGAGAAATATGAGAAATAAATATGTATTTGTAAGCTGGTTACTGTCTTCATCCTTTCTCATGTACACTGTAAGAAGGTTCTGTTTTTTACTTCCACAATGAATTTTCTAAGTCTCTTACACTTTCAAACTTGTTCTGTTAGCCTATTTGAACTGGCTAAACACCTACATCATTCTGATGCTCCAAATGGCACGTTTTAGTTCCTTTCTATCAATAAAATTTGGGAGACCCGCATGCCTGCAGAATTTTTTTGAGTAGGCCTCAATAAATTTTTGAATCATTGATTGTCACTGCTGCATCATCTTAGCTTACTCTGTTAATTTATTTTGGCTTTATTTAATGAATTACTCAGGGTTGGACCTTTAAATAGGTGAATGCGTGGAGAGATGAGCTGCTCTTCTGTGTGTTGCAGTAGAATTCCAAGGCATAAATAAGTATTCTAATGTTATGTCAGCTTAAGTTTGACTAATACTTCATTTTACTTTTCATATTAAATTTTATCACTTGGCAATATCACTATCTGTTCATTTGTTTATAATTGTACATTGTCTTCCATGGTATACATTGCTCGTATTACTTAAAGTATCTAGATTTTTTCTCAGAGAACTGTAAATTATGCTTAGTTATAATAAGTGCAAGGAAATAAGACTGTAGGGTATAAGGGCAGTAATAGGTGGAAGAAAATTAGAAAAAAATGGAATTAAGATATTATAGTTTAGAATTATAGAAGTGAAGATCTATATAATAAAAATCAGTGTAAGGATGACAGCTTTAATAATTGGCTGAAGAAAGACAAAAATAAGGAAAACTTTTTAGTAGCACTAGAAAACAGAGAAGTAGTCTTTAGTGGATCAGAAACACCAAGGAATTCCTGGAACCTGTGAAGTATACGTCATTTGTAAAGACACATTTTATACAACATGGGCAAAAATTGAATAGGGATAACAATATTTCTATCAAACAAAGTAGAATTTATGGTAAAGCATAATGTAAAGAATCACCTTTCATTGAGTAAAATTAAAACTCACAGAGGAAAATGTCATTGCCGTGAATGCTAATAAACTAAATAGCATCGTTGACATACAAAAATTAAAACTGTTAAAAATACACGAAGAAATGGACAAAATGATCATCATAGTGGGCCTGAAGTATACTTGTCAGCGTTAAATTATAGGAAAAAATAAACATTAGAATTGATAAAAATTAAGTGGATTTAATTGACATATATAGCTTTACTTTCGTGTTTCAGAATTTAAAAATACAGATTATTCTCAAATATGTGTCAGAAATCAAATATTGATGATATGCAACACAAAGTCAGTCATTTCTGAAAAGCAGAACTATTGGCCACTTTCATAGATCACAGTGCATTAAAACTGTTCATATATAACAAAAAGATAAATTGGAAGGAAAAAACTCACTTAGAACCTGAAAAGCATTCTCCTAAATGACAAAGAAGAAATCAAAAGTCATAATTAAATTATAGCATTTTAGAAAATCTAAAAATCATTAAGAAGTGAATACATTTCTGAAATGATTAAAATCTAGTTCATTTAATTGTTCTATCAACATAACATAAAAACTCAAGGTACATGGTCAAAGCTATACTCAGAGGAAATTATGTAGCTTTAAGTATTTTATTATTATTAAGAAATAATGAAAAAATTTTAACTAAGCATTCAACCGTAGAAATTAGAAAAACAGCACCTTTCTCTTTCTCACTCTGCTGCCTTCCCCAAATAAATATATACATGAGAAGAAAGAAAGTAGAAGAAAAAATTGAAAAAATAAACTTATGAAATGGGAAGAAATAAATAAGAGATAATGGGCAAACACAATAATAATAGAGAAACCTCCAACAGATAATGAGGATATTAAGAGAGAAATGCAACTAGTAATGAGCATGGGAATGTAACTACAGATACTGAAGACATTTTAAAAGATACTTGATAATACAATGTAGCAAATAGGAATTAACGTTTGGTGAAATTGAGAATTTCTATAAAAGTTGGTTGTAACCAATACTAACTTGAGAGGATTTTAGAATTGTTCATGGGAGTAATTGAGAAAAAAATTGTTATTTAAAAAAAAAAAAGCTATTGCCCAAGGAAATTCTAACCAAAGCAATCAGAAGGCAGGCATGGTTGAAATAAGATGAGACACAGAAAAAAAGGAGGCAAAATAAAATAACTTACAAATTATATTATTGTTAAATGGAAAACCCAGAAAGAATTAGCTGAAAGTACCTGGTCTAGTAAGAGTTTTATAAGAAGCCTAATTATCAAATTATTAAAGAGAAATAATTTTAATATATGCCAAGACAAATTTGTTAGAAAACAATGGGAAAAAAATACCCATTTACTATAGTAACAAAGAATAAACTTGGCCAGAAATATATGCCATCTATATGAGGAAAGCTACAAAATTCTGAGTGATTTAAAAATCATTAAGAAGTGAATACATTTCTGAAATGATTAAAATCTAGTTCATGAGATATCAAGTCTCCCCAGATTAGATTTGCATCAATTTTAATATGTATCCTTGTGAGATTTGGATGGGAGTGGGGAGGTTGTTCCTGATCAACATTTACAAACATTGATAATACTTACAACTAGAGGTGTAAAAAGAATTATAGCTGATGGTTATTGCCCTTTCAGAAATTAAATTTAGATTTAATTCAGAAATTAAAATGATATAAAAGTAAAATAATTAAAAGTATGGTATAGGTGCTAAAAGACATGCCAAGATTGATGAAACAGAACAGAAAGTCTAAATGTAGACCCACAATCTGGCATATATAATTGTGTTATTGTATATAACAGAGTAGGGTGTATTTCGTTATTTTTAAGTAAGATACTTTTGAATGAAAGACACCACTTTATGTATCTCCAAGAAAGTAAAATATGACTTCAATTTACTATGACAAGCTATTGATCATAACGTGCATACTGATTTCAAAAATATTAAATTGTGGAAAAAGTATGTAATAGTTGAAACAAATATGAATTTAGTATATGGTGACAATTCAGATCATCAGAGAATGGATAACTGGTCAGATGTTATAAGACTCCAATAGCAGTTAGGGGAAAAAAATTAAGTTGGATTATAAGATTAAATGTAATACATGTATAAAAGTACTAGGGAAAATACGGGTTTATATATCACATTAAAATGAGGAAGGCTGTTTTAAAAGCAAGGCACTATAGTTGAATATTGTAAGGATAACTATTTTGGCTCCTTAAAAAATTAAATATTTTATATAGCAAAAACCTCTCCAAATTAAGACAATTGACAAATGAAAAGTGCAGAAACGAAAGTATTTGCAAGATAGGTGAAAAAGGTACATTTTATACTTTAATAAGGCAGGCTGCTAATTTTGGAGTTCATGTTAGGTGGTAGAGAGGACATAAGACTGCAAGCAGGGTATAAGCATTGACCCCCTGTTCTGCCAAAGAGCCAGGAGGAAGACTGGTTGGTAACAACATCCAATCCCTGTAATTATGGAAAATAAAATATAACTTTAATTTTATAAGCCATCTAGTCCCTTCAGCATAATTTCCAGAGGTGCCTTCAATGCTAACCAGCTCTCAGAGCTACTGTGGTGACCACATTTTGAGTACTTTATGAACTCTATAATATTAGGTAGCACTGATAGTTTGCTGTCTAACTTCACTACTTCTTGGTTTTCCCCTAATGTTTTTGAATATTGTCTTAATTTACGATTACACTTATTAATGGATTTTTGCTGAATGGTTCTCTTTTATTTTTGGTTTGGCATTAAACATTTCATTTTTAAATATAAATGATTCTGAGTTTGTATGGTTTATGAGTAATGTGGCATCTCAAATTTCCAGTTTTAAATTTCATTTTTGTACTCCTTACTCTTTTAGATCATTAAGGAAGAAGTTGTGAACACTCTATCTGTAAATGTGCCCAGGTTTTTAGTTTTCTTAAACAGGGAACCCCATTTGTTATAAACCTTCTTTTTCTTGATAACTTTTTGTTTTAACATGGGTATTTTTGCTTGATATAATTAAACTTTCTGAAGAGTGTAAAGAGATCGATGGGATTATCATGAATGCTATTTAAATATGGCTGTTCATATCACTTTCAAAAGAGAATTAATTTATATGCCTAGATGGATGGTTTGTCTTCAGTACCCATTTGTTGTTGTTGTTGTTGTTGTTGTTTTCCCCAGAGCTTAACTCTGTGTCTATAGATCTATATCTATAATGGTGGATCATAACATGGATATACTTTAGCTGTTCTGCTCTGAGCTGTATTTGTTACAGCAGAACCTTGATATTTCTACACATAACATTCCATTTAAAGGACTTGCGAACAATTCCAAAGGTATAATTTAACGACTCTTAATATATTCATTCAGTGAATTTTGACCAAGGCATAGATTTGAAGTACTGTACTAGAGAGACACTTAGCTAGGTCATACGCCTCGCAGATTACTTGGTATTCACATAACCCCTCTGTGTCGTACTTTTCTTGCTATACATGTAGTAATTCTTAGGAAGTAATTTTTAAAATCTTGTTTATGAAAAAGGCTATCGAGTAGGAGAAAACTTTGGTAAAACTGAAAGGCAATTGCATTGCGATGTGAGGATAAGGGCATGAAACGTGACTCTCAAGAAAATATGATTTGGGAGACAGAAGCCTGTGTAAACAGTTCCATATTTATAATTTGGGGATTCACAAAGGTTGGAGGACATAACCCTTGGTTTTGTTTTTGTTTTTTGTTGTTCTTGTTGTTTTCTTCCACACACAGGATATATACATTTAAGATAATGAATGCTGATTGCCATTTAGTATATGGCTTTTACTTGCAGTGTCCAAATTCATTATATCTTGTTTAAAGTTTCCCTTGACTATGGAATAATTGATAGAAAAGTAACTTCTGCAGCACTAATGCTAATAGATAAGCATATAGATATCTTTACTGTTTAAAGTAGATAAACAAACAAAAAGAGCAAAAAGGGGAGTCCAGATCATTTATAGTATGAAAAGTAAAGAAAGTGAACATTGATGGTGGTAAAGGAGCTTAATGTGCAACCATCTTCCAGACTCTATGAAATCCTTTTGTGCTCCAGGAAAAATAAAGGATAATAGACTATTACAGTCTTCATGGGAAACTAGTTCAGTCAGAGCCGCAATTCTACATTCTTTCATTAATTCAGAAAACATTTTTTTAGTTCCTACTATATGCTAGGCATTTTGCCAGCTGAAGAAATGGAGCTGAATAAAACAAATAAAACTCTAAGCCCAAGATACTGACAGTCTAGAAAGAGAGATAGAAATAAAATTTGCTATGATACACCAACTGGTCATGTTAAGGGAACAGAAAAATGCCTGCCTCACGTGTAAGTTAGAGGCCTCCTGGAGCTCACTGTGAAGGAGGTATAGGGATCAACTGGTGAGGCAGGAGGGAAGGCAGTGGGGAGCAGTGCACATCTGTGGAAAAGCATGAGCAGAGGTGTGGGCAAGCCAAGATGCAACCAGGGCACTGCTAGCAATGATCTGACAGGTAGTATGGCAGTTGAGAGTGGCCCTTGTGGCAGGCTGAGCTGGAGACTGAATTTTACACCCACACATACCAGCTAAGTGGCTTAGAGCAAATGATGTAACCTTTCTGAGATTCAGTTTCCTCATCTGTAAAATGAGGATGGTCACATCTGCCTCACAGAATAAATTGTGAAGACTAGAGATCATGTGTCTACCAAAGTATTTAGCACAATGTGTATCCCACAGTGGGCACATGGTGGAAGTCTGTTATTATATACTCAGAGACAGAAATGATAAGGACTTTAACAATACTTTGTTTACACAGAGGTAGGCTGGGTCATCGGAGTGAGGTCACTCCTCACAGAGACCACTAGGCTCAGAAACTCATAGAACAACCACTTCAGTGAAGATGTTGATGTTCCTAGATTTATCTTAATGTTCCATTTATGTTGGCTACATGTTTGACTTTTATTTCTAAGTAGTCATTTTTATTTGCATACTTATTTGCAGCATCAGAAGTTTTCTGCAAATTTGATTCTCCTGGATACAGAGGCGTAGATTTGAAATTTGAGACTTCCTATGTCAGTTGCCTCCTTTCTGCATTCTATTTTGTGTGTATGTGTGTGTGTGTATGTGTGTGTGTGTGTGTGTGTGTGTATTTAAACTTCTGGTTTCTCAGTAAGGAAAGGAGATCTGTTTGACCCAAAATTCTGATGTACATCAGAATTGTTCTCTTGGCAAGTGTACAAAAATCCAATTAGTTTCCAAAGGACATATTGTCTTTGGGGACTCAACTGATCTAAAATTCGTGACTGAGTCTGGAAGAAAATAGTACTCTAGGATTTTTTGAATGCCAGCAATGTACATTTTGAACTACGTGAAACTAGTTCTCATATAAATTCTGTTTACTTCTCTAGTTTATATTTGTGGGGGTTAATTTGCTTATTTTGACACACTAAGCATTCCTAAGAGAAAAGTATAAGACAGTCTTTGGGTGTGTTTGTTAAAATCCACAAAAACGATGATAATCAACAATAACATTTGCTCAATCTCTTGGATTGTTATAGGGGTTTGCCAACTTGTTAATAAGATGGAGGAGAATACTGGCAAGGTTAAGCCTTTCAACCGAAATGACGAACAGTTTCTGGAAGCTTTTGTCATCTTTTGTGGCTTGGGGATCCAGAACACGCAGATGTATGAAGCAGTGGAGAGAGCCATGGCCAAGCAAATGGTCACATTGGAGGTGGGTGAAGTTTAGGGACCTCTCACTCCAGACAGCCAGACATTTAGCTTTGACCTTTCCCTCATAATCACTCATGGCGTGTGTGTGTTCGGTCATTATGTCCTCACCAAAATTATGTGATTCAGATGATGAGATCCTTATTATCCTCAACTAAAGAGTGAAAGAAATAAGACTCAAAATATTTAAGAAACTTGTCAAATATCATATAACCAAACCACAACTCAGGATGTTTATCCCTTTAGGCCTTTGCTTTTTCTGTAGAAAGCTATATTGACTTTAATAACCATTGACACAGATAACAACTGCCACTTATCTGTCCCTTTCCCATTGCCTGAGCCTCCCCATCTTTCTGTGAGAACAGTTGTGAAAAAAAATTAAAAACAAACAAACAAACAACAACAACAAAAAACAGAAACCCTAGGCACTCTTAAGAGAATTAGAAGTGAGGAAAAGAAAAAATAAAATCAACGAAAAGCAGGAAGAGTTTTAACTCCTGGAATCATCTGAGAAACTATTTCAAACTACAAATTTATATACCCTACTTCTGAAAGTTCTGATTCAGCAAGTCTTGGGTAGAAGCTCGGAATCTGTATGACTACCAAGCTCCCCCAAGTGACTGAAGGTGCAGGTAGCGAATGAAGAAATCACTGGCTCCCAGGGACTGACCGAGGAATGCTCTTTCTCACAAAGGACCGGCCAACTCCAACAGGGTCAGTCCTTTCTATGTATGTTTCACTAACTGCCTTGAAATTATTCAATTGATGTAACATGGAGATTTCTTATCTAGTTGAAATTAGAGAAAATCAGTGTTTGGGATATAATAACATTTCCCTCAATCTCTCTTAAGTACATAACTAACCTAAAGAGCTAGAGGGACATATGTTATATAAAATTTACCAGATAGTACCCTTTACTTTCTATGCCAAATATATTATACTAATAGGTTTGCTATAGTATTATATAAAAGACGTTCAATCATAAACCAGTGGACATCTGTTTCAAGTATATATGTACACATATACACAAAAGTATATATTTCAAATATAGTTTCAATTAGGTACATGTACACATGTACATATGTGTACAAATAGCTTTAAATATACATATACACATATATACATATATCTGTGTATGTGTTTATATATTTTATATATAATATTTAATCTAATTTTTTCAGTTCCATGGTTTCTCATTGAAAAATTGAATCTAAGCTATCAATTAGAAGTTATTTCTTTTTTTTAATGCTTTATTATGGAAAGTTTCAAATATATACAGAAGTAGAGAGAACAGCTTAATAAGCCCTCACGTCCTCATGATCCATTCAGTAATTATCAACCCATGGCCATTATCACTCCATCCATTCCCACCTCACTCCTCTGCACTTCCCTTCCCCTCCCATTGGCTTAGTTTGAAGCAATCCCACACTTTGTATTACTTTGTTCAAAATCTCTGAATATTTTCCTGATTGAGACTTACTTCTATCTTCGTAGCTCTCCTTCAGTTAATTATATGGATAATTAGGCTTTTACCTAGTATAAAAAGTTTTTTATTTCAGGTCATATGTGAAGTCATTTCTATGATCATAGATACAACTTTGAAAAAAATGGTCCTTTCTTTATGAGGCCATTGGACAAAAGCCAAGGGCACAAATCCCTCAGGTCTTCAAAAGATAGTGAATTATTTTGACTTGGAAATTGTGATCATTCTAATAACAATAAAACGATGACAATAAAAATAACTAAATTTATCAAATGTTTCAAGTGTATTCTAATGCTTACATGTATTAAAACAGTTAATCCTTATGCCCCATGTGTAAGATGTTATTTTTATCTTTTGTGTGTGATAAATTTTTTTTTAACTTAGAATTTATTGTGTCATTTCTTTATTCATATATCCATGTTGCACTGCACTTGTTAATATTAGTCTAATTCATGGTCACAGTCTTACCTTTTCTTGGGGAACCACCACTATGGTCTCAGTAGCAACAGGTTATAGCCATGACCCATCAATTTCACATGTACAGGAGAGAGCAGTTATGAGTTTCTTGAGGTTTCCTAGTGATTAATGGTTCAAATGGCAAAAAAGATGCAATGTAGTGCAGTATTGTAACAGTTCTAAATCATAAGATGGTACAAATATGTATCATTTGGCTTTAAATTTTTCATTACTTAAAATTTTAAAGACTGGTTGAAGAAATACTGGTTTGGGTTGCTGAATTACCTTACTCACCATTTAAAGTCTGAAAATGAGCTACCTTTTCATCAATGATTTTTAAGCTTTTGGGTTTTTTTTTGTAAATCTGTGTAGTCTCTGTCAAAAATGAACTTTGAAAAAATATGCTTTCAAAGCACAATAGGTATTTTAAATACAACCACTACTTTGGTTTAAAAGAATGTTTTAAAAAAATCGCTTTGCAGTTTGAGTAGCCCTTACATGAAATGCTTGGGACCAGAAGTGTTTTGTATTTTGCATTTTTTTTCAGATTTTTGAAATATGTGCATTATACTTAATGGTTGAGCAGTCCAAATCCAAAAATCTCAAACCCAAAAATGTTTCAAAATCCAAAACTCTGAGCAGCAGCATGACACTCAAAAGGAAATGCTCACTAGAGCATTTTGGATTTCAGATTTTTAGGTTTGGGGTGCTCAACCTGTACTTAGAAATGATGACTTTTGACAATGGAAATTCAGTTAATAAGCCTGATTTTTTAACTCTACTAAGTAATGGAACGTGTATAGGTTAGGAATTGAAAGCTGGGTCCTAAGTCTCCTTGTCCTCTCACTAAGTGTGAGCTTACAGCCAAATCATGAGACTCCCTGAGCCTCAGTGTCCTCAACTGTCAAGGGATGGCTTTACAGGCCAGCACTACTCTCTTCTCAGCTCTTGAATTGTAGGAGTGTAAAGGGATCCTTAAATCTGTATGACTATGTCCCAGGCATCCAGTTTTTCTGTGTGAATTCTAGAATGGTTACAGGCCTCATCTGAGAGCCACTTCTAGACTACTTTCTTTCCAAATATTAACATCAAAATGTCAGATTATGCAAAGATTTTCCCTTTAATTCTGTACACAAGCAAAAATAACTAAAGGTCAATATTGTCTTAAAAAACAAAACAAAACAAAATAAATTTTCTGCCAAGTTTGAGCCAAAAGTTATTTCTAGGCTGGCTTATAAATAATGTGTTTGTTATAGCAATAATGTCAGAATGGAAGTTACAAGAGTTTTCTTTAAACGTAGGGAGTATAACTTTTTGTTTTCCAAAACAAGCGATGGAATCTAAATCTGGGTTTTTCACTGTTGAAGAAAGCAGCAAACAAGATTTGGCATTCTGAGGATTCTAATGATCTCTCCAGGAAGATTTAGCAGATTTCCAAGCTTGGAAGTTCTAGTCTACATTTGGTAGTTCTCTCCTGTGTAACCTGGACTTCTTTTCCTACCCTGTAGGTTCTGTCGTATCATGCTTCAGCAGCAGAGGAAGAAACAAGAGAGCTACAGTCGTTAGCGGTAATTCTTTTTCATTTTAAAAATTGCTAATTTCAGACACCAAATCTAGCCAAATTTGGTAAATATTTAGATAGATACTCATAAAAATCTTTAATTAACTCTGCTTTCTTGCAGGGATACAAAGTCACTGATAATACAAAGCAAAAGTCATTAAATAACTTATATTGACTGTGTAATACAGTGTATGATTCTGATACTGTTTTCCAGTAATTGTTATAATCATTACATCTTTTTGGGGCCAAAATTAATTTTACTTTTCTTTTAGTTCCTGGGGAAATGGGGACCATGAGGTGGTTGTTTGGCTAGGGTAATAACAAAACAATTTATAGTTTGTTACTGATACCTGCTCTGTATTATCAAGAATTGAGAGTGATTTTAATTTCTGACCATACGGCTTATAAAATGCTGTTTGAAATTGGGGTCAAATAAGGTCAGTTCCTGAACTCTCTTTGCATTATTTAGCACACAATGAGAGAAAAGCACATAGATATGTAAGTAGATGTATGTTGTAGGTCTTGGTTTGGAATGGCTTGGTTGAGATTAATGAAAATTTGAGGCACTTTAACACTTTACAACCAAGGTTGTCCTCCTGTGTTTAAATGTATTTGTGATGACATAGGTTAAGGGCCATGTGAGATGTGACAAGAGTTATGTAAGGAATGGGAAAAGTGTGAACAGATCATCGAGATTCTTTTTCTGTCATCCTCATCATAGTTTGCCACATGCTAAACTCTTTGTGCCCTTACGTCCATCTTCTCATGTAAACTGCACAACTGTGTTCTCATGTAAACTTCATAACTATGTTATGAAAGCCACACTGAAGCCTGGAGAAGCCCAGTGACTTGCTCAAGTTCACTGCCATGCAGTGGAAGAATGAGGATACAAGTTCACCATCTAGAGCTTGTGCACAGAACACTGTGCTGAGACAGGAAAGAAGATCCAAATATTTTGACTTTGGCAATTCAAAGAATGATGATGACATTAATTCATTAAAGTGGAAATATTAAGATGAATATTAAGAATCACATGATTCAGTCTTTACCCTTCATAGCTGCTCCTCCACTCTCTTTTACACAAACCATTGTAATTTTCGAATAGTCTGTATTCATTTCTTCCACCATTTACTTTTACCTTTTGCAGTTTCACTTCCCTGAAACTGTAGGTTTGATTTAGGACAAGATAAGTTTGAGGTGCTGGTTGAACAACCAAGTGAACGTCTTCAGCAATCAGAAAAGGCAGGACTCGAGCGATGATGGGGTGGTGTTTAGAACTAGAGGTGGAGATTTGGTAGTTAACATCCCATGGTAGTGAAATCATAGGGGTGCATCAATTGGAGAAAGTGCAGAGAGGTAGGGAAAGACTGAGAACAGAACTCCTGTGAATATAGGCTTAGATGGAAGGAACAGGAAAAGAAAACAGCTAAGAAGGTAGAGAAGTGGTACTTAAACAAGGAGGAAGATTTAGGATAGTGCAGTGGCACAGAAGGCAAAATAAAGCAGTTTCAAAAAGGGAGGAGATCTCATCAGTGGTAGGAAGGTTGAGAAATACGAGGATTGTGAAAAA
Source organism: Macaca mulatta (assembly GCF_049350105.2). NCBI lineage: Eukaryota > Metazoa > Chordata > Mammalia > Primates > Cercopithecidae > Macaca > Macaca mulatta. The sequence goes on along the minus strand of NC_133410.1, from coordinate 128,403,671 downwards.
ACTGCTGTGGATTCGTTAAGTGACTATTGAGAAAGCAGTTTCAGGGAAGTGAAACCGCAAAAGGTAAAAGTAAATAGTGGAAGAAATGAATATAGACTATTCAAAAATTATAGTGTTTTGTGTAAAAGAGAGTGGAGGAGCAGCTATGAAGGGTGTTGCCTGAATCATGTGAAGTTTTTTATTGTTTGGTTAGGTTTTGAATGTGTGAGCAGACATTGCTCACAAGCAAGAAAGGCAGAATGTTCTTAGACAAAGGCGAAGGCACAGGAGTCGGTGTGAGACTGACAATGCAAGACAGTGAAGACATAAGGACCTTGAAAAGGCCTAGGCATGAAAGAGCAACATTTCTTTTGCCCAAACAAGAGGATACAGATAATAATAATAGCTACATTTGTTGAGCACTTCCTGTATACCGAGCATGTTTTAACTTCTTTTTGTGAGTCAACTAAGTTTACTGAATCCACAACCTACATGGTCAGTATTGTTAGCAGTTTCTAAGAGAGAATTTGTGGCTTAGAGAGTTTCGATTGTGCTTCTCAGGATCTCATTAGGTTGTAAGGAGGGAATGGTGCCAGTACTAAATCCAGGCAGTCTGGATCCAGAGCCCACACAAGATTGCACAGCACAGGAGAGAGAGTAAGTTAGTCAGGAACAAAGTAAATTGAGAACTTGTAAACATTCTCAGTTAAATCCATGAGTAAGAAACTGAGTCATTTGCCAGTGAAACTGAGTTAACTGCCAAGAAAAACAATTCTAGGAACTTTAGATACTAATTTTACCTGAAAGGTTAAGGTCCTTTTTGGGTTAACCTCATATGGAATTGTCTGTATTTATTTTGTGTGTTGATGACAGTGTTTGAAGTAATGAGCAGTGTTTCAATTATTTACAAAGCTTTACAGGTTTAAAGTATTATTCACCTCAGGCTTAACTGGCCCATTTGTCTATTCTTCCTAGAAGGATGTAGTTTTCAAGCAATATGTTTGGTGATTTGGAAATTATCTACATATTGAAGTGCCTGCAGGCACTGTAGGGTAATTTCTAAAATGAAGGTGAGGGTTACACTCTACCATTATATGTGTTGTTCTAGGTGAAAAAAAAAAATAAAGCAAGTAATTTCTAAAAATTATATTCAAGTTTGTTTTTCACTTTGAAAATAGTAGTCTTTCAGAAAAATCTGAAAATTATTTTCTCAATTACGTTCATAATTTTAGCAAGAGAAAAATACTTCGGAATAACTGAAAATTACTGTATTGCAGTATTGTTCAAAACCAGCTGTTGTTGCATTCAGAAAATAGATTTCTGGCAGCTGCATTGATAAATTTAGGGTTATATAGCTTGTAGGTCAAGTAATTCACTTAAATTGGTTGAAATTCAGCAATTGATTTCAGTTCTAGTTTTCTGTCAACCAAATAAAAATTCCTGTACAGCCCTAGCTACACAGGTGTTTGTATCATCCAGCAATCACCAAAATTGCTGTCATTTGTCTGATTATCTCAATTTAAAACCTAAAATAAATGGAAAAGCTATCAAATATTTCCTTAACTTTTATTTTAACAAATTTATTCTTAAAAGAATTAAATCTACTAAATATTTATACCTGTATCCACATAAAGTTCTCCAGTTGTAACAAAGTAATTAGTGGATAGGAAATTCAGAATCCTTATTTTTTCCACTTCTGTTGCTTGAGTGTTTTATCCCATTATAAATCTAACATTCTCTTGGCTTAAAATCGGGTGTAGCATAAATTAGGCATTAAACTGAGCATTTTGCCATATACCTTTTAATGATCCTTAGTTGCAAGTTGCTGAGATAATAATAAAAGGACCCCAGTTAACCTATTATGGTATTAGAAAGTTAATTAATTATCAGAATATAATAAGCGTTTATTTATTATCTGAACAACTAGGAAGTAAATATTTGATTCATTGATTGACTGACAGCCTTTTTTGCCTTCTGTAGGAGATCGGTCAGGGTGGCGGGAAAAACTGTGGAAAGATGCAAACCTTCTTGGAAGGCTGGGAGGTTTTATAAAAGCTTCAGAAAAGGATTTGGCTGAAGGCAGCCAGATTCTCTTATCTGGTGCCTAAAAGCTTAGGTTAGATAAAAAGGGGGTAGGGGCGACCATGTTAATTACCTACAAGTGTATTGACTCAAGGCCTGTGTCATTAAATCTGTACTAAATAAATGCCCGCAGCATCAGCTTGTCAGGGCTGTGGCTGCTACAACTCTTTCTGTGGGTAACCTGGTCCCCTGGCCCGCTCTTCCATTGGATATCTGTGTCAGAGTGCATTTTCTCATCCGTCGCTCTGTCAGGGTCTGCGAGTCAGACCCAGCAGCCTTCCTTTCTTGTTAGAATAGTAAAATATATATATTAGGGTTTGCTTTTATAAAATAGCTTCTCATTTTTGTCACGGAGTCAGTGCTGATTCAGTTCAGTCCTTATAGCTTAGCTGACCATTTAGGCAGTATTTCTTAGGCCAGAATTTTCCTCATCTTGACCTTAACCTTTCAGAGCCAAAAACTTCATATGACCCTGTCTTGATCAGGCATGTGTGTGATTGCTGCAGTTGACAGCAGTAAGGGCCAGAGACAGGTACCTGACCCAAATCTCTGATGCCTAACACTTGATCAGTGTTACGGCACTGATCAAGTTCCTTATGTCAAGATGACCATCATATTCCTTCACTTTCTGAAAACTCTGCATGGATGGCCAGATTATAAATGGAAAAATTTTGAGCAGCTAATTTAACAAAGAAGTGTTGGCCCTACTATCTTGATAACCACTATCACTGAACTGTAATTACCTATGGCATCCAGTAAGGCAGTGGTCCCCAACCTTTTTGGCACCAGGGACTGATTTTGTGGAAGACAGTTTTTCCAGGGGTTGGTGGAGGGGTGGGGAATGGAGACATAGTGAGTATGGGAATAGTTTCGGGATGAAACTGTTTGACCTCGGATTATCCGGCATTAGATTCTCATAAGGAGCATGCAACCAAGATATCCCTTGCATGTGCAGTTCTCACGCTCCTATGAGAATCTCATGCTGTCACTGATCTGACAGGAGGCGAAGCTCAGGCAGTAATTCTCACTCCCACTGCTCACCACGTCCTGCTATGTGGCCTGGTTCCCAACCAGCAACGGTCGGGTACCAGTCCACAACTCAGTGATTGGGAAGCCCTGAAGTAAGACATCATCTTCCTCAAACAGTCCTAGAAATCCTCTGCAACAATACTTTGGACTTTCTGTACACCATCAATTGAGATACTGATTTTTGTAGACATATGTAACATTAACTGGGCTACATGTTTTTCACATTGGCAAGACTTATTAGATTTTCTGTTTGATTCTTCCTGCCTTCATGTGACAAGCTAATCTTGTCTGTTTTGATTTGATTTTACTAGTGGGTTACTTCCAATGATAGGCTTAGCCCCAAAGTATGAGGGCACCGTTCTTGAGCTTATTCTGTGCTAACTACTGTGTATAGTTCTAAATACCATAGTTTTAGTATAATTTTTTTATTCGGAACTCAGTAACCAAGATGGTAATCAGATCTGTGTATATTATTCCTAATTGCAATCGTAAATTTATTCTAAAGTTTTTCTTTATAATGCATATTATTTCAGAATCTTAGCATTATTACATGCTTTCTATATGATTTTGAAAAACTATAAGCACATTATAAAGCTTTTTATAGTTGGTGCCTCTTATTGAGATTTAAAGGGATTCACTTATATAATGTTATATAATGTTAGAAAAAAAGGAAAAATCATATAACATGTTGATGCTGTTATTAAAGAAAATATACTAGTCCAGTCCCACTGTGCCTGATTCACCTCTTTACTGTCTGCAAGATTTACTGAGTTTCATACTCGCTCCCTTTTTAAAAGTAGTTTTCTTTCTTATCTGTCTTTGGATTCACTTCCCTCTTGGAAAAAGATAAATTCTAAAAACCTTATAAACTAATTGTGTGGTTTCTTCTTTAAAAACACTGCTTTTGTGCATGTGGAAAGTGGAGAAGAGAGATAATAAATAGTCTTCCATAAGGTGTAATGTGGCGGCTGTCAAGGTGGCTTTATTCAGAGACCTGGAATTAAACTGTTCTCCATTAAGAAGCATCCTGTGAGGGTAGGGGTGGTGGTCAGGGCCTGGCAGAAGATGTCTCCTTGCAGCTACTGATATAACCCATCAAATATCTAATACAAATAATTTCTTTAAAAAATGGATTATTGAGATTGAAACCTTTTTTCCTGTTAACTGTTTATATTGAATAAATACCAAGGAGCAATATAACAAAATGCCTTTATACAACACTGAGGCTAATTGGAAGAATTTTATGAAAGACCAAGTTCTGTCACTGCCCTTCTTTTCACACTTACTTTAATAAATAACTTTCTGAATAAAGAGCCTTTTCTTTTCTTAGCAGTTGGCTATTAGGAATTGTTTCCAGTTTCCATAATTTTTATTTTGGCTCTTAAGATTTCATGCTTCAGACCTAAGGCAAGCAGAAGGCCTTTGATAGCAGTATGACCCTTTTTTGTACAAAGATTACACAACTGAGCAAATTGCATAGCCATGTGGCCACATGTCTTTATTTTCTGCTGAAGTTACCAGAGACTTTACTGTAGCCTAAATATAGACCTTTCTCATGAGGCAGCCACTAGAAGTTAGAAATGTAATAATTTTTAAATGATCATTATATTTACTTTACCCAAATACATTATTTTCTACAAACACATGCTTTATGGGCTTCAAGGTGACCATATATTTTATCAATGTATTGTTTTCTATAAAGTTTCTTCTCTATTGAATAAACAAAAAGGCACTCTCTATACTTGTGTAAAAGGGACACAAGTATGTCCCTTTTGTTGTGTGAATAGCCATTATAATGATAAAAAGTTGAACAAAAGAAGGGCTGTCATTTGTCTTAAGTGAGGCGTTGATAAAGCTCAGGAAAGATTCTCTTTAATGAAAAGAGTAAAATGTGGACTCACATTCTCTATCATTGTGTTGTTAGGGATCACTTGGGCAAACTACTAACATACTTCCTTCTGTTATTCCACTTAAAAAATATGTATTTCAAATATGTATCTATCTTTCCCTTCAGGCTGTTAGTTCTTGGTGATAATAATAATAGCTATCATTTAGTGATTGTTTTATATGAACTTGGTTTATGTGTTTTGTAGAATTATTGAATCAATGAATGAATCAACGAATTGATCTGGAAAACCCAGACTTTTAGAGATCCTATAATCTAGCATGAAGGAAAAAGAAACACAGATCAAGCTCCTTCAATACATTTAATAAGATTTTGCTTTCTTTTCCCTTAAAGTGATTTAGAAACTAGAAATAATTCGAGAGTTTATTAAATATATAAAACAGCCTACAAACGGGTGATAGAGCCAGCCATGTTGAGGGACACTTAGGTAACGTTTTCATTGTCAGCTTTCATATTTGTGACTGTAGCAAGATGGAGAGCATTGTGTGCTAGAGAAAGAGAGTACCTAGGTTCAAATTCCAGGTATGTGATGTCAGGCAAATATGTGACTTATTTGTGCTTCAGTTTCTTTCTCTGTAAAATGAGGATAATAAAGAATTTACCTCACAGAATCAGAGCATATGTACCAATAACTAGAGTTCCTGGTACATATGCTCCATTAAGTATTAGTTTTTGTTCATAGTAGCAATAGGTGGGGGAGGGGATGTCAATTTGCAATATCTAGTAGCAATACCGTTGAGATCTTTATGTTCCTATGATGTTCCAAGCCTTTTCGCACTAGCCATTCCAATAATAAGCACTCAAAAAATTATACGCTCATTTTTTTGGCCAGGTGTGGTGGCTCACGCCTGTAATCCCAACACTTTGGGAGGCCAAGGTGAACAGATCACTTGAGCTCAGGAGTGTGAGACCAGCCTGGCCAACATGGTGAAACCCCTTCTCTACTGAAAATACGAAAATTAGCCAGTGTGGTGGCACGCACCTGTCGTCCCAGCTACTCGGGACGCTGAGGCAGGAGAATCGCTTGAACTCGGAAGGTAGAGGTTGCAGTGAGCCAAGATCGTGCCACTGCACTCCAGACTGGATGACAGAGTGAGACTCCGTCTCAAGAAAAAAGAAAAAAAAGAAATTATACACTCATGTTTAAATTAGCTTAAGTAAATTAGCTTAAGTTGAATTAGGTGGAAAGCTTACTGGAGGAAAATGTGTCATATTTTGTAAGCACAAAATAGTGTAAACCTTTTATTCATAATGTATAACCAATTCTTTACTTATGGAGAGCAATCTGGAATTCACCATTTTCAGTGACTTCCTACAAAATCAACTAAAAATTGGAAAACTGTTTGGTCACTGCTTTCTCATCCTGGGTTTCCAGTGTTGTTGGAAGTGAGAGAATCAAATCTTAATGATTATTAAGAGAAGCTGTAACTGATTTTTAAAAATTACAGCAATGGAGTATTTGTTGTGTAGAAGAAAGAAGAAACTCAATTATCATTAAAATTTTTCAAAAGGAAATAAATTGAATAATTGAACTTTAAGAGAAAAAGGCATGTACCACAACATATTGGTTGTTTCTGCCACAGTATAGTTCATTACTAATATGAATATTTATACTATAGCTCTGTGCCAAATGAAATTTATATGAAATATTTCTGCATAATATGGAGAACTGATTAGGTACTAGATGATTTAAAGACCCATTTATTTATTCATTCAATATTTAACTCCTATTCTATGCAGGCATTATATTAGGTGCTCCAAATATAACAATGAATAAAAAGTCATATATAAGATAATTATGCAATTTACATAATTACAATTAGGAAAAAGAGGTAGGACTGTAAAGTATAAAACATTGTGAAATTACATAGAAACATATTCTAGAGTGAATGGTCTGAGATACATGTCATTATCCAGATCTTTTCAAATGTCTCAATTCCATTTCTTGGTGCTCCACTCCTTCCTAATTAGTGCCTTAATTTTCACATAGGAGACATGGCAAGTCTGTGATTTCAACCTACACTGTAATTCACCAACCTGTAGGATAAGACTACACTTGGGTTTTGGCCACATCAATGCTACAAGAAATAGGCTGTTTTAAGAAAGCCATAAAAATTCCCTAGTTTTCAGACCATTATTTGAGCCAAAAATTTAAAGTCCAGAGCCCTTCATTTTCTTTCTTTAATCTCTCCGACACAGCAAGAAGCAGCCAACCCACTTACAGTTTCTGCCCATCACTCTGTAATATGGCAGTCACCACTGGGTCCACAAAAGGGCATTTTGTTCTAAAATGTTCACTTAAAATGACTGTTAACTACCATTTACTACCAATAACCTATCCCTAATGCAGTGGTTCTCAAATTTCAGCATTCATCAGAATCACCTGGAAGGTTTTTATAACACAGATTGCTGAGCCCAACTCCCAGGGTTTCTGATTCAGTAGGTCTGTGTTGGGGCCCAAGAATTTGTGTTTTTAACAAGTTCCCAGATGCTGATATTGCTGGTCCAGGAACTTAACTTTGAGAGCCACTGCTCTAATGGAAGCAGGTCCCCCTCTGCCTTCAAACCCATCAGGTCAAGTATCCAAACCCCAATTTCTATCTTTGAGAGTCTGTTGCCTACACATGCTTTTATTGCAAAATAGAGCACCAACAGGATTCAATTGCAGGTAGTAGGAACTACTGTAGCTATTTTAAGCAGAAAAGAATTTAACTAAGTACTTTCAAATCATTGGAAAGGGTAGATAAGTCATCCCAGGAATAAGTCCTAGAACAAAATTGCAGATCTGGCTCACTGTGGAAACTTCCACGTTCGTAGGCCAGAGTCAGAAAGCTGCTGGCAGAACTGCAAGCTGCCGGACTGTAGTATTCCCTCTAGAGTCATGTCCCCCCAAAATAATAATGAGTTTCCTGTGTGTCACTGCATTCGTTTGAAATTCAAGTCTCACTCAAGTTTACCTCATTGCCGAAACCAAATCTATCTGGAACCCTAGTTGCAAGGGAGTCAAGGAAATGTATTTTTGTTAGCTGTCTAGCCTCTTCAGAAGATGAAGACTCACTAGAAAAAGGTTGAAACAGATGTTGATGGAGCCTTGCTGTCACAAGGACTAGTGAATGTTTCCCTGATGCAGCTGAGACACAAAAAAGGTTAAAGAATTAGCTATGTGAAAACATGGGAATATGCATTCTAGGCAGAGAAGAAACAAAGAGACCTGGAAGACAGCCTTCTTCATCTCTCTTGTGAGAGAGAGATTATTAATTAACCTTAAAAATAGATGACAAATATATACACACCTCCCCATCCCTGAAAAAATAAAACAGATGACAATTTCAGAAAAGTCAGTTTTTAAAATTTAGAACATTATTGCAATAAGAAGAGAGGCTACCACATATTGAGTCTAACCCTCCACTACTTCAACCCAGTAGAGGCTAGGGTCCTCTGTTTAAGCCAGGAGCTGTGAAATATCACTCCTTCTACCTGTGAGGAGGCAGGACCAAAGTGATGTGTATGGAATCGAGCATGAAAAATACAACATAGTCGTAACTGCCAAGGTGCACCCATCCATGTACCTTAAATGCTGAGAAAATCACAGATTGAGTTTAGGCCCTGTACAGGAAAGTCACTGGCAAGATCTAGATGCCACTCACAGTATGGCATTTAGTTCCAAAGTGAGGAGGCAGTAAGAGGTGTTTGAGCCCTGTGGATGCAGAGATAAATGTGTTAACATCTCAGAAAATGTTAAACCTTAGAGATAGTCTACTCCAACTTCCTTCTTTTACACGTTCAAAAAAGCAGGCAGAGAGGTTGAACATCTTGTTCAGGGTGACAAAGTCAGTGAAACATCTGGACTAGCACCACCAATAGCAGACATTCCTTTTTATCACTTGCTTCACTTTGCTTTTAAGTTTCTGTTTGTGGCCGTCATCTCATGCTGAAATGTAAATATGGTAGCTGATCTAGCATTTTGTCAGCTGGACATCAGTTTACTCTTTAGCTCCTTATCAGTCAGATGGCATTTAGAACAATTAGCTTGAAGGTCACTGCAAAATTAAAATATTTTTATAACTCTGACTACTGCTTTAACTCAAGACATTCCTGCACTTAAAGATTAACTCTCGTCCCACTGTTAGTGGCTCTTCATGTCCAGAGTTGAATTTTTTTTTAATTTTTAATTTTTGCAAGAATGGTGAAAAAAGGGCCATGGTATTAGAAAAGGATCATAAAAAGGTGACTTATGATATAATTCCTTTGAAGAGTCATTAGAGGCCAACTAGTTTCTTTATTAGTTTGAGTGGCAGATACAATTAAAGAACCCATAAGAATACATATACCATCAAATTGTCAGATTGAATCTTTAATCCAATGAGCTTTGTTTTTTTATTTTTTTGCATTCCATATTTGGTTAATTTGACATTAAAACCATAGTCCTGTAAGAGCTTGACTGTATTTGAGTTAAACACTAATATCTAAACTGTTTTGTCCAAGAATTCAGACATTGTGCTCTCATATAAATAAGCAATATTGGGTGGTATTAGGTGGTATCACAGTTCCAGTGGTTTTGAACAACCATAAAAATACATATATATATTTATATTTATAGTACCTTATTGTTTTATAGAATCTTTAAAATATGTTCTTTCTGTTAGGCTTCAAAACCATAATGCAATAATAAAATCCCCTGAAGAAAATCAAACTCAGAAATCTCATTTTCTAATTCTAATGAATAAAACAGTCACTAAAACAAGAAACTGTGAAAATCTGGAACTGTATATACATCCTGTGCCAGAAATACCACATCCTTTATTCCCTGCTATTAGTAAATTTACTTCCTGCTATTAGTAAAATGTATAATATTTTATCCTACAATGTGATAAGTAAAAATAATAGGTAATTATGTTTTACTTAAAAATCACCTTTATCCCAAGCCTTTCTAAGTTCAACAGAAAGTTGAATTTTCTTGTGATGGTCAAAGAAGCATAGTACAAGAGCTTGAAAGGATTTCTGACTTCTCATGGCTTGTTAATAATCGATCCCAGAATTCTGAACCTGTGTATCACTGACTACAAGGCTCTTATGGAAAATGTTTGCGTGTCCCCACTGGGTCAGCTCAGAATGTTTGAGTTGTAGTGTGGTGTGACCAAACAAGCAAAAGAAAAGATTCTTTTATCTTAGTAGAGAGAGATTAGGAATTACAGTAGATAATGGAAAGAGGCACAAGCTGTGCTGGCTTCTATCCTGTAGCTTTTAGAATGTTCTTTGTGGAAGGAAAGAAAGAAAACTTCCTGCTGTAAGAATAATGATGCCCTAAGGAAAAAAACATCTGTTCTCCTGTCCATTGTACTGTCTTTTAAGGAAAGCAGCTGTTATCTGCTTTGAGTTAAAAGGTGGGCTTGTTCCCACCTCCACACTTCCCAAACTTGAGTTACCGCTCCATCTCTGATGTTGGAGGCTGGTATAAACAACTAAGTCCTTTATCTAAACATTTTAAATCCTTCTCTCCTCCCTTATTTTGGCCCACACATTAGCCTATGGAATTGACTTAACAGAATGCGTATTTTCTGGTCAGTTTTGGACTTGGGAAAAAAGACTTAGTTTGAATGAAGAGGGTGACATTCATGGAAAGTTTAAACAAGTCTGGTATATGTAAGTGAAATCTAAAGTCCAGAATAAAAAGGAGAATGTGCAAGTGCCTTTAGATTTGTAGGGAAATCTACTTTAGATTGCTCCATAAGATTTTATTATTTTGACCTTTTGACTTCCCAAAAGCCAAGTAGTTCTCTCTCAGACACTCACAGGAAACTTAAGGGGTTTGAGAACCTGGATGAAATTTCTTAATTTTTCTTCCCTCTACTTCAAACCACGTAAAGGCCTCTGTTGGTCCAGTTAATCTCAGCCTGATCTAACTAAAACAGTTAACAAAGTGCTGACAGGGTAAATGGTCCAAGGGCGGAGGAGCGGGTGTTCCTTTAAATTCCCATCCCACAGGGCCCAGCAAGACATCTAGGAGAGGAGCCTGTGCGCTCTGCTCAGTCAGAGGGAGCCAGGGGTCCTTGGTCCAAATCAATGTTTTTTAATAGGCACCCAGGTGATTCTTATGATCAGGCTTGTGTGAGGCAAGTATGGTGGGAGACAAATTCTGCTAGTCTGAGCCCAGGATAGCTTTCCTGGACTGGAGGCCTGGCCTCCTCGTTCCTTAACTAGCTGGGCTGCCACGGGCAAGAAAATTAACCTCTTTGTGCTTAAGTTCCTGTACTTGAAAAATGGAGCTAGAGTGTCCACTTCATAAGGTTGTCCCGAGAACTAACCATAAAATCCTTAGAACATTATCATTACCCTTCTTACCAGTTGATTTGCAGCCCAGAGCACTGGGATGGTTCCAGAATATTTACTCAATAAATTATAAATTTCTTTAGAGTGAATAAGACTGGGGAGGTATATAGGAGCCAGATCACTAGAATTCTTAGTGCTGCTCACCCTTCTAGGTACAGTCTAAGGGTGACAACTCCCTTTTCTCCACTTAGCCTACCTTGAACCATATTAGTTACTCTTATGTGGCTCAGTTTTAAAAATGCAGGGAGTGGAGTTGCCACTGTACAAAAAGGTTTCTAGTGTCTTTCATTAAAAAGAAAAAAAAAAGCCACAATACGCTATTTCTCTGCAGCAAAACAAGAAAATTTTATGAATCACTACTGCTTTAATTAACAGCATTATTTTTTTCCTTCTCTCCTTACCTAAGGCTGCTGTGGTGCCATCTGCCCAGACCCTTAAAATTACTGACTTTAGCTTCAGTGACTTTGAGCTGTCTGATCTGGAAACAGCACTGTGTACAATTAGGATGTTTACTGACCTCAACCTTGTGCAGAACTTCCAGATGAAACATGAGGTAGGAATGCAGCGACATCCTTTGGAAAAGTCTGTGTATGTGTGTATGTAAAATAGAAAATTGATTTTGAATGCAAATATGGAATAGGGATTTTTACATTTTAGTGATTAATATACTGTCACTTAATATATACCCGAGACTTTTAATGAAAAATTATCATTATTAAAAACACATTTAATGGGCTCCTAGTGTGTATCAAGTATCAGGGTGAAGACTAAGGGAGAGTGTTCCTAAAAATGGGAACAGGATATGCAAAGGCATGACCAGAGAGATTGGGGGTGGGGGCCAGGAGTACTGTTGAGGGGGTAAGAATGGCAAGAGAAGCAATGGAAGAAGGTGAGAAGCAAATCATACAGAACCTTGTAAGCCGTACAGATGAATTTGGATTTTACCCTGAAAACAATGGTGAGTCACAGGAATTTTATGCAGAGAAGTAGCATGATCTCATTGCAGTGGTTATAACAATAGTGTACAGGGAAGGACCAAAGCAGAGTGAACTCCTTTGAAAACGAAGGAGGAAATAAAGAGGCCTGATATGAGGCCACACTTTTAGTTGGAACAGGGTCACCCATATGGGTGAAGACGAAAACTGATTTTAGCCTCTGTTGCTTACCTTATTCACTTCTCAGATAATAGCAAAACTTAAATAAATATCTTCTAATATCAGTTTGAAGATACCAGGGAATTCTGTTGTTTCATAATGGCTATGTATTATAATATATAACAACAAAGAATAAGAGGTAGCAGAAAAGACTATTTGAAAAAAAGAATTCAGTAATCTTGCCTTTAAAGATTACTTTTTCTCATCAGTTGACTGTCTAGTCTCCTTGTATAGATTTCCTATCTGAAAATTTAAATATCTCGAAGGCATCCACTATTTAGCACTGTATTAATTCATACAACGAAAATTTGTTAACATATACTGTATACGCAGGACTGTGCCAGGTGCACAGTTCAGTGATGAATTGTCCCTGTTCTCAAAGGCCTCACAGAAATGAAAACTAAGAGTGATTAATACATTGTCATTTATGGTATTACTGGAGGCCCAAATCTGGTTCTTCCTGAATTTAACCAAAGTGTATGTTGCTCTTTCTTAGGTGAAAATAGAGAACAGTTGTCTATAGACTCTTACCTAATAATATTTTACTCTTGTTAGAGTTGTTGATTAAGGGATATCATGTCGTTTAATTATTTCAACAAGTTCTCTAGAAAGGCTGTTACTGGGGTTATTGTTATCCCCATTTTACAAATGAAGAAATTGAGACACCGTGGTAGAGTAGAAAGATCATGGATTTTTGAGTCATAGCTCTGCTACTGGTTAGCTCTTTTTTCCTTGGGCAATTAATCACTCATATTCTCAGTTTCCTCATCTCTTATTAGGGGTAATGGTATTATTCTCCCCACGAGAGTTTTATGAGAATTATACATGCATCTGTGATTATCTAATTGTATGCATGTGTATATGTGCACTTATCTATAATATTCTGTTTAACAAACAGGTGTAGAGTCCATGTCAGTTATCCTATTCTTAGGCCAAGTTTGACTGGTTACATCACTCATCGAATTTCTCAATAGTAAGTCATAAGGCTCATTTTTTAAAGCCGTATCTATTGATGAGATGAAGATCTCATTTGGAGCCAGAAGTTCTATGTGAATCTCACTTCTGCTTCTTGCTAGTTACAGGACTTTATAAACCTATATAGTGTCTCAAATCCCTTTCCATTCCTGAGTACTCCCATTCTTGAAACTAATAATGATTCTGTTGAAAGGACTTGGCCAGAGCAGAGGAATGTGATTCTTGTACTTTTAAACAAAATTCATATAAGTTGATTTATTTCTTCATTGGCCTTTAGATAGCATTTGAGGGTTGGGTAATGAAGATAATCACTTAAAGTTTCTATAGAAATCTTTATTCTTACCACTTGTTGGGTTTTTATCCATGAGGAAAATATTTCCTTTTAGTGTCTGATTCATCATCCTACCTTTTCTGGTTGAATAACTATTATTCTAATTCTTGCCAACATCAGCTTGAACATTGCAATCATTCTGGCTGGCCTTCCTTCCTTAGTGCCTCTTCTGTTTTGTTTCTTTCATATATTATTGTCAGTATAATTTTAGGATGCTGAAATTAAAATGTTAATGCTAGAGAGGATGTTAAAATCATGAAGCTGTTGTGACTAAAAATATTTCATATTGAAAGACAGATCTTCATGTTCTCTGCATGGCTTCTAAATCTTTAGTCATTCTCCTATAATGATTGTAACCATTGCCTCTTGCTGATCTCTGAAACAGATTCTTCGTTCTACTCGAGCAAATCTGTATGTTTTGTGCTTATTTTCACTTTCCATCTTTTACATCTTAATCCTCCCTGAATAATGTCTGTTCCACTCTCTGCCACAACAAACATTTCTCTTCTGCAGAGCCTGACTCAAGAATATCTGTTTGTAAGAGAACTCTAGGCTTGACTTCATGCTGCTTCAGTTGCTATTTGGCAGTATATAAACTTGCTCTCAATTTTATGTTTATTTATTTATTTCCTTTATATATGCAATTTTGTTATTTTCACTACTGATTGAGTGTCTTGAAGCAGGAGCTAAGCTGTTTTCTGTTTCTTCTTTTTCTCTGGTGGCATCTTGAGTTCACCACTCGGGAAACCTTCCATAATTGTTGGAGACTGATTCAACACATTGAACATGCTCTCTAGAGTCATCCAAACTGCAAATAACTACTCAGTAGTCCTGTACAAAATACTGTCTTACAAATTTTAATGGTGTCTAGCATATCCAATGAGAACTTACCAGATATGACCATAATTTTCTTGTATGCTGTTGAGAACATCCTGGTAACAGAATCTAAAACTCTACTTAAATATAGGTACTACTTTGTCCATTGGGTTATCTAATTCTCTTAGGTCTGTCCTAATAAAAGGAAAATAGAGGAGTCCATTAGGAATTATGTTTCATAGAGTCATTTTGGTCATCGTTTCACAATATATGGTATTATGTATTTAATTATATCTGTACATTTATGATTAGTAAAAAGATATAGCCAAAGATTAAATTTCTGTGTTTTCCTGTTTATTTTTCTTGCTGCTTTAATTAATCACCAGTAATTTTCTGCAACATATTTTCTAAACATATAGAAGAGAGTTTCTAGATCTTACTTAAAAGTCTCTCAGTAAGATTAATCTCCCAGTAAGATTAATCCATCACCTTCCTGACAGACTCTATTCAGAAATGAAAAAATGGTGGAAGAAGCTGCAGTGTGCTTGGGGTGAACACATTCAATCTTAGGCATAAAGAAATCTTCCGCTTGAAATATGGCAATTCAGTGGGTGAAAAGGTGAGGAGACATTAGGTTCTTTGTTATCAGAATTTCCTGTAAACTGAGCAATAGAACAGGAATAAAATGACCTGAAAAGAAAAGGGAGGATATGGAAGCATTGATTTCCCACCAAGTCTTTTATAAGCAGTTTCTACCAACAATGAAAAAATCTTGTTTTTGACTTACTTCTGTAGCTAATCGTATTGTGTTGAATATTGTCAAAGCAACATTCTTTTCCCTGGTACTTTTTCCATTTCCCAGGGCAATGTTCTTTGTGTTTGAAGCAACTCCAGTGATATATATAGGGAGAATCACAGATTTATGTTACAAATTCCCAAAAATATAGTAAATCACTCAGATTTGAAGAGAGGCAGATTCTGATACTAACACAAACCATGTTTAGGGCCCATGAGTCTCTGGGGATTTTATTTAATTCACCACTTAGAAGTTAAATTAAACCCAACTCTTGAGGCTTGCTGAAGTCTGTCCTCCCCCCAGCCATCTTTCAAAGTATTTTTATATGGACCCCAGGGCTTTATTTGGCACATATTATTTTTTTTAAATTTACTTATTTGTAACCTAGCAGTAACTACCTGAATAAGTATAATTTAAAAGGACAAAGAACTAATGATGGCATTGTCTTGTAGCTCCAATTTGTCCTTGGACATGTACTATATACCTTGTTACTAGTCCACCCCCAGGGCCTTGCACTAAATACCTTCACAGATATACAACATGAGAGCATGGGAAGAACTTGAGAGTGGCTGCTTTTATCGCTGTCTGATGATGAATTCATACCTATGTGACTCTTTGGACTCTCCTAGTTGATGACACATGGACATGGCACATGGACACATGGACTATATATATATATATATATATATATATCACCTAGTCAGTGCCCTATCCTGCCAAAAATACCTTTCTTAGGGATGTCTTGTGTTTTGTATCAATTTAATTAGCATGGTGGTTAACATGGTAGGCTGTGAAGTCAAACTGCTCAAGTTTGAATTTTGGCTCCATCCCTAACGAACAATGTATCCTTCAGCAAGTTACCTCTCTGAGTATCAGTTTTCTTGTCTGTAAGATGATCCAAATCGGAGTATCAGGCTAACTGTGAAGGCTTTGTACAGTGCCTGTAACATAGTAAATGTGTGAAGATGTTGGCAATTATTGTTACTACTTATGTTTTATTCCCTAAAGGTTCTTTGCAGATGGATTTTAAGTGTTAAGAAGAATTATCGGAAGAATGTTGCCTATCATAATTGGAGACATGCCTTTAATACAGCTCAATGCATGTTTGCTGCTCTAAAAGCAGGCAAAATTCAGGTACTTTTTAGAGCCATTCATATATCTAATATATTTTGTTGCTTAGTAGTAAAATTTACAGCATATTCTTTCAAGTTCACTTTAAAGTGCACAGATAATTATTTAAAATAATATTTGCTGCAACTTACATAATAAGTTATATTTTGTTAATTAAAGAGGACTAATCTGGCAAAACTACTTAGTTGCTAATTTTCTTCCATATATAATATATATGGCATATTAGAAAACCTTTAAAATAACTTCATGTTGCACATACATAGTCTTTGGGCAAATAAATATTTCCTTCTGAGGAAAACACTACCTTATTAAGAAAAAGTAAGAAAAAGTATCACATTTCTCTTGTTCACATTCAACCTGCTCCATAGTAGAATTCCTCAAAAACCACCCAAGTCCTGAACTTGCTTAAGTTAGGGGTCTCTACTGCATTTTCTCTGGAGCACTCAGTAAATTTTTTAAGTACTGTTTCATAGAAAGGGTTTTGGTTTCATATACATTGACCAGAGACTGTTTAAAAGGAAGATCAATGCAGAAAACGTTCAAGTAATTCGTTCCTTTCCAGGCCAAATTTTATCCATATCTCTGTCCTTAGATTCTAACTTCAGTGGGAATCGACTAGTTATTCCAGGTAAGTGATTCCAGGCATCCATCATATAACTGTTTTTAATTCAGAGCTTCCCTGCCTTTTTCTTTTTGTAAATAAATTCTTAAAATGTTATTCTCTGTGTCTACTTTCATAGGGTGCACATTTTAACAGGCTAAATCTAAAAGAAGTGATTGTTGTTAAAGAAGTGAGGTGAAATTAAATACACTAGTATGATTTTCCTACCTTAGCAAACACGTGTAGGTTGAGTATCCCTTATCTGAAATGGGACAAGAAGTGTTTTAGATTTCAGATTTTTTTTAAACTTTGGAATATTTGCATTATACTTACTGGGTGAACGTACCTAATCTGAAAATCCAAAATATTCCAATGAGTATTTCCTTTGAGACTCATTGGTGCTCCAAGACCTTCAGATTTGGAAGCATTTTGGATTTCAGATTAGGGATACTCAACCAGTGTAAGAAATTGTGTAAACTTATTTTGGGGTATGGGAAGGTCATAAGGATTATCGACACTGAAAACTATCCTTGTTCTCTGTGAGGAATAACAAAATGATGATTTTTGTGTTTGTTGTAAAACCTATTTAGAGTACTGAGAGTTCTAGGAAAATACAGCTGATGATAATTTTAAGTTGTGTCTTTTTTGCTAATGAAGGGGAACAGTATTAATGACAATACTCATGGCAGATACTAAAAATTAACCTATATTTAGCTTGGGAGTATATTATGTAACTTTTTGAAGCCAAGTTTTCATTTCAAATCATTTTCTTTCTATTGTTTTGCTTGAATTAACATTGTCTGCATTCCTTAAGGACACAGCAACTGATAGCAGAGAGTGAACAGAATCTGTAGGGAATTAAAAGAGAAAAAAACAATTATTTAAAGTTTATTATGATTATTTCACATAATAATTAAGAATTAGCAATACTTACTATAGGTAGACAGATTATTAGTTTATTGAGGCATTTCAGCTTTTCCTGTTCATAAGTGACATTTGTGGTGATCCCATTGTGAATGACAAAGGACAACTGATTCCCTGAAGAATAGGATTCTAGGGTTAGTCCTTTGTGACTATAGAGAAGTATGTATGTAAAGCACTGAGGGGAAAAAAAGATTACTGAAAAGAGGTAATATAATGTTCTTCACCACATTTTATTTGTTCTTTCCTCCAATGTCTTTGATCATGCAGAACAAGCTGACTGACCTGGAGATACTTGCATTGCTGATTGCTGCACTAAGCCACGATTTAGATCACCGTGGTGTGAATAACTCTTACATACAGCGGTAAGACTTTCCCAGTAAAGCAAGAAAATGTTTTCTTTTAATTATAGGACTGTATGTTTCTAAGTTAAAGCCACAGCAAAATTTGATGGTACAAAATTGCAATTGGTCAAGGTCCCATAACATACTCTGGTTATATTTAAAGGAAATGGAAAAAATAATGCAGGTTCAGTATTATGTTTATAATTTTTCAGCCCTGAAGTTCAAACATATTTATGTTGAGAATCTTATTTCATTAGATAATTACCAAGAGTTTTACTTTAGTTTATGTACATCCAGCTTAACAGCTCCCTTAGAAAACTACTAAAACTAGTTCAAAAAAGGTAACATTTCACCCTGCAGTAGAAAAGATAATATTTGAGAAGTGCTTAGCTCAGCCCTGCATACTTATTAAGTGCTCAGGAGAAGGAGGCTTGTGGTCTTAGTGGAAGCTATATAGCACAGTGTTGGAGAACTGGGCCTCTGTCTAATTTCTCTATACCATAATGTCCTGATACATGAAATGGAAATAATAGTTGTAAAAGATAATACACATCAATAGCAAGCAGAATACTTGATGCCTATTTAAGTCTTAAATATTAGAAGCAGATGCTAGAGATGTACCATCATCAGATGACTGCTCATTGGCTGAGTTTGAGAGTGAGATACTATCTGTTAGGACAAGCATTTCAGGCTCCTTTAAGAGCCATACTTAAGTGACATTTGAGATGACAAATGAGAGGATAAAGGTGACATCACTTTTCATCAAATGTTTGAGCCACTGTGATATTTTTATTTTCTTGTAGGAATTTAGTTGAAAGGTCTACATTTTAAGTGCAAGATCTCTTACTACTGAGCATTTTTTAAGTACACAAGTGATTCAACTAATGGACAGATCTCTCAAGGAAATTCCAGATGTCTGATATCTAGAGGGAATTTCAGAAAGCTCTCTAATCACATTCTCCTTATCTAAATAAATGGAAAACTTCATGTAGAAAGAATTGTAGTGATGTAACAACCATGTCCTCTGCTGACCTTTGATGGGAAAAGATAGCAAGGTCTTGCCTGAGTATCAGAGTCTGGCTGTTTCCTCTTGAAAAATCTCATGTTGTGAAGAACTGACTGAGTGACATGTCCTTTGTCCCCTGCGCTTTTGTCATGTGATTGCAATCCTGAGCCTCACATAGACACAGAATAATTATGAAAGGGGACACTGCCATGAAAAGATGGATAGTGCAGAGTCAAGCCACATAGTATGCGCCTCCACAGTCAGCACAGCCTAAAGATCAGAATCAGCATGTGCTACACTGAACATAATATTATTAGTATGTGGATTATTAGTGTATGGATCACTCTAAGATACTATATTGCCCTGCTTTAGAGTGAAAAAAAACACTCAACTATTTTTTCCTTTGTTTATTTAAAAATAATTACCCCAAAAACATCTGGAGAAACGTCATCTTCTCCAAAAAAAAAAAAAAAAGAGAAAGAAAAAGAAAACATCCTGGGAAAGACTCATCGACTGCAGAATCTTGCTTTCACACACACACTACAAAGCAGACTTCAACTTAAAAAAAAAAAAAGTTAAAGCAGTTTCAAAGATTTTTATTTCTTCCTACATCCCTGTGGTTTCAGTAGAGGAAACCAAGAATTTTCCAGGGATTTCTCTTTTTTTCTTTCCTTGCTGGTAAATGAGTGATACTTAAAGTAGAATTTTCTTAGGCAGGGGACTCAGGAGAGTATGAGTACCATAAATATTCCCATGTAAAGTACTATCTTCTAAAAACGTATACTGTGTCCAGCCCTCATCAGATATTCAAACTAATATTTAGAGAAAATCAAAACAATAAAACAATGCACAGAGATGAAAGTAACTTATCAAAAAAAGAAAAAATGGTCATGTGGTAGCAAAGTTTGAAACTGAGGTTGTCCTTATTCATTCTTGAACATCTTTTCAGAAAATTACCCTGAAATTACCTTGAAAGAAGATATTTCTTCAATAGAAAGTTGCCCCTTGAGTCGTCATTTGATTATTTGAAGGCTTCTTTGATTAGGAAACTACCATTGTAGAGGAGTTCTACAGGTACGCCAGTGGCATATGTGAGGGAAGAGTTCACTGCTCATGCTTACTTCACCCACTTGGGTGAAGCAAGAAAAGAATGAGGGCCAGGCACCCACTTGGGTGAAGCAAGAAAAGAATGAGATCACACTCGTAATCCCAGCACTTTGGGAGGCCAAGGCAGGCAGATCACGAGGTGAGGAGTTCGAGACCAGCCTAGCCAGTATGGTGAAACCCCATCTCTACTAAAAATACAAAAAAATTAGCCAGACATGGTGGTGGGTTCCTGTAATCCCAGCTACTCAGAAGGCTGAGGCAGGAGAATTGCTTGAACCCAGGAGGCAGAGGTTGCAGTGAGCTGTGATCTCACCACTGACTCCAGCCTGGGCAACAGAGCGAGACTCCATCTCAAAAAAAAAAAAAAAAAAAAAAAAAAAAAAAGAATGATCTCAGATAGATACTGAATTCTTATTTTAAAAATAGGCAGTAATAGGAACAAAATGGCTGAAGTGCAGACAACCACTAGAGAAAACACAATTGTAGCATTTGGGTTATGTAGAGAAATTACCTGCATTAGGCCTGCATTCAATATAAGAAGACTGTTGTAGATGCATTTATTTAATTAGATTCAAGTTTGGTGTTGATAAAATAATGCAGTGAAATTATGTTATATTCTAGGCAGATAGATAATGAATAATTATTATATTAGGGCGTTTGCCCTTTGCAAGGCGGAAAGAGAGTGATAGAAGTATAAAATGTGATTCTTGCCATTAAGGAATTGTCATAGTCTCACGAAGTAATAGTGATCACTACAAGAATGTTTCTAGTCCTGAGTTATGTAGAGCAGGACTGTAAGTGTTCAGCAGAGAAGACTGGTCCAGTCAGATGTAGTACAACTCCATTGTTAATGCCGGAAATGAGACTTAAACTTGGTCTTAAAATATGGGTAGGATTTGGCCGGGTGCGGTGGCTCAAGCCTGTAATCCCAGCACTTTGGGAGGCCGAGACGGGCGGATCACGAGGTCAGGAGTTCGAGACCATCCTGGCTAACACGGTGAAACCCCGTCTCTACTAAAAAATACAAAAAAAAAAACAACTAGCCGGGCGAGGTGGCGGGCGCCTGTAGTCCCGGCTACTCGGGAGGCTGAGGCAGGAGAATGGCGTAAAAACCCGGGAGGCAGAGCTTGCAGTGAGCTGAGATCCGGCCACTGCACTCCAGCCTGGGCGACACAGTGAGACTCCGTCTCAAAAAAAAAAAAAAAAAAAAAAAAAAAAAAAAAAAAATATGGGTAGGATTTAGGAAGGAGAAAGGATAAATATATTTCAGGAGCACCATGAGGTAAGCACTTTCTTGGAACAGTGGTGATGGCTAGCTTGACTAGAGTTAGAAGGTTCACATTGATTAGGAATGAAAAAGAAGAGAATGAACAAACGGAAACTTTCTGAGGCAGGGTTATAAAACTAAGCAGTGCATTATAGATTTGATATGGGTGGGAAAAAGGAGCCACTACAGTGTGTAATAAGCACACGGTTTTAGGAAAGAAGTCTGAATGTAAGCTACAAGGGGAATGGGTAGAAATTAGAACCACAGAGCTCAACTAGAAGGCTGTTACAGCAAGTCAGATATAAACTGAAAAATCACATATGGGCTAGAGAGAGGAAGAGGATGAAGGAGAAAAAGAAAGTTTTTGAATTTAATAATAAGCAGCTAGTTATATATAAGCATGAGGGAAGGAGATACGACTTCTGGTCCAAGAAATTGGAACAGTGATGATGCCATTGATGAAAATGAAAGAGCTGGGAAAATGTATATGTGTGCACTGAGAGAGAGGGATGACAAGCATGGAGGTTAGGGGAGTTTGGGCAATAAGTCGAGTAGAAGATAATAAATAGGGTGGTAGTTAGAAGTGGTAAAATGATCAAACAGATGTGTTTTTTTCAAGGTTAGAGATGCAGTAAAATCAGGGGGAAAAGGTCTCCTGCTGGCCACAAGGAGATTTGTGTATATTTGTCCTAGGAGAACTTGTTCTATGCCATGACTGTCTTCTCTGCTCTAACAGAGGACAGAAGTGAGCTGAAGTCATGGTCTGGCAGTGGGAGTAGAGGTCAGCAGGATCTGAGGGCACTACACCAGCACAAAATCATGTGTGAAGTTCAAGCTGGGTGAAGTCCATTTTATTCATGAATGAGATGATCCCTGGTCAGGTTGGAGATCTTGAGAGCCTGGAGATCTATGAATAAAGTGAAAGTTCCATTCAATTAGACCTATGTCAGTAGTAAATACTAATAATAGAAGCTAAAACTTTATATAGGCCTTATGGCATTTGAAACATTTTTGCACTCTTTATTTATTAGTTTATTTAGTCCTTATACCACCAAGCAGTGGCTGTGATGGTTATGGTAGTTAAGAGCCAACTTGAGCCAGATGCCCGGCTTCAAATCTTGGCTTCTCCTCTTACTTTGTGACCTTGTGCAAGTCATTAAACTTCTCTATGTCTATTCTATGTGTAATAGAATAATGAAAATACCTATCTTCTGGGATTTTCATCAGGATTAAAGGGGTATAAATAGATGTAAAGTGCTTAGAATATTTCCTGGCACATGTTAAATGCTCTACAGGTCTTAGCTATTTTCACAGGGGAATGTTCTTAGCAACAGATAGGAGTTTAAGATCTTGCTTTGTCCTGTGGTCAATAAAGGAAGTGGCAAAAATACTGTGCCCAGTAGAACCTAGTAGCTGTGGAACAAAGAAGCAGAGCCCTGTCCATCGTTATGTGCAAAGAGATAATCAGTAGTGTCAAGGAGGTCAGAGAACTCTGAGGTCAAAACGTGAAATGAATCATCATTATGAATATCTATGTCATTGAATATGATTGTTGATTGGGAGAAGAAGGCAATCGTGATGATTTGAAGAGAAATGATGAAGTAAAGAACTAAATGGGATTGAAGGTTACAAAGAGATTGTTAGAGAATTGAGCCCAGAGTAATATATATGGCTGAAAAGCAGAACCAAGGACGTTGTTAGTCCTTTGTGACATAGGCAGACTGGGGTGGCAATATAGTTCCCCACCCCCATGGGGCTTTCCTTTTCTGTAGATTTCTAAGGCTTCCTATTTCTAAAATATTGGTCTGATTTCTGCATTGGGCATCTTAATACTACTGTCAGAGATAGACCAACAACTGTGCAGGACAGAGGAAAATGCAAAGTGAGTGTGCTGGTCCATTGGGGCTCACTGACAGCAGCGTGGGAACAAAATTCTGTAGCAGTAGTGGTTTAAATGGGTCCTTCTGTTGCAACCTTAAAGAAGCCACATAGCCTTGTGTTTGAAAGAGGAAAATGCAACAGATATAGAATACACTGATTTCCATGAATGTTTTTATATACAGGAAATTCAGGGCATTTGTCACTCTGTTATTGATTCATAAATCTGTATTTTTAGAATCTAAGTAAAGACAAACACAGTTTGCATTCATCTATCTCACAAGCCAAGAATTTTCTCTAATGTGAAACAATCCCTTCTGTGTCATCTAAAAATGTAATGTGTGTTTGAAGTTCTAACTTGTTTGTGTTATATCCACCTAATAGCATTTCGTAGTCCAGCTCCTAAGTAGGTCAATGAGTGGATACTATGTGCCTTTAAAGTACTTTGGTATCCTAAGACCATGTGATGTGTTCAAGAGGATGTACTTGAATGCCAGCTCTACCATTTATATCAACCTTGAGCACATTATTTTTCACTGAGCCTTTGATTGTCTAGAAAGCAAAAAGATGGCAACTTGAGAGAGGTCTCAGCCGAGGTTACCCTTGAGGCACAACCTGAGATGAAAGTCAGTGTGCATATAGCTTATTTGTGAATATGACCCCAGGGAGCAGGAATGCGGGACTGGGAAGGAAGCAGGGAAGAAAGGAAAGGCAGTAGAGGGGATGAGTTATCCAGATGTCCACCCATACTGGGTCTTAGTCTTCCCAGGCACTTTGGAGTAGTCTTATGAAATAAGACCCAGAACTGTTGACTGGCAAGACAAAGGCATTTGTACCTAGGTCTGTGTACCCCACTGGTCCAAGGTGGTCCGCAGGCCTTCACTCTTTCACACTTTCAAGTTGAACAAATATGAGTGCAGAGAAAATTCCTTTGGGCACCAGCTGTGGGGTCAGAAAGCTCTAAGGCAGAAGTGAGAGGTATTAAAGGTAGGCTGGGGCATTCTAATTGGTACTTGCATGAAGTCTGTTAAAGCGTGCATGAAACTGGACACTACATCAGGGGATGAGTAAGAGGTGGGATTGAGGGTTTTGATGTGGTAAATGGGAATGCCCTGCCCAGAGTTATTGTAAAAATTAAATATAATAAACTAAAAAAAACTAAAGCACACTACCTGACATGTTACAGGCTCTCATTATAGGCCATCTCCCTGGATGATCTCATCTACTCGCATGCCAGGATTACCATCTGCATGTTGGTGCATTCCAAATCTATATCACCAGCCCAGACTAAGTTCAGACATTTATATCCTTTTGGGTCTATTTCAGGCACCTTAAAATGAACAGATCCAACATTCAGCTAGTCAGCTTCCCCTGCTTCATCCCCCATCTTTGATCATCTTCTCCCT
Source organism: Macaca mulatta (assembly GCF_049350105.2). Taxonomy (NCBI): domain Eukaryota; kingdom Metazoa; phylum Chordata; class Mammalia; order Primates; family Cercopithecidae; genus Macaca; species Macaca mulatta. Next base: position 128,378,612 of record NC_133410.1, on the reverse strand, counting down.
TTTCCTATGTCAGTAAATGAGGTCAGCATCCCAAGGCAGAGACTTTAACATTCATACTTTTTCCCTTTTCCCCCTCATCCCCTCATCTCCCTCATCCCACTCCTAGTCAGAAGTCATTACCAGTTCCTATCTGATCTACTCTGAAACAGCTCTCAGATGTCTGCTTCTCTTCCTTTGGGCTGCTGCCACTCTAATCCAGGCTCTCTCTTACTTAGATTCCTAGAAGTTTCCCAGTAGTCTCCTAACTCCCAGTAGTCTTGATACATACACAATATCTGTTTCCAGTAAGTTCATCCTTTTTCAGAAATCTACTCATGTTACTCTGTTCATTGTCATCCCATTTTCCAATGCTAAGCACAGTACCTGATCCATAGTCCAACTCACTAAATATGGAAGGAGCAAAGAAGACAAGAAGGGCAAGAATTAATTTGAGAAAGGTTAGGACAACAGTAACATTGATAAATTAGCAATATAGACAACACTTTAAACAATAAGAATAGATGGGATTATCTGTCCTCTTACCTTTATTTTCACTTTACTATTTTCGTTTTCCCTCAGGTCTCTCTCACTTTACCCATTTTTCCCCCACATTACATTTCTTCAGTCTTAGGTAGCTTCTCTATCTTCAACAAATTAAATGCAAAGTAAAATAACCATTCAGATAGTAATAGGGAGAAATAACAAATCAGTTGTATTATCCACCACTTGTATGTGGAGCTTTACAATTCACAAAGCCCTTTCCTATAAATTTTATGAACAGAGGTTTTCAGAAATTTCGTCTTTTTCTTATGAAGAAATAGTGAAACCTATGCTTAATATTCACATGTGAAGGGTCCTGAGAAACATGAGGTGGAGGATTGTGCTTGTCGTGCTTTAAAGCTTTATTTGTGACTGTCTCAGTTCATATAATGAACTGAGTATAATGTCATTTCCTTTCTCTTCATTCAGCCAAAGGGTCTCTACTGCTTCACCAAGTTCAGTTAGCAGAACTAGCAGGATATTCTGCACTAAAATGACCTGGATCCCACATGGGGAACTTTCCAACTCAGCCGTCTCCTTCCTTCCTTCCAAGGGAGCATGTGCTCTGAGTATCCTTCTTTTTCTTGCCTTTCATCAGTCATACCTCAGTTAATTCCATCTCAGTCAGTCCTTTTCTTATTTGCAGGCACACATGAATAAGCTGACCTTCAGCCTGAGCATTATTTCAGAGGAAAAGCTAATGTGAATTTGTTTCAGATTTTATATCAATTGCAGTTTTGAAATTGAAAAATATAATTGGTACAACTATTTCAGTGGGTTTTTTTTTCCATGTTTGGAGGTATTAATTTTTTGGTCCTTACTCCTTACTTCTATTTTAATCAGTATTAAGACCAATGAAATTGTTCATACTTTGCACTGGCGATGGTTCCATTGATATTTGAAAACAATTTGACTCTTGGTATTTGTTTCCCAGAGATTACCTCACTCTTTTCTCAGAAAAGGAGGGAAAATTATTGATTAATTTTGTGAAGTAGTCTCTCTTTTAGTTAAACAGTAATAAAAATGTACTGATAAACTGGCACATTAAGGAAACTGATCTTTTTTCCTTTCTTCAACAAAATATTTTCAGAAGTGAACATCCACTTGCCCAGCTCTACTGCCATTCAATCATGGAGCACCATCATTTTGACCAGTGCCTGATGATTCTTAATAGTCCAGTAAGTACCTAATTTATTGTTGTGGAATTTTAAAAGAGAGCTTTATAAATTCAGTTTTATTTTTAGTTCTTGGATTTATTCCCAGCATCATAAATTCTTGCACATACTTTATTCCTTTTTGGGTAAGGAAGGCAAAGCCAAAACATTTGAGATCCTCACAGCCTCACTTCTCTAGACAACCAGAACTGTCTACATGTTGCCTGATAAGGGAAATTTGGTTATTCTACTCTATGTGGCTATTCCAAATTAGAAACAAACAAAAATGTGTATTTTGTGGCTCTCAGTTAATTCTGCTTTTTTTGAAATGAAGTGGTTTCTATAGCTCAAGCATTTGTTTTCACAAAGCAATACCTTTTCTTCTTTTTACTGAAACTTCCAGTTACTAAGAAACAATTTTATTAAAGAATAAAGCTACTTAACTACTTGGTGAAATGAATATTTATCAACATAAGAAAGCATATGCTATGGTATGCTAAACATACTTATGTTAAGGAAAACAAGATTAATTTAATATGCACCAGGATATTAACAATGGCTGTGCTGGTGTAATGAAATTGTTCATTTTTTTGGGGGGGGGGGTGATTGTTCATTATTTACATTATCTGCTGTGTGTAGGTATTACCTTAATAATATGAAAAAATGAAAGTTTTAACTATTACATTGAACATACACAATGCATGACATATAATCTTAAAACAGTTTTACCCCAATATCACTAAGTTTACTCAGTGGGGCTAGTTCTTTCCTGAGCCCTGGAAAAAAATTCAGGGATTCCCACCACTTTTCTGGTCACGATTTTGTAAGTAAAAACCCTCTAGTTACTTCAGGTCCCAATATATAGTATAGAGTTCTCAACTCAGAAACCAAAATGTGTACTCCTGGGTAGCAGTCCAAATTTTTAACCTGATTTAACGTTTCACGTTTTCTGTTACTGCACTGGTAGGCTTCTCCCATTCCCTACCTTGTGTTTCTTCTGACTCCTTCCTCTCTCCCCAACCTCCATGTAGTTTCTTACCCCTTCATACTTGGAGAATGGGAAGGGAGAATAGGTGAGAAATGTTAAAACATTCTTAACAGACTGGTGCTGAGATGAGTGTCTTGCACCTTTTAAGACAAGAGTCAGACACAAGTCTACTCTAGCCCCACCTCCACCCACTAAATGAGAGGAGACATACACAGGAACTCCACGCCCCTCTCTCTTACCTGAGGTAAAGGGGAACTCACTCTCATGCCTCCCTCAACACCTCAGTGTGGGGGAAGAGTTAAAAGTTATGTAGCCTGTTTTGGCACCCTCCTTATAAAGTCTGTATATGGTCTAGTACAGATTGTTTTTCTACCACATGTGATTGTTTAGTATGAATTATATCATGTGTGATTGGGAGGTAGAAGGATGGTATCAGTATACCATAGACATTCTATCATTTCATACACAACCTCCCTGGGGTAAGAGGTGCCAGAATTATAGAAGTTGAATTCTGACCTTCGGCAAGAAAGAAAAAAGCCCTCCCCTTGGCTCCTGCATATGCAGCCCTTTCCGTTCTTTCTTAGGAATATTAAAAATGAGCACTTGCACCTGAGGCTCTCTCCCTCGCTTTGGACTGCTGTAGCCTCTCGGGAGCTTGCTCTTCTTTCAATGCCCACCTTAATAGCAGACTTACTGTCTCAATGATCAATTCTATATGCATGATCGCAGGGCCCCCACAAACCAGCATTTCTACTTGATTGTTTTTGTCCATCTTTAATGTCCTCAGAGACAGCCTCCAGACCAGCCAGACTGGCCCATCCAAGTTACTTCCAGAGGAACCAATTCTTGGTTTGGTTTGTGCTCTGGTTACAAAGTTGCATAGGTTTTGAGTGGTCTTTCCCAATACCATTTTTTTGCACAATCCATGTTATTTTTAGTGTACAGTTTTTCAGAACTGAAATTTCTCAGGAATGTATATGTCATGTTGTAGTAGGAATATCTGTACTTTTGCTATCTGTGTGTTTCCACTAAAACTTTCATTTCAATATCCCATTACAAATTTATCTCCAAAGAAAGAAAATATGCTAACTTTTTTAAAAGCATATTTTACAGTATTCCTATCAACTGACCTGTTACTATGTAACTTATTATGTAATATGTTGTTGCTTAATATATAAGGAATCTGGTTATCTATATGGCTGGCTCAAATTATAAGACCTATCTATATATTCTATCTTTGTAAGCAAAATTACACAAGAAATTATATCCTCAGCCTTTGGGAGTAAAAAGTAAAAATATAGCACCAAAAGACATTTCATCTTCCACTTGAAATTGTTTTATCTTAAAATAAGTATTAGAAGGTATTTTCTGAATAATTTTCTGTTTAGTCTAGAATCTAAAATGATTTAGTATTTAAAATAATGTTTATGGTTGTAATTATAGATTATTGTCATTAATTAGATCCAGTTTCAGCATCTAGTTATCCTCTAACCAATGTGTTTTGGCCTCAGCCTAACATACCCAGAAGTTCCCCTGTCTTCATAACAAATCCTCTGCCTTCAGATCTCTTTCCTAAGCATCTGGGTTTTTTCTTGGCCCTAAGATATAGGAAGCATATCTGACTCAACTTAGAGATGTTGTTTTGATTGTATTATGAGTGCCCGGTCTATGTATTTTACTTAGTTCAAGATTAGAGAACCACTATGCTTTCAATTACAGACAAGAAATAAAAAATGGTTACATAGTGAAAACTTTGAATGATTTACACATGGGTTAGCTACCTTTTAAATATTCCTTATAGATGTTTCAACCCACGCTTTCTTTCTCCACTGACCAGTAAGCACCCTTTGGCTCATGCCCTTTACCCATCTATATTAAGATGTTCCTAAGGAATATGCACTGTTACCATAACTGACCAAGTTAAAATTATATAAATTTGCACCAGAAATATTATTGGATTTATTTAAAATGCCATAGAGAAGTGACTTTTTTCATAATCCATTGTTTAAAAATTTTACCACTTCATTCTTCATATCCATTAATATGGCTTTGATTTTTTTCAAAGTTTTACTTGCTCTTAAATTATAGCAATTAGTCTGCCCTATGGAAAAGAATAGCTTTAGATTTTAAGTCTGGACTAAGGCTTAAGGAGTATAAAAGTGGGAAAAACATGCGTATGTAGGCAGATGAAGCATCATGAAGCAGTTTACATGTATGACAGAGGGGTGGGGTGGGAACATAGAGGGGAAATATTATTTCATGGTATTTAAGTATGCCCTCCACATTCATGAGTTTAGAATACTGGGCATGTGTTTAAGATATGTGAATGTGTTTGCAGATTTTGTTCTTGTCCGCAGCTTCTCCAGGGTGCTAATGTTGGTTTTCTTTTTTTATAAAGGGCAATCAGATTCTCAGTGGCCTCTCCATTGAAGAATATAAGACCACATTGAAAATAATCAAGCAAGCTATTTTAGCTACAGACCTAGCACTGTATATTAAGTAAGTTTTAAGAAATAACCAGAGAAATAGGTCTTCGAAGTCTTTCTGAGAAATTTCAAAACACAAATGTCCTGGCAAAACTGCTTATCAGACTATGGAGCAGTTTCTTAAAGGGTAGCCAGAAAAGTCTACTCCTTTGGCTTACTTACTGCTGGAAATTAAGAATACCTATTATTTCTGATGTTTATCTACCGCTGTGTCTCTGAAACTATATACAAATCTACTAGCCATCTCAAGGTCAGTCATTCCAAGCCATGTTGTCCCAACATTATATGTCATTTGCTTTTCCTCCTTTCCCTTGCTCCCCACAACTTCTGACCATTTCATGACTCCTTTATACCGTTGTTCAAGCTTAGTTGGGCAGGAAAAGGAGTTACTGCCAAGCAAGTAACTCTTGTTTCTTTTCATTTGATTTTGGCAGAAGAATATTTATGTAGAACTTTGAAGTTGTTGATTCTAAAATAAGAGTATATATACATTAGAGTCATCTCTGTGATTATGCATATTCATGATTAAACTGCCTTTCTAAAAGCTAGAAAATACTTTCCTGCATTTGAGCAATCATAAGTTTCCAACTCCTAGCTGAGATCTTTGATGCATGTGTAGGAATGAGGGGAGTCAGGGAATCACACTCAGGATTCCCTTGTAACAGGAGTCTCTCTTCTTCTGTAAGGGATTCACATTTATGGTTGTAGTCACTCTTAGGAGAAGTAAAAACCAAATAGAATAAACACACAAAAACATCTGCCAGATATCTACTCTTATACATCTAGAAGTAACTGTATGTGCCTACTTAATTGGTTTTTAGAGCATTTTGAGTTTAAGACAAAATAATATATATCAATAGTATATATATATATATATATATATATATATATATATATATATTCAGTTTATTAGAAATAATTGCAGAATAAGGATTATCAAATTACCAAGAATTTGAAAAATACCTGTAACCACAATACCTTTCCAACTTTTACAGGCCACATGGGTCTCTCCTTTGAATCCTTATGAAATCTGCTTTTCATTTTTTATAGTCATATACTATCAGTTTTATTACCTAAGTTTTTCTTGAGTCTTGTGTCTCCAGGTAGATATTAAACACTGCAAAAAGAAAAATTTTTGTCTTATGCCTTCTCAAAATGCTTAACAATACTGGGCACGTAAGAGGTATTCACTGTACACCGAATATTATTATATTCACTGAAAAATAACAAATATTATTTTAAACTTTACCTAGTCTTTATTTACTTCAGAAGCACTTCACAACTTTATATATTTTTTATCCTCTATCATGAAATAAATGATAGTTAAACTGAAACCTATAGATTATGCCATACACTTAAAATATCTGAAATCATTCTCAGCATCAAATTTTTAACTCATACTGTTTCATTTTTCTTAAAATAACAAATATTCAAGAATTGAAATTACCACTATTTGTGATCTATAGTTAAAAATTAGGTGAGATTTAATGTTTCATCGGAAGCAAATGATAGAAGGGGGAAAGTGAGGTATTAAAGATTTGTAAATGATGATTTTTATACTGGGTTCTAAGATGGGAAAAAAATAGAGGTTTTTTTTTAACCATAAATTTACTCCATGAGTCTTTGTAGAACAAAGGGATAAGAGCCCGGGTAATTGTTATAACTAGCAATTTTTTTTTAAACGTTGTAGGAGGCGAGGAGAATTTTTTGAACTTATAAGAAAAAATCAATTCAATTTGGAAGATCCTCATCAAAAGGAGTTGTTTTTGTAAGTAGGTTAACTATCTTTAAAGCCGAAGTTTTTTATCCAGTTAATTTTCTCACCATTTTTTCTCACTGTTAGTTTTTATTGCAATTATTTGTTATAACATGATGATTTTAAAACCTGTCAGATTTTTCCAGAGGGTTGTACAAAGAGTAAATTCGAATATTTACTTGAAAAGAAGTGCATTTGCAAATCCAAGGGAATGAATTGTTCCTATGTTCTAGAAAAACCTTTAAAATGTGGTAGAGTATCAGTATATGGCTATATGTTTCCCTTATTCATTTTCCTAATTCATTGTAATGGAAGTGCTGAAAATGGAATTATTGTAGAAGTAAGATGTAGCTTCAAAATGTTTACTTCTCTTAAAGAAAATCTGAAAAGGTAGAGCAGTGAAGTCAGGGTCCATACATGGAAGCAGTACTATAAAGTCTCTATGATGAAAAGGTTTGATATTGGTGGAAGACCAGTGGAACACAGTAGAAAATCTAGAATTGCATAAGACATATAGTATGTAATAAAGATAACATTCCTAGTGACTGGAGGAAAGAGAGAGATGAGTAGATAACCAAATGGAAAAAGACAAAATTGGATCTACTCTACAGACTTAAATTCCAACTGAAGCATAGAGTTCAATGTAGGGACTTAAATCATACAAGCACTGAATAAAAGTATAGGTGGATTCTTCTATAACCTAGGAGTGAAAAAACTTTCCTAACTATAATTCAGCATGGAGAAACAATAAAGGAAAAGGCTGAAAAATGTGATTAATCGTTCAAAGTCTTATCATGTAGAAGTTAGCATGTGTGTGGAGTGAATTAGGATGACCTACTATGATTTCTGATATAAGACTTTCATCAGTATGATACCTGATGTTATACTTTAATGGTTAATTATTAGTAATCAATGTATTTTCATCATACTGTGACGGTGTGATGAAATATAGAATGGAATACTAAGGTGACAAAAATAATAAAAGCAGGCAAGATTTTACCCAAGGTTAGTAATTTTTCAGTCTGCCAATCTGGAGCTAAATGAGGCAGTTTGAGGACAAATTCCCAAAGTTCAAAGGAAAACTGAAACAATGATGCTCTGTTCTCACTGTATCAGTTAGACTTTCATATAAATTGTTTCTTTTTCTTTGGTCTTTATAAACTGCCATTTCCATTGTTTAGAGGGTTTTAACTTTTTTTTTATTAGTAACTATTTATTGAGGGTATATAATAACACAAAAGTAAATAGGAGTTTTGGATTTCTCTTTTCCATAACAGAGCAATGCTGATGACAGCGTGTGATCTTTCTGCAATTACAAAACCCTGGCCTATTCAACAACGGGTATGTTGCTTAGTGACAATAACAGTAATAATTAAAAAGTCAAAATAACATCCTACCCAGCAGTCCCACTACTAGGTATCTACCTAAAGAAAAATAAATCACTATATAAAAAAGACACTTATATGTTCATCACAGCACCATTTATTATATCATAGCAAAGTCATGGAACTAACCTAAGTGTCCATCAACAGTTGATTAGATAAAGAACATGTGGTACATATGCACCATGGAATACTATGCAGGCATAAAAAGAATCAAGTCATGTTCTTTGCAGCAACATGATTAGAGCTGGAAGCCAATTATCCTTAATGAACTAACTAATTCGAAACAGAAAATCAGACACTGCACATTCTCACTTATAAGTGGGAGCCAAACAGTGGGACATATGGACATAAAGATGGAAATAACAGATACTGGGGACTCCAAAAGGGGGAAAGGTGGGAAGAGAACAAGGGGGGAAAACTACCTGTTGGGTACAATGTTCACTATTTGGGTAATGGGTATACTAGAAGCCCAGTCCCCACCAATACACAATATACATATATACCAGACATGCACATATACCCCCTAAATCTAAAATAAAATAATTTTTTTTTAAGTTTTTACTCTTAAAGGTAGCTTCTGAAGTAAGTATGGAAATTTTTTTTGGAATTTTTAAGTAGTATTAAAAACCAGTATTTGGACATACAAAGGCTTTTCTTTTTAGAAGATGCATTTGCACATAATATTTGTAAGATATATTAAGAAAGAGAGCATCTACATTAACACAGCAAAAACATCGCTGTTGATAAGTTTTCATTTCAGTATGATAGGTTGAGCATACCTAATTCAAAAACCCAAAATGCCTCAAAATTCAAAGCATTTTGAGTACTGACATGACACTTACAGAAATGCTCATTGGACCAGCATTTTAGATTTCAGATTTTTTGATTTGGGATATAACTTATACTTCTGGCTTGTTTCTTAAGGTCATCCCTTTAATTACTTTGAAAATTAGAAGCAGCAAAATTACTTTTCTTATGGTTAGCCTTCTAGGCTATGCCTCAGCTCTAAATAGACATTAACAAGTAGAACATAGAGATTTCTGGGGCTTGTAGATATAGGAATTATTGATATAAGATGTCGAGAAGGTTCTGAATGGAGCCTGTTACCAGGAGGCTAGAAAAAAATCCTTCCCTCTAACTAAGTAACTGCTATAATGTTTTGCAGAGGCAATACAGGCTCAGAAAAGTGATGGATGTCCACGCAGTGACATATATACTGTGTTTTTTTTTTTTTTCAAGATTTCATTTTGAGTCCTTAATGTGCTATTTAGGATTGTTGACAGGCTGCTGTTGGTCAAGGCTCTGGGCTGCGTAGTCAGGTAGCCTAGTAACTCTTCCTACAGGCTCATCTCATGAAACAGACATGCCGAGAAAACAAGATCAAAAACTCATTCTCCATGTGCCAAAGCCAACACACCATAAGCACTTAGGTGATCTTTACTTACCTTCCTGCCACATAATAAACAGGACTATATGCCTCTTTCTAACCAAGGAAGAGAATAGAAGAGGGAAGAATGTGTCTTCTTATATCCTTTCTTTCTCCTGAATCAAATCCTTGTACATACTGTTTTATGGGGGGAAAATAAATGAAGGAAGAAAACGTTTTTAAATAAAATTAAAAGGGAAAAATGTTGGAAGCTACCAAAGAGAGAGAGAGATACCTAAGTGAAAAAGAGTATAATGGAATAGTCAAGAGAGCATGCTTTGGATGTGGACTACTTGTCTTCAGGTATCAAGCTGCTGCTTATTTGCTATAAAATGGAGATATATAGCTCCTAACAGGGCCTCCATTCACAGTCTCTGTTTTAAAGAATGATATGCTTTTCATTGTCAAAACTGAGTCTGTTATTTATTTCAGATAGCAGAACTTGTAGCAAGTGAATTTTTTGATCAAGGAGACAGAGAGAGAAAAGAACTCAACATAGAACCCACTGTAAGTATGAAACCTTGTTCGTAGGAATTCAAATGCATTGTTTTAAAGTTGTAGACTCCTTTTTATGGTCCTATGGCATCTTTCCTTAGGACCACAATTTCTGATTTTATTTGTTAAAACTTTTTTCTCATTGGAAGAATTATACATATTCATTACAGAAAGCAAAACCAATAAAAGGCATAAAAAAGACACTTGGGGTCATCATATTGTATCACTGTTTTTTTGTAATTTGTTTTTTCTGCTTAAGTATTATAAACCACTTTTCATTTTAACAAATATTCTTATGTACTATCATGATTACATGAAATAGATGTAACCATAATTTACCTACTTCCCTTGGTGTAATGTTTGCAATGTTCACTATTACAAACAGCACTGTGATAAACATCCATCATAGATGTTTCACTCCTACTCCTTGGTTCCTGCCATCAAAAGAATGTAATAAAGAAGCTGTGGCTGACAGGGAAAGGAAGGAGAGATACCAAAAGAAACATGGAGGAAAAAAGACCAGATGTCATGCCACCACCGTCTCCCCAGTTTTCTCAGTATTCTACCTGTTTACTCCTTTGTTCAAAGTTCTCCTCAGAAATGTGTTCACAGCAGTGTTTCATCTATAATAGATGTTTATCACAGTGCTGTTTGTAATAGTGAACACTGCAAACATTACACCAAGGGAACTGATAAACCACTAAACCTCATTCTTCATTATCTTGTTAGCACAAATTCCTAGTTGTCATGTTGAAGGGCAAACAGTATTTAAAGGTCTTTGATACATACTGCCTTTTTACATAGAGTATGCATCTCAAATACAAGTAAAGATTCCTCTCAACCCACTTCTGTTTTTTGGAATGAATTTCCTTGAAATGAAACATAAGAGTTTTCCTGTTTTCTTTTCTTTTTTTTTTTTTTTTTTTTGGATTAATTTCTATCTGACCTTCCTAGGCTAACCCACTGATTCACCTTTCTAGAGCCAGCTTTCATTGTGTTCTTTAAATAAATGCTACACAGTGGCTCATGCCTGTGATGCCAGCACTTTGGGAGGCCAAAGCAGTCAGATCACTTGAGGTCAGGAGTTGTAGACCAGCCTAGCCAACATGGTGAAACCCATCTCTACTAAAAATAAAAAATTAGCCAGGCTTGGTGCTACACACCTGTAATCCCAGCTACTCAGGAGGCTGAGGCAGGAGAATAGCTTAAACTTGGGAGGTGGAGGTTGCAGTGAGCTGAGATGGCACCACTGCACTCCAGCCTGGACAACAGAGTGAGACTCCATCCCCAAAAATAATAAAGTAATAACTAACTAATTAAATAAATGCACATCTGTGTGTTTGGTCTGTATTTGTATTTTCAGGATCTAATGAACAGGGAGAAGAAAAACAAAATCCCAAGTATGCAAGTTGGGTTCATAGACGCCATCTGCTTGCAACTGTATGAGGTATTTATATGAAAACTACTAGACTTGCTAAACTTGGACTGTTATGAATTAGAACCTAAAGTAAATTGAAGAGATTAATATTAGGTGCCTATTTTTTGCTTCTAAATCAAGAAATAAAATTATTACTAGTATGGTTTCTTTTACTGATGAACATGTTTGTACTGAACAAGGAACACATACTAATATCTATTGAGTGCCTACTATGTGCTAATCTCCAACAAATTGATTTGGGGAGGCTAAGAAGAATTATGTGCCAGTATTACCCTCAAGGAACAATACTGTATATACTGTGAGTTAGCATATTCTTTTTTTAAAACTAAATTTTAGCCTAAATAAAGAAAAGTAATCCAACTTTTCCTCATTGTCATAATGTGGCTTTACTCTAGTTGTAAAAATTTTCTGAGGGTTAAAAGGAGGTAGGTAGAATATTGCAGGTTCCCATTTCCACGTATCTGCTGGCTTGGCTTTTGGATGTGGGGGTGGTTATTGTAGGCAAATGGATTCTCCCTAAAACATCTAATTTATTAGTTTAGATGTTTATGACTCAGATGCAGAAAGAAGAGATTGTCTTTGTCTTTGAAAGTTTAAACAGAGAACTATTGTAAGTTTTAATTATTTGGAAAAAGAACATTTGTCATGGAGTTATAGAATGTCAAAACCAGAAAAAAAAAAAAAAACTAGAAATTTTCTAATCCAGATGTTTCAGATTTAGTAATTGAACTTGTAAAGTTCATCTTCCAATGAGATAGATTATTTGTCCCAAACAGGTGGTTGGTGGGAGAGGTGCATCTACAGTCCAGTTCTCACTCCTACTCCAGGGTTCTCGCCATCAAAAGAATTTAATAAAGAACTGTGGCTGACAGGGAAAGGAAGGAAAGATACCAAAAGAACGATGGCAAAAAAAAAAAAAAACAGGTGTCATGTGCCACTGTCGTCTCCCCATTTTTCTCAGCATTCTACTTGTTTACTCCTTTGTTCAAAGTTCTTCCTCAGAAGTATGAAGTGTGTTCAGAGCATTGTTTCAAACACTTGGACATCTCATTCTTTCCATAACAGATGCTTTCCTTATTGATTGGATTAAGAGTTTCTCCATTAAAAATACTAATGGCTCTTTTGATTTTTCTCTATCCCTGTAAATACAGTCAACATAGTAATCACATCACCTATTATAGATGTTATCCTTCTACTATATATATGTATGTATGTATACAAGTATTCATTTTATTTGAATCTGCTGTTGAAAATTCTATGTGATACTGACATGTATTTTTAACATTATTACAGAAATAGTTATGTTCTCACTATAGAAAAATCAGAGGTCGGGCATGGTGGCTTAGACCTCTAATCCCAGCACTACTTTGGGAGGCCAAGGCAGGTGGATCAGTTGAGCTCAGGAGTTTGAGGCCAGCCTGGCCAACATGGTGAAACCCCATCCCTACAAAAAATAGAAAAATTAACCAGGTGTGGTGGCATGCGCTTGTAGTCCCAGCCACTTAGAAGACTGAGGCAGGAGAATTGCTTGAGTAGGAGAGGAGGGGGTTGCAGTGAGCTGAGATCCACACGACTGCACTCCAGCCTGGGCAATGGGAGTGGAAACCTGTCCTTAAAAAAAAGAAGAAAAAGAAAAATCAGAATTACTGAGAAGCAAAAAGGAAAATAAAACCAGTTACAATCCACTACCCAGAGAAAACTATAGATAACATATCAATGTATATGCTTTATGACATTTTCATATACTTTTCATTTAACAATAATTCAGTAATTGCCTTTTGCAATCCATAATGTCATTATATCCATATTTTATGTATCAAATGTGTTTCTGTGAGGGTTCTTTTTTTTTTTATTCTGTGGGGGATTTTCCAGTGACAACCTATTGTTGAGTATTTGTAATTTTAAGTGTTTCACTATTAGGAAGAAATCTGAAATGAACATTCTTGTGGCTAAATATTTATGGCACTATAATTGGTACACAATAATGCCATACCGAATTATGAATCTTTATTATAATATAATCCTGGATAAAAGCCTATTTAAGTACATTGTATGAAACCATTCCCTAGAAAAACACAAAAACTAAGCAGCTCCTGATGCAGTCACACTTAGGGAGAGCCAACTGTACTACATAGAAACAAAATGGCTTTTTTCCCCTAAAAGTGGATTCCACACAGATCTGCCTCCCTAGCACAGTAATGTTATTTTGGAATGTGTGTTTGCTCTGCCTCTCAGCATGTACTCCTTATCTGTAGTGTTTTAGAAGAATCATGTGTAAATGATCTGTGTATGTGCTCACACAGCTTGTGAAAATTTCAGCAGTGAGTCTGCTCATGAAATGAGTGGCCCTTTGTAACAGGCCTGTGGGAGAGGGCGTATTTCCTGGCTTCCCTCTAGCTGTTTGCTTTGTTTTTTTTCTTTAGGCCCTGACCCACGTGTCAGAGGATTGTTTCCCTTTGCTAGATGGCTGCAGAAAGAACAGGCAGAAATGGCAGGCCCTTGCAGAACAGCAGGAGAAGATGCTGATTAATGGGGAAAGCGGCCAGGCCAAGCGGAACTGAGGGGCCTATTTCATGCAGAGCTGAAGTTTACAGAGACGGTGTGTTCTGCAATATGCCTAGTTTCTTACACACTGTCTGGATAGTGTCTGTATTTGGTATATACTTTGCCACTGCTGTATTTTTATTTTTGCACAACTTTTGAGAGTGTAGCATGAATGTTTTTAGAGGACTATTACATATTTTTTGTATATTTGTTTTATGCTACTGAACTGAAAGGATCAACAACATCCACTGTTAGCACATTGATAAAAGCATTGATTGTGATATTTCGTGTACTGCAAAGTGTAAGCAGTATTCTTGCACTGAGGTTTTTTTGCTTGGGGACTATTTTAAATAATTGGTTTTTGTGTTTTCTGAATTACCATTTTTTCAAGACTGTTTGGAATCTTTCCTTTTTCAAAAGTAGGTTAGGAGCAAATTAACATACATTCTGTGACATTTAAAGGCTTTACAGGATAGTGAAAAATGGTGGCTGAGTGGATTTTAAGGAGGAATAATTGTATTTGTCAACAATGTCTTTTTTAAAAAGTTAAGGCACTCTGAAACAAACGGAAAGTACTATGAAACTGTATTGTAAAGAAAACATTATTTAATTGACTTGGCTGTTTTGTGAGAGAACAGACCAGAGAGAACTTTGTCATTTCAGTGCAGTACATTTTTCTAAAGGCTACCCATAAAATCACTTTCATCTCACCTACCTGATGCAAAGCAGGTGAAACCTTAGGAGATGATCCAGTCACTGACTTGATTGAGGGATAAGTGTGATCTAGAAATGGAATGGCCTTGGATGTCTGTCAGTGAAGAAAATGTTCTGTTAGAAGATCTCTCTAAGAGTTTTTTTTTTTTCCTTCTGAGCTTTCTTTTCAAAATAAAAGTGACAATTGGAGCATTGACCTGAAGTGAGACGTGACTATAGATAAGAGAGTACAAAATGACTCTTTTTCCTGTCAATTGAAATTTAAAGAAAAGTTTTAATTATATAAATAGCAAAGGGCTATTGCCAATACTAGGGTCAAAAATGAATTTGAGGAACAGTGGGTAAGAAACTTTATGCCTGAATAACATTTAGCAGTATTGTGATTGAAAAATTGCCATATTTTGATGTATAGGACAAGTCAACTGAGATCCAGAGAATTCTGGATGTGAATGCTAAACACTGGCCCTTAATTCATATTCAATGGCATTTTCTTCCCATAACATTTAGTATAGTTAACATTTTCTTAGAATTTGAGCCCATTTAAGTAGATTAATATTCTACATGTGTGCCCCTAAATACACATTTATTCAATATTGGAGAAATAGATAACGAATTAAGCAACTGGTCTAGGAAGGGAAAATTTATTTCAAATATGCAGGAATGTTTGGATTTGGGGAGAGTAGAAAGGAGAGATTTGCTTGATTTGTTCATTTCTACCTCCAACCCACAAAAAAAGATATTTGTTTTGAGTTTCTATCACTAATTTGGATAGAAAATTTCTTAAGGACATGGTAATGCAGCATTCTCAAGGACCTTTCACCAAAATGTGTTTTCCATCTGTGTCCCAATTCCCCTAAATTTTGCCTAAAATTCAATATGTTCCTTAAGTTTTTAAAATTCTGAGTGTGTATATATATCTTGACATAATGCAGTTTTATTTTTATCATTCTGGTTAAAAAAAACACAAAAAATAGAAGCAAACCCCATTGTATTGCCGTTATTTTGTATTTGGTAAAAGTTAACCTAGGAAGTTACCAACTGTTTAATGCTATATGTATTGTATACTTGTATTTTCAGGATATTTTATTTTTTTGCCATACACATAAAATTTATAAGGTTGCCCCTTGGTGGCACTGGTATGTAAAATACACAGACTATCACTAAAATAATAGCTATATATACATACATGTGTATACTTATGCATGCATACATAAATCCTTAGTATAGAAAAATTGCTTAAAGAATAGCAATCTTTAATAAACCTTTTTATTACATTGTGATTTAGCAGTTATGCTAAAATATGTACTTATACTTTAGTAGTTTGTTTGGTCCCCTCTAGTATGTGTCACTGAGAAATTTTTTAAAGACATAGTAGATCATGTTTAGAGGCTTTGTATGTGTGTCATTTTAATATGCAAGAAGATATATTTAGATTAGAAATGGTTTGGTCTGCCTTTGAATAATGTTTATTTTACTTTACTAGTTTAGACATTAAAGGAAGCTGGGCAATGCCTATTTTATTTTATTGTTGGATATTTCAGTTCATACAAAGAAGAATACTTCTTTAGGGCTGGTTAATTGGTTCAAATAATTTTTAATTTCCTTTCCAGTATCTTCTCAAGTTGGAAATATATACATGTAGTCCTCCTTCACCTTACTCTATATTTACATTACCCATAACTAGCACGAAGTACTTGTTCTAGATTTTTTGTTTGTTTAGTTATAAGAGAGTAACATGATACCATTTAATTTCAATTTTTAGCCAGAAAAGACCCCACTATTTTACTAACTTGTTAAAAAATACCTATGTAATTGCCTGGCCTTATGTTTTTCAGTAGATTAGACTGTGCCAATCACAATCCTGGGAGGATTTATGTAAGTCACTTAACCTCTGTGTGCCTAAACAAGTTATGCTTTTTTTAAAGGAGTTATGTTTGAGCAAAGCCTTTGTCTTCAAAGCAAATTGTCACAGAAGGCAGCTACTTTATAAGCCCAATGGGCGGTGGAGACCACTGTCAGAAATGGGATATTAGTGTAGAGAGAAGGTGATCTATTCCCATGTGTCATTTCTAATGTTGAGTTTCCAAGACTGAACAAAGAGAATATATTTATTCAGCTTCACTTGCAGATCACTAGTGAATGTGAGATTTAGAGCTCATTGAGTACATTGCTTCAAGGTACAAACCCAGGATGATGATGTTGTCATCACTGTCTTTTAATTTTGAAGAATAGTTTCATTTAATAGGAGTATTAGAGATAAGAAAGTATATGAAAATATACTGGAAATATTGGATTCTTGGAGAAAACTGTTCAGTCACAGATATATTCTTGCCTAGCAGTGAAGTGCCTTTATTTTCAGCATAGCAAACAAATACTAGACCTGTTCCAATTTGATTTACAGTTTTTTTTCTGTGTTTTTCACCAGATTGTACTCCTAAAACTTAACAGGCTATCACAGGCAATTGTCTTTTGTTTACAAGATTGATTTAAAATGAGAGGATAAAAAAGTCATCATTATCCTCTCTTATGAATAACTGTAGTCAAAATAAGGTGGCACAATTTAATTGTTTTGTGTCAGAAATACATTGACCCGCCTTTTATTGAGTCCTGCCACATGTTAGGTACTGTGCTCAGCTGTGGAGACAGAGCAGTGACCTCAAGGAGCTCACAGTCCCTGAAGGAGGTCCTGGAGAAGAGACTTAGCTTCTGATACTGCCGATTTAACCTGAGAACATGGGGTATACTGCATCACTTCCATTTTCATCAATAACATATATTTTATGTACCTTCTTTACCTGAAACTTACCAAGAATCTACCAGTGAACAAACATCCTGTCTTCTTGCAAATATGAATTAGTTAACCGGTTGATAGTTGAAGAACACTTTAGGAGTTTTGTATTCTTGTATATAGTTTATTTTTTCCATATGCTAGCCAGGTAAAGATTACACAGTTCTTCAGGACTGTTAAATTGTGCATGGTTTTGGACCCCTTCTGCTCTGCTACAGAGAGCAAAGAAGAAAGTATTAAAGCTCACTTTACCATTCCATATACTTACTAAAAGCCTGTGTAAACATATCTTAATGAATGTTGTTGAAAGCAATGTAAATAGTTGAACATATAAATTTATATTACAGTTTAAGAAAAGAAAACCTTATGAGGCATCACTAGCCACTGTTAATATCTATTTGTATTCTTATACCTTTTCAATATATTTGAACAAATATAGTTTCTGGCACTATTTTTATACTCGGAAAAGGAGTTACTATGTATATTATGCTTAGCTTTTAAGTCATTTTAAATAACCATGAATGTTGATTTCATTTCTTTCCTTTCCTCCATCATGAGAGTTATTTCACATGACTCTTTTATGACAAAATCACTTTAAAGGAACAACTTACCTCCGATTCTTGTATAAAATCATGAGATGGTCAAGGTGGTTTTCCGTTGTACAGATTCTTCACCTGTCAGTGGTTTCCTCATTTTGCCATGCTTTGTAAAAATAAAAAGAGTGAACAAGTCAGTATGAATACTGTGTGATTATTAGGGGACTCTGAATTTTAAGTGTTGGGAATTAATAGGGGAGTTTGGATTTTAGGCAGGGAGAATGGGCCCAATAGTTTGAGAGACTTTAATCAAGCTAACCTGTGATCCTATTAGCTGAAGAAAAGTAATCCTTTCCTTAGCCTAGACTCTTCTCAGTAATAGTCTTCCTTTTATTAATACTCTTTGCTGCCAGTTTGGGGGCTATGTTTTCCATCTCCTTCTCACTTCAAGTCATTAATGACTCTTTGGAGGGTGATTATCACCAGCCTGATGCTACATGAGGAGCTGAGGCTTGGAGCTGAATACTTGACCAAATGGCATGAGCTGGATTTGAGCCCAGATCTGTCTAGTTGCAAATCAAGGGTCTATTCCTTAGTTCTCTTTTTGAATTTAAATTTATAAAGGTCTCAAATCTACTCTTATAAGTCAAATGGGCTATCGGAAGCATTAGAGACAGGAATTCCCTCACCCAGCAGGTTTGGTTTGTCTGAGTTTTTACAGTTAACATTTCTTAATTTAGTTCATCTGGTAATAGCTAAGAAAATGCCTTCACAGAATCCAACAACACTGTATCTCAGTGCTTCTAGTCTAGAGGTATGAAAGCATCAGTAAATGCAGAATTTCTGATTTCATTATTTTGCCACTAGACAAGCCTTCTTCATGTGGGGCAGTGTACCTAGGTTATGTCTAATTCATAAAACTAAAGGAAGAAGTAAAGTATACGCTCATGTAGAACAATATTTTAGATTCTCTAACCACTAGAGAGTGCCAGAGCTTTAGTTATATTTAAAGAAGTAATCTTCCTTCCTGACCATAAAGAACTAATAAAACTTTTTTTTTTTAAAGATTTTTAGTGGCTAAAAAATCGCAGGCTGTGTACACCGGCCCTGTGATATTGTTCCTAAAATCCAGGAAGGGAGAGGACGGTATGACTTTCCATACAGTAGGAGCTGTACACCCACGCTGGGATTTTGTTCCTAATATCAAGGGGGGGAGAGCGTAATATTACTCCCAATATGGCAAGGGGTGTACATCCCCCCGAGATATTGTTCTTGCCATTTAAAACAGGAGAGGATGACATGACTCCAGATATCGAAGAAAGTGCAAACCCCCGTGTGATATTATTTCTAATATCCAGAAAAGAAGAGGAGGATATTCATCCCCATATCACAGGAGGGGTACACTCACTCTGACATTTTTCCAAATATGCAGGGGCGAAAGAGGATAATCTCATTCCCAATATCGCAGCAAGGGTTGTACACCCCCATGTGAGATGGTCTTTCATAATGTTCCAAGGCGGAGGGTGTATTACTACATATATGGCACAAAGTGTACACCCCCCAGGGATATTGTTCCCATAATCCTGGAGGGAAGAGGATGATATTACTTTAAATATCACAGAAGGCGTACACACCTCCAGTTATATTGTTTCTAATTTCCACGTGGGAGAGGAGGCTATGACACCCAATATCGCAGGGAGTAGAAACACTCCTGGGATACTATTCTTAATATTCAGGGAGGAAGAGGATGATATTACTCCCAATACAGACAGGTGTACACTCTCTGAGGGTGTACACACTGAGGGTGTACACCCGTCTGTGAAAGAGTTTATAATTTCCAGAGGGGCAGATGATATTATACTATCGTAAACAGGCTGAGTCCACCATGGATCGTAATAGCCAGGGGGGAGAGGGGGTGGCTATTACTCCCCATATCGTGGGGGGTGCCTCACAATATCACAGTTGGGTGTACACTCCCTGCAGTACAAAGAAGAATATTATTTTCTCTTCCTTTAGCTCTTGAGAACAATATCACATGGCGGGTGGAGGACAACCCCTGCACTATTGGGAGTAATATCATTCTCTCTTTTTCTGGATAGTAGGAACAATATCACAGGCGGGATGGACAACCCCTGTGATATTGAGAGTAATATCATCCTCTCCCAACGTGGATATTAGGAACCATATCACAGGAGGCGTGTACACTTCTTCGATATTGGTAGCGATATCATCCTCTCCTCCCTGGGTATAAGAAACAATGTGACAGGCGGGGTGGACACCCCCCGCGACTTGGGGAGTAATATCCCTCCCTGGATATTAGGATCCACGGTGGACACACAGCGTGTTTACGATTTTGTGAGTAATATCATCTCCCCCTCTAGACATTACGAACAGTATCAAAGACGGGTGTACACCCTCTGCAATATAGGGAGGAATATCATCCTCTCCCCGCCTGGATATTAGGAACAATATAGGAGTGTTTATAACCCTTGCGATACTGGGAGTAATATCATCCTCTCCCAGGTGGAAATTAGGAACAGTATCACCAGGGGCATGTACACCCCCTGCGATATTGAAAGTAATATCATCCCCTTCCCCTGGATCATGGGAACAACATCACTGGGGGGTATACACTTTCTGCGATATTGGGAGTAACATCATCTTCTGTGCCTTGGAATATTAAGGACAATATCACAGGGGGGGCATGTACATCTTCTACAATATTGGGAACAATATTATCCTCTCTCCCCCTGCATATTAGGAAAGATATCACAGAGTGAGTGTTCACCTCCTGCGATATGGGGATTAATACCATCTTCTCCCCTTCCGGATATCAGGAAGAGTATCACACGGGGGTCTACAGTGTCTGCGATACTGGGAGTAATATCAACCTCTCGGCCTTGGAATATTAAGAAGAATATCACAGGGTGGATGTACACCCCCTGCCATATTGGGAGTAATATCAGCCTCTCCCCTCCATGGATATTAGGAACAATATCCCAAGCTGGGTGTATGCCTCCTGCTCTACGGGGAGTAATATCATCCTCTTCCTTCCAGGATATTAATAACAATATCACAGGGCGGGTGAACACAGCCTGCGATACTGGAATTATTATCATCCTCTCCCCCTCCGGATACTAGGAACAATATCACAGAAGAGCTGTACCCTCCCTGCGATATTGGGAGTGATATCATATGCTTCTTCCATGAATATTAGGAGCAGTATCACCGGGTGGCTGTCCATTCATTGCTATGTTGGGAGTCATGTCATACTCTACCCTCCTAGATATTAGGATCAGTGTCACAGGGTGAGTGTACCCCTACTGCAATATTAAAACTAAAATCATGCTCTCCATCCCTGGATATTGGGAACAACATCACAGGTAGCTGTACACCCCCTGTGGTATTAGGAGTAATAATATGATTAATTATTAAACATCAATGATCAATTTTAATAATTATCAATGATACTATTAATAGGATACTATTATTAATTATGGATAATTATTTTAAATATATGATTATGCACGCTTAAAATTATTATTAATGTCATTTAACAATATTATTAGTTCTTAATATTATTATTTTATTACCAACATCACTTAGTATTGATTTAAGTAACATTAATTACTGATATCATTTTATTATTAATAGTGGTATTACTGTTATTAATACTAATCGTTAACATTGTTAACCAGTATTTTTACTATCTTTATTGTGATTATTAATATCAATGATTACTATTAATTTTTATATTTATTAATATTAATAATTAATAGACTTGTTCCTGATATCCGGCGGGGAAAGGATATTACTCCCAATATTGAAGAAAGTGTACACCCCTCTATGATGTTATTCCTAGCCAGGGGATAGAGGATGACATTATTGAAACTATCGCAGTGGGTGTACATCCCTTCGGTCATCTTGTTCCTTATATCCCGGGTGGGAGAGGATGATATGACTCCCAATATCGCAGGGGGCGTAGACCTCCCCCGTGATATTGTCCCTAACATCCAAAGGTGGAGAGGATATTTCTTTCGATTTTGCAAGGGACACCACCCCTGTGATATGGTTCCTAAAATCCAGGGGGCGAGAGGATGATATTAGTCTCAATATTGCAGGAGGTGTACACTCCCTAGAGATATTGTTCCTAATATCCAGGGACGGAGAGGACAATATCACTCCCAATAGAGCAGGGGGTGTACACCCCCTTGTGATATTGTTCCCTATATCCTGGGAGGGAGACGATGATACTAGTGGCAATATCGCAGGGGGTGTACACACCCACTGTGATATTGTTCCGAGTATCCAGAGGGAGAGAAAATGATATGACTCCCAATATCACAGGGGGTGCACATTCTCCTGTGATATTGTTTCTTACTTTCAGGGGGAGAGGATGATATTACTCCCAATATCGCAGGGGTTGTACACACCTCCTGTGATATTGTTCCTAATATCCCAAAGGGGAGAACATAATATTACTCTCAATATCACAGGGGGTGTACACCTCCTTTGTAATATTGTTCTTAATATCCATGATGGGAGAGGATGATATGACTCCCAATATTGCAGCAAGAAGTGTACAGCCGCTTGTGATATAGTTCCTAACATCTAGGTGGGGAGAGGATGATATTACTGCCCATACTGCATGACTTGTAAAACCCCTTCGATATTTTGCCTACAATCCTGAGAGGAGAGGATGATATTACTCCCAATATCGAAGAAGGTGTACACCCCGCTGTGACACTATGCCCAATATCCACGTTGGCAGACAACGGCATTATGTCCAATATCACAGAGGATGTACACCCACCCTGGGATATTGTTCCTTATATCGAGAGGGGGAGAAGATGCTATTGCTCCCAATAACACAGGGACTGTGGCTGTACAACCCTCCTGTGATACTGTTCTTAATATCGTAGGAAGAGAGGATGATACTACACCCAATATCGCAGGGGGTGTACACCCACCCAGTGAAATTGTTCTTAATGTACTCCACCTCCCACCACCAGGGATATCGTTCCTAATATCCAGGGGAAGAGAGGATAACATTATGCCCAATATCCCAGGGGAGTGTACACACCCTCTGTGATGTTGTTCCTAGTATCCAAAGGTAGAGACGATGATATAACTGGCCATATCACATGGGGTGTGCACCCTTCTGTGATATTGTTTTTGACATTCAGTGGGGGAGAGGATAACATTAATCCTAATATCACAGAAGGCGTACAGACCCCTGTGATGTAGTTCCTAATGTACAGGGGAAAGAGAATATTGCTCTCAATATCTCAGGGGGTGTAACCACCCTTCCCCCCGTATATTGTTCCTAACATGCAGCGGGGTGGAGGCTGATAGTACTCTCAATATCCCAGGTGCACACACACCTGTGATACAGTTCCTAATATCCAGCGGGAAAGAGGCTGGTTTTACTTTTGATATCTCAGTGGGTGTACACCGCCCCCAACCCCAGGGTATCGTTCCTAATATCCAGGCGGGAAGAAGATGACATGGCTGACAATATCGAAGGGGGTGTACACCTCTTCATTGATATGGTTCCTGATATCCATGGGGTGAGTGAGTGATATTACTCCCAATAAAGTAGTAATCGTACAGCCACCCTGGGATTTTGTCCTTAATAACCACAGGGGAGAGGTGATCTTACTACCAATATTGCAAGGGGTGTACACCCCTCCTGTGATATTATTTCTTATATCCAGGAAAGGAGAAGATGGTATTAGTACCAATATTGAAGGGATGGACAGCCCCATGGGATATTGTTCTAAAGATACAGGTTGAAAGAGGACGAGATTCCATCCAATATAACAAGGGGTGTACACCCCGCCTGTGATATGAATCATAAAACCTAGAAGAAGAGAGAATGACATTGCTTCCAAAGACACACCGGGTGTACACCCACCCTGTGACATTGTTCCTGTCATCTAAAGGAAGAGATGATGATACTACTCCCACTACCGGAGAAGGTACACACCCCCCTGTGATATTGTTCCTCATAACTTGTGCGGGGAGAGCATGATATCACTTCCAATATTACGGTGGTTTGACACCCAGTCTGTGATATTGCTCCTAATTTCCAGTAGGTAAAGTATGATGTTCCTACCAAGAGAGTAGTGGGTGTACAGCTGCCCTGTGATATTTCTCCGAATATTCGGGGAAACACAGGAGGACATTACCCCAAATCTCACAAAAAGTGTACACCCATTGTGTGATATGGTTCCTAATATCCAGAGGTGCAGAGGATGGTATTCGTTCTCCTATCGCAGGCTGTGTACACACAACCTATGAAATTGTTCCTAATATCCTGAACAAAAGAGACTGCTAATAATGGACACACACTGCAGGGGGGAGTAACTGGCTATTACGATCCACATCGCAGGGGGGTGAGGCACCCCCCATGATATGGGGAGTAACAGCAACCCCCCTCCTCCCCGGCTATTACGATCCACATCGCAGGGCAGTTCAGGACACAAGCCCTGCCCCAACCTTGACCCAGACAATGGGTGTCATGGGACCACCTCAGGGTGGGTGGCAGCTCAGCTCTAAGGTATCCCTGCTGCCAAAGACCAACTGTTCCTGCTAGTTTGAATCTGGCCACAGGGTCTCTGTTGGTGAGACAAATGACCATGAGGCAGACACCCTGAAATCTAGCACGGCAGAGCTCAACGCCCCCATGAGAGGCACCATAGCACGCAGACTTTGCAGACATACCAGCGAAGGCCACAGCAGACCCTGAGTGAGGAAAAATCTGATCAAGATCCTGGGGTCCTGCCACACAGCCCTTAAACCAAGGACTGGAAACTGTTTCCCTAAAGAGCCAGGAGTCAGTATTTCAAGCTTTGCCAACTGATCTTTGCCTCAAGGATGCAACTCTGCCATGGCTGCAGGACAGCAGCCTTCTGCAGGTGGCCTGTGAAGAGATGGGCATGACTGCACCCCCATAAAACTTTACTTATGGACAGGGAAACTTCTCAGTGTCATGAAGTGTTATTTGTTTATTTGTTCAACCATTTGGAAATGTAAAATCCATTCTTGATTCACAGGCCACAGGAGCAGGCAGGGACAGGCTGCCCCTTGCCGACCTCTGGAACGAGCTTAGAGAAGGAAATGACAGGCTGGGCCAGCGCAGCCTCCTCACAGCGGATTCGCTGCAGGAGGGTCCTTCTTAGCAACCACTTCTCATCCTTCGTCTTGGCTTCAAGTGCAGTTCAGGTGGGAAAAGAGAGAACAGAACTGGCCTCAGCAACAAGAAGGAAGGAGATGCAGGGTCAAGCAGCCATGTGGGTCGATCACACTCAACATTCACACCAAGCGGAGCACAGGCAGGACCAGCCAGGGGGGCCGAAGTAGAGGCTCTCTGGGGGGGGACAGACCTCTGGGTGGGCAAGATTCTCTATCTAAAACTCACAGAAGCTCTACACAGCAGTAGTTACAGAAAACACACACTAAGAAAAAGGCCAAAATAAAAATAGGTCACCAAGTTTGGTCAACCGGGTCTCACGAGCCAGTAGGTAAGAAAGCCCAGGAGGGCTCACCAGAGGAGCTGGGGGTGGGTTCCTGCCTGCAGGGGGCCTGGGACACCCCATTCCCACAGAGGAGGACCCAAGCTTTGGGGAGGAAGCTGTCAGAGTCACCCAGTGAGCTGATCACAGCTGGAGCCACAGAGCAGGTGAGGAGCCCTGGCCACGTCCCTGTGCGGGCTGAGAAGCTGGGGTGGGGGCACACCCCCAGGGACAGATGCAAACAGTGGACCGTGGGCCCTCCTCCTGCCCAGAGGATGCTCAGCTCCCAAGGGACCACCAAGGCTTGGAACCCAGGGACACACCACCTGACCATCATGCCCAGGCCTCCTGGACCAGGCAATGTCCAGTACAGGCAGGCAGTCTGGGCTTGGGGCTAGGACAGGGGTGGATGGTCCTGCTAGGCAGACCTCCTTCTCCCTACCAGCTGGGCTGGTTGCACTGTAGTTTTGGTTTAGGCAACATATTGCTGCCCACTTTGGCCACACCAGTCTCTGGCTCCCTGGCTAGGCCCAGTGCTGTCCAAACCACCTACACAGGCCCCACACACCCAGTGCCCACCAGCCTCGTGTCAGCCAGGAAGACCCATGCTCATCCCCTGAAGTATCCGTGGGAGCCCGCATCCCACAGGGACCCACGGCTTAGAGCCAACCTCCATGGGGGCCTCTTGGTTGTGGTGGCAGGGGCGGGGGGAGTTGACCTCCAGCCCTCCCATCCTGGCCACTGTGTTTTGTGGGGATCATTCAGTCCTGGGAGCTTCCTGGGGACCCCAGAAGGAAGAGAACAGGGTGGTCATGGCAGCCTCAGCCCCAGGCTCTGGGCCCAAGCGCAACAGTCCTTTGGTTCTGGTTTGATCTGGGCGGTAACAACAGGTCATGTCATTCACACAAGGATTGGCTTCAATACAATGCATCAAGGGACTGTGGAGGACACAGATCAGCCTCCAGGCCAGTTACACATGGTGACTTAGCCAGTGCAGGCTGGGGAGTGGAAAAGCTGACCCCTGACCTCCCCACCTGCCCTGCCCACCAGATGCCAGTAGCGGCCAGGGATCCCTGACTTCAGGCAGAGGCAGGCAGCACAGTTGCTGCCTCCTTTGATCCCATCCCAGGGTCCACAGGGCCTGGAGAAAACTGGCAGGGGCGGAGTTGGGAGAATCAAGCAGGGGGATGCCAAGTGACGAATGTGAGGGACTGGGTATGAGGGGCACTAAGGGCACAGGGTCTGCTTCCCCTGGGGAGGTGGCAGCGGGACATATAGTAGCCAAGCCTCCGCAGGCCCCACCCTGCTGCCAGGCACACGTGGCGCCCATACCCACCCCAACGGCTGCAGGAAGGTTCTTCATCAACAAAAGGGGAGGACACACTCACACCCACATAGGCATTGGTGCCTACACACATCAAAGAAGAAAATTCCTGCTGTGTCCAAGGTGTGGGGAAAGGGGCAATGTCCCCTTCCTCCCCATGGTGGGTCCAGAATTACCTGCTCCTGCCAGCACCCCCACCCCCAACTCCACAAGCTGCTGACCTCCACCACAGTGCCATGCCACGTGCCAAGAATAGCTCAGCGGTACATCCCAAAGGGTGCTATCCTGGAGCGGCTGTGCTGGGCAAGGGACACGTTTCCTAGTCGCAGAGGTTTTCTTTCTTTCCCACTCACCGGCCCTGTGCCTCGCTTTCCCCCACTGTGGCACAGTGTAAAAATCCCATCTTGAAGGCTAGGAACCCAGAAAGGTCACCACACCTGGTGAAATGGGGGATGGAACTCCCTGCCTTGGACCTCTTGCTCCAGGACTGATGTCCACTGGGACATGGCCAGGCCAGCATCCTGGGGAGGGCTGCATTCCCTGCCTGGGGAACCTTGTTCCCTGTTAGGGATCACTGGAGTTGAGGCCCCTAATGGATTGGGGGAGGCACAAGGGTAGAATGGAGGTAGCCTCATCATACGGGCCTGTGTAGACCCCAGAAAACAAGCATTGAGTTCAGACTCTTGTCTGAAGTTGGCCACCTGAAAGGATTTGGGCTTTGGGGTGTGATGAGGGCCTGGGGTCAGGGAACAAAGTGTTCTGGTTTGGACACGCAGGAGGTTCTCTGCAGCTCTCTCAGCTACAGGGCATGTTGCTAAGTAAATGCTTTTAAAAACCCCAGGAGGAGGGGGCACCCAGAAGGGGCCCTGAAGCCAAGGGCATGGTCCAGGCTTTCCACCTCCCCAGCTGAAGACATGCTGGAGGATAATTCTCCAGAGTTTCATAACAAAGAAGAGAAAAAAGAGATCAAAAAGACCTGGAGGATAGGCAAGCTAATGAGGGCTTACTGGAATTACCTTGCCTAATCCTCAAAACAAGCCTTCCCTATCTGTCCTCTGGGCCAGGTGAGGAAACAGGTCACAGTAGGACATTCAGCCCCTGGGCAGGCAGCTGGCAGCCTGGAGCCCAGGAGATCCAAACAGACTGCCCCAACCCCAGTCCTCAGCCAGGAGTGGCTCTGCCCACAGTTCATTCACTAGTAAATCAGGCCCACTGGGCTGCCTGCTCTTCCCCAATCCCCCTCACTCACCAGGCAACAGCCTCCCTGCTCATGGCTGCCAGACTGCGGATGGCAGTGCATGTCCCCTTCATTCTGGCTTCTCAGCTGCCCACCAGGCCATCCCTCTCTGCCAGGCCACCTGGAGCCTGGCAGTGTGCATGCAGGGTGGACAGCACCTGGAATACTTGGGCCGGCTTGGCTGGGGGCTGCGGTTCCTGTGCAGGGTAGAGTTAGCGCCCCGTCCCATTCCCTGGCCCCATGGCCCCTCTGAGAAGACCCTCCACATACTGCCAGGCCTTGACCACCAGTAGCCCCACATCCAGGAGGCATTGACGTGCTCATCTCTGATTGGCAGTAGACATGCAACCCTGGGGCAGACCCCTTAGAATCCCAGGTATGAGAGAGCTAGGTGAGGGCAAGAGCGGCATCACAGTGAAGTGGGCCTGCCCCTCCACACTTGTGGGTATTTCTCGAAAGGTGGAGATGAGAGACTCAGAAAAGAAATAAGACACAGAGACAAAGTATAGAGGAAGAAAAGTGGGCCCAGGGGACCTGCGCTCAGCATACGGAGGACCCGCACCGGCACTGGTCTCTGGAGTTCCCTCAGTATGTATTGATCACTATCTCTACTACCTCGGCAAGGGGGATGTGGCAGGACTACAGGGTAGTGGTGGGGAGAGGGTCAGCAGGAAAACACGTGAGCAAAGGACTCTGTGTCATAAACAAGTTTAAGGAAAGGTGCTGTGCCTCGATGTGCACGTCGGCCAGATTTATGTTTGACTTTACACAAACATCTCCGTGCAGTAAAGAGTAGTATTGCCGCCAGCATGTCTCACCTCCAGCCAGAAGGCGGTTTTCTCCTATCTCAGTAAATAGAATGTTTGGTCAGGTTTTACACCGAGACATTCCATTCCCAGGGATGAGCAGGAGACAGATGCCTTCCTCTGATATCAACTGCAAAAAGGCCTTCCTCTTTCACTAATTCTCCTTAGCACAGACCCTTTACAGGTGTCAGGCTGGGGGACAGTCAGGTCTTTCCCTTCCCACGAGGCCATATCTCAGGCTGCCTCAGTGGGGAGAAACCTTGGACAATACCCAGGCTTTCTTGGGTAGAGGTCCCTGAGGCTTTCCGCAGTGCACTGTGTCCCTGGGTACTCCAGACTGGAGAATGGCGATGACTTTTACCAAGCATACTGCCTGCAAACACATTTTTACTAAGGCACATCCTGCACAGCCCTAAATCCATTAAACCTTGAGTCAATACAGCACATGTTTCTGTGAGCACAGGGTTGAGGCTAGGGTTACAGATTAACAGCATCTCAAGGCAGAAGAATTTTTCTTAGTACAGACCAAAATGGACTTTCTTATGTCTTCGTCTTTCTACATAGACACAATAACAGTCTGATCTCTCTTTCTTTCCCCCACACAGAGAGTGTCACCACTGTATGTCAGCCACTGGGGGACAGGCTTCAGCTTACACCCACCTTCCAAATTCCACGCTCTCACCTGGGCAGAAGCTGGCCAGGATTTGGGGCCAATGGATGGGTGGGGTCTGCAAACGACACCGTGTTCAGGTCCCCGTGACAGCCTCACACTTGGGTGGTGGCCCTGCAGTTTCAGGTGCCACACACACGCCAGGCCCTGCTCGGGCCCTGACCTTTGAGGAGGGGGAGCAGCAGAACCCGGGCACTGACCCCAGAGTGCCACTCACACCCACAGACGATTCTCCACACAGGCATCTGGTCTCGATCCTGGCCACCTCCCCCTGCAGGGCCTCAGCTCTTTCCCAGGACTCACGTGCTCCTTCCTCACATGCAGCTCTGGTAGGATGCATTGCTCTGTACCCAGGGGCTCTGAGGTGGCAATGGCCACGGTCATGCAGAGTGCAAGGGCACAGGCTGGGTGCCCATTGTGGGGACCCTGACTGTAGCACTCCCAGACTATCATCGGGCATGCTGCCCCCCAGGCTTAGCTAGGGCACCAGCGGTAGGAGTGCACTGCTCTGGACTCTGCAGGAGGAGGACAACTGTCACCGCATCTTTATGTTCTCCTGCTGGTGTCACTCTGTGCTTCTCATCTCCTGGTTGTAGGATTCAGAGCAGACTCTCTGAACACTTTGTGGGAAACAGCAGAGTCCAGCACAGGAGAAAAGCCCAGCTGCAAAGATGAAAAAATGGCAGGTGTGACATGGGCCCCCATTCAGATTCTGTATTTAAATGAGGAACACCTGCTCTCATGGGATAATACTTCAAATACATACATACATACATACATATATATATATGTATATATTATATATATATATATAATTTTTTTTTCTTTTTGTTTTAGACAGAGTCTCGCCTTTTCGCCCATGCTGGAGTGCAGTGGCATGATCTCAGCTCACTGCAACCTCCGCCTCCCGGGTCCCGGTTCAAGCAATTCTCCTGCCTCAGCCTCCCGAATAGCTGAGATTACAGGCATGCACCACCATGCCCAGCTAATATGTTTTTTTTTTTCTTGAGACAGAGCCTTGCTCTGTCACCCATGCTGGCGTGCAGTGGCATGATCTTGACTCACTGCAATTTCCACTTCCTCGGTTCAAGCTATTCTCCTGCCTCAGCCTCCCGAGTAGCTGGGAATACAGGCGCCTGCCACCACGCCCGGCTAATTTTTTGTATTTTTAGTAGAGACGGGGTTTCACCGTGTTAGCCAGGATGGTCTCGATCTCCTGACCTCGTGCGACAGAGCGAGGTCGCCTGGGCGACAGAGCGAGACTAAGTCTCAAAGAAAAAAAAAAAGAACAATATAAGCCAAATTCACTCAAAAGAAATAAAAACAAGATGACAAGTCAATGGCACTGAAAACAGAAAATCAACAGAAGAACTCAATAGGACAATAGCTGTTTCTTCATAAAGATCAACAAAATTGGTAACTATCAAGCCAGGCTAACAAAGAAAAAAAGAAATCATGCAAATTACTATAAGGTGAGTACAAAAGTAATGACAGTTTTTGCATTCTTGGAATTTGCTGTTTGATACTGGAATACCCTCTTAAATAAATGTGGTTATGTTATTCATCATTTTAATGGGCATTTCTTGCCTTTTTTTTTTGCTAATGACTTATTACTTATTTATTTTAGACTATGGAAATGATGTCAGACAAAAAGCATTCAAGCGACTTTCTTATTTGAGTTCAAAATGGGTCCTAAAGCAGGGAAGACAACTCACAACATCAACGCATTTGGCCCAGGAACTGCTAATTAATGTACAGCGCAGTGGTTCAAGAAGTTTTGCAAAGGAGGCCAGAGCCTTGAAGATGAAGAGCGTAGTGGGCAGCCACCGGAAGTTGATAACGACCAATTGAGAGCAACCACTGAATTCGATCCTCTTACAGCTACACGAGAAGTTGGTGAAGAATTGAATGTCGACCATTCTATGGTCATCCGGCATTTGAAGCCAATT
Source organism: Macaca mulatta (assembly GCF_049350105.2). NCBI lineage: Eukaryota > Metazoa > Chordata > Mammalia > Primates > Cercopithecidae > Macaca > Macaca mulatta. The sequence goes on along the minus strand of NC_133410.1, from coordinate 128,346,880 downwards.
GGAAAGTCGAAAAAGCTTAATAAGTGGGTGCCTCATGAGCTGACCAAATATTTTAAAAATCATCCTTTTGAAGTGTTATCTTCTCTTATTCTATGAAACAACAATGAACCATTTCTTGATCAGATTGTGA